>NW_028258325.1:23060625-23683750 GCF_053883595.1 Heterocephalus glaber
TCTAAAAAATCTAGTCACTGTCTCATTTATGCCTGGACATTTGTACTGAGCCTTCAACTCACATTTTTCCCACTATACTTCCATTTCTTTTCTACCAAATGAAGGCTCACTGTATTATCATTTATTTTCTCTCTCACTTCCTCTGTAAACTATTTTTCAATTATCATTGTATTCCTTCCAATGATTACTTTAAGGAGTGTAAAATAAGACATTATGCTTGAGCAAATCTGAGAGTTTCTACACACATTATTATGTTTGTCACAATAATTAAAGAGGATCATATAAACCTCTAAGATATTTAACCTATACATAGTGAAACTAAGTGCAAAGAAATGATTTGCAGAAATAGAGGTTAATATGATTTAATACAAATATATCTTGGAATGACAGGTAAAATAAAGTAAATGATAGTCAGTGTAAATGAGGATACATTATTTCTCCTTTCTCACTTTTGCTATCCCAAATAAGTTAGAAGCCCTACTTGCTGGGATTATTGGATGCCCTTCTACCTGTATTCCTAGACACTGGAATGTCATTCTTTCATCCAATATCTTGCAATTTTCTGATAAATCAATCTTTAAAAAAGTCATATATTCCAAAAATTTTATTTTTCTGTATAAAATGTTAAAATTTTTCTTCTGTTTCATAATAAAAATTATTATACTACATCAGACCAAAGGATTTCTAATACTTTTAAGTGTAGAATTTATTTTTTAAAAGACAATTTCACCAGTATTATTCTCCAAGTAGTGATTTTGTCTCTTTTGCCCAAACTGTTTGGCACTAGCAATAGATATATGAGTGGGAGTTTAGGATCCTAAAGAAAAGAGCAAGTAGGAGAAAACACATCTTGTCAATTTGTTGGTTTACTCTTTTGATATTTCTTCAAAATCACTTAAGGTGGAAAATCACAGCTATGTCACTGATTGAAAGGCCAATTTCTAGAAATATTTATTGCAATACAGTTTCCAGTGTATATCATGGCCTGAATTGAGTGTAGAGAGAGAGGAGAGGAGAGGAGAGGAGAGAGAGAGAGAGAGAGAGAGAGAGAGAGATACAAATATTTGTAGCACTTATCATGCAATTGCATAGTGCCTTAGTGACAGAGTGATCCTCTTCTCAAAATGTTTCCTAACTTATTTCCTCTCAGTTCCTTCTCAAACTCCTGACTTAGAAAATAAAGCCTGACTTATTCCATTGATAATATAATAGTGCGACTAGGTATATACAACCAAGATTCTCCCTACGATCACTTTGGCATCTGAGTACTTTCAAGAAACTCATTTTTAATTCAGCTCTTTCATGCTATGAATTTTTCAGGAACAGAACCTCAGCAGACAAGCTTTACTCATTTATCACTGTCTCCAATGCACGCTGAACTGTGGGGTACATTACTGATAATATCATTTTTTACTAAACACTTCAACCAGATTCCTCAATTTCAGTGTTATCATTAAAAAAAGAAAGTATTCTTGCTATGAGTTGAATGTTTCCCCCCAATTTGATATGTTGGGAATTTAATTCTGATACAATCATGTTGGAGGTGAGGCTACTGAGAGATAATGAGAGGGCTTCAACATCATGAATGAGTTAATGGCATAGTAAAGGAGCACGTGATCTCATGAGAAAGTTTACTGTAAAAGTGATTTGGGGTCCAAGATTTCTTTGGGTGCAGCAAAAAGTTCCTAACTAGATGTGAGCCCTTGACTTTGGACTTGTCTGCCTCCAGAACAAGGAGTCAATTAAATTTCTGTTCATTATAAATTCCCCAGTCTCGGATATTCTGTTATAACAGCAGAAAGTTGACAAAGACAATCAGAATAAAAGAGAGCTGTGTGTGAGCCAACTTTCTATCTCCATGGGTACATGCCATGTATGCACAGAATTTAGCAGCCATTGTGAGCAGAATTTCCTTACCAATGTCAGCAGAAAGGTTAATTAGGGTATTGGTTATTTCTTTTGAAACTTGATTTATAAACTATATTCTTGGAGGATAAAATGACCACATGAAAGTAGATAAAATGGTGAAAACGAAGAAGGCTTTCTTGGAATCAGAGATTTATATTAAGATACTGAATTGTAGACTTTTGCAAATTTGTTATTTCACATTTCTTTTCATTTTCCTTATTTTATGGAAAAGGATGACAGCACTTCTACCTTTATTGTGAGGACTCACTGAGGAGGCGCATATTGAGGAATGCCTGTGTCTATATACATGCTCACTTTATGTGCATTCTCACTCTCTCTCTCTCCCCTGAAGGTACAGGAGCATGTGCCATGCTACTCCTAATACATTTCATTGAATTTTCCATGACAGAAAATGTATAGTTTTCTGTTAACCACATAAATTGCAAGGAATCTAATCTGTATTCAAGAACCAACTAGTTAGTGAATATTTGGCTTGAAGTTGCTCATTGTTCTAAGTTGACTCCACTTATTTTTGTTACCATAGATACCATAGATTTGACAGTGCCTTTGAATTGGCAATATTCAAATGAAGTGAATTTTTGGATTATGACAGAGGCTGATGTCATACATTTCAAAAAATGAAAACATTGTAATGACTAAAGTGTGCATTATGCATTGCTAAAAATATCCTTTGGGAAACAATGAGCTTGGATTTATTCTCATTTTTGATAAATGAGAGAAGACAAAGGTCTAGACTCATCATTGCTATTTGCATCTCTAAAGACAATAAAAATGAGGAGGAAGGGAAACAAAAATGATATTGTTTTTGAGGTGAACTAAAAGTAAGGTACAGTATAGGCTTAGAAACATATATTTTAACTTTAAACTGTATGTCTTAAATTTATGTTACAGATTTTTAAAGCTTTATCATTTATTAATTATAGTTATTTATGTTACCCTTATATTTTTCATTTTTCATATTATTTGTTTTTAGTACCTAAATTCTGAAATCCTCTGATTGCATTCAGATATAAAAATATCAACTACTATTAATATATAGTTGATGGTTTATAGTTATGTCTAAAGAAACATTTCTACTTTCTAGACATAGTCTGGGCACTAGTATGATAGAAGAATAAGCCCTTCAGAAGATGTGTTACATATACCTGACAGAGGAAACAGATTTTGAGTAGTTTTTATTACCTTCAAATTGATCCTCAAAATATTATGCAGTAAGATAAAGGCCATTTACATTAAATATTAGGTTTTAACCATATACAACTAAAGTGTGCTTAAATAAATTCTGAAAGTTAATTAAATAACATCATCTTTTTTCATTCCCAAACCCTCCCTTCCCTCCCCCCATGCATCTCTTGATCTTGATTTTAGGCCATTGCAATTCATTTTAGATTATAAGCCTCAGAACAATAAGGATATAATTGAATAGTTAAGTGAGTTATTGAATTTGGATAGTTTGTTACAACAGTAAAAGAAATTTCTGTATCTCATGAAAACACCATATATATATATATATATACATATTTTTTTCTTAAATTCTTTTATTGGTACATTTTAGGTATACAATAAGTTTACATTTATCATTGGGTGCTTGTACCTGTAAGATACATGATGTATCTTATTTCTTTTTTTCCCCCCATTACCTGTGCACCCTTCACCCCTCCACCCTTCTCTATTTACATAGACTTCATTTCCATTTTTTTTTTCTCATAATTTTTCCTTTCCATTCTTTCCTTTCCCCATCTCCTCCCACCACCCCTACCCCTTTGGATCTTTTCCTATTTCAAAGTATCAATTATTAGTTATTAATCCTTTTAATCCTTATTTACACTTTCAGTTTCTCACACTAGGGAAGCTATTTGGTATTTACACGTGTGTCCTATTTATTTCACTTAAGAGTATCGCCTCAATGTGCAACCATTTAGCTATAAATGTCTACTTTTTCATTCTTTATGACTGAGTAATACTCCATTTTATATTTAAAAAAAACATTTTTTTTTTATCCAGTCTCCAGTAGATGGGCAATTGGGTTGTTTCCAAGTTTTAGCTATCACGAATTGTGCCGCTATAGTCACGGGGGCACATATATCACTGTGGTATGATTCTTTTAATTCTTTGGGGAAGATACCCAGCAGGGGACTATCTGGGTCAAATGGGACTTTCAGTCCTAGTTCTTTGAGGTATCTCCAAAATGATTTCCACAGTGGTTGCACCAGTCTACACTCCCACCAGCAGTGGAACAGTGTTCCTCTTTCCCCACGGCCCTGCCAGCATTTGTTATTGGTTGATTTCATGATAGCAGCCATTCTATCTGGGGTGAGGTGGAATCTTGGTGTTGTTTTCATTTGCATCTCTCTAATGACCAGTGATGTTGAACATTTTTTCATGTGTTTATTTGCTATTTCTACTTCTTTGTCTGAGAAATGTCTGTTCATTTCAGGTGCCCATTTTTGGATTGGAACTTTGAATTTGGGAGGTCTGACTTTGTAAGTTCTTTATATATTCTAGATAGTAGACCTTTGTCTGAAGGACATCAGGTGAAAATTTTTCCCACCTTGTGGATTGTCTCTTCACGCTGTTGGTGGTTCCTCTTGCTGTGCAGAAGTTTTTTAGTAATAAGAGATCCCACTTGTTGATTGTGCTAGTTCATGGGCAACTGAGGTTTTGTTCATAAAATCATTTCCTACACCTATGTCTTCAAGTATTCTACCTAACCTCTGTTCCAGCTGGTTCAGTGTTTTTGTTTTAATATTTAGATCTTTAATCCATTTTGATTTTATTTTAGTGCATGGTGAGAGATATAGGTCTAGTTTCAATCCTTGTCAAGTTGAAACCAACTTTTTCCACCACCATTTATTAAAGAGGCTAAGTTTCCTCCACTGAGGGTGTTCGGTTCCTTTGTTGAAGATGAGGTGGGTGAGTGTGTCTGGCATTGTTTCTGCATCTTCTAATCTCTTCCACTGGTCCTCAGGTCTGTTTCTTTGCCAGTACCACGCTGTTTTTTTTATCACAGTAACTTTGCCGTATAGTTTAATGTTGGGGATTGTGATACCCCTACCTTGTCATTATTGCCTAGTATTGATTTTCTACTCTAGGTCTCTTCTTGTTCCAAATGAATTTTTGGATTGTTTTCTCAAGGTCTGTGAAGCATGCTTCTGGGATTTCAATTGGGATTGCATTGAATCTATATAGCAGTTTTGGAAGTATGGCCATTTTCACCATGTTGATTCTTCCTACCCAGGAGCAAGGGCTGTCTTTCCATTTTCTGATATCCTCTTCAATATCACTCTTTTTTTTTTAGAGTGCTATAGTTTTCAGAGTAGAGGTCTTTGATTTCTTTTGATAGGTTGAGTCCAAGGGATTTCAATTTTTTGGATGCTATTGTGAAAGGAATTGATTGCCCCATTTCTCTCTCAATGAGTCTGTTTTATGTGTATAGAAAAGCTATTGATTTTTGTTGGTGCCCTTGCATTCAGCTACTTTCCTGAATTTGGATATTAAGTCTAGAAGATTTTTGGTGGAGTTCTTAGGGTCTTCTATTACAGAATATCATATAATCTGAAAATAATGATAATTTGACTTCTTCGTTTCCTATCTTTATTCCTTTTATTTCTTTCTCTTGTCTAATTGTCATGGTTAATGTTTACAAAACTATGTTGAACAGGAGTGATGATAGTGGGCTTCCTTGTCTTGTTCCTGAATTTAGTGTCAAGGATTTCAGTTTTTGACTATTTAGTGTGTTGTTGGTTGGTTTTTCATAGATGGCTTTTATCAGTTTGAGGTAGAGACCATCTATTCCAATTTTTTGTAGGGTTTTTATTGTAAATGTATGTTGGGTTTTCTAAAATTTTTTTTGCATCTATTGAGATAATCATATGGTTTATGTCCTTGCCTCTATGTTTTTATTAATTTCTTTTATTGGTACATTGTAGGTATACAACACAATTACATTTCTCATTGAGAATTGTACCTTTACATAATGCATCTTGGTTCTTATTTTTTCCCCATTCCTAGCCCTCCCTTCAACCCCTCCACCCTTCCCTATTTACAAAGACTTTATTTCCATTTTTTCCATTTCTCATCATTTTTCCTTTCCTTCTTTCCTTTCCCCTGCCCCTCCCACTACCCCTACCGCTTTGGACCTTTTCTACCTATTTTGCATTATCGATTATTCATTCTAATCATTGGTACATTTTAGGTATACAATATAATCATTGCCTCTATTAATATAGTGTATTCCATTTATTGATTTGCGTATGTTGAACCATCCCTGCATCCCTGAGATGAATCTCAATTTGTCAGGGTGTATGATCTTCTTGATGATCTTCTGCATTCTATTTGCCAGTATCTCACTAAGGATTTTTGCATCTATGTTCATTAGTGAGATTGGCCTAGTAGTTTTCTTTTTTGGTTGGGTCTTTCTCTGCTTTGGGGATCAAGGTGATGCTTGCTTCCAGGAATGAGTTCAGTAGTATTGCTTCCCTTTCAATTTCACTGAAGAGTTTAAACAGTAATGGCAGTAGTTCCTCTCTAAAACTCTTGTAGAATTCAGCAGTGAATCCATCAGGTCCCGGGCTTTTTCTTAGTTGGTAAGTTTTTAATCATGTTTTCAGTTTTATTGATTGATATTGGGTGGTTCAGAATTTTTAGGTGTTTGTCACTCAACTTTGTTAATTCAAATGTATCTAGGAATCTGTCCATTTCTTCTGTATTTTCCATCTTATCGGCATATAAGTTCTCAAAGTAGGTATTGATGATCCTCTGGATTTCTGCTGGGTCCTTATAATTTCACCCTTTTCATTCCTAATTTCATGGATTTGGGACTTTTGTTTCCTTTTTTTTTTTTTTGATAACGTTGTCTAAGGGTTTGTCAATTTTATTCTTTCAGAGAACCCACTCTTGACTTCATTGACTTTTTGTATTGTTCTCTTAGTCTCTATTGCATTGATTTCTGCCCTGATCTTTATAATTTCCTCCATTGTATGAGCTTGGGGTTTGTCCTGCCCTTTTTTTTCCTCGAAGCTTGAGGTTCAGTATCAGGTTGTGTAATTGACCTCGCTCTGTTTTCTTAATGTGAGTATTCACTGCTATGAATTTCCCTCATAAGACTGCTCTCATTGTGTCCCATAAATTCTGATATGTTGTATTGCAATTGTCATTTAGTTGTAGGAGCTGTCTGATTTCTTCTTTAATCTCCTCTGTGACCCATTGGTTATTCAGAAGTGTGTTGTTCAATTTCCATGTGTTCATGAAATTCTTGCTGTTTCTTTTGCTATTGATCTACAATTTCATTGCACTATGGTCTGATAATAAATGGGATAACTTCAATTCCTTTGCACTTACTTAAACATGTTCTATGAGTGAATATGTGGTCTATTTTAGAAAGCGATCCATGTGAAGCTGCAAAGAATTTGTATTCTGATTTTGTGGGGTGGAACAGTCTGTAAACATCTGTTTAGTCCATTCATTCAAGAGTTTGATTCATTTCTAGTATTTTGTTATTTATTTTTTGTCTAGTTGATATATCTATTTGTGACAGTGGGGTATTGATGTCTCCCCCACTTCTTTGCATTAGTGCTTATATGATTTTTCATGTCCGTTAGTATGCGTTTTATATAGTTGGGCACACTAGTTTTTGGTGCATGTATATTAATGATTGTCATGCCTTTCTCTTGGACTGTTCCCTTTACAAGGATGTAGTGTCCTTCTTTGTCTCTCTTAATCACTGTTAGTTTGAAATCCAGTTGATCTGCAAAGCAGATAAATATTCCTGCTTTTTTTCAGGTTCCTGTTGCATAAGGTATTGTTTTCCATCCTTTAACTTTCAGTCTATGAGTTTCTTTTTGAATTAAGTGTGTTTCTTGTATGCAGAATATTGTTGAATCTTGCTTCTTGACCCATTCTTCCAGTCTACTTTTTTTAATAGTGAATTGAGGCCATTAACATTGATGGTTATAAGTAATACTTATTGACTTCTCATTGTCATGGCTTTTTCATTTCATTGGATTCTCTCACTTTCCATTTAATTTCTTGTTGTTACCGATTGACTCATACTTGTGGGCTTCCTGGGGTTGTAATCCTCATTGTCTTTTCCTGGGATATTGTCTAAAATTTTTTGGAGTGCTGATTTGGTATTCATAAAATTCCTAAGGTCCTCTTGGCCATGAAAGTATCTTATTTCTCCATCAGTTTTGAAAGATGCAGGATACATTTGCAGGATACATTTGCAGGATACACCTATCTGGGTTGGAGGCTCTTTTCCTTTAGGGCTTGGAATACATCACTCCATCTCTTCTTCCCTTGAGGGTTTGCATTGGGAAGTCTGCTCTGATGCTGATGGGCTTTCCTTTGTATGAGATTTGTTTCTTTTCTCTAACTGCTTGTAGAATTTTGTTCTTCTGTTGAGCTTCTGGAATCTTAACTATTATACATCTATGTGTAGCTTTTTTTTTTTTTTTTTTTTGATCAGGGCTAGTTGGAGTTCTATATGCCTCACTTATCTGTATGTCAAGTTCTTTCCCCCTACTTGGTCAGTTTTCTGCCATCACTTCTGTGAAAAGTTTGTTTTCTGTCTTTTTCACTCTCTCCTGTTTCTTCATTGACTCTGATCAGTCTTATGTTATTTTTCTTTAAATCATCTAGCAGCTGCTGGATTGATTTCTCATAGTCCCTTATTATTTTAAAGATATTTTTTTCTGGTTATTAATTGCAATCTTATCTTCTATATCTGAAATTCTGTCCTCACATTAACTGATTCTTCTGCATAAACTTTCAGTGGAGTTTCTAGTCTCCTGGAAATCTGTTTGCATTTGTTTTATGGATTCCATTTGTTTCCTATGTTGGGATTCCATCATGTTCCTCAGCTCCTCTATTTTTTTATCTGTGTCCTCTCTAGATTTATTAATCATGTCTTATGCTATGGGCACAATCTCTGTTGTTATCTGAGAAAGTTTTTCTGATTTCATGTTTTCCAGATCCTCTTTTGTTGCCAGTACAGGGAGTCCAGGTAGTTCAGTATCAGAGTGTTTCATCTCGTTTCCCTTTGAGGTTGTCTTAGGTGATTTGGAAGTCTGGTTTTGAGACTTATTTATGTGTATCCTCATTTAAAAAGATGCAGCCTGCTGTGCCTTTGCTGAGGTGACTTTTTGCTCACCCAGTAGTCTTATATTCTCAGCAAGCCACCGAGCAGCCTTTACTCTGCTGCTCAACAGGACACCAACTCCTGGATCCACAGTGGTGGCATTCTGGATCCCTGAGCTGACCTATTGTCTGGGCAGGCTTCTGCCTGGGGCCTGAGCACACTTGGGCTGGTATCTAGGTGTGCCTCTTGCTGGGGCCTTATGTAGCTATAGTCTGGGAGGGCCTTTGGTTGGGGGCTGTGCGCCCCTGTTTCTGTTGTCTGCACAGGCTTTGACTAAGGTCTCCTCACACTTATCAGTGGTATCAGGCAAGCCTCTGAGTATTGCTTGTGTGCCTGTTCAGCTCTTCTCCAGGTAGGTCCCTGGCTGTGGTCCATGGTATGGTGAGCCCCTGGGTGAAGCCTGTACACTGGTATAGCACCTTTCTGGGTGGGTCTTTGGTTTGAGCAGGTATGCCTGAGCCTCTAGGATCAGGGTGGAGCCCCAGATGCTATCTGCCTGCAGCCACACTGGTCTGGGCCACATAGCTGCTCCTCAGTATCTGTGAGCACCTAGGGCTGGAATGGCAGGCATCTGGTGGAAGCCATGTGCCTGTGCAGCTCCTCTCTGGGTAGGCCCGGACTGGTTGGGTGTGAAGGAGCCTCTCAGTTTTTTAAAGTTTTTTGAAACAGAGTCTCACTCTAATTTAGTCTGGCCTTGAACTTACTATGTGCCCTGGCTGGCCTCAAACTCATATTGATCCACTTGCCTTAGCCTTCCAAGTGTGGAGATTACAGGCACATGCACTACCAAGCCCAGTTCAGCTTTTTACTTAAATAAAACATATATAACTAAGTATATTGTAGAATTATTATCGAAGGTTAAATGTGAAGTACTATGAACTTAACACAGTAAAAATTCAGTAAAGATGAAGTCCCTTACAATGTACTTGTATCATCCTATAATTCACAGAGAAAACACTTTAGTAGATATTTTTAGATTCAGATATCTTCTGCTTCCCTCTTCAACTTTTCATTTACATATCTTGTCTTTCTACCTCAAAGGGAAAAGTGTCCCTACTACTCTATGAAGCTAAATTTTCAGTCCTGTCCTGTCCTTTCACCTGCTTGAGTGCCATAGGACAAGGATCTCATCAATCATTGTGTCTCAAGGTTGTCTTTAGTTCACCTTCTGGAATAGCTTTCATCTTTCACTTTATAAACACATCAATAATTTCCCTTTATCAATAAACTGTCCCCACCCTATTAATATATGTGATATCACTTATTTACCTTTCAGCATCAAACTTCTTATAAACACTATCTAGTCTGGTTTTCACATCTTTCGGTAAAACCTGAAACTCTTCTCCATGGCATCACAGATGGGTTCATAAATATAATAAAAATTGTTTAAAATGTTTTCTCTTTCTCACACTTTCTATACTGATATTATTTCTATATATATATATATATTTAATTTTGATATTTCTTACTCTAGTCACTGCTTATCTAGGAGTTTCATATACTCTTTCTGAGAATATTTCCCTGTATTTTTCATACCCTCACCTTGTATGCTGATACCCTTCATCCTAAGGTGCTCCTTTTTAGTATCTTTCCCAGATAACTTGGAAAAATTTACCAAATTTCAAAAAGAAATGATGCTTATCACTGATATTTATCAAGTCTTTACTCAAATCTAGGCCCTTTCCTAATATTTAATAATTTATCTCCATCAACCTTCAACGATTAAATGTATGTAACTCTTTTGCGGCACTATCAACCTAGGCAGCAAATGGTGAATATACTCCCTGTCCATCTCCAAGGAAATGAAGCCAGTCTCTCCTTCATTACTTTATTTCAATTAACAAGGTCATCTGAGCTTTACTCAAGTGGCTTTCTTATTCTGTGAAATATGCCATTTGATTCCATCTTCTGATTATTAATGCAGTTTCAACACATAGACCTTGTGCATGCACTACTTTCCATGAACTAGTACAAAAACAAATAAAACAGAAATCCCCCTCATAGAAGTAAAATACAGTCAAATAAAGAAAGACTAGAAACTGTATCTGTGTGTGTGTGTGTGTGTGTGTGTGTGTGTGTGTGTGATTTTTGAAATGACACTGTGGTCAGCATTGTGCTGATCTCTTACAAGTGGCTTTTTACTGTGCTGCACCCTTGCATGCTTTTTTCTTGCTCTTTTCCAGGTCAGACTGTAAATATGTGACAACTTCCTCCTCTTTTTATTTTGCTCCTCATTATGAGAAAAAGAAAGTAAAACCTAACCAGCTGGATGTGGTAGCACATGATTGTAATTCCAGTACTTTGGGAGGCTGAGGCAGAAGAGTCAAAAGTTCGAGCCCAACCTGCACAATTTAGCAAATTAGTGAGACTTCCTGAGAGACTTCCTATCTAAGATGATGAATCTAAACCAACACTGTTAATTACAGCCCCATTGGTGTAGAATGATTCATGAATGGCCATCGGATCCAACTGTCTCTCACAGTGAGATGGGAGAATCCAGCAGCTGGCCCTTTGGGGGGAATCTCAGTCTTAAGTGAGAACCATAGGAAGAGAGTCTTTCTCTGGACTACATCATACTTGTATTTTTTTCCTTTCTATCATCCAAACACAAAATGCTACCCTTCCTATTTGTTTACCATAGGACACTTTGACAAACCATTTGCTTACAAATATTCTCAATTAGAAAGAACACCAGGATTTTTCTTTAGTAGCTCTTTAATATATGTATTATGAATTGATGTATGTCTTGTGTTGTAGAAGAGTGATGCTAATACTTCATTGAGAAACAAAATTATTACTTTATCTATATTAAGGTAAAATATTGCTTTATTATTTCTTTTTTACCTTTGTTACCACATAACAGATAAAATGTAAAAATATTAAAACATTCCCTTTTATCATTAATTTTAAAATAGCTAAGAGAAAGCTATTAATATACTAATTGGGAAGCAAGAAAAATGAAAAAAACACATATTTTAGAGATAATTGATGTTGAATATTTGTAGTGCTTAGACATCAAAAGATATTATTATAAACATTATCCTAGATCACTAAAACCCAATCACCTGTATAACTTTGATATTTCAGTTAAATGACATAAAGAAAAACATTACATATTTGATGTTAATTGGCAGTATAATAAAAAATTAAAATAAAATTACTTTATTTGAATAGTCTGTGTAATCATAAAAGTGATCAAAAATCACAGTAAAATTACAGTTTAGCTATTCAGTTCAGATGATAAATGATTTCTATATCCAATATTTTTTTCCCATAACTTAAATAGAAGAAAAAAGTAGTATGATTAAGTCACAGTATTTCATGAACAATAATTCATGTGTAGTTACTTTAACATTTTTTCTTTGATAAAATGAGCAGAAAGTTTAAAGATATAATTACTTATATAAGTATATAAAATACCTTATACCCAATTTCTAAAAAGATATAAGATTCATAATGCACTTAGAGGTTTACTTAGTTTTAGGCAAGTTATTTGTAATTTCCAAGTCCAGACAATATAGTTTATTTTTAAAGATCTTTTCCTTTCAGAACACAACAAAATCAAATTTGGCTTTTGGTCATTTAAAAATTGTGGACATTAAACACACACACACACACACACACATATACATACTTTGAAAAAGTTTTTGAAATTTGAGCACAACAATATTGCATCATATCTACAAAGTGGATAATAGATTTCCATTAGTTGCTTGGCAATGTTATTTTATGTTCTGCAGCTGAATTTCATATTGATGAATCATTCTAAAAGCTGCCTGTGAGAAATTGTTGGAAACTCAAACAGGTATAATTCCATTTATGAAATTTCCCAAACAACTCTTGTCATTGTACCAAAGAAAATAACACAAATACTATGCACTAGATGCACAATAAATTGCTGCCCATTAGCATTTTGCCAGTTGTGTACTGTATGCTCAAAAATTTAAATAGTATGTTCAATTAGAATAATAAAGCTATTTTCCAGTTTTGAAACTAAATATTCTTTTGAAAAATATGGCTTTCTCAATTGAATTTTATTTGACCTCTATGGATGAAGCACAATTCACTTTTTTTCTGTATATTTATCTATTTTACCTATTTACATATATAGTGGACCCTCAGCCTGACATACAAACAACTTGAGATATCCAGGGTAGATAAGAAATGCATACAACCTGACTAAAAACATGGTAACTTGAGTAAATCTGGGATCCAAAGACTTACATTAGTTCAGTGGGAACCCATAAAACTTCCTAAGGATCTTTTTGTTGTCATTGTTAACAGAAATTACACAGTTTGTTACTTGTCTGCAAAGTACTTTTAAAATCATACTTACACTGGATAAAATATCAAAAAGTTTGTCCCATTCAGAAATTGGAAAGTATTAGGAAGATTTGAGAATTTAGGGTTTTTTCTGTATTTATTGTAGCAAAAATGTAACACAATAGTAGCAAAACTGTAGCACAATACTTACCACTATAAGGATTTTTAAATGTACAATAATGTTAAGTATGTGTGTGCTGTTTTGGAACAGTTCTCTAGAGAATCCTATCTCACAAAATTGAAACTCTACACCCATTGAATGATAAATTTTTTTCTGTCTACCCCTAGTCTGTGTCACCCTGGCAACCACAATTCTATCTTACATGTCTAGGAGCTTTTTCTTTAAATAACTTAGAGTACATTAGACAGTGTAAGTGGAGTTATGCAGTATTTGGTTTTGTGTGTGTGTGTGTGTGTGTGTGTGTGTGTGTGTGTGTCTGGCTTATTTTACCTAGTGTAATGTTATTATAGTTCATCTAGAGTATATAACAGGATTTCCCAGATTTCTGTTTTATTGAAGACTGAATAATATTACATTTATACAAATTTTCTTTACTATCCATTGATGAAAGTTTAGCTTCCTTTCTAGTTCCTAGCTGTTACAAATAATGCAGCAATGCTGCGACTGTACAAATACCTCTTCAAGATCTTCTTTTAGGTGTTTTGAATATATAATCAGATGTGAAATTCATGGATCATATAATATTTTTGTTGTTTTTTGTTTTGTTTTGTTATAAGACAAGGTCTAGCTGTGTAGTCCAGATGGGTCTTGAACTCTCTATGAATTTCAGGCTGGCATCAAACTTGTGGCAATCCTCCTGCCTAGGCCTCCCAGGTGCTGGGAGTATAGATATGTGACACTATGTCTAGTGGTGTATCACATAATTCCAATTTTAACATTTGAGAAGACTCTGCACTCTTTTCCATAGTGGTTGCACCAACTTACAAGGTTACCAACTCACATTTCCCAATTTCTCCACATCCATGAGAACATTTGCTATTTGCTGCTTTTTCTTCTCTTATTTTTGTATTTGAAGAAACCTACCCTGAAAATAATAGCTCACTTTGTTTTTGATTTTCATTTCTGACTACTAATGGTAGTTTCAACTTTTCACATGTTTATTTCATTTCCTTCATGGGTAATGATATTGACATTTTTTTAATGTGCTGTTGACCTGCTGTAAGACAACCTGCTGTTGTCTTTGAGGATTTTCTATTAAAGTTTTTGCTCATTTTCCAATAAAGATATTTGTTATTGCTGAGTTGTAGGAGACCATTATATATCCTGAATATTAACTGCTTTGCAGACACATAGTTTGTAATATTTTATCCCATTTGATATGTTGGTTTTTATTATGATGGTTGCATACCTTTCTGTGCAAAAGTTTTAAAATTGGATATAGTCTCATATATAATTTTCCTTCTAATACTTGTAGTGTTGGTATAATAGTCAAGTGTTTATGGGCCAGGGATTTACCTTAGTGGCAGCGTGCCTGCCTCGCAAATGCAAGGTCCTGAGTTCGATCTCCAGGACCAAAAAAAAAGAGTTTATTAATCAATTCAATTCTATAAATCTCTCTCCTATGTTTTCTTGTAGAAATTTTAGAGTTTGAGATTTTATATCTATGTCTTTAATCTATTTATCTTTGCTGTTTGGCTAAAATTTCCATTGAAATCATTTTTATATTTTGTTTCAGCTTATGTATGCCTTTATATTTAAAGTGAGTTTTTTCCAGGCTTTTCATAGCATAGAGTTGGATCTTCATATATTGTCCATTAACTCATTCTAAGATTTTTTTTAAACATGGATGGAGATTAATCCATTTACATTGACAGTAATTTTTAATAGGGAATGTTTTACAATTACCATTTAAAAATTGTTTCTTTATTCCTTGCATTTATTTTGTTCTTCTTTTACTCTCTTATTGCCTTCATTTGTGTTTTGTTGAATTTGTTTGGGTTTAGTTTATTTTATTCATTATCTTTTATGTGTCTTCTATAAACATTTTCTTTGTGGTTAGTATGACAATTACATGCTATATCTAGCAATAATAGCAGTATTCTTAAAACAAATAATGTCAATCATATAAAAGACTATAATTATAATCTTTTACACCTCCTCTGCTTTATCACACTGAATCATCAAATTGTAGCATATAATTTTTTGTATCCATTAATATATTTTAAAGTGCAATTATGTATATACATATTTATGTATACTTATCTTTTCAAACTTTATATCTGAATTAATTTACATGTAGCCACTATTGCTTAATAGAATTCTTTATTTTTCTACATATTTACTTTTACCAGAAATCTTAATAGTGCCTTATGCTTCCATATTGCTGATTAGTATCTTTGTGTTTCAACTTGAAAGACATTTATCAGTATTTCTTTTATGTAAGTCTAGTTGTGATGAATTCCTTCAACATGTTTTTATCTTTTCTTCAATTTTGAAGGACAATTTTTTGGATATGATATTCTTTATTGATATATTGTCTTTGCTCTTCTTTTCTTGTTTCTTTCAATATTGTGAATAAAACATTTTACTGTCTCTGTCCTGTGATGTATCTACTGAGATATCCACAAACTGTTCTATGGTGGCAAGTTTATATATAATTAGTCTTTCTTGTTACTATCAAAATATTCTTTTTGTTTTTGAATTTTACTCCAGTTTCAATGTGTCTCAGTGGAATTTTTTGAGTTCATTTTAACTTGAGCTTTTTAAATTTGCATGCCCATTCTCTTCGCAGAAATAAGTAGTTCTCAGTCATGATTGCCTCAAATGAAAAATATTGATCTTTCTGTTCTCCTTATAAGAATACCATTATTATTTGTATTGGATTGTTGAATGATGTTCCCCAAATCCTTTAATCTATCTTCACTCTTCCCCCTCCTCCCCCTCCCCCTCCCCTTCTTCTTCCTCTTCCTCCTCCTCCCCCTCTTCTTCTTCTTCTTCTTCTTCTTCTTCTTCTTCTTCTTCTTCTTCTTCTTCTTCTTCTTCTTCTTCTTCTTCTTCTTCTTCTTCTTCTTCTCCTTCTTCTTCTCCTTCTCCTTCTCCTTCTCCTTCTCCTTCTCCTTCTCCTTCTCCTTCTCCTTCTCCTTCTTCTCCTTCTTCTTCCTCTTCTTCTTTTGTTTGTTACTGTGATTCAGTAATTTCAAATGACCTCTCTTAGTTCATGGATTTTTTCTTCTGGTGATAAATTTTGCATTTAAATTCTCCAGTGATTTTTTTTTCGACTTAGTTAACATATTTTTTACTTTTGTATTTCTATTTGATTCCTATAGTTTCTGACTCATTGTTAATATGCTCATTGTGTTCATGGATTGTTTTCCTGATTTTGTTTAATTATTTATGTTTGTTCATCAAGTGCATTGAGCTTCTTTCAGATATTTATAATTTTTTAAATTAAGTTTTGTGTTTCTGTTTTTTTAAGAATGGTTTTTAGAGATTTTGTTCCTTTCATCAAAATGCAGTTACACTGTATTTCTTCATGTTCATTATCTTTTTTCTGTTATAAATAGTGAATTTGTAAAAATTTCAGTCTCTCCCAATTTTTTCCATATCTTCCTAGAGATTCTGAGGGATTTGAAATCGTTTTTTCTTTTTTTTTGTATGGAGGATCAAACTCAGGACCTTCACCTTGTGAGCAGGTATGGTGAAATGTTTGCATCAAGTTGTGTCTTTTCTGGGTTTGTGCCTGTAATTTCCCAGTAGAATGCTTTAATTGTTTCTTATTCAGGAAACTGCAGGCTCTTTTCTCTCTGGTGCCTGCTGGTAGTATTAATCCTCAAGTTCTACAACAGACTTCTGATTCCTCTTTTCTTCTCAGTAGCCCCAGTGCAACCAAAACATGTTAGTTCCCTAATTCTTCCAATTTCTTTGGGGACTCCCAGAAAAGATAGAATGTTGAGTACACATTCCCTTTTCTTCTCTCCTAGAAGAAGTCAAAAAATTAGGACTTCTTCCTAATCCTGACAAATTTTATTAATTTCTACTGATTGTTTTATAGTTCTCTGGCAAGGTTAACAGCTGCTGATCTTACTTTTAGCTTCAGACATTCCCAGGGATCCAAAGCATGCCAGTTCAATGGGGCTTCAAGTTTGGTGACATAGAAATTTGACCCCTGGGAGCAGCTCCACTTCTGGAAAGCTGGAATGTGGGATACAAGTTCTATGCTTCCCTTTCCCTCACAAGGGAAAAGTTATGGCATTGGCTATTCCTTCCAAACATAATTTTGCTAATGTTTGCACAGTGGTTAATGTGCTTAAAATGAAATGGCTTGTGCTTCTCATCTCAATTCACTTGTGGTTGGCTTTTAACTTTACTAGGACATTTTAACTCTTTTCTCAAGTTCCATAAAGGCTTTTCCAGCTGTCCATTGTGTTATGTTTGTGTTTCCTCGAGGAAAAAAAATCACCTGAACTTTCTTATTCTACCATATCTCTGAGGGTATACAGGTTTTTTTCAAGTGAATATAATAGAACAGAGTGACAGAAGAGTCCTGCACTCCTGTGAGCTAACTGTTCCAAAGAAGAGTGACAAATTTCACCTTTTTGTGGCAGGAAGAATGGGATAATAACTAACCACATCAAAATGCAAAGCAATGACAGGAAGGCTAATGTCAGCCCCTCTAGTAACAGATGTTATCTTTATGAGTATTTACATTTTTAGAGTGAGGCCTCTTTTAGAGAGTATAAAAAATACTGTATTAAACAGTCAAATGCAAGACTTTTTTTCCAATATTTAAATAGAGCCCCTTGATGATTTATAATTCCTTACATGGTAGTTTCACTGAGGTCCTGATACTGCATTTCACCATGGAATATCAACTTGTTATTCTCCTGCTGATGGCTTCTACCCTCACTGACACTTCAGTAAACCCCAGAGGACCACGCTCAGAGAAGTTAGATAAGTGATCAGGATGGAAACTTTTCCTTTATTAATGATTCAAAAAGTTTGAGAGGGTGACATTAAAACAGTCTCTCCAAGCTGGAATGCTGATGTGTTCTAAATTAAGCTTCCATCTCTTTCCCTCCTGTGGAAGATGAGAGAAGATTAGAATATGTTCGGTGGCTCGAGTTATGATCTGCAGATCAGCACTTCTTAACTTTCACACTTTTTGTTTTTTTACATCATTACCTTCATTCTGCTGCCTTAACCTCATCTATACTCTTCTGGGTTCTTAAAGTTATATCTAAGATATGTATACATCATTTTACATATATGTACACATACTGTACAGAGATCATCAGAACTTATATTGATGTTGTACTTTCCATATATTTTCATAGAGTTCCTTGATGACTGTGTATTTTTAAATTGCCCAAAACAATGAATGATAAACTCCCATTCTGTAACCCTTACCAACAATAAACAACAATTTATACTATTCATTACTTCAATTGTTTGACATTTTATGTTGTTTATTTCTCTAAATATAGAATAAGTGAGCATTCAAAAATAAATTGATATTTTTCAGGTCTCTTGTATGGTCATGAAGAATCCAGTTCCTTTGTGTATATACTCTGCAAACATCCCTGTGCCCCATGGATAAGCTTGTGAATATGACAAAAAAACCCTCTCTGTCCATTTTCTTCCTTCCTTCCTTCCTTCCTTCCTTCTCTCTCTTTCTTTCTTTTTTTCTGTCTCTCTCTCCCTTTGTCTCTCTCTCTCTCTGTCTCTCCATCTTTCTGTCTCTGCCTTTCTCTCTCTCTCTCACTCTGTCCTCTCCCTCCCTCCCTCTGTCTTTCAAGAGGATATATATATATATATATATATATATATATATATATATATTCTCAGCCCCAAGGATTTTACTCAAGTCCTTAGCACTGAAGGACATCCCTTTCCTTTTTCTCTTCTAGTTCTTCCCCCCCTCCTCCTCTTCCTCCTCCTCCTTTTCCTCTTCCTCCTCTTGTTCCTCCTTCTCTTTCTGCTTCATCTTCTCTTATTGAGACAGGGTCTCCCTAAATCACTAAGTTGCCTAAGGCTAACCTTAGCTTGAAGTTGCAATTCCCCTCCCTCAGTCTCCAGAGAGATGGGATCACAGGCATGTGCCACCATGCCCAGCCAGGAATACGTAAGCATCTGTGATTGAGAAATTCCATGGATAAAAGGAATTTCTACAGATTTGATTTGATTAAGTTCATGATGTTTTGTAGATGTAATTAAGATCCTTAATCAGTTGACATTAAATTAGGGAGATCACTTGGTTGAGACAATTATTTTAGAGCCCTCTAAAATAGAGACATTTAGTTCTGGGGATTTAGCTCAGTGGCACCAAGCCTGCCTCACAGGCTCGAGGTCCTCAGTTCAATCTATGGCACAGAAAAAAAAAAAAAAAAAAAAGAAAGAAAGAAAAGAAAAGAAAAGAAAAGAAAAGAAAAGAAAAGAAAAGAAAAAATAGAGACATTTAGAACCAGAGATTCCTACAGGTACTTTGAAGATACTACTGCACATTTCAAGAGCAAGGAAATAGTTTGAATTAGGGAAGACGGTTTCAATTAGGGGATGTTTTAACTTTGGAAAGTAGTTTATAGTTCTTTGGTGTTTAGTTTATCTTAAAGAATAAAAATAGTGTTGTTAATAAAATTTTTTGTATGTCATTGGTCAATCATTTGCATTGTGCAAGCATTTTTCCTACTTACATGTCTAGCACTCTAACTGCTAGATTTCACAATTTGCATTTGCACAGCTTTCAAGAATACTAACAATGAGTTTAAGAAAATGGAACTATGCACACCAAGATGAAGTATATAAGTACTTCAAATATTTCAAATTTATAAATAATGTGAATTATTTTCATTTTATCTATACAAAGAAGAAATACAAAGTGGTACCTCGCTTTGATTTCAACTTACATTTCCCTGATGAAATTCTGAGTAACTTTTAATTTGACACTGATCTATTTCTTTGTGTTCATAGTCATTCTCACAGTCAATTAAATAATGATATCCTTGTTGTTGATTTGCAAAAATTTTTGATTATGAATATAAGCCTTTGTCAAATATCTGTATTGTAAATATTTTGTTTACATGGACTTGGTATTTTTCACTCTCTTCATGGTGGATTTTGCATGGCTTTTATTACTTTTTCTTTGTTTGTGTTTTTTGGTACCGGGGATCAAACTCAGGACCTTCCACTTGGGAGGCAGGCAGTGGCACCACTGAGCTAAATCCCCTGCATCACTTTAATAATGAATATTTTTCCTTGCCTGCCATATGTCAAAAGTTAATCTCACTTTGAATAGTGCCGTATTTTTTCTTATTTATTATGAACTTTGAAAAGATATATAATAGTGTTTTGTTTTAGAGTAAAGACTCAAAGCTTTAGAATATTTGAATTTTAATCTTACTTTTACTATCTGTTGTCACTTTTAGGAAGTTATTTAGTTTTTTATCACTTGAACTATTTTAAAACATAATCAGAAACACCTTGGATAATAGTTATAATAAATAAGGTAATATATATATGAAAGATATAAAACAATACTTGGCATGTAGAAAAATTGCACCATAAATGTGTACTACCATATATGGTTTTATTTAATTCCATATCTACAGAATAATGAAAATTCATAAAAATTGTGTTGGTTGTCAAAATATTAAAACTTTCTGTTAGAATATTTACCAATATTACATTAAAATTCACTTATTAGTAAAAGTGTGTATGATGAATGACGAAAGAAAATATAATAAATCCATCAGAGAACCTGGATTCATGCAACACAATCTTACTCAGCGTTTAAGCAGAAGAAATTATTTATCAAAAGGATTTTGGTGTGTTTCTGTCATTGTTGGTAAAGCTGAGTAACCTGGTAATAGCAACACTGTCAGAAATGATAGCTCTCACCATTCTACCGAGGATTCAGATGAGGAGTTTCGTGCCCCAAATCTGCCTCTACGAGTGAGATTAGTGTCTTACTTTAGAAAGCTGGGTTCTGCTGCATGCCTTACTGATTTGCAGAGAAAATCTTCCACAGGGCCTGCATCTTCTGGTCACTTACTTCCAAATATTTGTTTCCCTTTCATTTTAGTTCTTCTCCCCACTTTTGTATGATAAACTTACTGGCATGATATCTGCTTACTTCTGGAGCCGTCCATGTGTCACAAAACTATGGACACCCTTGCCCCAGTAGTCACTGAGCTTCTGAAAGGTTTCAACAAATTTGAGGTCCAATCTCCTGCCAAAAGTCACTGGGATGAAGTTAGAAGTGAGTCTTGCTAAGGTTAATGCCTGGGCTGTAGATCAGTGGCACAGTGCCTGCCTGGGAAGTGCCAGACCCTGAGTTTAATCCCTGGTACTCCCCAATAAATACATAAAAATTTAAAAAAACAAAGTTAAGCCATGGGATGACTAGAGCCCTGGCAACAACTTCATTACAATCTTACAGAGTTATTTACCCACATTTTCAGTGTTCAGGATCCTGGCCTAAACTTTGAATTAAAAAATGTTGAGATTTACACTTCTGGGTTTTCTAAATTTATACAACAATAGGTTAACACAAAGTATATCAATATTTGAATATTATTTTATAAAAATCATAGTTATTAAAAATAATAAAACCCAAGTTTAACTAGAATCTATTGAACGAAGTTACTTAATTAGACTGATTTTTCCATAACTTTGCTATATAATGTCTTGAATCTATATTGAGAAAAAGAAAAAAATTATGATATATACAGATGTTAAGGTTTTAATATTTATTTTTAGAATTAAGGCTTCATATCCATGCATATAAATATTAAACATTGCAAAAGACATTTGAGTATTGGATTTTAGTTGGGGTGGGTTATATAAGTGTGTCCTTGAGTCCTATAAATAAACCCTGACATCTTCCTCTCTGACACTGTTCTGCTGATCTGCTTTGTGGCTGCTGCCATAAACTATCCATTTTTGCTTTAAAGTGCCTTTCCTCCTTGGTGTTTCTGTCTTAGAGCCATCTGACCATGGACTGAATTCCCTGAAACCAGAAGGTAATTTATACCTCTCCTCCTTTAAGTAGGGGGTGTCAGTTATTGTGTCTCAGTAAAAGGAGAGATGACAACCATAGAAAGTCACATGTTTCTCAGTGTGGAGGAATGTTAGTAAATCTGTACTAATAATTGAAAGATTTATTTGTCCAAGTATAATACTTTTAAGGAAGAAAAGTAGTACATTATAACATGGTAATCAAAACTATAGTTCAAATAATTTAATTTTTTAAATGAAATTTCACTTTCCTTTAACATTTCCAGTTAATCCAAAAATATCCATCTAGTTAATCCATATACAATAACTGATTTATTGAAATCAATTAAAAATCTTGTTATGTACTATTAAATTCTTGTTATCATTGTTCACGTGAGTACATTATTTCATAATAACATTTTAAAATGGTGAATTTAATAAAAGTGATAAAAATATTAGCCAAATGTTTTACTATTTTTGCTGTTTTAAGAGGTCTTCCATTATCATTAAAGTATTATTTTTAAATTTTTTTCAATATTTTCTTTCAATATAAGAGAATCATTTTACTTTACACAAGAGTCAGAGAGTAAAGGCAATTACTCTGCAAAAGTAATGCTTTCTATATCTAATACCAAAAATGGCATTTATGAAATTTTAGAACTGAGTTTTCAGATCTCAGAAATAATACAATTCCAAGCTGTATCACTTGAAGCAGTGTTAACAGGACTTACTGATATGCAGAGTGAGATGTCATGATGTCTACTAATACATGGCTTAGTAAGGTAAAAGCTATTGATTAAAATTAAAATGTTTTTAACCTTACATCCAAAGATCAGAAAAAATTTTCCCTCTTCTTTCATTATGAAAAAAATGGTTAGCTATTTTAAACTGATTACCTTTTGTGTCCTCCACAGAAAGGTCACTGAAAACTAAATGGTGTCTTTAGAAATTAGTAGAAGTCCTAATAAAGTAATGCATATTAGGCTGGTAAAGCTAAAAGGCTAGTGCCTTTTTGTAAAATGTCTATTTAAAATGCATGAAATTTAATACTATTCTTGTTTGGCAAAGAGATTATCAATTTAATTATCCATGTTTAGAATGGAGAAAAATATGATATTACAAGTGAAGGTGATTTATTCACTTATGAAAAGCTTATTTCTGCAAAATGTGGTGCTTTTTGTTAAATGCTTAAGTAGAGACTAAGCATGATGACTATGTTTAAGATTTCACTGAACAAAATTTGTTAATGTCTTACTCAGTCTCTAAGTAGGCCTTCAATGATTCTCAGCTGCTAGTATTTATGCCCTGTGTAATCCCCTCCCACATTCAGTACTTTCAATCTGTGTAAACAATAAGGCCTTATGAAATATGACAGGTTTTTCATAAAAATATAGCAATTTTACCTTGCTCTGTGGGATCCCTTGTATACTGGAGGAGTAGCAATTGGTCTTGAGTTGTCACTAAATTAGTCCTTGACAGACACTGGCATGAAAAAGATCCAATGCCTCTTGACTTCCATGCACATGAAGCTATCACCTAGAAAGATTCCCCAGCCACATCTGACTTCACAAGCATTTAGATGTCTAGAACTACAGATGGTGTTGAATTTCAAGCTTAAATGATACACCAGACAGTATACTGCTCCTAAGATTTTGAATTATAAAATATGTGTGACATAATGCATATTACAGAGAGGTTAAGCCTCTACATTTCTGGTTTACTTAGACCACAATAAATAACTATTTTATACAGTAGCCTATAAAAAAGGAACATCAGCATTTATTTACTATTATAAATTCATTTGTGTATGTGCTATGACACATACATATGTATACGTGTGTGTGTGTGTGTGTGTATATATATATATATATATATATATATATATATATATATATCAACATCAAAAAAGAACATAGCAGAAAGGTATGTAAAATAAGTGCATCAAATTTTCCAAGGAAAAGCTTGGTGTGTGATACAGATTTTAAAAAAAAGGATACACTGAATTTCTTTCATATTGTCCACCATGCCAAACACTGTTAAACATGGATTCTTCCCTACTGATTCACAGCAGGATAAAAATTACAGGATGTTTAACCAGGTTTCTCCAGGGCTGTCCACTTTTGCTGTTAATCAGAATGCCCCAAACTGCTCCATTTAGATTGTTTGCATTAATCAATAGATGATGTCTAAAACCATATGGGATTCTGTACTTGCCTTAATTAAAATTAATTGTCCAATGAATAATTAATGTTAATATAAATTTTTCATATTTCCTATATTATTGAGATATTAAACAACAGAACTCATCTACATTTTGTTACCCTTTTTATCCCCATTAAAAAAGTTATTAATTACTGTATCTGTTTTCTTTTGCTAAGTATGACTAATTGTTCATTTTTAAGCACTAAGTACTTACTAGAGAAATTTGCCTGAAGGAATTTCTGGAACCTTTAATAATTTAAATTTTGCTTAGAAATGTAAATAACACTAAATATCTGATCCTATAGAAAGGTCTACAATGGTGTGGCTTATTTTCTCCATCTATAAGAAGGTATATGTGTACTCTTGAATCAATTTCCAATAATTAAATGTTAAAATATATAAAATACATATAAAATCTCTGGCAAAGAACATTATTTTAAGTACTTCTCTTTTCCTGCTGTATAACTTTAGAAAATTACCATAGTTATTATCTAAAACTATTAAGTACCATGATGAAGAAATTTTCATCCAAATTAATAAATTTGTCTGTAAGTTCTCACTTTAAAATAGGGATCATAACGATAATCTATTATGAGCAAGTAATGTTCAAGACTTCAAATGAGGTTCAGGGTAAAGTTTGAACTGGATTTGTCATTGTTTTCCCCCGAGAGACATGGCTTGGGTATCATGGAGCAGCAGTGACCATTTACAATTGCAAAATAGAACTTGGTTCTATTATTTAAATTTTGTCCAATTAGTGGCAAATGCCTTTTCAGATATATTTCAAAAAAACTGTATTATGTAAGTAAACTAGTCAATTATACTAGCTTGGTTCATTAGTTCAATGCTTTCAGACTCAGTAAACCAATTTAGATTATAGCTCACTTATAAGAAAGCTAATAAGAACAAGACTTGTAACTTTATTTGAGCATGTTAATTTTGTACAAGGATAAACTGAGCTTCCTATCACCTATTTTGCTAATGTCTATTAACAATCATGAACAAAAGAGATATCAGAGAAAAAGCAATATGTAATCCATAATCTTTCTAGAGAAATGGATGTGTTATACGTAAACAGAATGGGCCGGTATTATAACAATTTTATCACATCTTCTGATCTTTATAGTTTTTATCAAAGTAACAAAGATAATTAATCTAGCAAAATAAAATAATGAATAAAAAGAAAAATGAAAGATTGATAATTGGAAGTAGGTAGATAAATCTTTCTCAAATGGAACAGAAATCAAGACATGGAGAGAAGAGGGAGGGAAGGAAAGGAAAGGGAATGAAAAAGAATTAAGATGTATTATGTATATGAACCAACTCCACAAAAGGAATGTAAACATTATGTACTGCAAACATGCATTAATAAAAATAAATAAATTTTTCAAAAAGTAAAATAGTATTATATGACTTAAGGTTATTAAAGTCTCCTATCTTTAAAACCTCATTATCATTACTATCCTTCTCTTCAGAATATGCACTTTTAACATATTTAGCTGATTTTCCTTAGTATTAATCTTAGTATTTATGTCTTGTTTCTAAATTGTTTGATTTTATTTCAAATTTTCTCAAATTTATATAATATTTATCGGACTCTTTCCATACAATAGAGACCAATTTGTACACTTTCTCCCAAAACTCTTAAAATTTATGTAAGAAGAAAAATATCTCCCTCTGAAGATTTTTTCCTTCAGAAATTTATCCAAATTAATAATCAACTCATATATTACTGGAATTGTTTAGCTATTGTTTATTGTAGTAAGCAGAATAAATTGCAACTATGTTTTCCCCAAGATTCCTGTATTCTGCTTATCCAATGAAACACTAATCTAGGTAGTGCTATAGAAGGATTTTATGAAAGATACTACAGTTATTAATCAAGGAAATTATATTGGATTATCTGGATCACTACAATGTAACTAGGAAAGCAGAAAGGGAAGACAGAATAATCATTCAAGAAGAACGATGCCATAAGAAGTGGCAGAAAACAAGGCAAGAGAATTTCAGCAAACATGGAGTACGGGGAGCTGTGAAGTGTGAAGATCCAACTCACCGTTGCTGGCTTTGACCACAAAAACAGCCGTGACCCAGAGAGTGTTTCTAACCTTGAAAGCCTGGGATTGGACCTGGCCAACAGCCAGCAAGGAACAAGGACTTCATTCTAACAGAAGCACATAACTGAATTCTGCCAACAACCTGAGTGAGCCTAATGTAGATTTTGCTTTCCCAGCCTCCAGTGTAGGAACCCAGACCATGCCAGAATCTTCACTGTAATACAGAGATATCCTAAGCAGCTTCTTAGGACCATGGCCAACACCATGTACTAATATACGGAATTGTGAGCTAATAAACAATTCTTGTTTTGTGATCATTTGTTACAGTAGTAACAGAAGTCTACTAGATTTATCATTGAAGTAAGTATAGAATATAATACAATCATGTTTCACTTTCTGGAAATGTTGAGGCCCTGATCTTGCTTTACACCTATCCTACAGTGATCACAATGCCCATTAACTTCATCTGCCTTCAGTGCTAGACCTGCTGTATCCTTAGATACCAGAACATCTTTTCCATGCTTTCATTTTTATGGAATACAGCCCTCAAAATTTCATGAGAGGATAATTACCATAAAAAATGTTTTTTTAAGACTTTAATTGTCTGAAAATAATATTGGCCATTCTTCTTGGATAGTAAATGGACTGATGAATCATCTGAATATGGGATTTTAGTCTTTAAAGATTTAAAAGGAAGCTTCCAGCCTTGAGATCAAAAGGCCAAAGCTATTCTCATGCTAGCTGCTTTCTATGAAATCTACCCTACCCCACCTCAGCTTTAATTTCTTTCCAAACTTAGTGTTTGGAAATTTCTTAAACTATTCCTTCTATGTTTCCATTTATATTTAGAGAAATTTCAATTGGTTAATGGAAAAACTGGTAAATAATGTTAAATAAAATAAAGCTGAAAATAATTGAATTGTGTCATACTTTTCTTTCCTCATTTTTCTCTATTCTCTCTTTTTGGAGATCCAGTTAATGCATTAATATATTAAAAATTCTTCTTTTATTTTTGGAATTTGTTTTTTGTCCTGCTCTCTTGGAGATGTTTTTCAAGTTTATCTTTAAATCCTCCATTTGCTATATTCATATTGGTGATGTTTTTAGTCCCTAGTAGTTCCATTGTACCCATATTTCTAACAATTTTTTTTTCTGAATGCTTCTTTTGTATAAAATTCTACTCTTGGTTTATAGTAGAAATATACTCTCCTACATCTCTAAAAAGATGTAATTCTATATTGAACTCAGTATTTCTTTTGTTCTATTTCATTTTCTCCTCCTATGGAAATAATTATAGTATAATTTTCTATGGAAAAATAAAGTATTTCAGTCTTTTTGTATTCATTGCTAATTGAAACTTATTTTCTAAGTATTCATACTTGGACAGCATAAAATGTGTCTTTAGAAGATCATTTCTGATGTCTTTAGAGAAAACAGAAATTCTAATAAAATCTACACATTTTCAATTTTAAAACAGAAAAATCTGATGCAATTACAATTAAATTTGCTTCACTACTGAGTATTTTATTGTGCTGATATTATTTGGAAAAGATAATAAGAAATTATCTTTAATTATTCTTCTTAATCTGTTTCCATCCATTTTTCACATTCCTCTGATTTTCTGACTGTAGAAATGGCTGAATTATACCACACCTGGGTTTGTAATATGTTAGCAAGCCTGATGAGACAGCTTGGTGGGATGTGCTAGTGTTGCTGCAAGTCATTTTTACACCAGTACAGCTAAGAGAAATTTAGCAGTATGCAAACAGAATTAAAATATGCATTCTTATAACTGCTTCACATCCACATTTTGCAATTACTATATCATTTCCCATATTTTATATTTTCTATATCCTTTGAGATGTAGAGCATAGTGGCTACTTCTTTATAAAGAAGTCTTCAAAGTCTGAGGGTAATATTTGAGTTGTTCTATTTTTGCCTAGTTCAGATATATTTTTCATTGAAACAAGCTCCAAGTCAAACTCTGGCTGCCATTTTTTTCCTTGTACATCCTACTCAAAATTTCTTTTTGGCATTCTAGCGGTGCCTTTTTTGTTAGGAAAGGTCTAGGATGTACTATCCATATTCTGAAAAGGCATTTCACTAATGTATCACCGTAGCTGTGTTTGCGACCTTTTGTCATAGACTAGCATGGGGAGGAAAGAACTGTTTGGATACATATTTTTATTTTTCAGAAACTAATCTAAGGGCTGATTATGAGGCTTGACACTAATAAGTGACACTTCTGTAGCACATGGGAAAATAATCAGTAGTTTTGTAGTTTAAATAATAGCAAATATAATTGCTACCACAAAATATGTAAAAATATATAACTTTGCCTGGCTTGAGGCTGAAATATCAGAGAATAAGGAATATTCTCTTTCTCTAGAAAAAAAAAGAGGCAAAAATATTTTCATTGACTCTCTTTTCAATTCACCGTTCCATAAAAGCAACACCACTTCCCTCAGGGAGAAGTGAGGAAGAAAGAAAGGATGCGTGAAAAATGGTGATACAAACAGCCACCTTTCTACCGATTGTCCTCTGCTTCCCATGAGTTGATTCTTAGTTAAGAGGAAGGAATCCAAAGTTCAGTGGAAACTCTGAGACAAAGTTTTGGGCATTTTCAAAGTTTCCTCTGTTTTAGTTCTTTGTACAATTTCTCATTCATTTGCTGGAAAAATAATGCACACACCACCTTAACTTTTAGTAATTTTTAAGTCAATCCATTCCTCTAGAAAACATTCTTCCAATGTCCTACTTTGTACATAATTTTATGTGTCAATGTCCCTGTGAGAAGGGAGGACAAGATTGGTCATCCCAGCTTCTTCAGGGGGCAATACTTATGCTTTCAGTCTCAGGAATTAGTATCACCCTTGGTGATGTCAGGTGTCCCAAAGGCTAAGTACCTTTAATTTAAGAAGAAAATAAACTATCCCCAACCTCATCAGAAGAGGGTGAGGAGCCTTGATATTATGAAGTCAGGGAAATACAAGATTTAATTAAGCTACTTTAAATCAACACCACTCATTTTAGTTCCCTTTCCTCTACCACTTCCACTTTCATAGCTGCTGGTGTGTCCAATTTCAGTAGCTTTTGATGTTCCCACAGCACATTTCTTGTTTCTTGTTTCTGCATTTTAGAGGCAATAAGACTGGATTCTTCAATGCTTTTTAAAAGTCTATTTTTTACATATTTACCTATTTTATAAATTTTATGTTTTGATATTGCTTATCCAGGATCACCCCTACACAGTATTCTTCTGTTCCTTTTAGATTTATACCTTTAAAAATTTATATTACTATTATTTCTGAAGTTTTTTCCATAAATACAAGGTAAGCACTCACATTCAAACTATGAACGATGTACACAGAAGTTTTCAACCCTTTGTTTTGTTAATCTTTATGTTTCATTGGCAAAAAACAGAATTTGAGAAAACAACTAGGTCCAAGTATTACTTTTTGCAGATGTACTGGTTATCCAGTGCACAAACTTGAACAGTTTCATCTACCTATGTAAATGTCAAAATCTAGGGTTCTTTTGTTCCCAAACTCAACAACTATTTATGGTAGCCCTATTGAAATTTTTACTTTTTTTTCTAAATAATAGTTGTTTTATACCCTAAAAGTATATAATAGTGAAACAGGGAACTATAGATAAAAGAAGGAAAGTGACTGTAAATATATACATCCATGAAATGTGTTAAAAAGTATATAAAAGTGTATAAAAGAAACACTAATAGTCTAGTTAGAAGTGGGCAGGCACTACTTACCTCCAGTAGATATTTTAGTAGTCCTTATGACTAGATTCACAAAATTTTCAGTTGACTACCGAAATTCAAAATTGTAAAATTTGGTTCAAATTTTTAAAGATTGTGTTTGCCAAAATAAAATCCAAATAAATGAAATCTGCAGAAGATATTCAGTATATACTATTTGTGTTTATAATCTTTGATTTAGTTACCTTCTAGAGATGTATTAGGTGATACAAGTTGACAAGAATAGGTAGTATTTTGGAAATGTATGAGACCAATAACACACAGTTAACATCTCAATAAATATATCTCCTTCAATCTTACTTAACAAAAGATATAACTAATATATGATCCATGAGAAAAATTTCTGAAAAATGTTACAAAAGGCTATATTTTTTATGAGTCAGTTGTGGAATTATCTAGGTAGAAACATAGTCTTTTATGGATAGGATATTTATTTCTTCTTAAAATTCATGTGTTGACCTTTCCTTCCTTTTTTCAAATTATCAATGATTCATTTTAATCATTTTAATCCTTATTTACACTTTCAGTTTCTCACACCAGAGAAACTATTCAATATTTACACATGTGTTTCCTATTTATTTCACTTAAGAGTATGGCCTCAATATGCATCCATTTAGCTATAAATGTCTCTAGTTTCTCGTTCTTTATGGCTGAGTAGGGGGAAAAATAAGAACCAAGATACACTATGTACAGGTACAAGTACCCAACGATAAATGTGAATGTATTGTATACCTAAAATGTACCAATAAAATAATTTAAGCAAAAAAAAAAAATTCATGTGTTGAAATCCTGATCTCAAATATATTGGTATTAGGAGGTGGAGTCTTAGGGGCTATTCAGATCATGAATGTGGGGCCCTTGTCAATGGGTTAAATGCCTTTGTAAAGGACCTGTAGTAGTTCTCCAGTACACTTGCAGAACAAATCATTAGTCAGCACTGTAGGAGAGTGCCCTGCCCACGCTGGGACCTTGGCCTTAGACTTTCAGTCTCTGAAACAATAGGAAATAATTTTCTGTTCATAAATCACCCAATCTATGGTAGTTTGTTATAGTAATTCAAACTGACCAAGGCATAGTGCAAATAAAACATTGAAAAAGTCTGCTTTCAGGTTCAGTGAAAGAGTACAATACTGCAAACTTGGAGGTCAGAGTATTCTTAATTTTCCTAAAATTCCATGATCTGTCAAAAAAGAAATTAAATTAAATAATTATTAAGAGCTCATTTATGATTAGATTTTTCAACTATAATAAAATATTGTAATCTAAGGGGAAAAGAAAAAAGAGGAGGGAAAGGAAAAATTATGAGAAAAGAAAAAAGTGGAAACAAAGTCTATGTAAACAGGGAAGAGTGGAGGGGGTGAAGGGCACACAGGTAATGGGGAAAAAAAATAAGAACCAAGCTACATCATGTACAGGTATAAGCACCCAATGATAAATGTAAATATATTGTTTACCTAAAATGTACCAACAAAAGAATTTAAGGAAAAAATATTGTAATCTCAATTCTTGACTCCCAAAGAATGTGACATTGACTAATGAATGTTCTTTTATGGTTGCTGTATGAGAAGCTCTTTGCAAATTGATGTCCATGTTCAAAACAATCTTATACTGACTTATTTTATTTGCATTGTTATTTGCTTTAGAAGAAGCTTTGGTGTGACTTTAATTTTTTTTTTCTGTAAGTCACTGCAGATCTGATTTCTTTTTAAACGGTAGACATAAAACTCCCTTCTTTACCCCACAGCTAAAAGGGAATAAGTGTTTTAATGCAGAAAACATTAAAAATATTCAATGCAGGTAGATAAAGCTCAAAAGACTATAAAAAAGAGAGCCCCGCATTTAGTAAGAAAGATTTACTAGCCATGTGAGTTCTACTTTTTTTGGCTTCTGGGGAAAATTCATTAATTTTTCATATTCTCAGATACGCTTTCCTTTCTCTCCCTCAATCTTGTTCCTCTTTTCCTAAATTCTTATCTTTTTATTACTAAAGGAACCAAGAATTGACACTAACTAGCTACCTTCCTTTCATCTAACCCTGTCCTCAGATTAATTTGTTTTCTTTTTGTTGCCAATTCAAAATACATTTTTAAAAAACATTGTGTTTCTTAGGGTTTTTGAAAGAAAATTAAAATAATAATTATCCAATATATTACAATACAATTTGATGTAAATGTATTTGACAATCACTATCCAGTTCACCTTACAGAAAATCTAGAGCAAAAAATAGGAAAAGGCTCTTTAAAACATGAGGTTAAGGGACATAAAATGTTAGCACAAAAGGAGTATCATTTTTCTGGTATTCCAACAATGTCCTTGTCTATGGACTATATGTTCTAGTGGAAGTAAGAAGAGAAATTAAAAGAAGTATGGTAGAGATTCTACAATTAACCAAAGGATCCTTTGGCTCAGAGCTTCTTTTCTGGAATCCAAATGAAAGTCCAGTGAAGATTATTTTTTTTCTGCTACTATGAATAGATTACTCACATACTGAGGTTATTATATTTAAAAGATTACTGAGTCAGCTCTTGATTTGATATTTCAATAAGTTTTTAACTTCAATCCTTATTTCAGAGTACAATACAATTACAACCATTCTTTGGAAACATTAATTGGTTACTGTTCAATAGAAAAGTAAAAATTACAAGAATATCTTTCTTTTTTATCCATATTAAGACCTTATTTTCATGGCATTTATTAGACACTATGCTGTACTCTGTAGATTGGTTAATCCATTTTTTTCCTTATAGATCAAATGTGCTTCTTTAAAAATATTTTCAGGGGCTGGGGATTTAGCTCAATGGCACCGAGCCTGCCTTGCAAGTGCAAGGTCCTGATTTCAATCCCTGGACTGCCAAATCATAAAATGAAATAAATAAAAATAAAAATATCTTCATCTTATTTCTAAAATTCCTTTTTTCTCATTCTGTGTAATTGTTGCCATTTTTCTGTTACCTTGTTCATCAACCCAACTTTTAATAGAAGGTATTTCATGGGTATCAAGTTCCAATATGATACTTTCATTCTTTTTCTTTCTGATAATTTAATGTACATTCTATATTTCTTGACAAAGATATAGTCTCTCATATAAAGTCTCAGAAGTAAAGTCTTTGTACAAGGGTTAAAGTTTCTTTTCTGCTATTTAAAATTTCTGAAGCAACAGTTTTCAATTTCTAAAATTAACTGTATGATTATTCTACTTCAGTTCCTATTGAGAGTTGAATGAGAAAAATATAAAATCAATATATTAGGCACATGCGGCTTATTTTCAATAATATTTTTACCTCTGTGAGTATAAGGTACCTAAATTTTTTTCTTTGGTTGGACTGAAATCTAAACAATATAAATGCTCAACACACACACATTGGCTGGTTTAATTCAAAACAAAACTACTTAAAAATTATTAAGTTCTGTTTAGGGTTAATGCAGTTTTTTTTGGAACATGTAAAGAAGAAGCTGAGGTTAATAGCCCTCATATGGAGGCATGTACAACCATTTTTCTCTCAGGTTTTCCTTTAGAAAGTGCTACTCTTTTATAAAATTCAAGGAGAGATTTTCAGAAGGTTATTGATAATATTTTTTATAAACCAAAACTTTTTGCTTCATATCTTGGAAAAGTGGACCACAAAATTTTAGGAAAAAAAAATCTGGTTTCAAGTTCATTGAAAATATTTAGCTGAGATATTTATTCATATTTTTCAGGTAAAATTCCTCCTTGTTGACATAAATATCACCTTTAAAATAATACACTCAGTTATTTTATGTAATATAATTCCTTTAAAAATTAATTTTATCTTTCTGATGGAAAACTGATTATAGAAATCTCAGATAAATTATGGCCTTTACACCTATTCATTCCTATGGAATTAACTGATTTTGCTTAACTGGAATGCCCTTTGTTATTACCTGCTAATTAATCTTACCAGCTTCTCAATACTTTTTAAGAGCTCCATATGAGCAGAGATTGGGGGATCTTCTTCTTGATTATATGGGAGTCTGAACAATGGACACCAAAATTAATCTACAATTTAAACACGAGATATGTGATTGTTAACTTACATGAACAAACATACTTTGAAAATGTGAATAAATTAAGGTCTCAAGATCCAAAATCACCCTGGATTGTCTCTGTGGTCCTAAATGTAATCACAATTACTTTTTCTAAGAATAAAGCACATAGAGTTTTACGAATAGAGAAGAAAAACAAAACAACATGATCAGGTAGGCAGAGATTCTAGTGATGCAGTCACAAGTCAAGGGATGCTGGCCACCCACCAAAAAGTAGAAGAGACTTGAGCTAAAATGTTCCACAAAGCCTACCGTCAGCTCTCAATCCTTCTCAAACATTCATGTTGGTCCAGTGATACCAATTTCAGACTTCCATACTTCAGAACTGGAAGAAAATAAATTTCTATTATTATGTACTACCAAGCATCTAATGTTTATTAACAATAATAAGTGAACATACTAAGCAACAGTCTTACTATGAGTGCTTGGTATTTTTTACAGTTCTATTTTGTGCATTTTTCCTCTTCTCTCCCCTTCTCTTCTTACTTCTAGTAAACATTTTCAATAAACAGTGTAAGTTAATTCTTTATGTTCAAGTTATTTCATACCAGATGATTTTCCAAGTTTATCTCTGTCCTGGCCTTTGAATTATTAAATTCAATGTATTGGGTATGTCTATATTTTGAAACCAACCATATACTATATATTGACCATGTTAAAAGGAGAATGAATTATACTTAGCAGTCATTATCTTCTTTTTATTTCCACATTTTAGTGATTTAACAATATTCAGTCAGTAACTGAAACCAGGAGCTAACCAGGAACTCAAACCAGGAAATCTTTACTCAAGCTTTACCTCTTATTGTCTCACCTTCTATGCCTACTTAGCCTCTAAATATTTTTCTGTTTGTGCCTAAATTTTATACAATATATGTCCTTCCATAGTTCACAACCCTGAGCCTCATATCTCTCATGATGCACTAAACTGAAATCAAAATGGATCAAAGGTTCAGGCTATGACTGTATCTCACCTGGGCTTCTATAACAGCCTCCTTGCAATGTGTAGTGGCACAGGCTTGTAATTCTAGCACTCTAGATGTCTGAGGCTGGAGGATCAAAAGGTCAAATCAAATCAAAAGCATGAGCAACATAGAAACTCTAAAGACACTTTGTCTCAAAGATGAGGCTTAGAACAAAGGCTCTGGATTAATTTCCAATACCAATAAATAAATAAATAAATAAATAAATAAATAAATTCCCAACACTGCCTCCTTGCAACACACACCCTAATAATACCTCCATGCGTACAGAATATTTTTCAATGCTAATTTGATGCTGGCATGTTCTTAATTAAAACCGTTATATAATGTTCCATTGTCCTTGCAAGGATATAAAATTTCTTTAAGTTCTACAAGCCCTTTGGGTATCTGAGTGCAGAATGTATCTCAATACATAGGTTCTCATCTTCATTTCAAAATCTTACTTAACAAGGCATCCTTCATCTTCCCTATTCAACTGGCAACTCAAGACTTCAATACAAATCATATTTCCTTTGTGAAGCCCTGCCTAATAACCCATGGACAGGATAAGTGGTTTTTGCCTGTGTTCTATAGGACACTACATAACCTCAATATAACTCTCATCACACTTTATTTTATTCAGGTTGTGTGGTGCAATGTAAGAACCAAAAGGGCAGGTGTCACTTGTGTAACCTCCTTAGTTGTTTCAGTCACAACAAGCTAATAATATATTATACTTGTTTACTGAATCTTGAGGAAAGAAGAAACTGAAATGCTGCATAAAGCGGTATGGAATTTATGAATTCCCAAGTACCTTTGAAATTTAATATCATATTTTGCCACAGAAATTTACTTCACAATAATAAAAATACTATGGATTAAACATTGGGCCTCAACACTATTTTAATTTTGAAAGTGTATTTTTATAATGTAACAAAACTTTAAGATAATTTAATTTTAGGCATTCCCTGCTTTTGACATTTGCCCTTTACTCATTGCCATGAATGAAATTCAAACTTCTATGCATCAAATATATAAAATATCAAAGTAAATGAGGTTATGTTATCTGCCCGCCAAAGTTTCAATTCATAAGATTACCTTCTTGATCCATGTATATTTGTGAAGTTAATTGAGTTTTTAGTATATTTTATGTCTATTACTTTATGAAAATTACAATGAACTTGGCAATGCTAGCTGGCAGTTCTCTCACTTTTCTCAGAAAAGAAGCAATGACTTCTAGGAGTGCGTTAACAGCCAAGACTCAATCATGTTTGACTGGAGTCAGTCATGTTACTCTCCATCTCAGTGACAAATAGAAGGTAAGCATAGTCATGTGATTAGAAAATTCTGTGAGATATGATGAGAAATCTTCAAGAGGACATACGATTGGGAAAGTATACACTGTTCTTAGAGACAGAGTATGAGGTATTGGGGTTGGGATTTTCACTGAAAAGGATATGTTGGTGGGAACTGCTGCAATCATCTAGCAACTGAGAAAAATGTCAAGAAAAATCACAGATAGGCCAATAAGGCGGGCATCGCTTTACTATGCCACTAAAATGAAAAAGTCTTGCATTTGTCCTACTTCTAAATTTCTTATATAAGGATTTCAGTGAATTTCCTCATTATTAATATAGGTAGGCAAAGATGGAAACTACTAGGCATCATGATTTTTAAACCTTAAAATTAAGACCTTAAGTTTAGTCTGTCAACTCTCTTCAGATATAGAAATGTTAAACTTATAATGTTATGTTGCATTTAAATTCCAAAGTAAACCCAGAAATTTCACATTATTTTTCATTTCATTGAGAATGGAAATTGTTGCTTAGTAAATAATCTAAATCATTTTTATCTATACACATAATTTCATGTATTATAAATTCATAATTATATGAAACAAGTCCTATAATTTCTCTCGATGTTAGTATATTGTTATTTTGTGTAATTATATCTGAATAAGAGTAAATACAATTCTGATCATTTCTGCTTATAATCTTTTATCATCAATTATTTAATACATTTAAAATTCTGTATTTTTTCTCTATATAACCTGATGATTTAATAAGGCCATATTCTTAAACCATCATATGACATGTATTTCATTCTATATCTCAGAAAAGCAAGGCATTTTATTTTTTAAACTGAAATGTTATAAAGATATAGAGATTATTAAGATAAAAGAAAAAATTAAGAACTACTATTTTTTCCATAAGATCAATATATTTGGAACATAAAAGCTGTGATCTGCACAAAAATTCCATTAAACCATTTATTAAATCTGTAGTTCAAATTTCTCTCCATTCTTTTAGAAAGTATTTCTTATGAATTCAATTTATCTTGTTTTTTATTGTGTTTGTTTCAGTACTGTAATCATTACTCATTTTACTTCTTAACCTGCAGGGAGAAGAGTTTATGTGTTTTTTCTTGTGACCTGGTTCTATATTTTTGTTTAATAAGACTAAAATTGAAGACATCTCGTTGATCTTACTCCTCTCAGGTACTCTGATTCACATTGCTGAGAGTCAGTTGTCTGAGTTTTCCTCTGGAGACTTTACTGCACTAATGAGCCATCAGGTCTAACTCATTGGGAGAGGTTTGGCAGTTGGCAATTGTTTGTTACTTATGGTGAAAATGAACATTCTATACCAGTGGAAAATGATTTATTACAATTTATTGCAATAAGAGCAAAGTGGTTCATACTTGCCAATTTTTGCTCTATGTGCACATTTTTGGACAGTAGTTACTATATTTTTGTTATTAATTATTTTAGTATTTCCAAACACTGTAAGTTCTGAAAAAATTTTGGGTCCTCTGTTGAAAAACTTTTCCTGAGGCAGTATGACTATAGTATGAATCTTTTAGTACAAGGCTTTTCAAGCACATTATACTTGTAAATATCTTTTAAAATATAAGATGCAATAGCATAGTTTATTTACTATAACAGATGGATTTACTTAAAAATATGACTACATACACAAGGACTTTCTATTAATGCAAACTTAAACTGCCTTTGCTTTCATAGAAATGAATTGATGACTTGACGTCTTCTGTAAATCATTTAATTTCACATATGCATACATTTTTGTACTAAATTTTCTGTATTTTGTGAGATTTTAAATTTAGTTTCTTATATTTTGCACTCCTTTTTGTACATTTCAGTTTTTAAATATTTCTCCTGACAGTTGCAGGAGCCACACTTTTATATGATAGCCTATCTTGCTTGTAGTAAACATGTAATAAACATGTCAGTGGTAGGAAGGACCCAGATTTCCATTTTAGAAAAAGCTGGGTATTATTCTTTTCTGGACAACTCACTAGTGATACGGTATAAATTTTCCATTTTTATCCCCATTGCTGCAATTTCTTAGAAAGAAGCTCCTAAAAATATTTAAAATACTCTGTCTTTTGTGTTAGGTAAAATTCTGTCAGCTGATGAAGCAACAGTGTCTGTCAAATTTTCCTATACCCAAAACACAGGAAACTCACAGTCAAGACAAAGGAAGAATCTCTTCAGTATCATGAGCCTTGCTGATGGGTCTTGTATTCTTCTCACGATAATAGTGAAGTTGCTTCTGGAGTAGTATCAACACTTGGCTTCACAGAGTTACTGAATTAGATTAACTGTAACCTCCTCTCTCTGTGAAGATTCCTGAGCAGTCTCCCTGACCTTAGTACAATGATCTACATGTGACAAGGCACACTGGGCACTGAAGTGGCTGACTCACCACTTCCAATAAAAGTGGTGATGATCCTGCCTCCAGGAGCGACCACAGTACTGAAGGGGCATTAATAAATTTTTGAGCTAGTCCCAGTTTGGACACTTAACTAGCTTAGGTACTTGGTTCCATTTCTGTGCATGTCAGCTTCTGGCATGTACAATTAGAAAACTGAAATAGATGATTTTCGGTCCCCTGACAGAAAATTTTATCACTATTCAACATGTATCCCTGGGGAAGGATCTCATGCTATTAAAGTTTATTGCATCTGTGTATAGGTTATAAGAATCTATTTATTTTTCTTGTCTCATTTGTTCCACATACATTTTCAATAACAAGAAAACCAACATCATTGACACAATACTTAGAGTAGGTAACTAAATATGACCTTTATGAAGGAATATTTATATTTCATTCACAGAATTATATTTAGCCTGTAAATTTCCTAATATGTAGGTAGATGCTTCCTAAATATTTATGGAATAAATGAATGAATGAATGAATGAGTCACCACACAGAACTGCTTGCTTGTTAACGAAAGTGTCAAATTTCTCTCAAAGACTTACACTTTATTTGCCCATAGACTAAAAAGAAATGATGGTTTCCTTCTTATATATTAATAAGGGAAAGAAAGTGATCAATGGGATCTCAGTGAAATTGGATCACAGGATGAGGTATTTACATCATATGATCAATTAGATTCAGAGAATGACAATGATAGCTAATACACACAAAGTGTGTACAAAACAATCTACATAATTTCAAAGGTTCTACCAGGTACGTGCTCTTCTTAGCACCATTTTTTAACAGAACACTGAAGCACAAACAGGTTAAGATTTTGAAAGTCATATGGTACCTAGATCAAACAATATTCTACAGTTCCAATAATCACTCTGTCTCCGTTACACACATGCACTTCAGATATATCCTAGGTGACTATTTGAGGCAACATTCACCATAAGCATTATCCATATCACCACATTAAATTTCCAGGAAGAGGGAGTCAGAATTTTTCTCTAGCTCAAGAGACAAATATATTCATTTCAGAGCAGCCAATATTCAATGGCCAAATTCAGTCAATGGACATGTTCTGCATCTCATTGAAAATAAAGCAAAATTTCCAAACAGTATTTTTTTCCTTTTGTGATTAATGCATCCTTAACTAGAACTTGCAAATCTTTAATTTATCAGGAACACTAATCCTATAAATGATTGTATTAGAATAAATATAGTAGTTATTTCATAATTCTATATCAAATTAATTAATTAATCAATTAAATGTTAGTTATTTGTATGACATTCCTAAGGTCACCAAAACAAAGTACCCCAAACTTAGTGGCCTAAAACAACAAAAGGAATTTTCTCACAACTCTGATGATCTGAAGTCATGGAAAATTACTTGTTGGTTTTGATCTGATGATTCTGAGGAAGAACCCACTCCAACCCTTTCCTCAACTTCTAGTGATAGGCAAAAAATCCCTGACTCTTTTTCCCTAGCCAGAGTTAGGACTCAGACTCTACCTACCTTCACATGTGGTTCTCTTCATGTTTCTCCGTGTTTACACTTCCTTGTAGGTACAACACTGGTAATATTGGATTAGGACCCACCTTGCAAAACCTCATCTTTTAAAAAATAACACATTCACATGTACTGGTGCTTAAAACTTCAAAATATTTTTGAAAGGATAAAATTCAACCCACACTACTCTTCTTAAAAATAAATATTTACCACATTTTCTTTATCCAGTCTCCAGGTGATGGGCAATTAGGTCGTTTCCAAGTTTTAGCTATCAAGAATTTTGCTCCTATGGACATGGGTGCACATATATCACTGTGGTATGATTCTTTTAATTTTGGGGGGTAGATACCCAGCAGGGAAATAGCTGGGTCAAATGGGACTTCCAGTCCTAGTTCTCTGAGGTATCTCCATACTGATTTCCACAGTGTTGCACCAGTCTGCACTCCCACCAGCAGTGGAGTAGGGTTTCTCTTTCCCCACAGCCCTGCCAGCATTTGTTATTGGTTGATTTCAGGTTTTTTTATAAAATGGAGTATTACTCAGCCATAAAGAATGAGAAACTAGAGAAATTTATAGCTAAATGGATACACATTGGGGTGATACTCTTAAGTGAAATAAATAGGACACACATGGGTAAATACCGAATAGTTTCTCTAGTGTGAGAAACTGAAAGTGTAAATAAGTACTAAAAAGTATAATACATAATGTGAAATAGGAATAAAAGGTGCAAAGGGAAAAGGGAAATGGGAAAGGTAGGTCAAAAGAAAGAAAGGAATGGAATTAATATTAGAAAAAGAAAAAATGGAAACAAAGTGTGTAGCTAGGGAGGGGTGGAGGGGTTGAAGGGAGGGCAGGGGAATGGGGAAAAATAAGAACCAATTTGGATTATGTAAAGATGCAAATTTCCAATGATGAATGTCATTTATTGTATACCTAAAATGTACCAATATAATAAATAAAAAAATAAATATTTACCCCAGAATTATAGTGAAAACTAATTTGAGCACAATTAACAAACGTTTATTGTATAAGTTATATTTCTGACATCATCCATATAATCCATGCATGTTTCTAAATAATTTACCTATACCAGCTTGGATTTTGAGCACATGTTGTGCAGCAAAGGTTTCAGTCATTCTTCTTCTTCTTTCCTTTGTTCACACCCTACCAACTCAGGCTTCCAAATTTACCTACACATTATTTCCTGCACCACTTTAATGCACAATTAAAAGTCCTTTCACATTGCTCAAGATAATGTGAGAGATAGCATTTTCTGCTTGCCACAATTTCTAGAATGAAACTCCTAGTCTAATGAAACACTTATGAATGATAATAAGTTATTTGTTGCCCTATTCAGAGACTTTAGATAGAAACAAGAAAGATTCAAAAGGATATGATAGCTCAGACACTGAGTCTCGTATATCTCTATGTAATAGGGGTACTTTTGTCATTTTTTTTTTACACAAAAGAACTCTGAGGAGATGGAGATTCAGTAACTCACTTCAGGTCACACACTAAATAAATTGAACAAATTTCCAGTCTACTTTGCATGACACCATGCTAACTTTGTGAGCCTATCTATAAGAATTAAATGAAGTAATCCCCCCCCAGAGTCTCTTGTTTCATATTCTTTAAAAAAAATGTCTACTTGGCAATATAAAGACATATTCCAATTATCAATCATATTAAAATTTTCCTAAAGACTGTTTGCAATTATTAGTCAGAGACTGATAATCTTCATAACTACAACATGTGACTAAATCAAAATAATAATAAATGGGGCTGTGGATTTAGCTCAGTGGCACCACACCTGCCTCACAAGCGCAAGGTCCTGAGTTCCATTGCCAGTACCAAAAAATTTAAAAAGTAAAATAAATGAAGGAATGAAAAATTTAACATTATATACTTAACACTGTGACCTACATATGTGCTTGTATTTCCTTTATGTGGGATATCAGTTAGGTTGCATTTGATATTAAATGTGAGTAATAATGCGTGTTGTAGGCATTTAACAGATTTTTCTTTATGTTAGTAAAACTGTACTACTATTAGAAAATTCCAAATACCGGCTGCTTTACACAAATCCTTGTGTTTCCACTAATTCAGTCCCTGATGCAGCTTTCCTTTCTGATTGTAGGTGGCTGCATACTTGCGATGTCTTTATGTGGCTTTTCCTCCTCAGTGTATGTATATTGAGAAAAAAGATCTCTTCTTTTTCTGATGAGGCTTCCAATTATGTAAATTTAATACCCAAAACTTATGACCTCACCTATGTTTAATTGTCTCCTAAAGTCTGTACAATTACCTTGAAGATGTTGCATGTTTGATGACTACAATAAAGTGAGTATTGCAAGAAATGTAAGTCACATGAAATTTTTTTGTTTTCCAGTGCATATAAAGGTTATGATTATACTACACTGTAGGTAATGAAGTGAACAGCAGCATTATGTCTTTAAAAATATGTATCTTAACTATAAAATATTTTATTGTTAAAAATAAGTTAATGTAGGTGTGAAGATCTTGATAATAAGTGGTGTGGACCAGAGCCACAGGGCTCCAGGCAGATCCCAGCTAGGGCGCCACCCAGACACCAGTGACTTGGGAACACAAGCCAAGCCAAAGAGCCACCCAGAAAAGAGCTGCACAGGCACACAAGCATCAGCTAGAGGCCTGCCCCATACCATCAGTAAATGCATACATACCTTAGCCAGAAGCCAGCTCCGATACAAGGGTCTGGGGTGCACAGCTTCCAGCCAAAGGCCCTCCCAGACAAGAGCTACATAGGGGGACAGGCTTTAGCCACAGGCACACCTAGATACCATCCGAAGTGTGCACAGGACCTACCCAGAAGCCTGCTGAGAGCCCAGGTCAGCTCAGGGACCCAGAAGGAAAGCGTTCTGAGCCCAGAAACTGGTACACTGGTGAGAAGGAGAGAAAAGGTTGCTCGGTGGCTTGCTAAGAATTGAAGACCACTGGTTGAGCAAAAAGTTGCCTCAACAAAGGCAGAGCAGGCTGCGTATGGTGAAATGAGAAGACATGTAAATAAGTCTCAAAACCAGACTTCCAGATCATCTAAGGCAACTCCAAAGGGAAATGAGATGGAACAATCTGATTCTCAACCACCTGCACGCTGAGATTTGGCAATGAAAGAGAATCAGGAAAAAATGAAATCAGATAATTTCTAAGATAATTGCAGAGATTGTGCCCATAGTGCAAGACATGATTAATAAATCTAGAGCAGGCACAGATGAAAAAAATAGACGAGCTGAGGAACATGTTGGAATCCCAACATAGGAATCTAATGGAATCCATAAAACAGATGCAAACAGATTTCCAGGAGATTAAAAACTTCATTGAAAATTTACACAGCAGAATGACTGAGTGTGAGGATAGAATTTCAGATATAGTAGATAGGATTGCAATTAATGACCAAGAAAAGAAAAATTTCTTAAAAATAGTAAAGGACCATGAGAAATCAATCCAGCAGCTGCTAGATGATGCAAAGAACAATAACATAAGACAGATCAGAGTCAATGAAGAAACAGGAGAGAGTATAAATGACATAAAACAAACTGTTCATAGAAGTGATGGCAGAAAACTTTCCAAGCAGGGGAAAAGAACTTGATATAAAGATAAGCATATAGAATTCCACCTAGCAATAATAAAAAATCTACACATAGGCATATAATAGTTAAGATTCCAGAAGCCCAACAGAAGAATAAAATTCTACAAGCAGTTAGAGAAAAGAAATAAATCACATACAAAGGAATGCCCTTCAGCATCAGAACAGACTTCTCAGCACAAACCCTAAAGGCAAGAAGAGTTTGGAGTTATGCATTTCAAGCCCTAAGATATACCAACTTCCAACCTAGATTGATGTACCCTACAAAAAAATCTTTCAAAATTTATGGAGAAATAAGATACTTTCATGGCCAAGAGCACCTGAGGAAATTCATGAATAACAAACCAGCACTCCAAAAAATTTTAAACAATATCCTAGGAAAACACAATGAGGATCACAAACCCAGGAAGCTTAGCAGAATGGATCCATCAGGCACAAAAAGAAATTAAATGCAAACGGGGAGATTTCAACAAAATAAAAATTCATGACAATGATAAGTCAATACATATCAGTTATAATCATCAATGTTAATGGTCTCAATTCACCAATCAAAAGAAATAGACTGGAAAAATGGGTCAAGAAGCAAAATCCAAGAATATGCTGCAGACAAGAAACACATTTAATTCAAAAGGAAACTCATAGACTGAAAGTTACAGGGTAGAAAACAATACTCTATGCAAAAGGAACCACCTCAAAAAGCAGGAGTATTTATCCTCTTTGCAGATCAAGTGGATTTCAAATGAACACTGATTAAGAGAGACAAAGAAGGACACTACATCCTTGTAAAGGCAACAATTCAAGAGGAAGAGATACCAATCATAAATATATATATGCATCAAGCACTAGTGCACCCAACTATATAAAACACATACTAACAGACATGAAAAATCATATAAGCACTCATATAATAGTAGTAGGGGAACTCAATACCTCACTGTCACAAACAGATCAACTAGACAAAAAATAAACAACGGAATACTAGAACTCAATCAAACTCTTGAACAAATGGACTTAACAGATGTTTACAGACTGTTCCACCCCAGAAAATCAGAATACACATTATTTTCAGCTGCGCTCGGGTTCGTTCTCCAAAATAGACCACATACTCACTCATAGAACATGTTTAAGAAAGTACAAAGTAGTTGAAGTTATCCCCTGTATATATCAGACCATAGTGCAATGAAATTGAAGTTCAATAGCAAAAGAAACCACAAGAATTTCATAAACACGTGGAAATTGAATAACATACTTCTGAATGGCCATTGGGTCACAGAAGAAATTAAGTAGGGAATCAGAATTTTTTACAATTAAATAACAGTGCCAATACAACATATTGGAATCTATGGGACACAGTGAATGCAGTCTTACAAGGGAAATTCATACATGTCAACACTGATATTAGGAAAACAGAGTGAGCTCAATTAAACAACCTGATGCTGAACCTCAAACTTCTAGAGATGGAAGAGCAGGACAAACCCAAAGGTCACACAAGGGAGAAAATTATGAGGTTCAAAGCAGAAATCAATGCAATGGAGACTAAGAGAAATGATACAAAAGTTAATGAAGCCAAGAGTTGGTTCTTCAAAAGAATCAACAAAATTGACAAACCCTTAGCCAACCTTATCAGAAAAAGGAAAGAAAAGGCCCAAATCCATGCAATTCAGAATGAAAAGGGTGAAATTATAATGGACCCAGCAGAAATCCAGAGGATCATCCATACCTACTTCAAAAACCTATACGCAAATGAGATGGAAAACATAGAAGAATCGGACAGATTCCTAGCTATGTATGAATTAACTAAGTTAAACAAAGAAGACCTAAAAATTCTAAACAATCCAATATCAATCAATGAAATTGAAAACATAATTAAAAACTAATTACCAACTAAGAAACTCCTGGGCCCTGATGGCTTCACTGCTGAATTCTACAAGACATTTATAGAGGAACTATTATCACTACTGTTTAAACTCTTCAATGAAATTGAAAGGGAGGCAATACTCTCAAATTCATTTCTGGAAGTAAGCATCACCTTGATCCCCGAAGTAGAGAAAGACCCAATTGAAAAAGAGAACCATAAGCCAATCTCACTAAGGAATGTAGATGTAAAAAATGCTTAATTAGATAGTGGCAAATAGAATGCAGAAGATCACCAAGAAGATTATACACAAGACCAAGTGGGATGGTTGCACATTGAGGCAATATTCTTAAGTGAAATAAATAGGACACATATGTGTAAATACCAAATAGTTTCTCTGGTGTGAGAAACTGAAAGTGTAAATAAGGACTTAAAGATAAAATAGATAATGTGAAATAGGAAGCAAAGCAGCAATGGGAAAGGGAAAGTGGGAGTGGTAGGGGAAAGGAAAAAAGGGAAGGGTATTAATAGGAGAAAATGAAAAAAATGGAAACAAAGTCTTTGTAAATAGGGAGGTGTGGAGTGGTGAAGGAAGGCGGGCGGATGGGGAAAAATAAGAACCAGGATAGAGCATGTAAAGGTGCAAGTCTCCAGTGATGAATGGCATTACATTGTATACCTAAAATGTATCAATAAAATTAATAAAAAATATGTTAATGTACCGTAATTGTTTTGCTGAGGGACGTTCTTGCCTCAATGTTTATGGCAGCTGAGCAGGCTAGTGGATGGTGTACGTTGGAGTTGCCACGATGATTTCCTAAAACAATACAATTATGTGGTTAGTCACATTTATCAACTATTCCTTTCACAAAAATATTTTGATGTATGTAATGTTCTTTGACAGCATTTACCCAGAGTAGAATTTCTTTCAAAATTTCACTCACTCCTCTCAAATGCTGCCTCTGCATTATCAGCTAAATTTGTACAAAATTTTGTACCTCTGATGTCATTTAAATTACGTTCATGTTATATACACTAGAAATACATTCTATCTCAAGAAACAACTTTCGTTGCTCATCTATAAGATGCAACTCCACTTTGGTGAAAATTTTACTAGGAAATTATAGCAATTCAATCACATCTTTAGACTCCCTTTCTAATTACAATTCTCTTATTGTATCCACCTCATTTGCAGTTACTTTCTGACCTAAAGTTTTAAAACTCCTTTTCCAAGTTATCCATGATGGTGGAATCAAATTCTTCCAACTTCTGTCAATGTTGATATTTTGATTTCCGATGAATTACAAATGTTATTAATGGTTTCTAGAATGGTGAATCTTAACCAGAAAATTTTCAAGTTACGTTTCCCTAACCTATTATAAGAATCACTATTTTTATTAGGCATAGCCATATGAAATTCATTTGTTAAATTATAAGACTTGAAATTACAAAAATTCCTGACCCCTGGGCTGTATAATGTATGCTGTGTGAGGAGCCCTGAAAACTATATGAATCTCATTGTACATTTCCTTCAGAGCTCTTGGGTGCCCTGGTGCATTGTCAGCCAGCCATAATATTTTGAAAGAATCTTTTTCTCTGTGCAGTAAGTGTCAAGAGTAGGCCTGAGACATTCAGTAATCTATGCTGTAAGTATAAGTGCTGTCAGTCAGGCTTTTTTGTTTCATTTATGGGGCATTGGGAGAGTAAATTTAATATGATTACTGGTATTAGGGGCCCTGGGATTTCTGCAAAGGTAATGAGCAGTGACTTCAACTTAAAATCACCAGCCACATTAGTGCTAACAGGAGTCAGCTTGTCTTTTGAACTTTTTGAAGTGTGCGATTGAGTTCTCTATTGATATGAAAGTCATATATGTCATGAATTTAAGACTCTTTTGTATACATTAGAAATATGTTCTTAGAAACTTTCATAAAGGACCTTACCTGGATGTGGATAACATTCTGTACCTTCTACATCACCACTTACTACTTTATTGTGCAATTTTATGTTATGGAGATGGTTTCTTTCCAGAAATCTCATAAAACCAACATATTCTGATTTCAAACTCTTCTACTTCCTTATTTTTCTCATAGTTCATAGAATTGAAAAGAATATAGCCTTGCTTTGCATTAGGCTTTGGCTTGAAGGAATGTTGTGTTTGGTGTGATCTTTTACTCAGACCACAAAAAACTTTCTCCATATGGGAAGTAAGGCAATTTTGCTTTCTTATCAAGTGTGTGTTCACTGAAGTAGCACTTTTAAGAACTTGAAGAGCTTTTCCTTTGCATTCATAATTTAGCTGACTGATTTAAGACATCTAGCTATCAGCCTACCTTCCTCACTAAGATTACATATCATTAGGTTTTGTTTTAAAGAAGGAGTCATATGGTTCTTACTTGAGCACATATAGGGCATTGTAGGGTTATAGAATGGCCAAATTTCAGTATTTTTGTGATTTGTGGAATAGGGAGACATAAGAAGAAAGAAAGAAATGGATTGATGGTCAGTTGACAGAGCATGCAGAACACATGCATCTGATACCAACTGAGATTGCCATCTTCCAAAGTCAAGGTTTGTGGCACCCCAAAAGAACTGCAATAATAAAATCAAAGACTGCTCATTACAGACTACTCAAAAAGTGACAGAGAAACACATGATGTAGGAAAAATGGTGTCCGAAAACTTGCTTGACAGGATTGCCACATATTTTTAATTATAATAAAATAGGTTATCTGCAAAGTGCAACGAAGTAGACAATGATAAAAGCAGGTGTGTGTATCTCCAGATATTCTTATATAAATAGGTAAGACCACACAATATGAATTTTGGGAAGAAAAACTTAATCCATATATCGTTAGACATTTTATAATAATTTATATTTAGATAATATGAAACTAAAAACTGAACAAATGTTAAACAGTTTAAATATATCATAATGAATTAATTCTATTTTAAAATTACATAGTAAGTCCTAATTCTTTTACAAAGATTAAAGCATAGGGCCAGGGATTTAGCTCAGTGGTTTCGCCACCTGCTGCGCAAGCGCAAGGACCTGAGTTCGATCCCCTGTACAAAAAAAAAAAAAAAAAAAAAAAAAGATTAAAGTATAAAATTAACATAGTTTACCATTGGATATCTGTAATTATATTTAAATTGTCTTATGATATTAGGTGGAATTGTTTTTGCTACAGTCACAAAAACTATGAAAGCTGTTGGCATAATCTTATTGTAATTAAATTCCCATTTATAGAATTGCAGTGTTTGAACTGAAAGCATTTTATTTCCATAAAACCTCAGTATGCAGCATCTTATTCTGCTCAAATGTTAAAATGCTGTTAAAACACAGCTATAGTCAATTTCCATTTGAGTAAAAAACTTTAATAGAAGCATCAAATGTTCTATTTACTGCATTAGTATTTTTGCTACTCTTCTTGTAAGAAAGCCTTTACCTTCCTTTTCTACTACTATTTTAAAGACAAGTATTAGATGGCTCATTAGATATTCAAATCAAACTGCATTGTAGTAAATCAATTATCCTGGTGAACGAGACATTGTGTCTTTACATTACATTAGTTTTACTAATTTACATTAGTTTTAGAGCCTTCAAGACCTCCCTCACAGTATGTTGGTCATTTATCCTCTGTCTCACTGGGCCATCAAAAGTATCACATTTTTTTCCCATGTTCTAAACATACATCTTCTTTCTTCAATGTCTTCAGTAGTATAGTATTTTTTTTCATTTTTAAAGTTTTTATTTATATATGTTTACATTGTGTACTATTTACATTATCTTAGGGAGTAGTTACATGTACTATATATCTCTTAATTCTTTTTACTCCTGCCTTTTCCTTCTTGCCCACTCGCTCTGTTTTTAGATTCAATTTGCAAAAGATCTATCATCCTGTGCCCTCCTTACGGACAAAAATACAACATCCTTGTTATATATAAAGATATAATTTATGCTTATCTATTAAGACTTCCTCATTAGAATTTTATTTTAGTCATATATGTGGAAATAATGAAATTCCTTAAATCAAGTTGCATGCTTACTTTCGTATATAATGTTTGTGTAGAGAAACAGTGTGTGTGCAATGTCCAGTACCAAAAGAGAGAAGAAGGAAAGGAGGCCAAGAGGATGAGAGGGAGAGGGAGAGGGAGAAGTGGGGGCGGGGGGATATTCATATTTACTTAAATTCCATTTTAGGTTCTAAGAATACTAAGATGTTCTGGGTCTTGCTTATTATGAGTCCATCATTTTTCTGAGGAGACCGAGGTATGAATCGTAAGTCATTAAACTCTTGGTTCCACATGAGTTTGACTAGAAAAAGAAAATAATGTAGTATAGTTTAGTAGCACAGAGAAAGTCATAAGAAATTATCCCCTAGGGATTAGAAAAGATAGTCAAGAAGCAATTCAAAGCAAAGATAGCTGTGTATTAAAAGTCAAAGAGAGTCCTGTCTTTCATCTCAGTTAGTGGAAGATAACTTTCAAAGTTTCAGAACTTCCCAAGCTATTATAGTGTCTTTTTTGTTCATGATTGGCTCCTGAACCATGCTAAGGAAAGCTTAGTGAGTGGTGCTTTTAAAGACATGTTAAGAAGTATTTTATCCAGGACCACAGTGTTAAGTGTAGAGGAAAAGAGTAGAGTGGGATTTCTCAGTGGGAGGGAAGAACTGGACTAAACTATGGGATAGAGAGGTGGGAACAGAAAGAACAGAATGGAGATTGGTGATTGAAAAATGATGAAGAGTGCTGGGGATTTAGCTCAGTGGTTTTACCCCCTGCTGCACAAGCACAAGGACCTGAGTTCCATCCCAGGTACCAAAACAAACAAACAAACAAACACGTTCTGAAAAAGGACAAAGAGGAAACATCAAGGGTTAAAGAGCCTCTTGCTAGAGTAACATGACAAAGTTCTTGCTGAAGATGTACAAGGTTCATCAGGGAGATAGAAAAGGTGATCTGACATGGGGCAAGATATTTTTGTTAAACTGATTTAATAGGGTTATTTGTTGAAACTGGATTTTATACAGAAGTACAGTGATTGAGCTAGATTTTTTAAATTAAGTTTATTGTTACATTTTAGGTATACAATATGTTGACATTCATCACTGGGTACTTGTACCTTTACATGATATATCTTGGTTCTTATTTTTTTCCCATTTCCCTGCCCTCCCCTCATTCCCTCCACCCCTCCTTATTTACAGACTTTGTTTCTGTTTTTTCCTTTTCTCGTATTTATTCCTTTCCCTTCTTTCCTTTCCCTTCCCCTTTTCCCTTTAGAACTTTTCTTCCTATTTCACAATATCTATTATACATTTTTAATCCTTACTTATAGTTTCAGTTTCTGCCAACAGAAAAACTATTTGGTATTTACACGTGTGTGTCCTATTTCAAGAGTCTAACTAAAGTTTAGCCACACAAAGGATCTTTCTTCACTACAACTGATATTTATTTTACTATTGAAGTGGGGTTGAGAACAAGTTATTATTACATATCTAAGCCAAACAACATGATGTTTTCATATATGAAATCAAATTAATATATCTGTCTCCTCACATAGCTACCACTGTGTGCGGGAGGGTGACAATATTTGAGAACTACTCCCTTAGAAAATTTCAAATAGAGTCAAATGTGCTAGCACTCAGCTGTAATTCCAGCTCTTAGGAAGCTGAAGCAGGAGGGTTAGGGTTAGGATTAGGGTTAGTTTGAGCTATCTTTGGCAATTTAGCAACTTAATGAGACGCCATTTCAAACTTTAGAATAAAGCAGGTGCTAGGATATAGCTTAGTGTGAAGTCTTGGGTTCATTAACAATACCACAAAAAGAAACTAAAAGAAGAAATTTTTCAAATATGCATTATTAACTGTAGTCTCCATGCTGTATATTCGGTTTCCAGAACCTACTAATCTTACAACTGAATATTTGTCAAACCTGACAGTTTAAGCTAATGTGATGACTCAGGATAGGGGGCTGGCTATGACAGAAGGAATATTCATGTGATCAAAAGATTGGGCTTTTGTCAACCAATAGTTCAGTAAGTTGAACCATTGCAATAAAGCTCCAATACAGCTATGATGAGCAAAGTCCAAATGAGTTTCCTGACTTGGCAATGTTCTATGCATATTTTCACACAGATGGCAAGATGTGTTCCTAGGGACAAGGAAACTGTTTTCATTTATCTTTTATACTTTGCACTAAAAGTCTCTTCCTTTAAATATACTTTCAATTTACATACAGTAGCTATAACAAAAGCTAATTTTTGAGTATAGACTTCCAAGCTCATTAGCTGTTCTAGTGAATTTCTGCTCTTAGGAGTAGTGATTTTAACAACTCTTGGATTTTTAGACAAAGGACCTGAACTTGCAGATGGTGGTTAAAGTGAGGGCAATCTTGTGAAAATTATTCCAAAAATATGTGCAATTTGTCTATCTCTTATATTACCATTTAAATTTTATTGAATGTGATCATGGATTTGGCCAGCTAGATTGATAGTCACATGGAGAATAGGGAATCTTTCGGATATTATTCACCCTAACTATGAAATATCAAGCCTTTAGATATTTGATAGGAAGCATGTATTCCAAGTGGAGCATCATGTTCTATACTTTATTATTTTTCTCCCTCAGATGCATATTAAATTTTCACTTAAGTCACATGGAAATTGGAAAGAGAAACATGGAACTATAAATAAAAATTGTAAAAGATGTGTCAGTGAAAACTATATTAGGCCCCTAGGATATGAATATCATTGTCTGGACTATCTGGGCAAATAAATGGGATGAACTCATCCATTTTAATCTCCTGCTGCTATACCTTTTTGTAGTACACAGTTTACAAAACTAAAAGATAAATTTATGACACCCTTGTGACCATGAATCTGAATATTATTTTGATATAACTGTGTAAGTCTTGATTTTGAAATAAATCCAGTTGGTAGAGAAAGAGACATGAGCCATTCATTACCATGTATCAAACATAACAGCTTTGCCAGAAGTTGTATTTGAATCCCCCCAGTTTCCAGATCACCTAAACTAGCATTGCTCTCAGATACAGCCACAATAGTGGTAACTTCCAGTTTCCACATGTACCATAGTGATCTTACTGTATGAATGCCTTGTACAGGACATTTCTAAGGGTACTTCTAGGAGTTATTTCTGGGAAATATGCACAGGGTCTGTATGATTAAACTAGATCAGACTGCAAATAGATATTAACACACTGCATAACCTACTTTTGTTCAGCAACGAAACTTTGATAAACTGTGAAAAAAATTTAGGATTAAAAATAAGGCATAAAACTCTGACAAAAAGGTACTCATCTGAGAACTTACTAGAAAAATAGAATGTCAGACCCAACCTTAGATCTATTAAATCACAATCTGAAATTTAAATCATTCCTAGAGATTCTCAATTAATGCTTTTCCTTTCTTATAGAAAAGGAGAACAAAAAGAAGTAAACAAATGCATATAGAAGGCGATAAAGTAATCTTGTATTAGAAAATGATTAGGACAGGTTTCTGGTATTTTTAAATAAGTTGGTAAAGGGAATATCAGAAAGGATCTAACATGTGAACTAGGGCTGTGACTGTAATAAGGCTGGAGAAGAACTGGAGAATACTTCAGAAAGAAGACTTGTCAACTACAATGCTCTGAGGCATGAATGGTTTGATGTGTTCAGAGAGTAGCAAAGATATTGTGACTTGAATATAGTGAGTAAAGGAAAAAGGAAATGTAAGCACAAAGCTTAGATGGAGGTCTGTCTCTGACTTGGGTGACCTGAAAGTGGAAGAACTGGTAGTTGATTTTAAAACAAGTGATGAGAAATAATTTAATTTTTAAAAGGACAAATTGTGGACAGTAGATAATAGGATTAGAATAGATGGAAGATGGAGGTGTATTCCATTATACATGCAAGAGGTGAAAGTAGCTTTTACTATGGACTTAAAGGAGGGATGGGGAAGTGGAACTATTCAACCCTTTGTATATTACTTCACCAGAAATTGGTAACCAACTGGATTTTAGATGGAAAAGAGAACATTTATGGAACCACAACTCTTTCAGTCAAATAGCAGAATGCTTCTGACATTGCTGAAGTGAACACTCCAGGGAAGAATAGCACAGGTTTGGTGCAGGTTCTCCAGGACATTATATTTGTATATACAAAAGCATTTAAATAGCTTTTAGATGTATCAGTGAAGATGGCAAATGAGAAATTTGGAATGAGTGTAACATTTAGGAGAGGAGTCAAAAGTCTGAATGTTTTAATCATCTCTACTGGGATTGTATTCTAAGTCAGAGAACTAGATGAAATTTTCTAGAAAAAAATGTGCAGAGAGATAATTTAAATGTTGAAAACCAATCATGTGGGTTTCTTTTACATTCACAGAATAATTAGATTAGAATGAGATTGAACCAATACACACTAAGAAGAGAAATCAGCAAATTTAAAAAGAAAACATGTGTGGTATCTCATTCAAGAAATAAACGTGTTTCAGTAAGTACAAGACCTTGGTAAACACTGCCTAGAATTGATATAATTTTAGAAAAGAAGAGCAGAATAATCACCTTTCCTCTGGTTGCGAGGTCACCAATGAAATTATAAGAATAATTTGATGGGCCAGTATGAATAGAAAACATCTTAAAGTGGATGTGGACAGGTAAATATTTTGAGGGATGCTATTTAGGAGATGATCAGGTGAAAAGGGTAATAATTGGACCAAATGTAGGACTAATGTTCAGGGTTCCTTTTAGTTTGTTTTGCCTATTGGGTTATGGGAGGAGGTGTTTGTATGTCACCAGAGTATTACTGTAAAACAGACAATACTTGCATTAACTGCAAAGCAAAAAGAACCCAACAAATTATGTGGGATGGCATTCAAAACTAAGAAAGGTTTTTTCTTTTGCTATATCGAAGATTTCTTATGTTTCATTAAAATAGAAATGAATATAAAAATAGTAAAATTTAAGAAGGCTTTCAGACATGATGGTTTTAAAATTAAGGATTTCTTTTTTTCTTTTTCACCTGATTTGAAGAGTGGTAAATGTCAGGAGTTGTTAGACAACACTGTACACTTGTTCTTTCTATGGTAAATGAGGCAAACCAGAATAGGAACCATGATAAATCTGTTCTATTAGTCTTGCAAAAGAAGATGGCCAAGAAATTCAAGTTAGCATCCAGTTTGGGCAGCATTTCTTTTCATGTAAAGATGTAAAGCAGTTAAAGTGGACATAGACTTGAAACTTTACTGAATCTAGATGTGGCCAAATGAGTAAATACTTGTAAATGAGATTGCAAAGACTTCTGACATGATATACATGGAACTGTGCCAGACTTCTCAGGTGAAATGCAAGGTCTTCTCAAGCCTATTGTCGCCTGACTTCAGATTCTGGGTAAAAACTCAGGAATTCATGCTGGCAACAAATTCAGTCATTTCTTTTAGTTACATTCAAGAAGGATATAATTTTAAATGTTACATGGCTCCTCTTGGAAATAAACTTAAGAGGAGATAATTTTAGTATGAAGGAAAATGTTTCCTGTCATTATGACAAAATGCCTGAGAAAGTAAATTTTAAGAACTGAAGATTTATTTTGGCTCATGGTCTTAGAGGCTGTAGTCCAGCATACTTACCTACCTCCATTTTGTCTGTGATTGATTGGAAAGACTATCATGGTGGGGTGCATGTAGTGGAGCACATCTGCTTAAATCATGGTGACTGCAGACAAGAAATATCCTTAGAAGCATGCCTCCAGTGGATTATTTCCTCCAACTAACAGCTAACTCCTATTTTCATCATTCTCTATAGTGCCATCAGCTGAGATCAAACCTTCACCATACATGATTTTAGGGAACATATCAGATCCAAATCATAAAAGAAAACAATTTCTCTTTCTACTTCTTGTGATTTTTCTGGTTGTACCTTGAATATTAGATCTGGAGTGCTAACAACCATCTTGGACCATGATTTGACCTTGAGAATGAAAGCCTAGGTAAACTGTCGCCCTTCCGGTAAATCTAGTCCACCTCTTGTTTTTGTATCTAGAGTTCTAGTATAACACAGTCATGACTCCATATACCCATGTTGTCTTAAGCTACTTTTGACTACAAAGGAGAATTGACATTGTTGGGATAAAAGTGGAGTTGAGTAGTTGTGATAGAGATTGTTTGACCTGCAAGCATTGAAATATATCCGTTCTGCACACTAAAGTTTTTCTATGCTGATCTAGAATGATGACAAAGAAAAGAGAATGAATCTAGGTTCCTGGTAATTGTGAAAGTTCTACCAGGACTGGACTACTTAGTTATAGGCTTATTTCACATGAAATAAAAATACTTCCAACTTATTTAAGACTTAGTTTACTGTATATACATATGCATCACAGGTATGTATATATGTGCATTCAAATATGTATTTAGTTTAATATGACCAAATTTAATTTTTAATGATAAATCTATTATCTAATCAATCTGATAACTGGTATGATAAAGTTCTTTATGTTAAAAAGAATATATTTAAATGTTTACCATGTTAACATTGTGCCATATGTAATTTATCTTACTCCTAGATTTTAAGACATTTTAAAAAATTATGCCTAAGCCTCACTCTGTTAAAAGTCATTGGAAAAGTGTTAATTAAAAGAGAAAAATGTTAAAAAAATTTTACAACTATTAATATCCTTCCTCTTCCTCTAACATGATTTTCTTGATTTTCAATGAGCCAATATTTGACATGATCCAAACATATTCTGAAAGTACAGGCATTACTGTAAATATCCCACAGCAAGATATAAATTCTACTAATTACCATATGTCAAATTTTCAATCTTCCCACTTAGCAACAAGTTCCTATTTTCTTTTATTTTTTTTTTTGCTTATTGCTGGTGATGATTTTTTTTTTTTACAAAAATACTATGTTTTATATAATGGAATATTCAGAATAAAGTTGACTCAATTTTCTAACAAGTTTTTTACAAAACATTATTAACTCTTGGTCTGATAATCATTGATATTGAACAAATGGTACATTAAGTTTTAATGTTATTATACCTTACAGTAGAGCAAATAACATCCCAATCTACATGAGGCAAATGCTGTGGTTATAAGAATTTATTACAGTGTCTCAGCATAGTGCCATAATTACACATTTATTTAACCAATTAAGCATAAAAGTGGCATTATTGTCAGAGATGTGATATATGACCTGAACATAATTTGGTTAATGGGGAACAAGAAATGCCTGCTAAGTAGGGCAGGTATTCTGTTATCAAACATTGCTAATTATCTCTGACATATGTCAGATTGAATGGTCTCATCTAATAAAAAAATGCTGACTGCAGAAATCTTGTTGTAAAGGGAACTTTACTTTTTATTTATACAATATTTGTTAGCATTAAGCTTTAGAAAGTTCCAAAAATGTTTGCTATAGACATTAGTTACAGACATTGTACAAAGTCTCCTGTGTGTTCAGTTGATGATAAATAACTACTGCCATTTCAGGTTTTTGTCTGTTATGAACTTCTAGAGAAAAATCTTTACTCCCAATTTCTAATTATCCTGATTTCCAAATGGATCCACCCACAAAAATCCCTTGGCTTAAACTGAAGCCAAGTCGTAACTCATAACATCCTTTTAACTCCCTCCACACTTACAAGAAAAAAAGACCATCAACATTTTACATAAGAGTTGGAAATATTGAAGGTAATAGATTTTTTTCAAATACCTTTTAAATTTCAGTGAAGTTTTTAAAAATGATTTTAATTAAAAATATAATTTTAATTGCTGGTTGACAAAAATATAATGGAAACCTAAATAAGTCCAGAAAATATCAAGGAGTTCTTGGGAAAAAAACAACTGATAAGAAACACAAAAGATTAAAAAAAGGAAATTATAAAATACAGAGTAATTATCTTTACTGATAAAAATAGAAAATATTAAAATAATTGGGGTTGATGTTACAGAGATAAGTCAGTAGGATTGTAGAGCACTTTTTATTTTCCTCTAGCACATAAAAATGATCGATCTTAACAATTTTAAATACTTTTGCTTTATATATATATATATAAAATCTTTGATGTGAAATTTACAAATATAGCTTTTTTCCCAATATTATGTTAAAGAAGTTGTGTAGGTTAGTGTAGCAATTATAATATCAAATTCATATATATTTTTCTCATACAGATCAATTTAAATAACTACATTGTTAGTTGTAAAATATTGAAATTAGTATTGATCTCACAAGTTTATAACACACAGATGGAACTTAATAGTTACACACAATAGTGCTTTCTGAATCCTCACTTCATATCTCTACTCACTGTCTTGTAAAATGACAGTGATTTATCTTATGCATATACTATAATAGGTTTATAAAAAATAGTGGGCTGAACAGAAATCACCATGATTGTATATCCTTAAAATTAGTTAAAACCTGTTATTTTGACAAAATGATAATATGTTACCTTACTGTTTCCTAGATTTATATGTCCAATTTTGTTTTTAAGTTAGAATATAGAAATACATTTTAATGACTTACCAAATGTGAAACAATTAAAGTTTAAGCAGATTTTAAACACTTGGCTCTTTACTTAATTATTCTTTCCCCTGCCAACAAACATTGGTTAAAACCTAATAGATTTTTTAAGGTACCCGAAAATCATGGTAGCTAAATAGGGCCAAATAAATTTAAAAATAATTTTTATTGCTGGTTGTCTTATTTGATATACCTTTGGAATATCAAGGACTTAATATTTCTTTATATAACACATAATGCAATTCCACATTGGTGTATGAAGTTACTATTGTGTACTAAAACTTCAAATCATTTGTAACAAAGTTATGTTTTATGAAAAATGTAGTGTGCTTATCTGGCAAGTAATAAAAGCATCAATCTCTGATTTCTTATATAAAAAGTCTTCCCAACATTCCTTTCCCATGTGATAAATTAAGAAAATTGTTTTTAGTATTCTTTCCACTTTTTATTTCCCAATCATACTTTATTGAAAACCTATGACTCATATATTGGTACCATTTCTAATTGAGATAAGTTACTTTTCACTTGTCTGTAAACAAGCCTACAAGTTTTAAGTGTTTTCTAACTTTCATGAAGAGAAAATATTAAGTGCATTGTAACTACTGCTACAGTTTCAGCTACACCCAAAGTATTTCTATTTATTTCTTATCCATTTTCTCCATATCTGTCAGCTCTAGGAACTCAAAGATGGTCAATTCCAATTATTCTAGTTTTTCCTTAAATGGTGTAGTTTTCCATTTGCCTAGCGCTCCCTCTACAATTAATCCTTTGAAACTACATTAACTTTTTAATATCTTTTGTTTCATTTCTTCTTAGAATCACTTGTATTAGTCAGCTTTCCCATTGCTGAAACAAAATACCTGCAAATCAAAGGAGGAGAGATTTAATTTAGCTCATGATTTCAATGTAATCAGTCCCTGACTGGCTGGCTCCAAGAGGAAAGTGCCACGGTGGAAAGGTGTGTGAGAGAGGACAGCTTTTCAACTGATGGCAACCAAGAAGAAGAGAGAGAGGGAAGATGCTGGGGTTGGAGATGTACCCTCCAAAAGCACAATCCAAATGATACACTTCTGCTAGTTACTCCCCCTCTTCTAATGTCACAGTAAAGTACAACCTCATCTATGGATTAACCCATGGATGAGTATAGCACTCCATAATCCAATCACTTCCCAAAAGCCCCACCTAACCCTGAAGACTTTTGGGGGAAATTCTAGACCTAAACCATCATTCATGTTTGGATACGCCATTCTCCAACTTACAGTAGAAATTGGAATGAATCCTTTTCCATGATATTAAAAAATTATTGAAAAGTTAGTTCTGTATTTATTTCAGAAATATTAGGTTTATCTCCTAAATATTATATCATTTGTGAAAATCAAAAACAGCATCCTACTGTCTTCTTTCTCCTACAGCTGTAGAAAAACAAAAAACAAGGAAAAATCTGTAGCCTACCTTAGGATTTATATTATTAGTTACATGCCAGGGGCTACTAGTATGAATGCATGCCAGTACTCAATCGAATACCTGCCTGAGATACTGACTGTGAGTGCTTAATGAAAAGGCAACATTATTGTAATCATTGTTTTTTCTTGCTCTTATTTTTAGACCTATATTTCTCAATATTTCTCTTGATATTGTATCATTTTCTAAACAATGGATGTTTTGTCTCCTTTCTCTTTAAATTTTTAAATTTGGTTGTGGTCCAGGACTGTTACTATTCCCTTTTCTTTCTATGCCATCTCATTCAATCCCTTATTTTCTTACTTCTGTAAATTTTTGAAAGAAATTGATATAATTATATGAGGAGCATCAAAGATTGTTTATTACCTTTATTTACTTTAATTATTAGGATGGAAAACATGAAGAAATTAAGTAAACATAAACGCAAATGTTTCCAAAAAAAATGAAGGAAGATGTAAAATCGAGGGAGATGGTATCAGATGATCTCAGTGTTCTCAATGAAAGCAGTCACTAAGAAAGAGGTAGAAAAAGTTTTGAAACTGAATTGAGAAGTTTGAAGACTTTGCATTGTCACTGAACAGAAATAAAAGTATCTAATAAAACTAACTGAAAGTAGTGAGGATTTACTGAATTTTTGAACTTAATTAGTTACTTTGCTTCAGGATTAATTATCACCCGAAAAGGATATGATCTCTCCCCTATAATAATTTAATATCTAGCTGAGCAAACAAGAATACAAAGGTGTTAGAGGGAATGAAATCTGTTAAGTGCTAAGAGACATAAAATATACTATGGACTTTAAAGGACTGAATGATTACTCTCTCCCAACAAAAAATAGGCCACTTTTTGAGATAATAGCATTACCTCCAAGATATCTTAAGAAACCATAAAGTCTAAGACGTGGGATGACCTGGGACAAATCAATTTCCCTTTGCTTATTAATGAATTTCAAATGCTTATATGCCTGTATCACACAAATTATACATATCCATGATGATAAATTTGGCCAATGTCATGTATTTGAAGCATTTAAAATCCACAAAAAGAAACAGAACATGTATGCAAATGGTTAAAGACAAAATTCAAAGAAATGTTAGTACCAGACTCGGGCTTAGCTGCTTACTGCTCAAAAGCCAGTGGTAAGGAGTTGAGATTGGAAGGAAGGAAATTAGTAATATCCAAGACCTGGACCTGAGAAGATTGAGGAGTTACTTTCCTCAAAGTAACATCTTGGAGAATGCAGTTGTACAGATGGCTTTTCTGCAGGGGGAAAGGAAGGGCAGGGGCAACAGGCAGAAATATTGTATACTTTGTCACAAATGAATCCACCACACCATGCATATCCTTCACAGTTTTTCTTCTTCTCTGGCAGAAAATTGCAATGGACTTTAACCTCCCAGTTCTAGCTCCTATCGTTTTTTAGACAGATATATTGCTTTACTGTAAATTCAACTTTATACCAATTTACATACTTTCATAGGTTGACACACAGAATTAAAGAATAAGGTGAGGCATTGCTGGTACTGATGTTATCTTAAGGTCATTAGAATTTCCAGTTTCTGTAAATCTAAAGAAAGATTATTTAGCTATTAACATTCTAGTTATTTATCTACAGCTTCCTTTTAAATTTTAGAATGCTCCACAAAAGAAAAAGAACAACTCTCCAAAGTATGGTCGTTGTTATGAAATGTCTTTAAATACGTGCTACTACTCTCATTCAAACATTAAGTCTGTGTACCAAGACACTAGTTATGTTGGCTAATTCCATGGTCTACTTCAGGATGTCTCTCCATACAAACAGGAAGCTTCCTTCCCATGCTTCCTAAAGATCAAGAAGAAATGAGGATTATGTTTGGAGTTCATGTACAAGATTTTTTAATATCTGCAAGATTTTGACAGATTCTAGCCAAGGTTTTATGTTTTTGTTTTGTTTTGTTTTGTTTTGCTTTTACCAATATTGGACTTTAGTGGAACTCTGTTGCCCTGGATAACACCATGGTTAAACAATCACCCTTTTGTGTTCCAAGAATAGCATATTGAAAACATTAGTTTTGTCAAGATGGCTGCATTGTCTGAGATAAAACTCACTTTCATCTTTCTCAGCTGCTACAAAGTTTTAGGGGAAAAGCCACAGTCATAGATGTCTCAGAAGCCCAGGGTCAGCCAGCCTTACCAAAAATCCAGTCAAGGGGACCAGCAGTGGTAAAGGGAAAAACAGAAGATTTAATCAGCATGGCTGTGCTAGGAAACACAGAGAAAGCAGTTCAAGATCTGTTTTTGAGAGTTTGACAGAAACTTTGGGCTCTTATAGAAAAAGGGAACACCCACAAATCCAGAAATTGACTTTAATTACTCTTGGTGTCCACAGTCTTGAAGAGGGATGAGGGATCCTACATAAATTGAAGTCCAGTAAACGTTACAATACTCCTTAAGTGATTAACATACTTATGTGAGAAGTTCAGCAGATATCTGTCCCAAAGTTTAAGGTAACAAATAAGCCACTTAGAATGAAGGCAGAGGTGCCAAGTATTATCTAGCTTTTAGTTATACGGTGGGTATCTGCCGGCCTATTCTCTAAGCTCCTGCTACATGACTTAGATAAAATAATTCCATTTTTTTTCCTATGACTTACATAAAAATTCAGGCTGACATCCTTGTCTTCCTGACCCTAGAAAACCCCACATCTCTTCCTTTCTAGGAGACTTTCCTAATTAGTGAACATTCTCCTATGACAGTAGCCTAGTTAAAATAATCTCCTTAAATTTCTGTTGCATTTTGTCTTTCATAAGGTAATATGTCTTATATAATGTCACATTTGAAGTTTAAATGACATATAAGCAGAACCGTTAGCAGGATACCTACAATATAGTTCACTGTAAATACTAAATTGGCAAATATTATAATTGTGAATACATGCAAGTCTGTTTCTATAGGTAAATGTTACTCACTTCTTATAAGAAGAACAGATGGAATTATGGGTTCTCTACAAAGGCTTAGATTTAATTGAAAGTATCTTGAAATTTGCATGAATACGTGAATTAATATTTCTACCAAAAAGAACAATTCATCTTTTAACCTGCTTTCCTGAACTTCTCCACCTTTGCCTTCAGGAATTATAACAGTATCTTGCAAGAAAAAGAATTCTGAGTCAAGTATACCATGCTATGATGACAGGCCAGGCAAATGTCTGGTGATGTCAGATAATAAAATACTCTATTATTTCCTGGGGAAAGATAGTCACAATATCAACCAGAAATCTTGACTTAGAGATGAATTTCATATCTTCAAAACTGCAATTGTGTTGGATACTTATACCTTCTTAAGTAAAAATAGCAAAGTCTACAAAGATTTCCAAAGCAACTATACCGCTAAATTTATTTCACTAAAATTATGCTTAGCATTTTGATACTAATTACTAGCTATATAGATCATTTCCTATAAGCTTTAGAGTGCTGATTCCTGATTTTTCTTTCAAATTCTAACTGAACATATGTGGAATGTGAAGTCTTGACCCCAATACTTTAAATCTTCACTAACAGCATCTAGATTGATAATCATCTTTAACTCATATAGATACACACAAGACTGTTCCACATGGAGTATTGTTAAAATAAGCAGTATTTTATCAGACATCATTAATGTCTTGTTTCATTTTGCTTTCTATATTGCATAATCAATTTGGATCTACATAAAGTTGTGAGTTTATCATTATTTGGAATTCTTGTAGGGTCATCAGTAAATTAATTTTTGGCACACTTTTTTTTTTTTTTTGGTACCGGATCGAACTGGGGTCCTTGCGCTTGCAAGGCAGGCTATGGAACCACTGAGCTAAATCCCTGGCCCGGCACACTTTTTTTTAACAGTTTGAAGAGACAACTTTTAAAATGATAGATTCGGAATATAGCACTTTCTTCAATTAATATACCATAGGTCAGTCTTATTTTAGGTAGCCTTCAGTTTTGGTTGTTGATATCTCTTCATTTGTGCCATTGTATGATCTTGTTTTATAGAAATTTGAATAATTGGTGAATAATTGGTGGAAATGTAGTTGAAGATCTGAATAAAAACTGTATTCTGTATTTAAAATAAGAGGAAAAATGCACAGAAATTAATCTTAAAAATCAATTCAAATCTGTCCTATTTTTATTTTAATTTAATATCAAATGCCCTAAAAGTCAAGGCAGAAAATAATAAAAAACAATCCCTTTTCTATTTAGAATCCTAAATACATTCTTTTTCATGGAGTGTTTGAAAGAATCAAAGAACAACAATGAAACAAATATTTTTAAAGTACAGCATCAGCTCTTAAAACAGATAGTGTTGACATTTTGAGGTGTGAAAGGGAGATTAATTCTAGATAGAGAGACAGAGTATGCTGAGAAAATTTGAAAGCTTTTTTGGCAGATAAAAAAAATCTCTTTACTGTTTCCTATTGCTGTTCTCTATTTGCAGTATTATCGACACATCTACTAGCTCTCTTAAAGAAAGCAGACAAATGAGAAACAACATTTGAATATGAATGGTTGAAGTATTATGAGGGCATTTTTTTTCAAAGGAAATGTTTGGAAAAAGATAGCTTTCAAAGGCACTACTTACACAAAACTATACGGAAGGTTTTAGTATATATTATTTGTTAAAAACTTGCTTTCCGATTGCTTTGTATCATTTTGCTCCATCCTTGAAACTTTCATTTTTCATATCCTTACAAAGAACTTTGCCTGGCTACTGGGTTAGACAAGTTCCCTAGGATTCTAATTGTGATGAAGGAAGCATAGCAATGTTTTCAGACACGAGTGGGTTGATAGGGAGAAATAGATACTGGGGTGTAACTTGTCTATACTTATTTACCCAAGGACAAGTTGATTAACCCTGAAAATCCCCCCACTTTAATAACTTTTAAAAAGTGAGTTTTCCAAAGGGGAAAAAAAACCTCTCCCCATCTCTCTCACACAGGCATACACAAACACACATACTCCTAAAGAGAGAGCTTACAATCAGTACATTTACATTATACAAAAACTACAAAAGATTTTCTAATAAGTAGTCCTTTAATCCATGGATAAAGAAAATATAGTCAGTGACATTTTTTCAATAAATGTTCATTCTTTTATCTTTTGCCAAAATTGTCCAAATATTGTAGCTGAGGAATAACCTTCCCTCAATCTAGATCCTTGTACTTGAATGCAGACTGGAGCCACAACAGTAGTCTGAGAGATGAGGCAAGATCCAGGCCACCACAAGGTGTGCTCCTGTTCCTTCATTAAATTCAGGATGGATACATGACCCAGGTTGGTCCAAAGAGATGGTCAACTTGTTCTTTGGGATACTTTGGATTCTAGATTTGGAAGCTGATTGGAGTTGAGTTTGGACATTTGACAACACTGGTAGCATCAAACCGTGAGAAAATACTTGAAAATTAAGCCTCTTTAAAGAAACAAGAAATGGAAAAGTGGAAATACAGTGGGAGGGAGGAAGGGGAGGGAGGGAGGGAGAGAGAGAGAGAGAATAGTATTCACCATCACAGCCATATAAACAAAATCTATCAGAATTTTTACTTATGTATACTAATAGTTTTCCTTATCTGATTAAAAGAATATAAAATGGAATTCATTCCTTTGAAAAAGGATTCTGGTCTCTATAAAGGTAGATACTGAAATACCTAAGGCACTATCACCTTTAGAAACTTGTTCTTGACTCCAGTATTGACCAACATGATTCACGTGTCCTTTGTCAGACTTGACTTTTTCCTTTGTGTGATGATGTGTAAACTTCCCTCCTTCATTTCAGGAGCAGTAAATTCTTTCTCTTGAAATTTCACCAAAGTGTATTTTACTTAGAATTGGTTAAATGAGTTTTCTTTTCTATAAAACTCCAAATGTGTAGAATTTATATTCTTCTCTGCTTTTCAGATTCAAAATTCACCTTGCTGTGCTACATAAAACTCCACATAAGTTAGTTTGCATTTTGAAAATTAGGTCTGTGCTTTAAATTATAAATAGTTCAGTTGTGAAGAAAATGCATTTAAAAGGAAGTAAAACTAACCTTTCTGTACCTTTTGAGATTGTGAGAAATTTGTAACTTTGGGAAAACTTAAAATAAAAACATGCTATCATTAAAAGAAATATTTTGTGGTATTTGTTAGTGTTCTCTAGTCTTTTCATACACACATTAAAATTCAAAACATGTGTATCTCCGTACTTGAAGAAACTTAACATCATGAAAAATTAATCGAAGCATTTCCAATTCAAAGAGAATTTTTCTCTTCTCTTATTTTATTTTGTTTCTTTATTTTACATTTATCAAAGGTAATTAACTTAAAGACCAGGTGATCTCATCTGAATGCCTCTGTATTGGCCAAGGCTCTCTGAGGAAGCAGAACCATAAATATATATAAACTTATATATAAATTTTATATATAAATGTTATATATATGGGGAGAGAGAGGAGAGAGAGACAGAGACAGAGAGAGAGAGACAGAGGGAAAGAAATTTGAGTCATTGGGTTGCATATTTATGAAGGATGCCAAATATCTTATGTCTAAAATTGGAAAGCCTAAGAAATATTCTTGTATCCTTTCAGTCTATGCCCAAAGGCTTGAGAACCAGATGTGTTAATAAGTCCAAGTCTGAGTCTGAAGATTGGATAATCAGTAGTTCCATTGTCTGAGGGCATGAGAAAATGGATGTTCCAACTCCAGCAGAGAAAATTAATTCACCCTCTTACTTATGTACTTTACTTGTTCAAATGCTAATTTCTTTTGGAAATGCTATCATAGATATACACAGTACTAAAGTTTTAGAAGGTGTCTGGGCATGCTTCAGCTTGGTAAAATTGATACAAATGATAACAATTAAAACTTTTGACTGGGCAAAGGAAAGAATATATATGTTTCCCTCCTTTTAGAAGGAGGAGAAAAATGTTTTAAAGTGTTTTGTCAGTTATTCTGATGGTGCTCTTTTAAATCATTACATTGCTAAATACTATGGGTGTAAGAATCAGCTTTCCCATTGCTAGGATGCATTACTGATCACCTGCAACTAAAAGAAAGAGAGATTTCATTTAGATCATGCTTTCAAGGAATATATATATTGTTGGTAGGGTCCTAGGCAGGAACATAACGGTGGAAAAGTTTGGAAGAGCAAAGCTCCTTAGTTCAAGGACTGGAAAGCAAGCAGGGTACCAGTGCTAGAGAGGAGGTGGTAAGGAATCATATATAGACCTCAATTTTATCCCTCCCTGGCCTACCCAGACATACTCCATAATAGTGTGCTCCACCAATTCTTTAGAAGAGGTTCTGATGTCAAAGATGGTGACACTCCACTTCATTGGTCACATATTATCATTTTTTAAATTGATATTTAAATGTGTCTTCTTAAATCATACTAAAACTTCAAATAAAAGCAATGTCATAATACTACCTAACATGATACCACTGTCCTGTACACAACAGTTCATTCCTCACAGTCCCATCAGTCCCAGAATTGTTAAAATCTCCAAACCTCCTTTGAAACCCAAGACAAACACTTAGCTGTGAAGTTCTATGAGAATAAAAAACAAGTTACATAAATAACAAGGTGTAATATACAGGGTAAATATTCCCATGCCAAATAGAAAATAATAATAAAAAAAGTAACACATAAACACACCAAGAAAAATAGTAACTTCTGTAACTCCATATCTGGCACCCAGGACATATACTGGTGAGATGTGAGCTCCAGGGGTCTTGGGAGATCCCACCTTTATGGCCTTCCCAGTTGCTGTTAACATTGTCTCTTTCTTGGGTTGACTCTTTTCATGTCCTACACTTTCCTTGGTAGACATTCTTAGCATCTCCGACTACTTGGAGACATTATTGAATCTTCAGATTCATTCCCATAGCATCATGCACTATACTCTCAGGGAATCCTAGACTGACCTCCCAGGTCTTCTGAAATCTGGGTGAAATTCTCATTGACCCTGAAACTCTTGCCTTCTTCATACCAGTAAAAGCAGCAACATGTAGGGGATGCCAAGGTCTGCTGGTAGTTTGAACCATAGCCAGATCCCTATGAGCATGGGAGTGGCCTCTAAATGCTTTGATTGATAAGGATAGTAAAATGAATCACAAGGAACTAATTCCTTTTGAGGCTTCTCTTGAGCAAGGTTCCTAGGAACTCTCTTCTCAAATAAACTATTTAAAATTTTGCATTCTTGCTTCTGCCATGGGAGAGGTCGTGGTGATTTCTGATATGCCCTCAAGGCATCTTTCTTCTTCTCCCTGTACAAAGTAATCTTTTGAGTAGTCAAAACATTTTTAGCCTCAATTTTAATACATGTGATTTGTTTTGGGCCCAAATTTAAGTTATTTTTTGGGTTTTTTTTTTTTTTTGCCTAAAAATTTCACTATAAATCAGCTTAAAATTATCCAGCAATAGACCATAGTCTTAATGTTGTGTTGTCTTGAAAATTTTTTCTCCAAATCAATTACTCCAGTAATTTAAATCTCAGTCTACTGTAAAATTGCAAGATATGGGCAAAATGTAGACTTTTTTTCTTTTTTGCTAGAATGTAGGACATGTGGCATTTAGTTCAAGTGGAAATAGAAACCTTGTTCCCAAATGAAATATCCTTAGGCTGTCCCTTGTTGTTCACATTCCTATCAGCTTTCTGGTCTTCTGAGCCTGACCATTTTCTTCCTAGAGTGTTCTAAAGCTTCTCTGTCCTGTATCTCCAAACTCTCCCAAATTCTTCTAACAAGCTAGTTACAAGGGCTTCCAAAGCCTTTAGGTACAGTCACAGCACCACAAGTACTTCTCTTCTCCCAACTTTCTGTCTCACTGAGTGCTATTGTTTAGATCTAAAATGTCCTTCTAAAGAAATGAAATGGGGCCAGGTCAGAAAATGTGGGACACTGGGGTCATGACATACAAAGGTGTATTCTTTTCCCTGGCTCCTCCCTTCTCTTCTCTGTTTTCTTGCTGGGGAGAATGAGTAACTATCCCCCATCATGCCTATTCTATCATAGAACCATGAAACCTCAGTTCATCTGAAATCACTGAATATGTGCAGCAAATAAACCTCTTCTGTTTTGAGGTGCAAATATCTGACAATGTGTCCAGTAATGGTAATGTTAATCTTTCTTTTTTGTGGGATCCAGTACATGACACCACAACTTTAAGAGGGACGGTTAAATTTATTTCATGCTCTCAAAGAATTCACTGCTTGTTTGGCAGGCTCTAAGAAAGGAAAATCATAGTGGAAGCATATGGCAGAGGAAAGTGGGTTATTTCTTGGGAGCTGAGAATCAGAGAAAAGAGTAACATCAGAGAGAAAGGGATGTGGAACTGCATATAGATCCCAAAAATAATGTATTCAAATACCAACCAAAGATCTGGTGGTATGTTTCACAATCTTCTGGGTAGATCTCAAAGCTAATCAAGGTAACACTGGACTTTAATTTTCATAATGTATAAAAAATGCTAAATAGGCCCCTAGGTTTGAGAATTGCTGTATATCATTGTGTACAAGAAGTATTAGCATAATGGCCAATTTTGCTTCAAAGGGCTGAATGTTCCAGTGCTAGAGATTGAACTGTTTGAAAACAGGATCATTATGAATTTTCTTGCAGTCCTACTAGGCCTAGTACTGTCTGAGTAGTAAGTGATGTGGACCTTCAGTATGCTGTAATTAGGAACGCATGACTAAAATAATCATAGCAGTAGGCGAGTATCTAAGATACCCTCGGGAAAGACCACATCGAGCTGTGAAAGGGCTCACTGGAGGCCCAGGAAAGAGGAGGCCCACCAGGCATATTGCTGACCCTATCATGAGTCCCTGACAATGGATGAGGCAGGGAGAAGTACATTGATGAAATCAAAAAGATGTTCCCATCATGCTACCCTAAGAAGAGAAGTTTCGGATGGGTTACAGGTTCCCCTGATCTAGGCAGCGAATCTGTTCATTCTAAGATACAATGGAAAGCCTAATTCCTAATGGCCTTCAAGTGCTGGACACACCATTGTCCATGGGTAGCATCATTAATCTCTGGAAAGAACTTGTAACTTCGAACACCATCTCTGTCAGGGAATACCTGCATGAAGAAACATGCAGTATTCTTTTGGTACAGAAAAGCAATGACATGTAGAGAGGTCTGATTCTGTTACCACTCTGAAAAGACTACCTTCATGCTGTACACCAACATCTGAATGAGTTCTTTATGAAGGCCCAAGCAGAAGCAGCAGTTGGCAATTTCAATGATGGTAGGAGGGCTTTGTACTTAATTGGGGAATAAAAGTTAGGAGCTGTCCTGGTAGCATGAGGTGAGCCAGGGCCAGGAATTCAGTACTCAAATTGTTATCTTCTATCCTTCTAGAAAAAATAGAACCTCAGGATTGTAGTTATAAAAATTAATTTGATAGAATCAATATTTAAAGCTTAGTGTGTCACTCCTACAAGTACACGCACCCAGAAAGAATTAAGCTAATACAAATATAATGTAAAATGGAGAAGAGTGTTTAACAGAGAAGTTGTACATTATGAACTCAGTAAATTATTGAACAGACGGAAATGTTCAGGTTTTATTTTTTATAGTGGTGATGGAAACCAAGACCTTCCCACAGAGCTACAACTGAAGCTCTTATTTATTTGTTTGTTTGTTTATTTATTATTTTAAGTTTTGAAACAGGGTCTTGCTAAGTCACTGAATTATCCAACCTGATTTTCAACTTGTGATACTCCTGCCTCAACCTCTCCAATATTTGGGGTTACAACCTGTGTGATCATGCCCTTCTTTCATCCAAATTATTTCTAGAAGTATATACAAATATCCCTGTGACAGTTAGGATGGAGTGTCAATTTGACAGCTTTAGTAGGTGTTGGGGATTGGAAAGGATTGGTAGAGTACAGTTCTAACTGTGTTTCTGGGAGGATCACAGAGGCAAGACTATGGGATGTGTGTTTTGATACTCAACTCTTGCTCTCTGGCACAGTTCACCACTTTGTTTCATGTCCACCATTAACAATCAGCTTTGCTCCACCATTCTCTTCTGCTAATGTTTCTGTCTTGGATCCAGCTGAGCATGGGCTGAATCCCCTTAAAATCTCTCCTCCTTTAAGATGTAGGTGTTGGCTATTCTTTCCTGCAATTGGAAAGCTTCCTAAGGCAGATAACTTACATAAGAGAAGTGGGCTTGCTGCTGTGTCCAGATATCAATAGTGCCACTGACAATTGATGTAGAAGCATCCCCATTCAAGATGTCCATTTCTTTGGACATGAGACATTCACTCTTCAAACCCTGGCACATCAGTCTCACTTGTAATCAAATGCATTTTTATGAGGCTTTGCTTAGGAAAAGAATAGTCACGTAAATCAATTAATTCTGGAGTCTATTCATTGTACCAGAAGTGAAGTCCTGTTGAAGATTATGTAACTTCAATATACATCAGGGTTTTATCGTTGACATATGGTCCTTAAGATTCTGACATGAGATATGGTGACCTGAATTTGTTAGCTGGCTCTCTGGTAGAGAATTTGAATATAGATGGTTACATTCTTGCTGGCTAGTGACTTTAAATTTTCTAGAGATCATGAGCCCCAATACCGCTTAAAATTTTTTTCTATTTAAACTAGCTAAAGTTGTTTCTTTGGTTTCCAAGTAACAGATTGAAATGAAGTACCACCTTTATCATGTTATATCACCTTATAATTTTTTAACATTACTTTCATTAAATTTAGATGATTTACAAATTAAAAAGCTCATTATATGCACTGAGACCACTCTGCTTTATTGTTAACATAATATTTTGTCACATTTAATTTCATGCATTTATTTTATAGGATCAATTAACACCTTTCAAAATAAAGCTATCAAAAGCTAATCAAGACTCTGATATTTCAATTTTAACATTTTGTTTTCTGAATTTCCACTCTAAAGTTCATGATAAGAATTGCCTTTTTCTTTCACTGATTAGCCTAGTTTATTTTTATTTATCTTCTTCAGGAAATAATTGCTTAATTATTTTGGTTTCTAGTGTAGTCCTTTATTCTTATAAACTCATATATTAATTTCTGTAGTTGTGTATTCATAGACAATTACAAAATAACAAACTGTACAAAGAAGAGAACCAAGGATTTATTATTTTAACATAGCACTACTATATAAAAGTAATTAATAATTTCCTGTTTCATTAAAATCAGAATAATAGACATGCACATTGCAAAATCTTATAATATTTGTGAAGAAAATAATAGTGTTTATATAATTAGTTCTGTCTATTTTACTAATAGGAATTCATTTTTTTTTTTTTTTTTTTTTGGTACTGGGGATTGAACTCAGGATGTTGCGCTTGTGAGGCAGGCCACAGAACCACTGAGCTAAATCCCCAGCCTGAATGATTTTTAATTTATTAAAATTTGTGTTTTTGTTTTATGATAAATATTGACCTCATAGGTAGGTTCAAAACAATCTGGGAGGTCACTACTGAAACGTTTAAATACTTAGAAGCAAAAATCATCAGGGACCATATTAGAGGCCAACTACCACAATGAGAAATCTATTGAATAAATAATTAAGACTGCTTTCATTATGTCCCATAGATTCTGATATGTTGTATTGGCATTGTCATTTAATTGTAAAAACTATCTGATTTCTTCTTTAATTTCCTCTGTGACCATTGGTTATTCAGAAGTGTATTGTTCAATTTCCATGTGTTCATGAAATTCTTGTGGTATCTTTTGCTATTGACCTCCAATTATATCTCATTATGGTCTGATAATATACAGGGAATAACTTCAGTTCCTTTGCACTTACTTAAACATGTCCTCTGAGTGAGTATGTGGCGTATTTTGGAGAACAACCAGTATGCAGCTGAAAAGAATCTGTATTCTGATTTTGTGGGGTGGAACAGTCTGTAAACATCTGTTAAGTCCAATTGTTCAAGAATTTGATTGAGTTCTAGTATTAAGTGTTTATTTTTTGTCTAGTTGATCTATCTGTTTGTGACAGCAGGGTATTGAATTCCCCTACTACTATTACATTAATGCTTATTTAATTTTTCAAGTCAATGAGTATTTGTTTTATATAGTTCGGCACTCTAGTACTTGATGCATATATATTTATGATTGTCATCTCTTCCTCTTGGATTTTTCCATTTACAAAGAGGTAGTGTCCTTCTTTGTCTCTCTTAATCAATGTTGCCTTGAATACCATTTAATCTCCAAAGAGGATAGCTACTCCTGCTTTTTGGGGGGTTCCTGTCTCATAGAGTACTGTTTTCCACCCTTTAACTTTCAGTCTATGAGTTTCTTTTTTTAATTAAGTGTGTTTCTTATATGCAGCAAATTGTTGGATCTTGCCTCTTGATCTATTCTGCTAGTCTATTTCTTTTGATTGGTGAATTGAGAACATTAACATTGATGGTTATAACTCAGACATATTGACTTCTCATTGTCATAACTTTTTTTTTTTTTTGATTCTCCTCCTTTCCATTTAATTTCTTGTTGTGCCTGATGGATTCATTCTGCTGGGCTTCATGGGCTTGTGATCTCCATTTTCTTTTCCTAGGATAATATTTAAAAATTTTTGGAGTACTAGTTTGATATTCATGAAGATCCTCAGGTGCTCTTTGTCATGAAAGTATCTTATTTCTCTATCAATTTTGAAAGATATTTTTGCAGGGTATATCAATCTGGCTTGTCATTGTTTTTTTTCGGGCTTGAAATATGTCACTCCAGGCTATTCTTGCCTTGAGTTTTTATAATGGAGAAGTCTGCTGTGATTCTGACGGGCTTTCCTTTGTATGTAATTTGTTTCTGTTCTCTAATTGCTTGTAGAATTTTTTTCTTCTGTTGGGTTTCTGGAGTTGGAGTCCTATATGCCTTACTTATCAGTATGTCAAGTTCTATTCCCCTGCTTGGGAAGTTCTCTGTCATTACTTTTGTAAACAGTTTTGTTTTTAATGTTATTTACACTCTTTCCTGTTTGTTCATTGACTCTGATCAGTCTTATGTTATTCTTTTTTGGCTTGTCTAGCAGGTGCTGGATTGATTTCTCATGGTCCCTTACTATTTTTAGGAAAAATTTTTTTTTCCTGGGTCACTGATTGCAATCTTGTGTTCTATATCTGATATTGGGTCCTCACATTGGCTCATTCTGCTGTGTATACTATCAATGGAGTTTTTAATCTCCTGGCTGTTTGCATCTGTTTTATGGATTCCATTTGTTTCCTATGCTGGGGCTCCATCATGTTCCTCAACTCCTCTATTTTTTTTTAATCTGTGTCTGATGTAGAGTTATTAATCATGTTTTGCACTATGGCCACAATCTCTGTTGTTATCTGAGAAATTATTTCTGATTTCATTTTTTCCATATCTCCTTTCATTGGCAGTTCAGGGAGGGCATGTGGTTGAGTATCAGATTGTTCCATTTCATTGCCCTTTGGGGTTGCCTTAGGTGATCTGGAATATGGTTTTGAGACTTGTTTACATGTCTGCTCATTTCAGTGGATGCAGCCTGCTGTGCCTTTGTTGAGGTGAGTTTTTGTTCACTCAATGGTCTTCAATTCTCAAAAAGCCACCAAGAGGCCTTTTCTCTGCTCCTTATGACTGTTCCAATTCCTGGGTTCAGAATGGTGGCCTTCTAGATCCTTGCAATGCACTGTTGCCCAGGTGGAGTTCTGGCTGGGGCCTTTGCACCCTTGGAATGGTATTTGGGTGTACCTCTAGCTGGGGCTTGCCCCTCTGCATAGCTGTTCTCTGGGAGGGGCTTTGGCTGGTGGCTGTGCAGCATAGTTGCTTGTGTTTGAGTGGGCTTCTGGCGGAGGTCCATGTGCCATATCATACCAATGGTATCTGAGTGGGCCTCTGGCTGTTGCTTGCCTGCCTGTGCAGCTCTTTTCCAGGCTGGCCTTTGGCTGGAGCCTCTGGGCCCAAGCTGCTGGGGTCTGAGTGGGGCTTTGGCTGGGACCTCCATGCTCCCTGGGCAGCTCTGGTCCACTCAGGGTTCTCACTGGGATCTGCAGGGACTTGCTGATGGAATATGTGTGGCAGAAAGACATTTCTTAATTCAAGAAATATACAAGGAGAAGTGATAAGAGTGCATGCCAAATATATTCTGCACATGGTTATTTGAAAAGTACAATTCAGGAGCACATAGTTCATTCAGTAAAGAGTGGAAATGAGTATATATGGCACAATATAAAGAGGATCCTAGATCAAAGGCCAAAGTAGTTTATTATTTTCCGATAGCTAATTAGAAGATGTAGAATTAAAATAGCTTACTAGTGACTTCTTTGTTTTGAAGATGTGGTTTTGCACTGTTGTGCTATAGACAATATTTCTACACACAAAATATAACATATTTAAGGTTAACTTTTTGGCTTCCGGTTTAATATAGATATGTCCAAGTATGTATAAAATCCTTGACACCTTGTCAAAACATTCTGAACAATTCTGATATGTTCAATCAGATGAAAAAGACAAATTGCTCCAAGAATCCTTCAAAACTTGTTCCTCAACTTGCCATTCATATGATAGATAGATAGCATCAACTATGTATTGAATCAAAAACTAGAATTGTATTAGTCCATCATTTGATTCAAAGTCTTCTTCTACAGATAAAGAACATGAGGCCCCAAGAGACTAGTAATAGCAGCCACGGCTTCTATCTATGAAGGCGTTATTTTTTCCAGTGTGTCACATACTAAATCAAAGTAAAACATGACAACCATTCCCTGCTTTTCAAATTTCTTCTTCCTCCCTTCTTTAAGAATCAAAAGTAACACATTTTATTTATAGTGAGATAAACTCAAATTCTCTTTACTATATTTCTGCTTTGTTAGAAGAAGAGTAACATTATTGTGATAAAATAAGTGTACATGTTGGTACTTCTGCTATACTGGTAGAATATGGAGTGAAAGAAAGGATAAGAGGTAAGAAAATTTTGACAGAAAAAAAGTAAAACATCAAAATAACATAAATATCGATAATGAACACTTACTTAAAGCCTTTCTTTCTTGAAAAATTTATCTCCAATATCCTAAATTTTCATGAAAATCTTTCAAAATAATGTGTACAGTTTCAATTTTGTGCTGAGGACATGGATTTTGAAAAGATAAGTAACTTCTTTGTTCCTCCCCAGCCAGCAACAAAGCTGAGATTTGAATTTAAGGGTCTCTAACTATGCCCTTTCCATCCTGTCACATTTTCCCTCATCCTAATATTATTCCATATTACTGATAGTTTCAGAATTCAATAAGTCAAATTTATTTTTTCTTCATGCCTTCAGTACCACGTGAGAATGAGGTGGGAATGAGGGTTGGTGGAAATCAGATATCAGCTTTTGAAGACATGGATAGTGAAATAATGTGAAGTAGCTTCTACAAACTTCACTGGGTTGTCTATGTTAACTGTATCGGCTTGGGAGACTTCCATAGGATTTGTGGAGGACACTTCTGGGTTTGTCTACATAGGTTATGAAGGCCTGATCCAGGTCAGGCTGTGTTTAGTCCCCTGCCTTCCCCTTTCTCTCTGGTGCTGCTCCAGGGCTCTGCATCCTGCTGACCTGAGTTAGGCTGCTTTGCTTGGGTAAGCACTTCCATCATTGTGTTCCTGCCTCAGAGCCTGTGGACCAACTACATCTCTTGAAACTATGAACTAAATTAAATCTCTTTTTCTTTGAGTTGTATGTATCAGGTATCTCCCCGAACCAGGAAAGCTGACTGATACAGAAAGTCTCACACCAGAGACAGAATTGGCCAGCTACAACCTCCCTGCTATACCTGCCACATCCTGCAGAGTTGATCATATTGCCCTTCAGCTTGTATAATGGCCTCACCAGGGACGCAAGGCAGGGTATTAATCTCTTTTTCTCAGACAAGTCAGAAGTTAGTGAAGGTATGAGAGAAGCCAGAGGAAATCCACTACACAGAAACTTTACTGTACTTGTTTAAATGTCCTCAAGACGTATTATCAACATGGAGGGTTTCACCATCTTTAAAGAATGGTCAAAGAAGTTTGATTCACCTTATAGCTTAGTTGTTGGAAAACAAGATCCAAATAACATGTATAATATACATAACACTATCAGATTGTCATTATTTTTTCCATCAATGAAACTATTACAATATAGAATATTTTCAGATAGTTCTTTAAACTCTCAAATATAGTCTCTAATTCAAATCTAAAATAGAAATCAGGTATGTAATTATTTGAAAGCACTCCAAAGTTCCATAGAAATATATTCAATAATTTGAAAGTCAATGCTAATTTCTGAAATACATATGTCATTGGAGATGGATGACCTAATTTAGATGAATCATGATTCAAGTATTCATCTAAAATTCAAGGTTGATCTAAATCAAATGGGAGAACCTCAAAATTTAGTTAACTTTATTCATTACTTTTCCTATTTGTATGTCTTTTTACTTCCTTTACATGGCTTAGCTTTTCAAAAAACTTTCAGTTTTAGAAAAGCTATTTCTCTGATGATTTTATGAGAGTACAAACATAAGTTGCACAGAACCATACAATAATTTAAGTCCAGGTTTTCTGTGTTAGAAAAGACATATTTAGAAATAGTTTTCCTTTTCAGAATCATGTGATTATTCATTAGGCTTCTAGCACAATTTAGTTAGCATGAAACATTGCTTTTTATATTTTCAATGTTGAAATATTTGGAAGCCCATTCATATTTCAAAATATGTTGACTTTATCTTTAAACAGTCATCCCCAAATTGGCAATATGCTTTTACGTAAAGTTAGGTGTAAATTTTAAATGAAAACATTTTTTTCAAAAGATTTACATATGCCTGGCTTCTAATCTGATACAGCTGGAATATGATCTTTTTCAATAGTCTTTTGGTGAGAATTAAAAGAATCATACCACAGCAATATATGTGCATCCATGTTTATAGCGGCACAGTTTGTAATAGCTAAAGCTTGGAAACAGCCCAAGTGCCCATCAACTGGAAGCTGGATAAAGAAGAAGTAGTTTCTCTATCAAATGGAGTACTACTCAGGCATAAAGAATGAGAAACTAGAGACATTTATAGCTAAATGGATGCATATTGAGGCCATACTCTTAAGTGAAATAAATAGGACACACATGTGTAAATACCGAATAGTTTCTCTAGTGTGAGAAACTGAAAGTGTAAATAAGGATGAAAATGATTAAAATGAATAATTAATCATTTGAAATAGTAAGAAAAGGTCCAAAGGGGTAGGGAAAGAGGGAGGGGAAGGGGCAAGGAAAGAAGGGAAAGGAAAAATTATGAGAAAAGAAAAAACTGGAAACAAAGTGTATGTAAATAGAGAAGGGTGAAGGGGGTGAAGGGTGCACAGGTAATGGGGAAAAAATAAGAACCAAGATACATCATGTACAGGTACAAGCACCCAATGATAAATGTAAACATATTGTATAGCTAAAATGTACCAATAAAAGAATTTAAGCAAAAAAATAGTCCTTTGGTGATTATGTACATGTAGTAAATCCGGTCATTATCACACAGTTTTTTTCATTAAAAGATATGGTTATTGATTACCACCTTAGTTCTTATGTGCTTATTAGATGATTCATTTCTCCCTAATTTAAATGGTAAGTAGCCTAAAATCAGGAACCTTTCTGTTCAAACTATGTCTGTTTTCCTTGTTCTGAAAAAGTGTGGGTCTTATACTAAAGGTTGTCAAAAATGTGTAAGATAAAACAATACTTTGATTCACACCAAAGAAGGTTTAGGCCTCCTTGCATTTTTTTGTTTACCATATCGCCTGCATTATTTACTTCCTAGACAGGTATGCATAGCATATGTAAAGATTTAATTCATGTTATTTGCACAACTAACATTTTATTAAATAACCAAGAACATTGAATTGAGAAATACAGAACCATTTCTCCCACAATACATACAGACATAAGTGTGTGTGTGTGTGTGTGTGTGTGTGTGTGTGTGTGTGTTTGTAGCTTCCTGTGAGCCACATATTTCTGTCAAGGAAACTTCATTTTTGCTACACAAGTTATTTTGCAAATATCTTTGTCAAACAAGTCATTTTCATCAGTGTTAAAAACCTGCTTTTCTACATAACTTATTTCCTGAGTAACTCTTGGGCAATATTTATTATATTCTTCCACAGTCTGTGCTCTGCAGTTCAGTTTCCTGCCTTGCATAAGACTTAAAAGTTTCTACACACCATTTCCTTCGCATCCACTTGAGTCAGCCAATGCTAACCATTAAGTGTCAAACATTTTCTTCAACTCAATAATCATGATCATAAATTGTTTTGGTGTTCACCCTCATAACAATGTTTCCCAGTATGCTTCTGCTGCTTCTTGTTCTTGTTTTCCTCATCCTCCTCTTTCTTCTCTTCTTTTTTTTTGTACCAAGGATCGAACTCGGGACCTTGTGCTTTTGAGGCAGGAGGCTAACCACGGAGCTAAATCCCTGGCCCGTCTTTCTTCATTTTTCTTCTTCTAATGAGTTCTCTTTTGATGATTCATAAATTTACCTCTTTTCCATCTATTCTTTACCTTGATCTAGCACTTCAGATACTATTGTACCGCTTTGTGGAGTAGGGTCAGTAGATTAACGAATTTTCTCTTCCTTTTCGACGTGTGCTACATTATTAATGGGAACACTGAACTTATGGCAGCAGTACTATAGTTCATGCCTGAATAAAATCTACTCAATCCACATATTTTCTCTTCTTTTTAGGGTTAAAAATACTAGAGAGCATTCTATCAATATGCCGGGCCCATTTAAAATGGTAAAATTATTGTAATTCTCAAATAATGATATGAATTTGAAGTTGGAATACAAAATAGATTTACTTTTTTTGTACTGGGACGTGAACATTGGGCCTTCATACATGAAGCTCCATTTCCAGCTCTTTTTTTCTTTTGAGACTAGGTTTTACTAAGTTTCTAAATTACCCATGCTGAGTTTACCTTTGTGATCCTCTGCCTCAGACTCCAAGAGTTCTGAGAATGCAGGTGTAGGATCCAATGCCAGGTTTAGAATTCTATTTTTGCAATCTCATAAATAAGTAAAGATTTAGGGAAAGCGTCAGTAATTCTAGAGTGCCTATATGTTTACTACAATCACCTTTTCTTCTTTTTTTTCAACACAAAAACTTTATTTCCATTCTCCTAACAACACCCACTGTTATTCCACACTGAAGATGAAGAATATCTTGGGTTTTTTTTCACATTTTAATAAACTAGCTTCTGGGAATGACAGGGATTAAGTATACTTAACAAGGAGCAAAGCTGAAGAATATTGAGTACTGATACCTTTGATTATATAGCTATTTGTGTTACTTAACATATTTAATAATGAATAGCATAATTTTTATAAAGGAATACGTTAACATTTTAAGTAAGTAATGTGAAAATAAAAACTGCAATATGTATATGATTATATATATATAGATTTATTTTATTAAAATATTAACTGGGATGACCTAATATTTACCACTGCTTCTATACCAAAAATCATAATTAAAAGACCTATATTCATAAAGAAATTAGTCATAGAAAGACAATTTTACTTAGTAGTATTAAAATGAAATGTCTCAGGTATTGTTGGACATTTAACTTCATAGAAAAGTGTAGACTAGATGGTAGAATATCTTGTAAGTCACAGAAATCCCTCAAAATATTTTGTAGATAATAAAGAATATCTTGGTAATGGTTTCCAACTCAAAATTTTAAAAATAGTCCCATATTCTTATGTACATGGATTTCTGGTTACCCTTCACATTACTTGTCTTATACTCAAGGAAAGAACGTTGTCCTAGTCTTACTGTTCCAGCTTTTTTTACTTTGCCTGTCAATATATACTCTACAGTATATATTTCCTCAAATTGCCTTGAAAAGTATGTCAGTTCTGTCTCAAATATACCTTGTATGAAATATTATGTGTTCAACTAATTGCATTTATCCTGCATAATATCAAAATGCAAAAGGCTTCTTATTCTGTCAATAGCTTGTTATTTATATGTTGAATATGAACTCTATTGTCTCTAGTCAGTCTCATTAGATTACCTCCTTGACTCAAATATACATGAAATAAATTAAAATTTACTCCTAAAGAATCAGGAAATAATATTTAGACTCCCGTATAATAGTCTCATGAACTTCTTCAAATCAATTGAGTCCTCCTTGAAGCAAACACTAAGATGATATTAAAAGTGGAAAAATATATTTTTCATAATGTCTATGAAAGATAAAAGAAAGATAGGGCCAAATTAGTCAGGGAAAGCCTGCAAACAACTAATGTCTGTGAAGCAGAATGGAGAAAGAAGGACTGAATCTCAGATGACAGCACATCTCCAAGGAAGTGTTGGCTAGACTAACTAACAGGAAGCTCTGGGGTGTCTGTCACATAAAGGAGTCCCATACTGAGAGAAATATCTGAATTCTAGAACTTTTATCTTGTTTTTATTTTGTTTTTATTCCCCTTTCTCATTCTTATTCATATTATTAGTCTTAGTTTATGTTTATGGCACATAATGTCCATATTCACTGAGGTTATTAGAATCTTGTACACAGTATATCTTCACTCTACCTATTTAGCATTGCTATCTTTAGTAATCGTTTCCTTGTGGCTGCTTGGGAAGATCATTGTGATAGTTTAAACAGTGCAGTGGGTTCCAACCACTGAAAAGTTAAAGGCTGTCAGCTACATACACTCCTTATGATTGGTTGAATGTTTTTTTTCTCATAGGGATATCTTGATGGTTCATATCCAAGTTGCCACTCCTCTCATATTTTTCCTACATTCCACTGTTTTCTGTCTTTACTCTTGAACCAAGTTGCTGGACATCAGCTTGATTGCCTTCTGTTTGAATAGCTGATGTCACTCATCCTTTCTATATGGTTGTATGTATTTCTCCTCTCAAACCACTGAAACCTGGAGAAGCATGGCATATGCTTCACTGAATTCTTCCTTTTTAAATTGCCTGGAAAAAAAGTACACAAATTTTGTTTATATATCTACATTTTAAACTATCTTTCTATATTTTTACAAGGATGCAGTTATGACAATATGAAGCAGAAATTTTAGCATATTTTAATAATCTGAGAACAATGATCCATGGTTAATAATTCTGTATAATTCTTGATGCAGTGAATATAGCTGTCTTTTAAACTACAAGACTTTTTATTCATTCCAGTTCCACCCCAGATGTAGGCTAATTTTATGTCTTCATCATTTATAATCCCTTATTTATTGAAAACTTTGGAGTAAATTTCTCAACAAAAGACTTCATTCTAAAATGTAAAACTATATTTTCATGCAGGGTAGAATAATGAATGTGACTTTCTTTCAAATGAGTGATAACAAGCATCTATTAGCAAGATGGTAACTCCATTGTGGACAGCAATTAATCTTTTGGGTAGTTACCAATATAAACTATGATTTCCCTAGTTCTTCAGTTTCTGAAATTCAATAATTTAATTCATCATTTCTTGGTTCCAAAAGTCTCAATTGTTTGTTAGATGGTTGGATTATTGACCCACTCTACTCATCAGTAGATTTATCCACCGAGTTCAGCAGTTGAATGTACTTCTTGGCTTCAATGGGATGAGTTGCTTTCCTTCACCTAGGCCCCTCCACTATATAATTTCTGCCTTGGCACTCCCAACCATGGACTGCAACCTGAAACAAAAGTAACATCTCTAAGTTGTGGGTGTCCAGTATTTGTTTTAGAGATGAAGAAAGTGACTACAACATGTAAGAATAGTCTCATGAATTTTATTCTTGCCCTGGTGTTTTTTTCTTTTTTCCTAAGTTTGTGTATTATTTTTACTTATTGTCATGGTCAAAATGTATGTTCCAGCCTAAAACTCATATGCTAAAAAACCTTCAAGTGATGGTTTTGAGAAATGTGGACTTTGGGAAGTAATTACATCATGAGGAAAGAATCATTATTAGTGTCCCTATGAAAGAGGCCTGCCACAGGTGGTGAGGTCCTTTCTTTTCTGGCTCATAAGGGCACAGCAACAAGCACCATATACTAGGCAGAGAAGAAGCCTGCACCAGACACCAAATCTGCTGGTGCCTTGCTTTTGAACTTCTTAGCCTCCAGAATTGTGAACAATACATTTTTTGCATACATATTACATATTCCATAGTATTTTTGTTATAGGACCCCAAAGAAACTTTTCTTCATCATTGTTCTTAAGGCTGTTTCTTTTTAAAATTATGAAGTAGTTTTGAATATGCATATCTGGCATTTTTCTGAAAATAATAAAGAAAATGAAGTTATTTTAACTCTAGATTAGTTTTCAATGTGATGTGCTAAGAAATACATTTTCCTGGAGAGCACTTGTCAGATGAAATATTTGCTAAGGACTCAGAAATGACTTATTTAGATGTAATGTTTGCTTGGTTCTGTTGAATTGTCTTAAACATGACTGAACATAAACATAATACCAAGTAGTTAATAAAATATATTTTTTTATGATTTTCCCTTTTCTCTAGTATGCCTTCTCTCATTTTGTAAGTATGAGGAGAGTTTCTGAAGTTGTTGTGCTTGCCAAAATAATTTCTTTTAGAGTCAAGTAACTTGGGGCATTTTTGTGGGTTACCATATTCAATTTCATACTTTTCTAATGAAATGATGTACTTTAGTATAATGGTAACTGGCTGTAAATCTCAATAGCTCCCTTCTGAGGGATACAGAAAGCAATTTTTGTGTTCACCTACTTGATATAACTAATGTTAAGGTGTGTACATCTATGCAAAAGTGTTAAACCAATATTTTATAGACATAATGGTCAATGTAGTATTTTTGTATATGTATTCCTGAGCATCATGGGGTAAATTATACCCATATAATTCTTCTGTTCTGCAAATATCTAATTTGTCATAATGGAATTCAGTGTGACCCACAGCAGGTGTGCCTGGGGAAAGGAGGAACCCATTTGTGCATTCACCCACTTGGCAGAGTAATGACAAGGTGTGTACAAGAGCTCCAAAGCAGCCACAGGTGATTTTTATCCATAAAATGCTCATTGTTGAATTTCTTGCATGTAGGATTTGTTTTTGTAAGTTTCTTTTTCTTGTAGAGGTAGTCAAATTTTGTACAATGGCACATGAAAAAAAAAACTAACTGCAGCTTTAGTCAATAGATGCTAAAAAAAAAAGCCGTCAAAATATGGTAAAAAAATATGCCCTGCTAGATGCAAAGACATATGCTTTCAACTTAGAAATTTATTCCAGAATTTGGCCACCAAGTCTTTTTTCATGTAACATTAAACCAAATGATGCTGTGAACAGGCTTGTTGCTCCAATTACTAAACCAATCAGAATGTGACCTTCGACAATTGGTTTACCAGTTTCTAATTAATGTTACATTTGCTATCAGCTATCAGAGCACAAGCTGACTAGCATAGGAACTGTACACAAGAACAAAGCAGAAATTCCCAGTGAAATGTTGCAATTTCAAAACAGAGAATTGTCTTGTACAATCTTTGGATTTCAGAAAGATAGAACATTGGCCTTGTATATTTCAAAGAAAAATAAACTGATACTGCTGATGTCAACATTACACCATGATGGGAAAATTGACAGAGAAATCATGACAAAACTGAAGCCTGAGATGTTAACTTTTTACAATAAAACCAAAATGGAGTAGATGTTGTTAATGAGTTATGCAGAGACTATGATGTCACACGAAACACAAGTTCTTGAATAATGCTTGTGTTTTACTCAACCCTAAACAAGTGTAGAGTGAATAATTTGATAGTTAAAAAAGAAAATAAGAAGTGCAAAATATCATGGAGAAATTTTTGAGGATTGGGACTGGAACTCATAAGTGATCGTTTACAACAGAGGAAGAACAAAATGTTTCTTCCCAGAGAACTGCACAAAAAAATTCTGGAGCACACTGGTGATCACAAATGAACAGGAATGTGCAAATTCACAAGGGCCTACTGCAACAATAAGAAAACCAAAAAGGTGTCAAAAAAGGACAGGTAAACAAAACATATGTGCTATCAGTGTAAGCAAGATGTATGCATGGAACATGAAATCTTCATGTGTGAAGACTGTCTTGGGTGTGGCAATTGAAGCAAAGATTATTTCTGTTGTAGACTTTGTTTGCATTTACATTGTAATTCACATAGATATTTATTTTTGATGTTATCTTTAAGGTTTTGTAAGCAAGTACACAGCTGATATGAAAATGTTCATATATATTCTACTCATTACATATTTGATATTTTATTTTATTGACATTTTATTTTCCTGTTATGTGCACAGTGTACAATAGAGTAAGAAACTCCTGACTAAACAGCAAAACCAGCGATATGTTAATTATGTCCTTCAAAAAAGACAGGAAAGCTAAGCATATGTTCTGTCAGTGTCAGTGAGACGTGTATGTTTTACATGCAGTTCTTGTGTGTGAAGACTGCCTTGGGTGTGACAATTGAAGCAAAAATTATTTTTGTTGTAGAGTTCTATTGTTATATTCACTGTAGTTCTTATAAGACTTTATTTCTGGTGCTATATTTTAGGTTTTATAAGCAAGTACACAACTGATATGAAAATGTTGATGTTTATTCTAAACGTGCAATGCTTATTAAGAATTTAATACTTTATTTATATTTTATGCTCCTATTAACTACACATTAGATAATATAATAGGGATTGCTTGACAAAATGACAAAACCAGGGAGATGTCAAATATATTCCACAAAAAATACAGAAAAGAAAAACACATGTGCCGTAAGTGTGTCAAGTGTATATGAAACATGCTGTGGTCATGTGTGAAGACTGCCTTAGATGTGATAATTGAAGTAAAGATTTTTTTGTTGTCGAATTTTATTGGTATTTTCATTGTAGTTCATATAGGAACTTATTCTTACTACTTTTTAGACTTTGTAAACAAAAATGTAAATTTGGATGCTCTTTAATTAACACTAATAAATATTAAAAATTCAGTATTTATTATTTCATATTTTCTTCCATTCGGCACTCACTGTTTAATAAAATGAAATTTATAAAATTAAAATTAATAATTCATCAAAAGAAATACTTCTGAAGAATAGATGTAGATAAAATCTTATACATAATATACATAAAACACCTTACATGACTTAGTTCAATTTGAGCAATATTTAGTACAATAAAGTATAGCATAATATACAATTCAGTTGAGAAATAACTTAAATTAAAAGATTCCCTGATAAATTTTAGGTTAATTTGTGTTTCTGAAATTTCCACGTTCTCTTTCCTCTCTCCATCTAGACAGGCAGTTCTAATACACTGTACTTCCACCCTCCATTAGACTGATGGATACACAAAAGCCTTAAATGTTGAAAGCCCTTATTTTTTTGAGACAAGTCTTTCTCTGTAATTCAGGCTGGCCTTGAACTCCTATGTAGTCCAGACTGGCTTCGTACTCACAGTAATCCTCATGCCTCAGCCTCCTTAGTGCTGAAATTACAGACATGTGCCACCATGCCTGGCTGCAAGCACTTTTAAGAACAGGAAATGAAAGAATGTGTGTGCTACTTATCAAGAGTTTATTCCAAAAGAATGTGTGTTCTGCATGCTATTCTTTGTCAGGTTGTTTTTGAAGCGTAGATCAGAGTCCAATATGAAATTCTGTGATTCACGTATCTATGATATAACACTCATGGTGAACAATGAATTGTCCATGACTCAGCAATGGAGTGTTATTTAAAAAAGTTATAAAACTCTCAGCTGTCTTTGCAGACATAATGATGTACCAAAAGAAGAGTGCTAACAAAAAGTCAAGCAGGTCCTGCAGCCTTGGAGTTTCATTATCTTGTTGCCTGATAATACTTGACTCAGAGGTCAAAATACTGCTAGAAGTGAATAGAATTTAGAAGTAGTCTGAAGGAATCAGTTTTTGTATCTTTCAGAAGAAAATTCATGACATGTTCTCAGAAGCTCAGGAAGATACAAAGCTAGATCACAAGTTTGTACACATTTCAAATTGCCTATGATTACACTCTTAAAATTAGATTTTAATTCATGCTTTTGTATTTAACAACTTTTATCAGGCAAAGTCCACATAAAAGTATACTGAAATGATGAAAAGTCATGAAGAACCATAAAGAAAATAGTAACTGAATCTTGCATGAAGTGAATAATCTTAAAATTTTAATTACCTACAGACTCAGTTTCTGAGAAAATATTTTAAAATATGTGTGATGAATACGAGTCACCCAATGCTACCATGACACAAGATAGAAGCAAAAAACAAAAATAAGTAATATTAAAGTAAATTCTGTGTGATTGCTTAATGAAATTTCATCCAGAAAAGAAAATGAGAAAATTAATTGGATGATATGTTTCCCATCACATTTTATTCTTTTGGAAAAATTGTATATGGATTTACAATATTATTTAAGTCAGAAATTTGATGTAATTGAAATAGCAAGGGCATTAGGATACAACGCAACTAGTTGGAAACAACTCCAACAAAGACAGCTTGATTTTTTTTAAACCCCAGAAAACCTTATAATTTTTTCAGACAGAACTTCTTATTGTGTAGAATTCTGAAACTATTACCTATTTTCCAGAACACTTGGATACTTTAAAGATATATGCATATTGCTTCACACATTAAGAAATAATAAACAGAAACAGTGATAATCTGTCTAAGGGGGAAACTTGATTGTGAGGATGAGCACATAGGTGTATACTGTACATGTGTCAAAACTCACACAACTGTACATCTTAAACATATTTAATTATACATTCAGAAAAATTGAAACTATACTGTTGAGTGGAATAAATCAGACACATGAGCTTAAAGATCACATTTCTCTTCCATGAGAAATCCAAAATACAAACAAATTAAAGAACAAAATGAAAGATAGTTAATTGGAAACCAAGAGATTCTTCTTTTGGAAATGGAAAGAAGACCGAGAGATGGAGAGAGGGGAGGAAAAGAAGATATAAAAATAATTAAGGTGTGTTATGTACATGCACCATCTTCCCAAGATGAATACAATCATAAGGTGCTATAAGTGTGTAACTCTAAGACATAAAAATCACCAGAAAAATAGGATTAGCTAAAATTTATGGTTTTGTATTATCAAATACTTTCGGGAAGAAATCATTTACTCTTCATAGGAACCTTATGAGATAAGAAATGAGATTTTAAAACTGAAAAATACAAGGAACACAATTTTAGAGAGAAGAAATTTGTATCATGAAACCTATCACATTTCCAGTAACTGAGCCTCACCAAAATCCATGTAATGTAACTTTGTAGAGTTTTCTCATAAATGTTACACTACTACTACATATCTGGCATACAAATTGTAAAATATTTATAAGCAAAAATTCCATTGTAATCTTCACATGTGTCATAGATCTCTGCTCACATGCCTATTGTTTATTCTGATTTGACAAATCCTTGGCTGACTTTATGTATATTTAATATCACCCTGGATTACTTTTTTCAAAGATGAATTTTTTGTTCTCTTAATAAATTAATCTTCTTGCTAATTTATTTTAAAGAATTTTAGAAAGTTTAATAATATTAAACTTTAAATATAGCAAATTATAAAATAAGTATATATTCACTTACAGTGTTTATTTAAAAATAAAGAGGGAAAGGAAAAACTATGAGAAAAGAAAAAAAAATGGAAATGAAATCTATGTAAATAGGCAAGGGCAGAGGGGGTGAAGGGTGCACAGGTAATGGGGAGAAAATAAGAATCAAGATATATCATGTACAGGTACAAACACCCAATGATAAATGTAAACGAGTTGTATACCTAAAATGTACGAATAAAAGAACTAAAAAATAAGAAGACAGAATACTAAATATTGGAAAATATATCTAGTGACTACAATGGGTTTTGTTTCCGTAATTGTTTCTTTGTATGTTTATTTATGTTCCAAAAGTGCTTATAGATACCCAATGTAATTTTGTAATTTCAACAAATGGTTTTCTGTAATCACTGGAACATATTGCTCTCAGGTTTCATCTTGACTTAGTACATCTATAAGGTACCTGGTATTACTAGAAATACCAGCCATATTCTAGGCACATTTTCTTCATGAAGTCACTGAAGGCAGAAAGAATTAATAAATTTGTCAAATGGAAACAAAGGTATTAACAAATGTATTAACAAATGTAGGTAGATGTCCATTTATACTTACTTCTAAAACATAACTGATTTAACACACATAATTATATTGTACCTAAGAATATTAAAGATTTATTTGATGTTAGACTAGAAAATAAATAAATCAAAATTCCTGAAGTACTTGATTTTCTTACTGATTCTTTGAAATAGAAAACTCTGGTCTACTCTAAAGCTAAAGAGATAGTTCTTCACAATACACAAAAAAGGAGGTCACTCTGTTGTAAATTTTAAGATAATGTTTTTTCTTCTCTATTTCACCTATTGAAAACAGAACAAATCACTCAAGGGAGGTAGAAACTAGCTTATATTTACTTAAATATTAATTCATCACATATCCTTTGCCAATAAGCACTGCTAGAACCAAAATTAGAATTGTGCCAGGCCTATGAAATACATACAAAATGTATGAAATGTATACAAAAATATCACTACCTGCCCTACGTACCCTAAATCATGATGGTAACATATTCCTTTATAAAAAAAGAGAATTGAAATACATAAAAAAAGTTTGACATTAAACTTTGAGCTTTCTTTATCTTACTGATAAATATAAATGTTCCACAAATGTCTGCGCCTTTTATTTTAGACATTACTTGAATTTAGTTTTTATGCACACATATGAAATTCAAATCATAAGTTCCAATACAACAATTTCACCAATATTTTCTCTAAATCTTTTTGCGTTTGTACTTCTGTTATCTAGGAGATATATGTTTTTTCTAGGGAACAATGTTCTAATATTGCAGACATAGACATATTGTTGTAAACTAATATGTTTCTAGAATTTTGAAAGCAACACTTAACTATTTTGTGCCGCACCTTACAACAAACACACTGACCTGAACTAGCGGGCAAACAATCACTGTAGCACGATGACTGCCAAGATACTTGATGGATGTGTCAAGTATTTATCATTACTCATTCAAATAAGGTTTTTCTTTTTCTATAAAACTTTCAGAATTCTCTACATTCAAATGAATAATAAATGAAACATTTTTAATACAGGCCTTGTTCCTATTAGACTATTCTTGGTTTGTATTCATTTTATTAGCTTATGTCTTCACAATTTTAAGGCCAACATCATTACAGAACAAAATATAAAAAAAAATCAGGCCTAATTCCAAAATTCCATAACTGATTGATAATTTTATAACTAAATATATATGTAAAATAGTTCCAAGTTTTTTCTAAAAATAACTACTTTTTAATGAGTTGAGTTATAGCTCAGTGATACTTTATATTTTGGAAGGTAATTAAATTATTTCCCTTTACGGTTCTCTTCAGCTAGTAGTATTGCATCATAAACTCCATTAAAAGTTTTCAGTTAAAAGACACCTTATTGCTTATTATGGTTTTAGTACTATGTTTGCTATTGGGAATATAAATGTAAATAAATCTCTATCCTTTCATTCAGTAGTATACAGACTTCAAAAAGATATATATATATATAATATATATACACATATACATATATATGTATATATATGTATATGAAAATAACTTTCAATAGAAGTTTACAGTAAAGGAAGTATTGTGCAAATGAGATTGTTTAAAATACATATTTCATTTTTGCTGTTTTAAAAATATTTATGCTAATTAAAAGTTAGTATGGTTTCTAAATTAAAAAGTATCCTAGGATATGAAAGTGTTTTCTAATTGATTTTTACAATCACAACTAGAATATTGCTATGGGTCTTGAATTCGTATTGCATGAAAACAATGCAGAAATACTAATGGATATTATAGTATTATTAAATGAATATCAAAATAGATATTTTTAGTATATTAAATCAGCAAAGTTTAAAGCCTAAATTTTGAACATTAAAAGTACGTTGTGATATCCATTTTAGGAAATTAAACAGGTGCCTCCTCATATTTTGGTTTATACATAAGAAAAAATTTGAAAACCAAATAAATTTTGATGTAAAGCTATGTATGCATTTCCTTCTCATGTTTCCAGATTCCTAGAATGAGGATCCTATTTGAAAATATTTACCATAAACTACTGAAAATGTCTCATTAATAGAGCAAAAATAAAGATTATTATTTGATTTTACTTTTCTCTCAAGTATGTAAGAGGGTCTTCATAAAGATAAGAACAGAGAGAAATATTTTCATCCCTTAGATTGTATAAAGATTTTTCCTATGAAAGGGCTTAATAATTCCCTTAACTTAATTATTTGATTTTTCATTCAAACCATTGAAAATAGCGATATTTTTGTCTCAAATTTTGAATGAGTCAAATTATGATAGAACTAGACATTATTTTCAGCATATTTTCACAGTTGCAATAAAAAATGAACTTGCAGAAAATATTAAAAAAAAAAACTACCCATAAAATTTGTAATGCATGTAAAACACCTTTTAAGTGGGCAGTACATGTAAGCACTTATCAAATGGCATAATTATTGTAAATATTTTAGTAGAATAAAAACACATGAATATAATCCATTTTCTCAAGATTCTTCTCCAGATATTTTTTTTCAAATGAAACTATAAATAGAAAAAATAAGAACAGATTTATATTTATACTGTCATTTGCAGAAGGGTAATATGTAACCAATATGTATTGACATCACTGTGTCAATTACAAAATTGTTAGAATAGTCCTGTATAGATTTATAAACAGCCAATATTCTCAGCCCTGCAATGCTCTTCTGACACAGTTTTTGCTTTTCTCCTGAACTCAGCCACCCCAATTTAACAATTGATTCTTCTTAGGTATTAGATCTTTATTTCAAAGTCCTATGTCCATTCTGATTAATGAATGCACAGTTGAACCAGATTATGTTAAGTATGTTGTATTTTGCTAGTGGATTTACCCTTTAGCTCTCTCTATATGTGAAAATTTTAAAAATATGATTTCATCTTTATTTTGCTTTCAAACTGAGAAAATTGAAGACTTAACTTTCCTCATCTGTAACAATAGCCTTAATTCATAGACCATTCAGCCCCTGAGGTTACATATGAAATTATATATATAAAATTGTCTGTAAGGTGATATTTTGTATATAAAAATTAAGCTTCCCTTGAAAGCGCTATTAACAGTTTAATCATCAATGTATATGAAACATTTTTTCAGTGTCACAGTTAGTTGAGGTAGATGAGTTCCAAATCACTTATTTATTTATTTATTTATTTATTCAACTAATATTCACAGTTCTTGCATCTTAATACTGCTTTAGCAGTGAGAATTCATCACGTAAAAAATCAATAAAATATAACTGTAGAGATTCACTATTATGAAGTCTATAGTTTCATTAGGGAAACCAGTTAAAATATTAGATTGATTAATTAATACAATAATAAAGTAAACTTCCCTAACTGCAGATTCTGTAGACATGGATTTCACCAACTTCACATGAAAATATTTCATAAAATGAAAGCTCATATCGTGCTGACAGACATTATGTAGTTAGGCAAAGAATAGTTTCCTGCAAACTGAACATATACATGCTTTTTCTTCTTCTCATTATTTTCTAAACAACTACTTACATTCCATTTGCATTCTAGTAAGTACTAGCAATAATCTAGAAGTGATTTAAAATATACTAGAGGATGTATGTAGCTTATATGTGAATGCTCCACCATTTTATAAGAGGTACTTAAGTATCTGCAGATTTTGGCATCCACATGGAGTCCTGGAAGAAATTTCCTGCAAACACCAGGGGATAACTATATTGCCTTTGAGAAGAGTGAGGATGAAAATAAAACTGATATTTGTAAATACTCATAATATATTGTTTATCACACTGGTACAAGTCTTTTCTATACCTGAATTATTACAAGCTGATAAGTTATGGTATTTGAGTATAAAATATTAATAAATTGTTTTATTGAAAGAACAAAAGTAATCTTTTTATTGGTCAAAAGATGAGTTCAAAAAGCCAAATGATTAGCGATACTAAAAAATAAACCCTATAATTAGAAGATGAGAAATGAAATAAAAATTGGGCCCAAATCCTACTCAAGCAAAAAGCATTCCTTTGCACATAATGCAAAAACCGAAAAAAATCACATTAGAAATGGATTTCTTGGAGTAATAAAATATAATTTTATGAATATTGTTTTATATGATGGTAGATCTACTAGGGACAAAGTTTATGCCTGTTCACTATGAACTTTTAACCCATTCTATGCCAGTGAGTTATATTTATGTGTGTATGATTTTAATACTGGTGAAGATTTTTGTTAAGTATATTGTGTGTATCTATATCTATAGATATCTCCCTTAGTACATTCTCAGCTACTAAAACAGAATACCAAGGTCAGGTAAATATAAATCATACAAGTTTATTTGGTTATGCATACATCTATTTCATGGTTATGGCAGAAGTCTGGAAAATCCAAGATAAAGGACAACTTCAAAAGTGGATGATATTCTTCCTCATCAAAATGTGAAAGGAAGCATCACAGGATGAGACACTCATGAGACCAAATGAGGACAGAAACCTCCTCCATTAGGTAATTAATCCATCCTCCTGTAATGACCTTAATTCCCTCAGGAGGGAGGCACTGCTGTGAACTGACCACTTAAAGTTAACAGAAAGTCTCAAAAGTTTTGCATTGCCAATAAAATTCAAAATGAATTTTTGAGGAGATATTCAAACCATAGCATATGTACATATAAGCTACGTTGTCATATGTATCACTCCGTGCTTATTAGAGAAACAGTTTTAATGCACAATATACAAATACACGAGAGGATTGTATAAGATTGGCTTACAATGGCCACATGCAGAGTCAAGGGTAGAAAAGTGCAAAATAGCATCTGCACGAGGGACATACGAAGGATCCAGTCAAAGGACTGGAGCTGACTGTAGAGTCCTGTAAGGGTCCATAGCAGAAGGCCAAGACTCTGTGATGGAGGCTGAAGAGTGTGCACTAAAAGCCAGGAGATGAGTGCAAGGTGAAGGTGGAGACTGGAGCTCCTGTAAGAAATAGCAGCCAGCCTTCCTTCTTCTTTTCCTTTTTATTCCATTCAGGCTATACAATCCTGTTGGTGGCTGTCATTCATGCCCAGGGTGGGTCTTCCATCTTCAATAAAACCCTGCAGGCACACTCAGAAATATGCTGATTCAATTTAGTTCAGCCTTTCTTACTCAATTTGACATGATCGGTTAACTATCATACCATATATACCAAATTTATAAGAATATACCATAAATATATATTTCTCAAAATAAATATATTTATTTTGCTCAATATTCATGAGCCCTAAAACATTCTACTAACTATTAAAAGTATCAACAAACTATCAAAAGTACTTATGTGTGTTATAAAGGAACAAAGGTAAAAAATTACAAAATATATATTTCAAATTATTTCTCAGTTACATTGACAGACACCATATTTTTGTTCCACGAAGACCAAAAAAGTCCTAAATACAAATTTGATTTTTATCTAGTCTTAGTGAAAAGAAAGTCATAAATAGATTTAACAAACAAACTCACCAATATTATTTCTAGAGCAATAATGCTAAAACTGTCCTAAAGATGAATTCTGAAAAGAAATGCTCTTTAAATGAATAAAACCTCAAGTTGTCGAATTTGTTTTTCTCAAAAGAAGATCCTTCTGATACCTCAAAAATCAACTTTCTAATGTAACAAATGTGATTCTAGAGAATACATATATTTATGTAATTAATAATTTAGTTGAGAGTATAGTTAACACAATTTAAAGACTGGCAGAATACTTTGGTAGAATTCAATGAGCATTCAAATTGAATTAGATTCCTTCCAATCAGAAGATCCTGTCAAGCTTTAGGTAATAATTGTCAAAGTATGTTGTATTAGCATTTTTTAATTCACAATATAAGATTTGCTTACTCTTCACATTTCAGGAACAAATGAAGTTTTTATCAATAATGGAATGATCCATTGCTCACTTTGAAAAAGTTAAGTTGCAATGAGCTTATGTTTAATTCTCTTAAAGTTAGCATTTAATTTTAAATCAGAATTATTCACATATACTCAAACTGTATTTTTTATTGATGTTTTCAAAAATGTAAGAATCACGAATTTTAAAAGTGGATAATCGCTAGTGGATCTGTGAATTTTCCTATATCACATGTAATATTAAGTGCATTTGGAGACGTGTGATATAGATTAGGAGTTTTATAGCCTGCAATTTATTTTGTCCAAGTCAACCAGAAAAGGTTATTGACATAGCATTGTTCCAGGCTTGTGTCCAAAGGTGTGTTACTAAAACGTATTCCATGAAATACTAGTCTCTGGATATGTTCTTACTCAGGCCCCATGCACAAGAAAACAATTGTCTTCTCAAATAAATTTGTAATAAGTTTCATAGTATACTTCCATTTTGCAAATCTACTTTCCAACCATTTCCATATGTATTTTTCATCTTCATTTCCTGCTTGGGTCTCTTGAAAATAACAGATTGCTTCACAATACACAGGGAAGCTAAAGAAGTGATTCTGAAATGGTATTGAAGTTGAATTCTAGAATGTTTAAATAAATGAATTCAGATTTAATTATGTAAGAAATAGCATGTGTGTTGAAGTGATGAACCCAAAGTTTGAAGATGAATCTAATGTCATTTACAGAGAAAGCTGCCAAGGAAAGGACTTGACCTAAGAGGAGGAAGTTACCATCAAAACCAAAGTCCATCGCTTATTAATTTGATACAATCCAGAGTTCAATGTATATATTTGAAATTACATCTTCTGGCTGATGGTGTTTTGGTGGTTTTATCCATTATTTGGACTGAAATCTACTCCTACAAAGTTCCACTTTGCCTGTTTTCATTCTCTTTCTCTCTCTCCTCTCTTTCTATGTCTCTCTCTCTCTCTCTCTCTCTTTCTCACACACACAGTCTCCACTGCTCTGCCAAGTTTAGTTACATTCACAATTTATCCCATGCTGTGAATGAAATGGCTACACCTGAGCTTCATTTGTAATCGTCATTTTCCCAATTTCAAGATAATTTTCTCCTCTTATTGATTTTTAAAGTGGATAGAAAAATTTATTAGAATCAATTTTATCTATGGTTTTCAGAATTCCACAACTTCTATAAGATCAACAAAGGCTAATATGGGTTTATTAAAATGAATAAGCCCAATTTCCTCAAACATTTTTTCTCCAATAACATCATTGATTCAGAAACACTGTACTCTGCTCCTTCAAGGGCAATTATGCCTTAAGTGGAATACAACAGTTCGTATTTTACAGCATGTTCCAGTCATGTTCACAAACACACAAAAATTGCTCTAGTGTAAAACAAGTTGCTCTCATAGAGTATATGTAATCATTTCAGGCATATATTAGGTTTTGTGTACAATAACTATAATATAATTTTCCTCTGTCATAGCCTTTAGCTTCATTCCCATTTAGGTAAAATTAAAAGATTTATCTTTCTTGTATGTCTGTTTATGGTTGTCTTTCCTGAAGTAGTTACTGCTTTGTTTTTCTATTGCCATAATCTTAATAAAGTCAGAAAATAGAAAAATAACAATAAAATACGAAAGTAACATGATAGGAGATTATAAATATAGCAAAAACAATTTGAAGAAACATTTAAAATATCATACAATAGAAACCACAACAGTACTGCCATTTTTATATTCACCTCAAGTTATATTCAATACAGTCATATGTCATTTATGAAAATGTAGATGTTCTGCTATATTTTAAAAATAGAATCCTTCATCAAATACAATATTTTAAAGAATAAAATAGGACTTTTAACATAGCTTTTACTTTACCTCTTAACATAAAAATTTGACACACTGGGCTGGGGATTTAGCTCAGTGGTTCCACTGCCTGCATCGCTGGTACCCCCCCCCCCCAAAAAAAATTGACACACTGCTGTTGCACTGTTCTCAAGCAAGATTAATTGCCAATGAGGCATTTTTTAAAAGTCATGACATCTAAATTAATGGTAGGGTGTTTTATTGTAAATAAGAGTTTAAAGGAAAACATGAAATAAAATTAGAAATCATCATTCATTTTATGAATATATTTCTCAGTTAAAAAATGAGAAATCTTTCACTCTGTCCTACATCAAGGATCTTTAGAGGTGATCTAAATTCAGTTTCTCAAATGAAGGAAGGGAGAACAAGTAACAACTCAGCCCAGAGCAGAGAAGTACGTACTATTAATTCACAATCTGCCACATGCTTCTCTCAATTCCCCTTCTTAGTCCCCCACTCATACATACTCTGCTTTCAATAACTGTGAAATCATTTAAATTAATAAGCAACAATATGAAGAATCGATGCAATTAAAGGAGAGATTGTCAAGCTTTACTTTTAACTGCCTCACATTTTTATTGTGATCTGTCCATATTTTGATGGAGCCAAAATGGAAATTTAAATGTACCTTGAAAAATTTATTGATATGGTCTGATTGACTGATTCGGTTTTAGAAATATTTTGATAAAACAAAAACCCAATATGAATTAATGCCAGTTACTTTCCTGCTAGAAGTACTTGGAAACAGTAATTCATGTACAACAACTGAAGGAGAAAGCACATTCCAAAATACTAATGGTTAAATTTTCACACAGAGAAAGTTTGGGAAGACTGAAATTAATTCAGTGTTATAACAGTGTTTGCTGGTACCAGCCTGAAGAGCGAACTGAATATTTTGATTAGTATCTTTCTCTTTCTATATAGAATGATGCTTCACATTTTTTAAGAAAATGTGTCTCCTTCCTGTATAGACGAATAAACTAAACTTCAGATCTGGGTACATCTAGTAATCAAGGAATATTTAGATGGCATTCTAGGAATTATGCAATCTAACTGCAAATATGTTTTCATTTCCCGTTAAGAGTATGTTTTCTTTGAATTCATGTAGGAAGGAGGAGGGCCTGGCTCTTGTGCCTGAAGAGGTTTTCTCACCTTTTTGTGGTCCTCCTCCCTGTATCCTGCACTTGTTTGTATTTTGTTGATCATCACACAAATTTTGGAAAAGTACCCTCAAAATAAAATGTCTTGTCCTCTACTCATAATGAATGCAATCATTATGCACTGCAAAAATGTGTTAATAAAATGTTTAAATGCTTTCATTTTATAGGATTGTTCTAAGGATTAAAAAACATGAATGTAGAAATTCCTAATGCAGCACTGGAGACATGATTGGTGAGAGACATGATTCCCTTTTCCCCGTTCCTAAATCTGCTACTCTGTTCAACAGTAATTCCTTCTAATTAATAGTGTGAGAATCTCCACCTACCATTCACTAAATATCATCCTTTGTCAAATGAATCGGTCTGACTTAGAATATTTAACTTTTGCGACCAGACATTTCCTTGAACCTGAGATACTTACAGAGTAGATTTCGCAGTGCTTCAACTGCACGGAATTCAGTGAAGATGCTTGATGAGGAGTGATGCAGACAGCGTGACAGTGGAGTGTGAAGAGGAAGAGAATATGAGAATAAACCAAATAAACTGGGACAGATCTGTGATCCGAGCACTTAGGAAGCTGAAGCCGGAGGATCCCTCTGAGTTCAAGAACATCCTGGACTAGATAGGGAGATCCTTTATCAAAAAACAAACAAACAAACAAACAAATCTCAGAGAAACCAACCAACCAACCGACCCCCCCCCCCCAAAGAAACACACAAGCATTTGCGTTCCCAGGCTGTTCCATTTGAGGCATCTGCATCTAGGTGATTTGCGGGATACCTATTGATTCTTGTTGCAGTTGCCTAGGGAAGTAATTATCAGAATCATATGAACTTTACAACATGACTTCAGCTAAGCCCCACAGATGTGGATAGGTTAAATTCTCACTTCCGTTATGATCAAAACAATTTTTAAATTTGCTTGTTGTCATTTCTTTGAGCAACAGTTTATTTAGAAAAATGTTGCTTAATTTCCAAATACATGTTTCTTGATTTTTTAAAAATTGAATTCTCACTTAATTCCATTCAGGACTGAAAATACTTTGTATAATTTCAATGTTATAAAATATTTTTACTGATAAAATATATTTGTGTAGTTTTTTTTCATTCAACTTTATAAATTCTAATTTTCAATAAGATCATTAAAATCTTGTATATTTAATATAATTAAAAGTACAGTTGGGCTTAAATCGGTGCTTGTTTTCTGCCAGTGCTATCCTTCTTCATTCCTTTTTTTTTAATATACTTTCTTTGAACTTTTCTTTTAACGTATTTTCTATAATCCTGATTTTTAGACAAACTTCCATATTTTCATATTTTGGTGGTTGCTTTCAGACCTACAATAAATTTGATCATGTTAGCAAAGTCTGCCTTCCAATAATTGCACATCCCGTCCTGTATGGCGTATCTTGGGATATTATACCTTTATTTACAATGCCTATTTTGCTATTGGTTTCACACTTATTTTTGTCATGTTTGTCAAATAGATTACAATGAATAACTATTATATTTTAGGTAGTTACGGTGATTAATATTATGTATCAACAATTTTGGTCTATGCCCCTGGATATGATATCAAACTGCAGTCTGAATGATACTGTGAATGTACTTTTAAGAGGAAATTAACATTTGAATCAGGAGACCTAGAGTAAAGAAGGTTGAATTCCATAATCTGGGTGTATTCTATCCAATTTTTTGAAAGTCTTATAAGAGAACAGACTAAATTGCTTCTAGGAAGAGGGAAATCCTTCCTCTGCAACATCTTCAGCTGCAAAATCAACTCTTCTCTGGGTCTCCAGAATCTCTGTGTACAGTTTAGATTTTATCATTATTCTCATGAACACTCGTATGTGTCAATTCCTTAAATGTTCATGTATTTGTACTACATAAACATACATATACACCCATCCTATTGTTTCTGTTTCTATGTAGAACCTTTGGTAATACAATTTTCAAATAGCTTTTTAATCGATTTGAAATAAAAACTATTTTTCTAATTATTCATATATTCTGTCTTTTGCTTCACTTTGTATTTTTCTGCAGATAATGAAGAAGACAGTTACATAGTACCACATTGTTTCTCCCTGAAAAGACTCCTTTACTTTTTAAAAAGATGATTTTGGTGGTTCAGTTTTTCTGTTCATAAATTGAGCTTTTGATTGTCTATATAACATTTTAGTATATCTTAATTTTTAAAAAGTGTTTTACTTTGGCTACAAAACTTCTTAGTAGATAATCTTTATGTTTCAGTACTTTAGAGATCTTGAGCCATTGCTGGCTGACTTTCATATCTTATAACAAGAACATGGTTACCAATTTTAGTTTTGTTTCTCACTAGGTAATAATTTTTCTAACACAGAATGCATTAAAGAATTTTTCCTTTTTATACTAGCTTTTTCAGCAATTGCTATGTAATGAACTTTTTGAAATCATTACCTTTTCCTTCTTTTTGCTTCCCCTTTGAACTCTGTCTCCTTTTTGGTTTTCTTAAGTTCCTTTGACATGTTAATTTTCATTTTTGTATATTTGAATAACTAGTAAAACGTTATTTTATCCAATATTTTTATATCCTCCCTTATCTCTGCTCTTATTTGAGTTCCAATGAAATGCTCTCTTTTTTTCAAAAAACTTTGAAGCTCTATTATTTTTCTTCATTTCTTCTCCCCTCCCCCATGGTTCCTTCTACATAGGTTTTATTGCTAGCTCTTTAAGTTTTGCAGCAAGGTTTTGTTCTAAACTATCTCTTTTATTTATTTCAACAAGTATATTTTTATTTCAGCAATTATAATTTCATTGCTAGTATAAATTTCTCTTATAACTTTTATTTTATTATTATTATATTCATATTTTCATTACAATCTTTTCTTGTGTCTAGCATGTATCTATATTGAGTATTTCAATAATCTTGTCTGCTAACCCCATCATCAATTATATTTATGGATCTGTGTTTATTCTGTTTACACCTTTTAGGAATCACATTTTACTACTTCTTCATTGTCAATTTTACATTACTGAGTGTTAAATTCTGTTATAGTTTTAAAGATTCATATTCTCAACATTCATTAAAGATACTTGAAAATTAATCAATTTAATTATTTTAAAGTTGGTTTGTAAGATGTTTTAAGCTGAAATAACCTTAGTTTAAATTCATTTTTAAATATTTCCCTTGTTATGAGAACTTTTTAAAATTTTCTCCTAAAAGTATAATTTATATGCCTTTGAATTCTTAATGAATTTTATATTCAAAAAGTTTAAAAACTGGAATAAATTACATTCATAAGCATATGAAGATAATAAACTGAGGAAAGTGAATTAAAGTGGTGAAGGTGGAATAAAAAATTGTGTCTAGTTCTGGGCTGGGGATTTAGCTCAATGGTTTCGCCGCTTGCTGCGCAAGCGCAAAGACATGAGCTCTATCCCCAGTACCAAAAACAAACAAAAAAATTGTGTCTAGTTCTCTACATTTCTGTCCAATTAACAGATGATTTTATCTGGATTTTTAGCTACTCCCTATTTTTTATTTTCTTGTTGTTCTTAATACATTCTCTATTCTATATCTTATCTCACTACCACATCACATATGAATAGCCAGTAATTTTTAAATTCTTCAAGATTAGAAATGATATTTTTTTCATATTATCGCCTATAGTTTTGGAACCAAATATATCTGTTGTTATAAATTTCAGAAATAATTGACTAAAGATGAAAATTAAAGCCACCAACCAGTCTCTCAAGGGTAGAAGAGCCCTTTGCAGTAAAGCGTAGTATGTTGCTTCTTTTGGGATTAGTTTCAATAAGTCCCGGTTTGTTTTTTTCCTAAGGGAAGTAATTTAGACTCTGATTCATTTGATATTAGAGTATCAAATAAATGTCACTTCACATGCATAGTCTGTTTTCATTTTCTCTCTGAGATAGCCACTTACCATTAAATTTGGTTCTTTCTGATGCACAGTGCTTTCTGTATCCTCGCAGCGGGGTTTTACTTCACATATGTCCAGAGACGAAGGGAATATAAAAGTCTGTTTCCCTTTACAAGTGAACTGTTAGAAGGATTAATAACATATGTCATGTGTCATTCCCAAACCCACTATTGAATTCACATTATGAGCTGATTTAATACCATTTTCATTCTCAGCGAGTTTTTCTCCAAAGTGCTCCACTTTTCAATATATGCATTGTCTCTTGCACTGGCTATGAATGAGGACAAGGACTTAGGGAATGAGGCTGTGAACTGAGAGAAACATTACTCTCCTGATCCTTCTAAAGCTGTGTGTTTCCCCTCAAGAAGCTCATCCAAGTTACCCCTTAAAAGCTTCAATGTTCTGGTTTGAATTGTCAGATATCCAGGCACAGTATCTGAAAAGCATTTTTATTTTTTTGACTGAAGAGCTGATTGACACAAAATTGCCTCAAATTTTATGTAAGCTCACAAACCACAGAAATATTAATGGTAGGTAGAAGTAAAAGAAAAGAAAAGCAAAAAGAAAGAGGAAGTTCACATAGACCAAATGAGTCAGTTCATCCTACAGCATTCCTTTGCATGTCCTCCTGTCTTCTAAATAGACACTTTCTCCTGAACCTCTTATCTAAGGACACAGGTGCTTCATGACCTCCATGGCTCTGCATAACCACTTAAAAATGACTTTATACTTCCTAAAGTTGATGAAGAATATCATGCCAAAGCCAATATCGCATATTACTAAATTAATAATGGAACAGTGTAACCAAAGGGTGGGAATTATGGAGAGAAAAAAGGCATAGTATTCATAAGTTTAGCAACATCTGTAGATAGCACCATATGGCCACTGCAAGTCTTCTCCATATACTTAGTGATATCTTCAGTTCTGTAAGGGTGACATTTTCTAGCCTTCTTTGAGACTGGAGACAATGAAGAAGTTTCTATGCTATGAGGACATGGCAGTCTAAGATGGGAATATGCCAACACCTGGAAAAAAGAGCACATAATGCCTTTTACTCTCATACTCCAAGTGTAGACTCACGTCCACTGTTATCTAAGAAACATTTTCATATTTTTCCTGATTTTTGTCCTTCAGAAATCAATTTGAAATTGCTTATGTTTTTTGTGTGATGCCACAGTTTGGCTAAAGATGGTTGGACACGAGGAGACTCAGCTGGGGACATCAGTACCTTTGCTCTGAGGAAGGAGAATTGGTATTTTAGTATAAGAGACTATAGCAGATTAATGTAAACTTGGGCCTCTGAAGGACTCATTTTCTGCATTGCATGTGTCATCAGTATCCAGGAATATATATGAGAAGAAAGAAAAGTACATTGTATCACCATAGAGAAATAACTGAGATTCTCATAGCTTTTCTTGTTATTTGTGTTCACTGAAATTTTCTGAATTTCTCCTTGTAGTTAAAAAGAATATTTGGAAATACTTCTTATAATAAACTCTCAGTGTCTATCTTAACTTTTTCTTTTCTGTTCTTTCTTTTCTACTTCAAGCTAGTTATTTTTATTATCTGTACATATCTAAAAGTAAAGGAGGAAATAACCGTACTATCTTCTATTTTTACTCATTTTAACTGAGTTACTACGTGTTAAATACTCACAATTCTTAACTCTTAGTATAATTTTCTAGTCAAATCCAAGACAAAAATCTTAGGTTGTAAATAAGAAATACTGTATAAAACTTTTCAATGGAGAATATCTACTATTAACCATTTTAAATATTTCAACATTAATGGCAATAAAAGAACAAGTTTAAATTATTAAATCTCAATTTGATTATAAATTGTCTATTAATGGGCAACTCTACATAATAGAAATAACAAAACATTTTCTTTTTTAACATTAGACATTTCAGATATTATTGATACCCATAATATTGAGGTCCAATGACCATGACAGATGATAGTAATGGTTCATCCTAAAGCATTCACTTCTCTCTATTGAAAATGGCTTGCTTTCATGAATAAAATCTCAACTTTCTGAGAAGGACACTGAGAAATGCACTTTGTTTTCCGTGCAACCCTCTATGCACAGAACTGATGTGAAAAGTTAGACATGTCATTTCTTGTCAGTGTTGGCAGGCTAAATTCCTCACCCGTTCACCTCATGAACTGTGCATGACATTGTTGATGAACAGTGCCCTTATTTATGTGGGCTGTATATTAGGATGGCATGTTGGCTTAGTCCTTCCATAAAGTTAACACTTAATTTTAATTTGGCCTTCTGTGCAATCTCAGAGTGTCACTTTTCTCTCTACAGCAATTTCCAGCAGCTCCTCCTCAGGTGTCATCAACTATGTAGCTGTTTAGTTCTCTCACATTGCACAGTTAAGCAAAATTGAATTTTCCTTTTCTTTTTATCATAACTTCACTGAGCATGACCTCATTGTTGAAGAGCTTTATTTTTCAATTTGGATGACATCTTTAAAGAAGTAAGCACTGTTAAAAATCTGCAAATATCCACTCAGATCTCTTCATCATGTTCAAAACGATGTGCAATGGAACGGAATGCTTCTTCAATCTTTTAAGAAGCTCTAATCATTGGTATTGTATTTTAAATTGTAAGCAATAAATTACAGATATGTTACAGTCAGTAATTTGGCTATACATTTGGATGGTTAAATGACTAATTTGAGAAGAAAAGAAATAGCTAAAGAAAAAGGAAATGAAAGAAAGGGAGATGTAAGGAGAGAAGGAAGGAAGGGACGTACAAAGAAATGAAGATTGACACCTCCACAAAATAGCACATGAGAAACAACCTGGGCATATTTCATTCTCTACCATGTCTTTTTATTGGCTTCTTAAACTGCAAAATACTTTTCTTTTATGAAATTTTATTTTATTTCCTATTTCCCCTAAGTGTGATTTTATGGGTGATGCCATCAGTATTTTAAGTTTGTTAGGTATTATAACTATTATTTTGGTAGAAGCACATTTCTACTTGCCAAAGAGGCCATTCATAGTGGAATGTTTTTATTACCAGATCTCTTTTCAGTTCTCTGACTAAAACTCCATTTACAGGATCTGGCTTTATCTCACTTGCTGGATCAAGAAGATAAATTTACAGACCTCTATAAGAGGAATAAACTTCCTCTTGCTACTAGCACAGTATAGTGCAGAATTGCCCTTCAGTTTTTTTTTTTTTTTTTTTTTTTTAATACCAGGGATTGAACTCGGGTCCTTGTGCTTGCACAGCAGGTGGAGAAACCACTGAGCTAAATCCCTGGGCCTTCCTTAAGTTTTGATAAATGGGCTATTGCCTTATTTCTGAAATCTTCATTGCAGCTCTGTTCTCACTCCTGGTCTAGGGTCTGGCTACCTACCTAAAGGTTTTATGTCCATTTAGGCAATCTCTAAGATTATCCAAATGATTCTAATCTTTTTCCAAGGACTAAAGTCTACTCCAGATACGAGTTTTGTCCTCAGAATGTAAGTTGAAAGTACTGATAGTTGAAAATTTTGCTCTCTTTAAATAACTTCTCTTCAAGAGAGCAGGCCGTTGTTCCCAATGTAAAGCTAACACTCTCCTTTCCTCCCACTGGGGAGAAGTGGATGAATTCATGCAAAGTGGAGTTTAATTTGACCAGTGTCCAAAATTATTTCCTTGGAAAGATGTATCAGTAAAACTAAATAAATTAATAGACTTATAATTACGTAATGTAAAAGAAAATCCATTACAAACTCCAAAAGAACTATTAGAAAAGTTACAGGAAAATAAGAGAATTAAGTGCCAAACAATTAGGCTTCTAGAAGGCTACAAAAGAGACAGCAGCATCTTGAATATTTTAAATCGTATTTGAGACCTAATGTGGTATACCCTGGGAAAAATTGCATGTGTTCTGGAAAAGAACCTGTATCTTGGTATGAAATGAAAAAATGCATACATCTGTAAAGTCCATTTAGTCTGCAGTATCGTTCTGTTCTGTTATTTCCTTATTGATTTTCTGTTGTAATGATCTATCAATTATAAAGAGTGAAGTATTGAGGATCTCCATATGCAAAAGAATAAACTGGAAGCATCTTATACAATATAAGAAATATACTCAAAATAGTTAAAAGTCATAAAAGCAGGGTATAAAACCATACAATTATTAAAGAAAGCAAGAAAGATTATTGAGCTTTGTGTAACATATTTTTTATATAAGACACCAAAAACACGAGCCAGAATACCAAATGTATATTCATGAGATTCAAAAAGACTAAAAGTTTCTGGATAAAAAAAGATATAATCAGTAGAGTTAAAAGGAAACCTTTGTAATGGAAGAAAATATTTGCCAATTATATATCAGATTAAGTTGATATACAAATTAGCAAAAGACTCAATCAACTCAATAGCAAAAACATGCAAGAAACCTGATTAAAATATTTTAAAACCTAAAATACAAATCATTAACTATGATGAGATGTCAACTTGCAATTTCAGAATGGCTATTATCAAAAAGACAAAAAACATCAAGTGTTGTCAAAGATGTTGCGAAAAGGGAATCCTTGTGTTCTGTTCATGGAAATGTAAATTGTTACCGTTGTATAGTCATTATGGAAAACAGAATGAACAAGCCAAAAAGCATAAAATTACAAGTATTTTATGATCCAGCAATCCCACTTCTGGGAACATATCCAAAGGAAATTAATTCAGCATGTCAAATAGTTATCCACAGTTCCTTGATCTTTGCAGCACTATTTACAATGGCCACGATACTGAAACAAGCTAAACGTTGGGTCTCTGTTATATGTGGTAACTAAAAATGTCAAATTTACTGGTGTATAGCAGAACGGTGATAGCCAAAGATGGGGAGGAGAGAAGTGAAGAAACACTGATCAAAGATTCAGTCTTATGGCATATATAATTTCTGCAAGTCTAATATATGATGACCATAGTTTTAAAATATTCAGTATTACGCTTAAAAAGTGCTAAGATATTTGAGCTTCAGTATCTTAGCACACGGAAAACGTAAAACTATGAAATTTGATATGTATGTGAATTAGATTCATTGTGATAATCATTTCACAATGCTTATAAGAACACTACATGGTTAGCCTTAAATTTATGCAATAATTTATAAACCATGACTCAATAAATCTGGAAAAATTTAGAATATTTGCATTATACATTTTTCTTTTGATAATTGCATTAGAAGGAAGAAAATTAAAATGTTAAGTATATATATATATATATATGAAAGGTAAGAAAATATCAAAATAATGAATATAGTGAGATTGTTTTAGAAATCACATAGCATACAGCATATAGGAATTTAAGTTTAAACTGAGCACTGAAATGTACACTTTAGGCCTGTTTGTGGGTAATTTTGTGAAAGTCCATCTAAATTTGAACCTAAGTTTCTTTCCTTTTCTTATTTTTGAGAGAAAGCTAATACAGGGGACATTTCACAAATGTACGTAAAAATAGATCTTCTGGCTGAGCAGAAATGAGAGTCTATTTGTACCTCTGGTTTCTGTGAATGGTGCAGAATGAGAACTTTTATTATTAGTTTTACCAAAAGGCCTGCGGGAACCACAAACTCAGGACATGCAAGCCATCAAGTGTTTCTGGGAACACAGGCCTATGAGCAGCAGATTTGTGATTTGAAACAATATTATAAGTAGATAGAAAAGAATGTAAAAATTACGAAAAGAAATTAACTTTATGTAAGTTCAAATATGGTTCTGACTCCAAAATGTACATAAATATATCTTTTGCATTTCTGACTTCATAACTAAGAAAACTGTGAATGTATAGACAATTTGTAGAAATGTACAGTAATTTTAATCCCTGCCTTTCACAAGAACTATTTAGTAGAGATAATAAAACACATTCAAATACTTGAATCTGGAATTTTCACAGTATAAAAATGTACCTGTTCTTTAGTGCTGCCTTATCCAATTGAAAATGAATAAAATAAAATGCCACCAGATCTAACTGGCTAATACATTAGGTAATAGCTTTATGATCATAAAAGTGGTCTTTGGAATATTATTATTTCACTAGAAAAAACAGAAACAAAATTTATAATTTCTCCAGCATTTCTGGCTGAAAGTATAATACAAACACAGAAATGTAGCTTACAATACATGCTTAATTTAAATACATAAATAAAATATGACCGCAAATATGAGGTGTAAAATTGGTCTTATAATTGTGGAGGTGTGTAAGAAGAGGGGTATGACTAGAAGCTACAAAGAAACACATTGTGTTACATGGCTGCAGAAACAAAATTCAGAAGGATATCATCAACAGAATCTGCAGGTGGGGAAAAGTTCAGAATTTTTGTAAAGTATAATGCAATTAGAAAGGAATGTCTAGGCTCCGTGTTTTCTTATCTATAAAAAGAGAGATTTACAAGGTACATTTCTTTTTTTTTTTTTGGTACCTGGGATTGAACCCGGGACCTTTTGCTTGTGAGGCAGGCAGCAAATCCCCAGCCCCTACAAGGTACATTTCTAATTCATATTACCTTACCAAACAAAAGGAAGGAGTCTTTTAGCAAAATTTTGTAACTATATTATAAAAAATATGCATAAAATGTATACAAATGCATAAACTGTCATCCACACACACACGCACCCTGAAATGTCTTTTGTTTTCAACTATGTACCTTATGTTAATTTGTTAGTTAATTGCATAAAACTTTACCATACTAGGAAACATTGTCCAGGAACCAATGTAACTCCAACATTATTATGTCAACATTTCTCTACACATTTTATAGAAACTAATTTACTTTAGAGAAACACAAATTTTAAAATCAAAGTGTACATATCCAATCTTTTCCTGATTTCTTTTTTATTTATTTTTGTTAGTACATTTTCACTACATGACAACTTCATTCATAGTGAGGAGTTGATACATGTACATTAATCACCTTTATCTTTTTCTTGATTTCTGGCAACATATAGGCCTGATACAGTACTGTACCAAAATTTGTGATGTCAACTAAATTTTGTCAATGTCTGTGAGCTTTGTGAGTTAGTGAGTTGATGTATGTGGCTAAACTTTGAATCTCTTTAATATTTTCAGAAAACACTTTCTTTTATTACTGACTACACGGACATTTGAGTCACTTAATCTCTGCCATGCTCAAATTTTTCATGTTAGAAAATGAGTGGAACAATCATGACATTAAATCAGTTTTAAATGTGGGCTATAGACACTTTCAGTTTGTCTCTTTCTTTTGTAGTCCAACAGCCATATGAGGCCAGTGTGATGGTTTACTTTACAGCACAGATGCCAGGGTTCACCTCACCAACTGGATTGGGAATCGAAGTCTATCCTTGTCTTAGTGAGCTTCTGATGACTCTGTAGGTTTATACTGAGGAATTGTGTAACCTAGGGTAAGTTATCAGTCGCTGTGAGGGTCAATTTCTTCATCTATACAATTGGTATAAAGTATATCGCATCTCATTATGTGGCCACAAAGATAAAAAAAAAAAAAAAAAAAGAAGGCAAAGTGAACAAGCAGCAGCTAGTGCCAGGAACACAGCACATCTTTACTAAACCTTCAGAAGCTTATATTTCCTGTGTAGGCTTACAGTGAACAGTGGATGTCTTACAAACATTTGTTTGTAAGATCTAATTTAGTCATGTGGAATATTTATTTTTTCCTCTTGTTTTCCTTTTACCTAGAGGAGTCTAACTCAGAAATCATCACAAGATAAACATTATTTTTTAAAAACAAAAACCTGTGAAGAGCACAACAGTAATGCAGAAGGAATTTTTGTCTTGTCTTCTTCCGCAGTTAGATATTTATTTGTTTGTTTGTTTGTTTGTTTATTTGTTTGTTTATCATCTCTTTCTCTCTCTTTTCCCCCCTTCATGGCTTTTCATGAAGAAGAGAATGCAAATAGTTCTAAACTTTGTGGTTCCTCTAGCCATTATAACAGAGATTAAAAACTTTTACTCCAACTGCACATTTTAGAGCCTAGATGGGTTGTCTTCGGGATCACCTTGCCTGTTAAGGTGACTAGGCTGATTCCCCAGAACAAGAGTTAGTACTAGGTAATTTGAAAAGAAGAGGAAGAAGATCAAGCCAGTCAGGAGAAGATATCCAGAAACAGGAATGAGTGAGGCGAACAGAGATCCAGTGCCTGTTGCTACCCAAGTATAACATGCACAAGATTTAGAAACAAGCAAAACCAGGGAGGGAACAAAATGACCCATGATGTTGTCTCATTGTAGATAGCATAAAAGATACATCTTAAATCACCACACTGGTGATTCTCCATTGTTGCTGTAACAAATTAGCACATATTTACTGACTTGAAGCATCCCCAAATTATTGTTATGGTAAAAAAATGTCTAAAATGGAATTCATCAGGCTAGAATCAAGGTATCTCTGAAGACAACAAGCTTAGCATCTCCAAATCTCCCTCTCTCTCTCTCTCTCTCTCTCTCTCTCTCTCTCTCTCTCTCTGACTCATTTCCTACTTCTCATCACTGGATTTGGAAGATTCTAATGATTATATTGAATTCCCTCAAATAATCCATGATAATTTATTTCAAGATTAACAACCTTAATCCCCTGGAATGTGGCAATATATTCACAGGTGGTAGATAGCGAATGGAGGGGCTGGGCATTTTTACTGCAGGGATACCTTCCTGTTTTCTCCTGATGCACCTAATATCTTGTCTTGCGTAAAGAGCAAATTAGGAAGAAAATCTCAAATAAAAATGACTTTCAGTGCATATGGCTTTATCCCAAGCATATTTATTACAGACTAAATAAAGCCATGATGTTTCTTGCTGTAGATGTAATTAAGAAGTTCATACCTGCATAAAGAACTAAACTTTTGACCTCAGTTTTGCCTTTATCACTTTTTCATCTATAGCACTGAAGAGAGTTCCTAAATGCACTTTATGGAGTATTTAGATTTTCAAGGACTTAGGGACTAGCTCTGATGAAAAAGTGTATGGAGTTTTGTATTAAAACGACCTTCCTTGAAACGATAAATCAATAGATAATTTCCCTTTATGTATTTCATTTGAAAGAAAACTGGGATTAAAAAAGATTAAATATTTTCCTAATATCAGTGAGTAGGAAATTACAGTTCTTGCCAAAAGTGGCCATCCCTTTCTTTCAAAGTCCGTATTTTAAGTATTATAGCGATGTTTCCCCTAAATCAACTTTTATGAATAACGTAGGAAATCTATCTAAAAATAGGCTCCATTTCTTTGAGCAACTTCAGGTTGAAACCTAATAATCTGTACTTCAACAATCACCTTGGTAAATATTAATCACTGGCAGCTTGAAAAATCTTTTGTTATGTAGCACAGTCTCCATGATTCCAGTAAAATACAATTCTACAGACATATATTTCCAAGTAACTGTATTTAAAAGAAGTCTTATTGAATCAGGCCATTTGCAACTTCAAGCTGTATCCATCATTTTTATTCTTTTTGAAGCCTCAAATTCTAACTGGAATCCTCTTTAAATTAAAAAAAAAAATGGGTCATTGCACAGAGGTACTACTTTATAAAGATAGGACCCCTAGAAGTAGATGAATATATACTGAAGACATGTTTAGTTTTTGATACCCAGGATCTCTAACCAGACACATCAAAGTTGCCTGAAGCCAATTTTTCAGAAGTGCTGAGAGCCCTCTTCCTGAGAGACTGCCAACAGGCTGTCAAATTCATTCTTTTCCCCCACTATCATTGACAGTGTTGCATTGGTCACTAAGGAAAACAATAACCAAGGTGCTAAAATTAATGTTCTCTTTACACTGCTGTCACAAATGAATGGATTTTCAAATAAAAATTTTACAAGGAAAATTGCTTTCAGAACAAGACCACATTCTGCAAGAAAAATGTCATCGCACTGTTTACTTATCTGACCAATGCATAGGCTTCTAGGAAACAGAGTTTATCATAGAGAAGTATGATAGGCCTTTAACAGATATTACAACAAGAGCACTGTTACAAAACTGCTTGTTCGTCAACACAAACCAATCATTTGTCAGGGAGACTATGAGTACTATAGATGGAATGACATTCCCTTGTTAGCTTCTATTTTATGACTCAAGTTAGAAGCATTTTGGTATTTATTACCAACAGTAAAATGTAAGTCAGATTGTTAAATTATATTAATTATGCATGTCAGAATCCACAGGTATCCACTAGTATATAGTCTTCAAAAATGTCAACAGTATATTTATTTCCTCATATAAAATTTTGTCTTGAATATCATTATTATTATAAATTTCATAGAATGACAATTATTACAATGGTCTTATGCCAGGAAGCATTTTTTAACTCACACATTTTTTTTTCCCGGTGATTAATCAGACAAACTTGTTTTGGGCTCATCTCCAAGTTACAGATCGGTTGGTTTTGTAAAAGGATCACCAGATGTGAAGAGCAAAGGTTACATAAAAGTGAGGCAGAAATTGTGGATAAACCATTTAAAAATGTCAAAGGAAATCATCTCCAGCTTTCTAGATACAGATACAGCTTGATATATGATGGATTTATGTTCTAGTAAATCTATGACAAAGCAAAAACATTGAAAAATAAAAATATTTTTCAATATTACTAATCTATTGAGCATTATAGTTTAGCAACACAGCACATTCTAGGGTATTGTTTTTTTTTCCTCTAGTAATTGTGTGTCTGCTTGAGACACTCAGCTTTTTGTCACTGTCCTCATTATAAGAGGGTATTTTTACTGCATTTCACTAGCCTGGGAAAAGATCAGAAATCAATATACTATTGCTGCTCAATGCTTATTTTTTGTACCATTGTAAAGTTGAAAAATCGTGCTATCTACAATTATTCATAAGTCAGGCACTCTCTATAATTAATTATTGGCTCATGTCGCTAGGCTGGCATCCTCAGTATCTTTTATTTTTTACTAATTCCTCACGTCATATTTCTGAAACTATTTCAACAGGTATTAACCATCCAGTATGTGGCAGCCTCTATAACTAGAGGTTGTAATTTTTTTTCATATTATCCTCACAAGAAACTAATAAGGTGAATTCTTATCACATATCTATGTTTTTCAATGAAAAGGGAGATTTTGAGGAACCAATCACTTGCATCAGATCTCACAGTTTGAAAATGGCTAGACAAGCCTCATTTAGGTTTCTCTGCTCTATTGTTTCTGATCAAGGATAAATACTTGTGGAATCAATTGATTTGTGTTTCTTAAATCTGCTTGTCTTCATCAGTAAAGCCAGTTGGGTTTGCTATCATTGTTCATCCAAAAGTCAGTGATAACCCTGTTCATGGGTAGCCTTGAATCTGTCTGGTCCTTTTTAAATCTATACATCCATTTTCTACATAACTAGAGCATCATTTATGATAGGTAAAATGAAAAGAAAGAAAAAAAGAAAAAACACCATAAACTGCATTTCTTAAATTGCCTACTTACACTCTTCAATGACTTCTCAGCCTCCTCAAGATGATACTCAAACTGGTAAATCTAGTGTATCTTTCCTTTTAAACATTTATTTGTATCATGTATAGATGGAAATATCTTCACCTGAACCATTTGGCACAACTTTTTTTGTATGGATGCCTTTATAGACAAAGTAGTAGAAATTGTTAGATGCTATGTTTTGAAAACTTCTGGAAGATATTTTTATTTAATTTCAAGGTGATGGCTTAAAAGAAGAGTTAAGATACACAGGCAAGTCACTCAACTTGGTTATATGTATTTATAGAGAATACAAAAATAATAAAATCTAGGGAATTAACTTTGAAACAATGTCATATCTATTACCAATTATCTGTTATACCTCATTATGTTGTCCAAGCTGGCTTCTAACTCCTGGCCTCAAGTAATCCTTCCACCCCATCTTCCTAAGCACCTAGGATGACAGGTATGTTCTGTGGTACCTAAGTATTGCTGCTAATTTAAAAAAACAAAAAAGTACACCCCCCCACCAAAAAAAAGCCAAGTTACTCAAATATTAAAAGTCTCTCTGCTAATGACGTTTTTCTGCTTTAGGATCCAATCCCAGATCCATCCACGTTATTTTTAATTATGTCTTTTTTAGTATTTCTAATTTTTAAAAGTATATTTCCAATGTTATTCATTTGCTTTTTAAAGTATTATTTTTAAAGTTCTTTGCTTTTCAAATCAAGTAATTTCAAGAATCATGTTTTCCTATTTTTTAATAAAATTTTATTTGTTTTTATTACTTTGTTTTCATAAATTTTTCCTGGATGTCACATTTTCCAACCTGAAATTTTTCAGATTAATATATGTCAACAGATATTTCATAGAATAGCTATATATTCATAAATTATAGAGGTATTTTGTTTTTTCTCTTTAATTATCCTAAACACTGCTTAATTAATATTTCAACAGAAAAGGAAATGTATCTATCTAAATATATTTTTATTACCTGAATTTCTATACTTGAACATTATTTTAATATAATTTTCAGTATAATTTAATTATAAAATTTTATAATTTTTATTTTGATACAATTTTCCAGTCTATTTTTAGGGAGTGATTTTTAAAAATGATGTTATAGCTTCTAGATATCCCTTCGAAGCTTCATGCAGTTATAGGTGGGGCTTTTCAGAGGTGGCTGGAGCTATAGCGTGGAATGCTGGGATCAAGAGTGTGTGATTACTAAGTAGGTTCACTGATTGGTTTGACACAGTTCTGGGTGTGGATAATGGGAAGGCCTACTTATGTGAAAGCACTACCTTGCTGCCCTACCTTAAAGCCAGCCAACTATGAACTGAAACCTCTACAAACTGTGAGCTAAATCAACCTTTCCTCCTTTAACTTTTGGTGTTGGGTATTTTGTCTCAGCAACAAAGAAAAAGGCTAAGACAAGTGGAGATTCATTTTCTTTCCTCATGGAGGATGCTTTCCTTCTTTGCATTGTTCAAGGTGTTGCCTATGCCACACAAGCACTTTACAACCGAGCCATATCCTGATTGAAAAGTGTATTCATGACCTACATGATTTTCATTCATTCAGAGTTGCAGTCCTAACCTTTTGATTTATAATTTCTGGAGTTTTACTTTGTTAAAAATTTGCTTTCTGAAATAATTTCTATATGCATGGCATTTACATTAGTTACTTAGATATCTAGAATGCTATTCATGATTTTGTGGCTTCTCTATAAGGGATAAAGTATTTCTGACATTTATTAAACATTCTTACTGTTTTCTTACCTCCCTTCATATTTTCAAATGTATATCTTACTTTTTCAATGAGATTGCTTTTTATTTTGTCATTCTTTTATAATTTAAGAAATAATTCAGAATAAAATGTTTGATTCATGTAACAAACTTGTTTTTATCAAAGTGTATGTTTATTGTAAAAAGGGCAAATCCATATTACCAGAACATTTTCATAGGCTTCAATATTTTTGCTGTACTACTTTCTTTCTATACTCACCATTAAAGTATATTTACCTGGAGTTACATCCTTATTTAATATTGCAGTCTTATATCAGAAATATTATTGAAATAAAAGTATTTTTACAGAACTCATAATAAAATGATTGCTCCACTACTAACAACAACATGGGGAATTGTTGTTTGCTTGAATACATATACATATTTTTAATCTCAGCATTAATGACCGATGTTCAATCTCCAGGCTTTACATTAATTTTCTTAGATTAAAGTTATTTATTTATTCTTTTTTTGGTTGTGAGGAACAAATCCAGGTGCTCACACGTGCTAAACAAACACTTTACCACTAAGCTATATTCCCAGATCACAGGGTAAAATTTGAAGATCCTCTGGAGTGATGGATATAACTAATCTTCTTGTTTCAACTTCACAGTCAATAGTAAGACTTTGCAATGAATGAAAGCTTATTTTCCAAAAAAAATGTATATTAAATTGTACTAAATGCAGGTACATTTGTCCTGGGTTGTACTTATATCTAGACAGATAGACGATAGGTAGATAGATAGATACATAGATACATATAAACATAATTAGATAGGCATATAAATGAACAGATATCTATGGAACATATATTACATTAGGTACCAATGTTTAGAATTCAATGATCTTAATTATTTGCATGGTTTACTTTTTAAAAATTAATTTTATTCATACAATTTGGGAAATAGAAAATGTATGGTTTGCTTTTGCTTCTTACTTCTACTGTATAAAATTGGGGGATGGTAGCATGATTGCAACACATTCACTGTTATTTTCTCTAATTTTATATACTGCTTGGTAAATGGAAATCTGTAATCTTGGCTAGCAAGTTTCTTTCTTTCTACATTATGTATAAGGGAAACCTCCGCAATTCTGTAAAAATGGAAGATACTACTCACTGAGTTCCAGGGCTAATGTTATATTTATTCTTTATATTCTTATTTTTCATTATTACAATTAGTTTTTAGGCTAAATCATTAATAGGTATTTCTTTTTTGTCACTATATGAAATTCTTTTATTGGTACATTGTAGGTATACAACACAATTACATTTCTCATTGGGAATTGTACCTTTACATAATGCATCTTGGTTCTTATTTTTCCCCATTCCTAGCCCTCCCTTCACCCCCTCCACCCTTCCCTATTTACAAAAACTTTATTTCCATTTTTCCCATTTCTCATCATTTTTTCTTTCCCTTCTTTCTTTTCCCCTGCCCCTCCCACTACCCCTACCGCTTTGGACTTTTTCTTCCTATTTTGCATTATGGATTATTCGTTCTAATCATTGGTACATTTTAGGTATACAATATAATGACATTCATCATTGGAAATTTGCACCTTTACATAGACTCTCTTGGTTCTTATTTTTCACCCTTGCCCAGCCCTCCCTTCAACCCTTCCATTGCTCCCTATTTACAAAGATTTTGTTCTTACTTTTCCATTTTCTCATATTAATGCCATTCCCCTCTATCCTTTCCCCTAGCCCTCCCACTTCCTTCCCCTTTGCCCCTTTTCTTCCTATTTCACATTACCTATTATTCATTTGAGTCCTTATTTACACTTTCAGTTTCTCACACCAGAGAAACTATTCGGTATTTATACATGTAAGTCCTATGTGTTTCACTTAAGAATATCGCCTCAATGTGCATCCACTTAGCTATAAATGTCTCTAATTTCTCATTTTTTATGGCTGAGTAGTACTCCATTTTATTAAAAAAAAAAAATACATTTTCTTTAACCAGTCTCCAGTTCACAGGCATTTGGCCTGTTTCCAAGTTTTAGCTATCACAAACTGTGCTGTTATGAACATGGGCACATATATATCACTGTGGTATGATTCTTTTAATTCTTTGGGGAAGATCCCCAGCAGTGGAATAGCGGGGTCAAATGGGACTTCTATTCCTAGTTCTTTGAGGTATCTCCATACTGATTTCCACAGTGGTTGAATCAGTCTACACTCCCACCAGCAGTGGAGCAGGGTTCCTCTTTCCCCACAGCCCCACCAGCATTTGTTATTGTTTGATTTCATGATAGCAGCCATTCTTTCTGGAGTGAAGTGGAATCTCAGTGTTGTTTACATTTGCATCTCTCGAATGACCAGTGATGCTGAACATTTTTTCATGTATTTATTTGCTATTTGTACTTCTTTGTCTGAGAAATGTCTGTTCATTTCAGATGCCCATTTTCAGATTGGGTGTTTAAATTTGGGAGGTCTGATCTTTTTAAGTGCTTTATAGATTCGAGATAGTAGACCTTTGTCTGAGGCAGAGCAGGTGAAGATTTTTTCCCACATTGTGGGTTGTCTCTTCACACTGCTGGTGGTTTCTCTTGCTGTGCAGAAACCTTTTAATAAGAAGAGATCCCACTTGTTGATTGTTTGTGCTAGTTCACGAGGAACTGAGGTTTTGTTCATAAAATCTTTTCCTACACGGACATCTTCAAGGGTTCTACCTAACTTCTGTTTGAGCTGATTCAGAGTTTCTATTTTAATATTTAGATCTTTAATCCATTTTGATTTTAGTTTAGTGCATGGTGCGAGATATAGGTCTAGTTCTAATCTTTGACAAGTTGAAGTCCAATTTTTCCAGCACCATTTATTAAAGAGGCTATCTTTCCTCCAGTGAGGGTGTTTGGCTCCTTTATCGAAGATGAGATGGCTGAGTGTGTCTGGCGTTGTTTCTGCATCTTCTAATCTGTTCCACTGGTCCTAAGGTCTGTTTCTTTCCAGTACCGTGCTGTTTTTATCACAGTCACTTTGTAGTATAGTTGCAGGTTGAGGATTGTGATACCCCCTGCCATATCTCTGTTACCTAGAATTGATTTTGCTATTCTGGGTCTCTTCTTGTTCCAAATGAATTTTTGGATTGTTTACTCAAGGTCCATGAAGTTTGCTACTGGGATCTCAATTTGGAATTGCATTAAATCTATATAGCAGTTTTGGAAGTATGGCCATTTTAACTATATTAATCCTTCCTACCCAGGACCAGGGGATGTCTGTCCATTTTCTGATAACATCTTCAATCTCTCTTTTCAGAATGCTATAGTTTTCAGAGAAGAGGTCTTTGATTTCTTTTGTTAGGTTGATTCCTAGGTATTTCAGTTTTTGGATGCTATTGTGAAAGGATTTATTTGCCCTATTTCTGTCTCAGTGAGTCTGTCATTTGTGTAGAGGAAAGCTATTGATTTTTATGTGTTGACCTTGCAACCAGCTACTTGACTGAATTTGTTCATTAAGTCTGGAAGACTTTTGGTGGAGTTCTTGGGGTCTTCTATATAGAGTATCATGTCATCTGCAAACAATGAAAATTTGACTTCTTCATTTCCTATCTTTATTCCTTTTATTTCTTTCTCTTGTCTAATTGCCATGCTAATGTTTCCAGAACTATATTGAACAAGAGTGGTGGTAGTGGACATCCTTGTCTTCTTCCTGATTTTAGTGTGAAGGATTTCAGTTTTTGACCCTTTAGTATGATATTGGCTGTTGGTTTTTCATAGATGGCTTCTATCAGTTTGAGGTAGAGACCATGTATTTCAATTTTTTTGTAGAGTTTTTATCATAAATGCATGTTGGATTTTGTCAAATGCCTTTTCTGCATCTATGGAGATAATTATATGATTTTGTCCTTGGGTCTATTGATATAGTGTATTACATTGATTGATTTGTGTATATTGAACCATCCCTGCATCCCTGGGATGAATCCCACTTGATCAGGGTGTATGATCTTCTTGCTGATCTTCTGCATTCTGTTTGCCATTATTTTATTAAAGATTTTTGCATCTATGTTCATTAGGGAGATTGGCCTATAGTTCTCCTTTTTGGTTGGGTCTTTCTCTGCTTTGAGGATCAAGGTAATCATTGGTTCCAGGAATTAATTTGGGAGTATGCTTCCTTTTTAATTTCATTGAAGAATTTAAACAGTAGGGGCACCAGTTCCTCTCTAAATGTCTTCTAGAATTCAGCAGTGAAGCCATCAGGGGTCAGGCTTTTATTATTTGATAAGTTTTTAATTACAGTTTCAATTTCATTGGTTGATAATGTGTTGCTCAGAATTTTTAGGTCTTCTTCATTCAACTTTGGTAATTCATATGTATCTAGGAATCTGTCCATTTCTTCTGTGTTGTCCGTCTTACTGGCGTATAGGTTCTGGAAGTAGGTATTGATGATCCTCTGGATTTCTGCTGGGTCTGTTGTAATTTCAGCCTTTTCATTCCTCATTGCATGGATTTGGGCCTTTTCTTTCCTTTTTCTGAGAAAGTTGGCTAAGGGTTTGTCAATTTTGTTGATTCTTTCGAAGAAGCAACTCTTGGCTTCATTGATTTTTTGTATCATTCTCTTAGTCTCCATTGCATCGATTTCTCCTCTGATCTTTATAATTTCCTCCCTCGTATGAGCTCTGGGGTTGTCCTGTTCTTCTTTTTCTAGGAGCTTGAGGTTTGGCATCAGGTTGTTTAATTGGGCTCATTCTGTTTTACTAATATGCGGATTCACTGCTATGAATTTCCCTCCTAAGACTTATTTCATTGTGCTCCATAGATTCCAGTATGTTGTATTGTCATTGTCATTTAATTGAAAGAACTGTCTGATTTGTTCTTTAATTTCCTCTGTGACCCATCGGTTATTCAGAAGTGTGTGGTTCAATTTCTACGTGTTTATGAAATTTTTTGAGTTTCTTTTGCTATGGATCTCCAGTTTCATCGCACTATGTTCTGATAATATACAGGGGATAACTTCAATTCCTTTGCACTTACTTAAACATGTTCTATGTGTGAGTATGTGGTCTATGTTGCAAAATGACCCATGTGCAACTGAGAAGAATGAGTATTCTGATTTTGTGGGGTGAAACACTCTATAAACATCTGTTAAGTTCCTTTGTTCAAGAGTTCAATTGAGTTCTAGTATTTCATTACTTATTTTTTGTCTAGTTGATCTATCTATTTGTGACAGTGGGGTGTTGAGGTCCCCCACTACAATTGTATTAGTGGATATATGACTTTTCATGTCCGTTAGTATTTGTTTTATCTAGTTGGGGACACTAATGTCTGGTGCATAGATATTTATGATTGTCATCTCTTCCTCTTGGATTGTTCCCTTTACAAGGATATAGTGTCCTTCTTTATCTTTCTTAATCAGTGTTGGTTTGAAATCTACTTGATCTGCAAAGAGGATAGCTACTCCTGCTTTTTTTCAGGTTCCTGTCGCATGGAGTATTGTTTTCCACCCCTTAACTTTCAGTCTATGAGTTTCCCTTTGAATTAAGTGTGTTTCTTGTATGCAGCATATTGTTGGATTTTGCTTCTTGACCCATTTTTCCAGTCTATTTCTTTCGATTGGTGAATTGAGACCATTAACATTGATGGTTATAAATGAAACGTATTGGCTTGTCATTGCCATGACTTTTTCTTTTTGTTGGGTTCTCCCTGTTTACATTTAATTTCTTGTCATGCCAGATGGGTTCATTCTGCTTTGCTTCCTGGGGTTGTGATCCTCGATGTCTGTTCCTAGGATATTGTGTAAAATTCTTTGGAGTGCTGGTTTGGTATTCATGGAGTTACTAAGGTGCTCTTGGTCATGAAAGTATCTTATTCCTCCATCAATTTTGAAAGATAGTTTTGCAGGGTACATCAATCTGGGTTGGAGGCTGTTTTCTTTTAGGGCTTGGAATATGTCACTCCAAGCTCTTCTTGCCTTGATGGTTTGTGTTGAGAAGTCTGCTGTGATTCTGATGGGCTTTCCTTTGTATGTGATTTGTTTCTTTTCTCTAACTAGTTGTAGAACTTTGTTCTTCTGTTGAGTTTCTGGAATCTCAACAATTATATGCCTATGTGTAGATTTTTTTGATCAATGCTATTTGGAGTCCTATATGCCTCACTTATCTGTATGTCAAGCTCTTTTCCCCTGCTTGGGAAGTTTTCTGCTATTATTTCTGTGAACAGTTTTTTTATGGGCCAGGGATTTAGCCCAGAGGTTCTGTCGCCTGCCTTGCAAGCGCAAGGACCCGAGTTTGATCCCTGGTCCAAAAAAAATAAAGAAAAAGAGTTTTTTTAATGTCATCTGCACTCTCTCCTGTTTCTTCATTGACTCCAGTCAGTCTTATGTTATTCTTCTTTGCATCATCTAGCAGCTGCTGGATTGATTTCTCATGTTCTCTTATAATTTTGAAGCAATTTTTCTTTTCCTGGTCACTAACTGCAATCTTATCTTCTATATCTGAAATTCTGTCCTTACATTGGCTCATTCTGCTGTGTAGACTTTCAATGGAGTTTTTCATCTCCTGGAAATCTATTTGCATGTGTTTTATGGATTCCATTTGTTTCCTACATTGGGATTCCATCATGTTCCTGAGCTCCTCTCTAGATTTATTAATCATGTCTTCCACTAGGGGCACAATTTCTCCTGTTATCTGAGAAATTATTTCTGATTTCATTTTTTCCAGATCCCCTTTTGTTTCCAGTTCAGTGGGTCCAGGTGGTTGAGTATCAGAGTGTTCCATCTCATTTCCCTTTGGGGTTGCTGTAGGTGATCTGGAAGTCTGGTTTTGAGACTTATTTATGTGTTTTCTCATTTCGACTGGGGTGGCGGGGGACAGGGGCGGTGCTGTTAGTGCCCATGTGACTCACCTCCTCTGATCTGGGATGAGTAGGGATTGTGGCCCAAAAGCCCTTTCCTGTGGTCTGGGTGCAGCAGGAGGGATGGTGGCTGGGAAGCCCCTTCCTCTGGTCCAGGATCAGTGGGATGGCGGCTCAGAAGCCCCTACCTCTGGGCTGGGAGCAGCGGGACTCAGTACCATGGTCTGGTGGCCTGTCTTTGTAGTGTGGAACCAGGTGGCTGTGCAGAGGAGACAGGGGGGTGAGGTCCATTGGAGTGTTGTGGGGTGGTGGGCTGATTAGGCATTACCCTACACCTTGGTATGGTGTCCACAGACCTGCCTGTCTGCAGCGGGTTGATTTGGTGAGGTGTTCTGCGTGACTCGGGACCTCAGTAGGGCGTGCCAGTAGGTATTTCTTTAGGGTTTACAATTATATTTAAAAGGGAGAAGATAGAAAATTCCATAGCTTTTACAGAGAGAAATTCACAGCTTTTCATTCTGTGTTATGTAGAGTTATTTTTTTTACCTGAAATCAAGAAAATTAGATAGGACAGGATGGTCTGATTGATGGAAGAGAAGGTAGGATGAATTTTAACCAATTATCTCTAAGTAAAGTTCACATTACCTGTCCTTAAACTTAATTCTGTAAGTCACATTCTCTCCATCTAAAAATATTTCTCTCCAATTAACAATCTCCTAATTTTTCTCAGCACACTTATTAAAAAGTTAAGGTTGAGTAGCCATCAAAAAGAAACAAAATAGAAATTTCTCCCCTGGCATTAGTGGCTCCATTATCAATTCAAATCATATTCCAAAGGATAAATTAAAGTTGCAATATATTCTGAAGTAGATCGTATCATTTTTTACCTCAATAAAAATATTAGAGGAAAACATTTCAAGAAGTCTATTTCTATACAAAGTCATACATTGCAGAGGTCTAGCAGGTCTCTCAGAGTGTGAAAAATCACATCTGCAGATTAATTACTTACTATTCTTTACTCCTATTTCCCATGACCCATATGCATACAAGTAAACTCAAATATCTCAAACTTTGAGTTAATGCTATATATACACTACATGTTAATCATGAAAATTAGATATTATTTCTAGACCCTGATTACTTGTAGCAAAGAATATATCAGTAAATTTAAGGGACTACTAATTAATTAAATTATCATCTTTTAGATTGGCCAGCTCATGAGATATGAATCAATTATTGTTTCCAGAAGCTCAGAATATAGTAGGAAAGCAGTTTGGTGTGTAAGCAGTTAAAAAATTAAACAAAAATCCTCAGATAAAAATAATAATAGGCAAGGCATATAATGTTTTAATCACTTGTAGGATATGCATGGAACACGGACAGCTACAGTGAAATCAGGAACAGTAATGCAAAAGTGTTGATTCCCAAAAACTAGCAGAACAGGAGTCCACATGCATGGATGCATGCATAGGCTAGAGAGATGGACACAATGCAGGAAAAGAATATTCCCCCAAATGAACACCAATAGTTAATTATGATAGAAATCATAATTCTGAGTGAAAATACACAATAATGCTGCAGCAGTAGTTTTGATCCTAGCATAAAACACATCATAAAATATTCTAATTGCTTTTGAAGATTTCAACCAGGTAGGTGACACAAACACCTTTCCATTTTTGTAAAAATCTCATTGATAATATATACAGACAAGTGAGCATAGACCTGAAACAGAGAGTAGGATGTTATTACAATAATATGAGTCTAAGGAAATCAAAGGTTGTAAGTAAGCTTGGGAAGAATTAGACATGTTCATTTACTATTAAGATTCCATAAGTGATAGGGTTGCATTGACAGGTAGAAGAAAAAATGTGAAAGATGAGAAAAATCCTGGGTGTTTTTAGGAATCCACATAGGTATATAGGGAGGCAACTCCATATAATAGAAAACACAAAAGATGAAAAAATTCGGTGAGAGCCTAAAAAAAATTAGAAGCAAAACTTTTTATTTTTGCCTACGGGATATTCTTGATCAGATATCTAATGTGCCTGAAGGAGTAAAACATTAAGCCAAATATAGATTTTAATACTAAAAGACAAAAAACATTGAGAGTTTTGTGATATTAGCAAAAAGAACCATATCAACTAAACTTAAAATGATTAAAACAATTGTATCTATTTCAAAACATAGATTAATTAGCAGAGATTTCTAGCAAAAATTAGACATTTGAAAGTTAAATTTAAATAAATAATTGAGATATTACAAGAAAGAAACAAAAATGAATATATGACAAAAAGATTATTAAAGGAGTGGCAGAAGGGGTCTAGTATGCAACAATTTTATATTTGAAAATAAGGTAACATAGGAACTACAAAGAAATATTAATGCAAATAATAAAGAAAGAAATACTTATAAAACTGCTGATCCAAAAAATCATCAGATCCTGAAAATCCAAAAATAAGAAGCAAGATAATAAAACAAGGAAGCCAACAAATTTGTACATAGTTAAAATATTTTATGAGAACAATGAAAGTTAAAAAAGAGGAAGAAAAGAATAAATAGGGGAAGATATTTTTACAGTTAACAGAAAGAAAATGCAGAATATTTAAAAATCAGCAATAAATGATCTGATGAATAACCCCAACTGCTATAATGGAGACCAATAAGATAAAGGAGTAATAAAATGGAATAATAAAATAAGGAAAATAAATTGTCTATTAAAATTCCATGAACAGTAAAAATATATTTTATATATGAAGATAAAAATAATGGTTTTCAGAAAACAAAAAATTGAATTTATAGTGGTAAGTCAAAACAAAAATTTCACTTACTGGGCACATAAAAAACTGTTCCAGCTGGGAGAATCGATCACCAAGTCAATAGAGAACATGTGATGATAATGGTAACTACATCACTAAAACAATTCAAGGCATGATAATATACAACCATGAGAATACAAATTTTCTGGTGGAAAGAATCAAAATAGAGTCAAATATTGACAACAGAGAAATAGAAGTTCTGAAGAGATGACAAAAGAAAACCATTCTGTCAATTACATAATAAAAAAGAGTCAAAATGTTGATAATTCAAATTTTTAAATTAAGCATTTATATCAATATACCTAGAGTTATCAGGAAATTAGGTGTACCTAACTTTCAAAACAAGAAAAATGGTTAAATTTAAAGGGAAAAGTCTGGGCTTAATGTGTGAAAGTACAATAATGAAGAATGAGGAAACAATGGGCTTTTTGTATATTAATAGACACATAATATATTAAAAATCAGGGTAAATGTAAATGAAATAACATTTCTAACTGTATTAGTTAAATTTAAACAAAAAACAGAGATATGCCATCCTGTCAGAATTACACAGGAGATTATGACCTCATCAATCACAGAATACAGGAGAATCAGAATAGCTAGGTGACAGACAACTGGGGATAGTACTAGAACTTATTACCTCTTCACTGAAAGTGCTAGTGATAGGACCAGTTAGTCAAGGAAAGAGTTAGGTTGAAGAGAATTCATTAATTGCAGTTCAAGATGGCCTTTCAAAGAGAAGATCAAAGAAACAAGATTCCTGATCTCATTTTCCTAATCCCCTCTAATTCACTGGGGCTCCTCTTGGTGGAGGTGGAAAGTAATCAAGAGATTCAGTTGGTGGATTCCACAAAAAGCATCCTCCCTGAGTGGGAAGTAGAAAAGAAAGATGGAAAATAGGCCTGAAGAGGCAAAGTAAGTCCCACATCTTCTTGTGTGTGTGTTATATCTTTGTGTGTGTGTGCGTGCGTGCGTGCATGGGTGTGTGTGTGTGTGTGTGTGTGTGTGTGTGTTATTGAGGAATTAACCCAGGGCCTTATTGCTGTGCAGAATTCCCAGGCCCTTTTTTAGTTTTTGTTTTGAGACAGGGTCTTGCAAACTGGCCTAGACAGGATTTAACCTGTGAGCCTCTTTCTTTAGACTTTCCGGAGTGTTGGGATTGCAGATGTGGGGCACTATAAATGACTATCATATTGAGTTTGTAAAATGGCAAATGTAATTATTTTTCTAGACTAAGTAACTGAATCTGGTTAGAAAATAGTCATTGAATATTTAAATAAGTTTATTTATGTATACCACAACAAAATATTGAAACAGTTTTAATGAAACCCATTAAGTAACATAAGCAATTGAAGTCCATTTTTTCAGAAAATGCTGATATATAGAACTTAATGCATTTCATGCGCAGGGCTGTATGAATAAGAAACAAATGCAAAATGATCTGCTTGATCTTTCAATAAAACTGAAAATAACCTCTAACAAAATAGGTTCTATTAGTCCAACAGCAAACACATTTGGCTAATGTTTCAATCTATTTAATCTGTTTTGATTCAGTGAAATGCTAAGAAGCCACTTCTGTTAACTGTAACTCTTGTCTTGGTCCTGCTGCTGGATGAATAAATATTAGAAATGTTTATATGAGGGGTGATAGTTGAAATGAACATATTGCTCTTTAAGGATATGTGAGACTCCCTAAAACCATAAGAATACAATATTTATGAATATCAAGAAGAGCAAGAAAATAAATAAAATAGCAAACTTCACAAATCCAAAGATGTAGTTGATATTAAGGTACAATGAAATGGAAGCCAGTAGTCTTTCCGTACAATTATGAGAGCATTTGGCAGGGCTGTGGAGAGTTCACTGTTAGTAGGAGTGTAGACTGCTGCAAACACTGTGGAGATCAGTGTGGAGATACTTCAAAGAACTAGGATTAGAAGTCTCATTTTACCCAGCTATTCCCCTGCTGGGTATCCTTCCAAAAGAATTAAAAGAATCATACCACAGTGATTGATATGTGTGCTCCTATGTTTGTAGCAGCACAGTTTGTAATGGCTAAAACTTGGATGCAGACCAATTGCCCATCAACTGGAGACTGGATAAAGAAAAAAAAATTTTTTTAATAAAATGGAGTACTACTTAGCCATAAAGAGTGAGAAATTAGAGACATTTATAGCTAAATGGATACACATTGCAGCAACACTCTTAACTGAAATAAATAGGAGACACATGTGTAAATACCAAATAGTTTCTCTGGTGTGAGAAACTGAAAGTGTAAATAAGGACTACAAGGTATAATAGACAATGTGAAATAGGAAGAAAAGGCACAAAGGGGAAGGGGAAGTGGGAGGGGTAGGGGAAACGAAAGAAGAAAATTGAATTAATATGTGAAAAGGAAAAAATGGAAACAAATCTTGGTAAACAGGGAGGGGTGGAGGAGTTGAAGGGAGGGCAGGGGAATGGGGAAAATATAAGAATGAAGATAGCTTATGTAAAGGTGCAAATTCCCAGTGATGAATGTCGTTATATTATATACCTAAAATGTACCAATAAAATTAATGAAACAAAGAAATTACTATAGCAGAAAGATAAACTGAAGCCATAGTAATATTCCTTAGAAAAGCTGATGGGTATGCAAAACATTTTTTGTTTTTGGACTGCTTTGTTCTGCCAACATGAAGATGGATTTCTTTTATCAGCTGAGTCTTTCTCAATAGTGTGATCTTTCCATCTATAGATCTATAACACCTTCCTTTCTTGCCTCATTGGCCTCAGATCAGAATTTGATGAGAAGAATTGACATTTCTATATGTGTGTACTTCGGGATGGCAATAAATTCAGTTTTGGTTTTTAGTCTCAAAGGACATCAAGAGGAATATGTTCTTAGAAGAGTATCACATTAACATCAAGAAAGCAACTAGGAGGCTCCATAATACTAATCTAGTATTAAAGGTAACATAGGGGAATTTCATGCAGGCTTCTTGTCCATTTATAGATAAAGAACAAAAGAAATATAATACACATGTGTGCAAATGGTCCCACTCTTCCTGAAGCACATAGCAAGGATACCTGAACACTGTAATACTAAGGCATTTTTAGTACTCTGGAAATATAGGGTTTCTATTCTCAGCTGGAACTGCCATAAAAAAGTACCATATATTAAGTGGCTTTCTCAAGAGAAATGCATTTGCACACAGTTTTAGAGGCTGGAAGTCCAACTAGATTTGGTTTCTTCTGGCACCTCTCTCCTTAGCTTGAAGATGACCGAATCACCCAGCTTTTCCTCATCTTTTATATGGACATCAGGTCCTTTGGATTAGGATTCCACTCTGATGTCCTAATTTAAAATTACTCATTTTTTTCAAAGTTTTATGGCCAAATGTAATTTACATTTGGGAGTTGAGTCTTCCACCTATGAATTCTGGGTAATAGAAGTTTAGTCCATAACATTTTCTCATAAATTTTTGCAGTGATAAGGAATGAAACCAAGTTTTCATGTTTGCTAGGCAAAAATACCACTGAATTACAACCCAGCCCATAATGCTCCTTTACAGCATCTATGACAATGAGCTCAAATGCAATACTGTATAAGATTTAAAGATATGAAGTAAATATTTCTAATTCCTTTTGCACAGGAAGTAAGCATTTATTAATAAAACTGAGGACGACCTACCCAATTATATACTAATTAACTACATCTAGAAACTCTGCTCAAAGTATTAGATGCTGTTGCATAATTAGTAACAAATAATTCTGCTTTACTTGTATACCTAACTATTGGGGTAATTATACTCTTAAAGTAAGCTTGTCTCTGCAAAGAAATGTCAGAGTACTTGGATTATGTAACCTCTCTGGAAATAAGTATCTGTCTAAGTGGTTGAGGAGTCAGAGATACAGAAAAGAAAATGAGACAAACAGAAATATATAAAGCACTAACAATGAAATAGTTGAGTGATATTTTGAAGTAAATTCAAGGACTGAATGAGAACTGGAATTATGTCATACAAGTTGAAGGCTCTTCAACCTTGCTTCAGGAGAGAGAAGAAGAGCTGGGAAAAACAGATGCAGCATTTGAACCTGGACTTTGTATTTTGAAGCTCCACACAACCAAGTGTATGGGAAGTGAGATGAAACTGAAAGATGTCATGCAAAAGAGCCAGGGTTTACAAGTGATGTCACCTCCCAACTGAACCTAATGATTTAATTTGTAGATAAAGTGAAGTTCTTCCATAGTCCAGAGGTATCTATACTTTTCAATTCTCTTATTTTAATATGAACTCCATCTTTTTATTCCTCATAACGAGGTCTGATTTGTACTCATTTCTACTCTACTTATCAATGCTTCAACATATCTGCAGCTCAAAAATAATAATTATCAAAGTAGATTCCTCACTTCTCTTAAATTAGCCAATTTCTGCCATCGAGGGCTCTGCTTTGCACCTGGTCAGCGACCCTTCTTCCCATGCCTCCCAGTTGCCATGTACAGCACCTAGGAAACATGCAGAAGTCTCACCTCTATCTAACAGAAACCTTCTACTTATACTCTCCATACAGGAGTCACTCTCAGACATTACAGTGTTGAAAGCTGGGAAAGCTATGAATGGATAAAGATATAACAGAAGATTTCACAAAGAGAAATGAAACATCAACAGGAAAAGACAAAATAGATCTTACAACCTAATGTCTTTCTATAAATACTCAGATTTATCTCATATGATAACAAATATAATTCATCAGATAGTACACAGTTTTACACTTACAGAAACTTACTGTAGCCACAAAGTATAGGAAGCAAAATAAAACTCCAAAGAGTAGTAATGCACCATTATAATGAGAGATTTTAACATAGTGTTTTAAATAATTAATTGAACAAGTAGCTAAAAATCAATAAGGATTTTAATAGCACATATAATGGATTGGAACAAATTAATACACATGAATTATTGTACCCATTAATTGGAGAATTCACACAAAATATACACAAATGTTGAATATTTACTTGCAAAAGCTACCTTGAACAAGTTAAATATATTAAATTGACTTTTGGGCATTATAATTAACTAGTTTGAAAATAAGATGAAATCTGGTAAAAAAGATAAACCATGATATTATTAGATATTTACAAAAATACATATTTGTACAAAGAATGAAAGCATTCTTGCATTGGAAAATAGGCAATTATGAACACAGTACACTCATTTATTAATTTTAAAATCACGTCTTAATTGAGGCTTTCTCAAAAGTTTTAAAAATCTATATTCAATGTTAAAAACAATATAAAATTATGAAACCTTATAATTCCAGACAAGTACACATATATACTGAATATGAATATATATATTATATATACTGAATATATATAATATATATATATCCATTATACTCTGAACTTCATAGATGCTAGGCAAGCAATCTTGCACAAAACTGAATCCTACAGTACTATATAAGTATTTTCTTAATCCAAAAGCAGGGTTCTTAATGAATAAATGCTGAAAATCTAAATTTTTCTATGTAAAGCAAAAAGAAGATGTTTACCACCTCTATTTGTATGGAAGCTATAATGTTCTGTAATAATACAAAAATAAAAAAAAATAAAGCCCAAAGATAGAAAATATTTTCCTTACTTCTAGATTTTTTAAAATTTTGCTTAAATTCTTTTATTGGCATATTTTAGGTATACAATACATTTACATATATCACTTGGTGCTTGTACCTGTACATGATGTATATTGGTTCTTATTTTTTCCCCTTTCATAAGAAGTAAAAGTGATAAACAGTAAAATTTGGCAATATGTCTGGTTAGAAATAAGTATATAAATATCTACTTATTATTATGCATTAGCAAAAACAAACTAGGAAGTACATGTCTAAAAATTACATTTATAAAACAAAAGTAATGTATATAGAACAAAACTAACTGAATTTGTGTAATTGTTTTATGAAAAATACATTGAAATTAATTAAAGTATATATAAAGTATAAAAATAATAATTTCATTTGAATACACATACATTCTGTAAACTTTTACAAATATTTCATAAATAAATTTTGAACGAGCAATCAGAAATATAAGCTGTTCCAATAAATGTCATGGAAGAGTAAGAATAAGTTTTTATAAGAATAAGTTTTAATGATCTGTCTGTTAATTAAATACTGCTGAAAATTATAGAACTTGTATTTGGTCAGATGTTTTCAGATATACTTTCTTCAAAAGAGATAACTGCTTGAAGAAAATATATTATTTTAATAAAATAATTTTGTAAGTTGTCATTTTCAGCATTTCCTCTAACAATGGACAAAATGTAGAAAAGTAATAACTGCACTGCTCATGGGATTAGTTGTTATGAATTTCTTTTGCTTGTGCCATACATTTCATGTGAAAATGAAAATTGTTTCCTCAATATTGACTTTGGTTCATAATTTAAAAGTGTAACTTACACAATACCTTAAAATATGATCTAGGAAATAAGAGTGAATAATTTGTAGGGCTTCTTGCACTAATCTTAAAAAGAGATGTGAATCTATTGAAATAATTCAGGTATTTGATTAACGCACATGTGTGCTTTCTTAGGAAAGGTATACAAATATTGAAAATAGTTAATAAAAGTATCAAGGGTCATAGCAGAAATATCTGAAGCGGTATAGGAGTTCAGCGAAGGGAACAATTCCAGGGAGAGCTTTAGCATGGGAAATTCACAGAATGTCTCCAGGCTGACATTATGTGATTTCCACTTCAGTACCCAAAATATACTTTACATTCCAGTCATACGGAGGTGAAATCATTCGTCTAACTTTCCATGTTGTCTCCTGAGTCTAAGATATTGCAACTTCAGTTTCTATTTAGAATGAAACATTTTCTTGATACCAATATATCGTTTTTAAATCAAGCCATAACATATCAACTCATAAAAAATTGAAATGGCAAAACACAATTCATTGTCATTAAAAAACACATACTTTGTTATCTTCCAGTTAATTATATCCCTCCCACTTGGTGGATCATACCCATAATTCCTTAGTCTGTACCCAAACTCAGATGCATCTAACCAGCCATCTGCTTCATGTAGGATGCTAAGCAGCAATAAAACTAAGTTCTGTGAAAGCTCTCCCTTCGTCTCTCTCAACACTTGACTTTATATTTCAATGTTGAAAAAGAAAGAGACCATTACATATGCCACATGGGTGTCTTATCCTAATATATTTAGAAATGGAACGGTCATGATGTAACCAGCATTTCTTTTCTATTTCTCATGCACAGTGCAACTAGCGGCGCTCTTGACTCCCTCTCCCTGACTCTGTACGAGGTCTTCAGGATAGTAATCCTCCTCCTATATTATTTCTTATTTCTCCTGTAATTTTAGTGATGTCCCCTCTTCTCTGAAGCTTAAAATCATGTTAAATTCCTGTTATGGAGGAAAAAGAAGCCACATCTTGAACCAGTTGTTGCCTGAGAATTCATTGTCTGGTTTGCTTATCACAGTGTTCTCAGATCACAGCATAATAACCGGTTAATAGAAAATTATTTTCTGAATGTGTGTTATAGATTCTTCAAAGTCAAGCTTCCTCAAAGTGTAGTCTGCTTTTGTTTACATCTATTGTTCTTTTCCCATTCACTCCCATTCAACAATCTCATTATCTTCTCAAACCAAAATATTTTCTTCCTTCTCTGTCACCATAGTGAATGTATCCAGAACAATTACTTAAACAATTGAAACTGTAAAACACATTGAATTTCATCGTGCCCATGCTGACCATTTTGCAGTCTAATTAAGGACTAGTATTATAATTCACATTTCCTTAACACATTCAAAGAAATATTAATTCCTATAAAAGCTTGCCAAAAATCGTATTCACAAAGGTGGGCCCTTCAGCAATTTATGACTTCTTAGCTTTCTTTTCTTCTATTAGCATTCTTGCATCTTTTTAGTCTTCAAATACTTTTCATGGTCATTATACTTCACCTTAACAAATAGATATTCTCACTGACTATGAGAGCAAAGTTGTTCCAAAAAATGTAATTTTTTTGTCATAATTGCTTGAAATGAGAAGGTAAGTTCTAAGGGAAAATGGTATGTATTTTATGTAAAAGTTTTGAAATGAGTATTAGTCACCTTGAGATTTTATAAAAGACTAAACTTTCAAAATGAATTCTTAGATAACAATATAGAATTGCCCTAAATTTTCTCTAGGAAAGGAAGTACATATCAGCTAAACCCTATGATGCATAAGCAATAAATACAACTAATACAGTACTAAAATTCACCAAGGAAAGATATTTTAACACTGCAAGTAATTTCCTACTGACAAAGAGTTAAATCAATTTCTTTGTGTCAGTTGGTATATAGTATCAACTTGATTGGCTTTTTAAATTATATTGGCTTTTTTAATTATGTCGGCTTTTCTTGCTTTATTTTTTTATCCTACTTTCTATGATATGGCTTTGCCATTTTTTGTAATTTTTTATTAGTACATGTTTGCAATACATACTTGTGGGGAGTTGGTACACCCTGGGAAGTGGTAGAGCCCACTTCTGGTTGTGTCTAAGTGGATCATGGAGATGTGGGCTTTGTGTTTGTGTCTGGTCCCTTGCCTCTCTCTCTCTCTGGTGTTGTTGTCAGGTTCTGTTTCCTGATCACCATGAACTATGGAGCTTTGCTTTGTCACGCCCATCTGCCACAATGTTTTTGCCTTGGAGGTGGAGACAAGGGGTCATATCCCCCAAATCATGAGCCAAAATCATAAGGACATCAGGTACTTCTTCTGCAAGAAGAATTTTGATTGATACATTCATTGTTCCATATTTTCTGAGCTTTTAGTTTTTGGTCGCGGATCAACATTGGTTTATGACTCATGTTTCAGAAATACTGCTCTGAAAAATGGGTTTATTTCTAATAAATATGGTATTTGAGCTATTGTTCTCATACTTATTTGCCAGTTCATCTCTGATTTCCATTAAAAGTACAAACTTGACCAAAATACAAAATTACTTTATATGTATGGATCATTTCTGCTTTCATCTAGGTTGTTTACATTAATAGAGCTAAAACATATACTTTTTGTTAGCCTACACATTTTTTATCAAACTAATGAACTTATTTTTTATTTTAACTCCATTTTTTATTAGTACATATTTGTCAAACATATTGGTCACATACATCATAGGGAATTTGTACCTGTACATAGTATGTCTTAATTCTTTTTCTGCATCTCCCTCCTCACTTTTCAACCTCTCCTGGCCTCCCCATTTACAAAAGCTTTGTTTCCATTTTTTCATCCATTTTCTTTTTTTTCCCTTTCCTTTCCTTCCACCTCCACCCACCCCTGGTTCTCTTTCTCATTTGAACATTTTCTTCCTAATTTTCAGAATGTATAATCCATTTTGGTCCTTATTTACTCTTTTGGTTTCTCACACAACAGAAACAATGTGATATTTATATATCTATTTCTGATTTATTTCACTTAAAAGTATGGTCTCAATGTGCATCTGTTTACCTAAAAATGTCTGAAGTTTATCCTTCTTAGGCAGAGTAGTACTCTATTGTATGTAAAAGCCTTATTTTCTTCATCCATTCATCTGTTTACGAGCATCTAAGCTGTTTCCAAGATTCGCCTATTACAAATTGAGCTGCTATAAATGTATGTGCATGTATCTCTTTGGTATGAAACTTTTTTAACTCTTTGGGAAGATACTATGAAGAAGATTAGCTAGGTCAAATAGAAACTCTAGTTTTAATTTGTTGAGGAATCTCTATTCTGATTTCCACACTGATTTTACACTCCCTCCAGCAATGGAGAATGATTCTTTTTTTCCCCCACAACCTCACCAGCCTTTGTCAAAGGTTGATTTTTTGATGATAGGTGTTTTTCCTGGAATCAGATTGAATCTCAGAATTTTTTTAATTTTCATCCTTCCAATGACTAGTGATGTTGAAGATTTATTCATATATTCATTTGCTGTTTGTACTTCATCTGAGAAGTGTGTATTTCAGATGCCCATTTTTGGATTGGTTCTTTAATTGGGGATCTAATTTTTTGAGTTCTTTATATATTAGAGATTGTAGTCCTTTGTCTGAGGAATAGCTGGTAAAAATTTTTTGTTCCACACTGTAGGTTGACTTCACTCTGTTGGTGGTTTCTTTTGCTGTGCAAAAGCTTTTCAATATGATGACATCCCAGTTGATTCTTTGTAAAAATCCTGAGTAATTGTGGTTTTATTTATATAATCTTGGTGTACACCTACGTCACCAAAAGTTTTACCTGTTCCATCTACCAGCAGATTAAATGTTTCTGTTTTAAAATTTAGATCTATGAGCCATATAATTTTTAATTCTAAATTTATGGGTACATTTTAGGTATACAATACGACAACATTCACTTTTAGGGATTTGTACCTTTACATGATATATCTTGGTTCTTATTTTTTCCGGATCCCCTGTCCTCCCTTCTACCCCTCCACCCCTATTTACAAATACTTTATTTTTTTTCCTATTTATATTTATTCATTTCCCTTCTTTCCTTTCCCCCACCCCTCCCACTTCCCCTTTCCCTCTAGAATTTTTATTCCTATTTCAAATTAACTCTTATACATTTTGATCCTAATTTACCCTTTCTGTTTCTCACACCAGAGAAACTATTTGGTATTTACATATGTGTGTGCTATTTATTTCACTTAAGAGTATGTCCTCAATATGCATCCATTTAGCTATAAATGTCTCCGGTTTCTCATTCTTTATGGCTGAGTAGTACTCCATTACATTAAAAAATACATCTTAGTTATCCAATCAATTGATAGGCAGTTGGGCTGTTTTTAAATTTTAGCTATCACAAACTGTACCACTATAACCATGGGTGCACATATATCACTGTGGTATGATCCTTTTAATTCTTTTGGGAAGATACCCAGCAGGAGAATAGCTGGGTCAAATGGGACTTCTAATCCTACTTCTTTGAGGTATGTCCATAGTGATTTCCACAGTGGTTGCACCAGTCTACACTCCTACTAACAGTGGAGCAGGATTCCTTTTTCTTCACAACCCTGCCAGCATTGGTAGTTGGTTGATTTCTTGATAGCAGCCATTCTTTCTGGGGTGCGGTGGAATCTCAATGTTTTCATTTCTGTCCCTTGAATGACCAGTGATGCTGAACATTTTTCATATGTTTATCTGCTGTATCTAATTTTTTGTCTGAGAAATGTCTGTTCATTTCAGGTGCCCATTTTTTTATTGGGTCTTTAAATTTGGGAAGTCTGACTTTTTAAAGTTCTTTATATGTTCTAGGTAGTAGAACAGCTGGTAAAAATTTTGCCTTTCTCTGAGGAACAGCTGGTAAAATTTTTTTCCCACACTGTGGGTTTGATCTTCACTCTGTTGGTGGTTTCTCTTGCTGTGCAGAAGCTTTGTAATAAGAAGACATCCCACTTGTTGATTCTTTGTGGTAGTTCCTGTGTGACTGAGATTTTGGTCATGAAATCTTTTCCTATGCCAGTGTCTTCAACAGTTCTACCTAACCTCTCTTGCAGCCTTTCTAGTATTTCTATTTTAAAATTTAGATCTTTGATTCATTTTGATTTTAGTTTAGTGCATGGTGAGAGATAGAGGTGTGATTTTAATCTTTAGCAAGTCTTGCCAAGATATATATATATATATATATATATATATATATATATATATATATATTTTTTTTTTTTTTTTTTTTTTTTTTAGCACAGTAACTTTGTAATATAACTTGAAATCAGGAATTGTGATGCCCCTGTCTTGCCTTTGTGGTCCTGGATGGCTTTTGCTATTCTAGGTCTCTTCTGGTTCCATGTCAATCTCATGAACTTTGATTCAAATATATGCTTAAATTAATACTTCCCTACTATTATTATAATAATGTGAAATTTCTTTACTTTTTTTTTTTTTGTACTGGGGATTGAACTTGGGACCTTGTGCTTGCAAGGCAGGCGGCGGAACCACTGAGATAAATCCCCGGCTACTCTAATATTTATTAAATTAAATACTTTTCAAAATTATACAAGGTAAATATTTATCATTCTGGAGATAGAGCTTACTTTATTCTCACAAAGCAATGGTTCTTAAATATGTGGTATTGAATATCAAATATAGCAGAAATATATCTTTATTATATCTATATTACAGATATAGATATAATTTTTTGGTACCAGGGACCTTGGGCTTGTGAGGCAGGCAGTGGCACTACTGAGCTAAATCCTAGGCTCTTCATTATATTATACTGTTTTCACATGCCCACTTCTTCCATTTAAAAAGTTCTCTTTCAACTTCATAATTTAAATTTTAATTGTTTATTGGTCACAGTGTTATGGAGTGTTGACTATATTGTATTAATTTATGGTTTTTGCTGAATTTTTGATAGTGTAATTTTTAGAAAATATGATCATGTGATCCAATTCCTTTATTGATTCAATTCAGATTTACCTACAGAAAAAAATTTAAGGATACAAAATATTTTAAGTATGTCCCTCTAATACATAAAATATACCTATCTGTCTGTGTAAGCACATGACATTTATTTCTACAAAAACTTGAGAAAACATCATAACTATTCAGTAACTAAAATTTATTAATGTGAATGATGGACTTCCAGAACCTTAAAAAAAAAAAAAATATTGGCTTCTAATGTTTCTAGTGAGATCAAAGCTAGGGACAAATTTTTGAACAATTGAAATCCATAATGTCATGAGGAATAAAAGAATTCCAAAATCTATACAGAATTCAAATACTTAGACACATATTAGACATCATGAGCTACAGTTGGAAGTATTGCAAAAGAATTAAATTTTAGTTACAATAATTAAAATATATTTAGAGTTATAAAATTTATCTTGCATTAAACAAAGAGTGGTATTGGAAATAGAAATTCACAGATTTTTTCCTTCCTTATTCTTGTGTATGTACACTTCCTTAAATCTCCTAATGTGTATTTAAAATACTCTAACTGTGTGTTCTCAACAAGACCTAGCAATTTGTCTTAGAGAACTTTTGTCATAACTGGGGAGGGGATGTTGTAGGTGTCTACATCTATATCCTATAACAGTGTCCCACTGTCTTACAAAGAATTATCATCAGTAGCCCCACAGTTGAAAATCATACTCTAAACTTTTATCCACTAAGCAGGGAAATAGTCATTCAAAGGATAGCTCACTTTACTCTGAAAAGAAAGTTATTTTAATCTGATGATTTTTATTTTGTCTCTTAATCATTACTTTACTTAAAATACTTTATTATAATATATCTATATATATATTTCCTCTCTTTTGACATGTTTTAATTTATAAGAAACTTAATAATAATTTTAAGAGTGATTTCATAAATCTTAAAAAAAATCAAATCCAAGCCTATTTATTTCTAAGGAAAATAGTAATTTTATATAAGTGGGCTGAATAAGTCATATTTAAAGTCTTTTCATTAACAGGAACCATGCAGCATGTACTCACTCATATTTAGCTTTTTCCACTCAGCATGTAATAGAAATGCACTCATTTTTCTGTGGGTATCAGTAATGCTTTCCATTTTCTTACGAATTTCATCTAACATATCTATTCATTCTCCTCATAATGTAAATTAGGCTATTTCCACTTTGGAGTTGGAGAATGAAGCTTCTATGGACATGGACATATCTTTTAACTTCTCTTCAGGAAATATCCAGAAGAGAAATTTGTAGGTTTATATTAAATGTCTCTTTAAATTAATCAGAAATTATCAAATTATTTTCCAAACTGGCCACATAATTTTACATTTTACCTACAATGTATGAAAATCCTGCTTGCTTTGAATCCTACTCAATTTTAGTACTACTAGTAGTAACTGATTTGATCTAATAGCATTAATTATTTTTTTATTTTTGATGGATGATTTGTGAACATTTTGAATTCCTTATAAGTCATTTTATGGTACTGTATATATTGGTTACTTAAACTTTAGTCTTTTTAATTTTTTGGTCTTATTGAGTTTTCAGTGTATTTTAGAGCCTTAATGCTTGTTCTTTTTATAAATGAGGGAAGTCCATGTTTTTCAATCCATAACGTTATTGTTTTCCTTAATGGTGTCCATTTTAGACCACAAGATTTTAATATAATAGATTTTTTTTAATTTAAAGTTTAGAATTAGCATGTAATGATTATAGATATTTATGGAGTACAGATTTTAATACATGTATAGAATGGGTAATGATCGGACCAGAGCACCTGACATATCTGTCCCCTGATACATCAATCATTTCTTGGTGTAGAGAATATTCAAAACCTTCTCTACTAGCTGTCTTGGAATATGTAATTGTTGTCAACTCTATTTACCCTACTGTCTTTTCTATGTCCTATCTGAGAAATATTTGCCTATTTCAAGGTCAAGAAAGTACTTTATGTTTACTTCCAGAAGCTTTATTATTTCAAATTTAAATATAGGGTTGTGACTTATTTGGAACCAATGTCTGTATATTCAAGACTATGACTATGTTTATTTTTCTTAATGTGAATTTCACATTATTTTTTAAAAATATGGTTAACAGTTTTCATCAAATCCTAGTACATTGTATATATGTGTATAAGCTTTTCTTTAATTCTTTTTTATGGATCTGTTATGGTTTATATCTGAACAACGCCTCTCCCCCAAGTCTCACACACTGAGGGGTGGACTTGCGGGAGGTAGTTGAATAACTGGATGGCATAACTGACTCTCTGTCAGGAGGTGTGATGTGGTGTGCGAAGGCAGATCAAGGAGGGTGACATAGAAGGGTATAACCCTGTCCAGATTCCTCTCCTAATTCTCTCTGCTTCTCCACAGCCATTCTTTGATCAGCTCTCCTATCCCCCAGCCATTCTGTCCTTCCTTGGATCCAGGGGACTATAGACTGAAACATTAACTCAGATAACACATTCCATTTTTATGTTGTGGGTGTCAGGTATTATGTCTCATGCAGGAGAGAGTGACTAAGACAGCATCATTAGTCTTTATGTCTGTTCTTCCAACAATACCACACAGTCACGATAGTAAATTCAAATTCAAATTTGAGTATCTCATGTTTATCATAAGTAAAGATTTTGAGCTTTTTGTGTCTCTTAATTTGCGATTTATATTCAATTTGAGTTCTTTTAAGTATTATATCTTCATTATTATCCTGTATCTTCTTTTTTCCATGTGTCTAATTATTCACATGTGAGATTGCCTTGTTTCCCATAATCATGGATGCTCTAGTACTTTTTTCTGTTTCATTTTGTTCTCTTCTTAGGTATTCTTTTATATTATTTTTAATTTCCAGTATCTCTAGTTCAAAATGTCTAATCATCTGTAAACATAAATACTGATTTTTTTGCTCATTTCAATATTTTAAATTTTAGTTTTAAGTATTCTAATTATTTCATTTTTGTAATATTTCTATCTTCTTTCCGAGACTTTTTATTTATTTATTTATTTTTAGAAATGGTCTTGCTATGTTGTTCAGACTGGACCTAGGCTCACTGTGTAGGCCAGGCTGGCAATGAACTGACTGACAGTGACCCTCCGGGCTCAGCTCTGAAGTGTTGGGGTTACTGGCACTTGATGTAATTCCTATATGCATTCATAGGACCTATGTTAAAGTTCTTGTATGCTGATTTGATCATATTTCTCAAAGTAGAATCCATGTTTATCTACTTCATATTTTTTCTATTTTTCTCATTATAGTTCTACATTTTCTTACTTGCTTGTATGTCTGATAATTTTTGAATCAATAATGGATATTGCAAATACTGTGTTTTTGAACATAGAGATTTTTCTTGTCTTTAAAATTGTTGAATTTCTTTTTTTTTTATTTATTTTTTTTTTGGTACCGGGATCAAACTCGTGTCCTTGCACTTGCGCAGCAGGCTGCGAAACCACTGAGCTAAATCCCTGGCTGAATTTCTTTTTCTTGATTTTTCTTTTTCTTTAATTTTCTTAATCAGTTTCATTTTAAATATATTTTGATTAGAATTAGAGTAAAGATGCTCTAGGGCTTTTTAGCCTTGCTACCAAGGGGTGACCTCTCTGACGTTTCTCTTGAAATTGTTAAATATTTAGTGAAACTTTCCTACCTTCAAATGTGAGAATCTGAATATCTCTCTGTCTTGTGTAAACCTCCGTAGATCTTTGCCTTGCAGGTCATTGGTAGCCATGCATTTTTCAGCTTCTCTTTGAGTCTCAGCTATGCACGAGTGGCTTCAAATTCAGCCAGAGATTCAAAACAAGACCTATGTAGGATTGCTTAGCTCCTTCCTAACTGCATTATCCTTGCAAAGTCTCCACTCAGAAGACAAGCTTGGTCACAGGGCTCACCTTACTTGTTTTCCTTCTTTGTGTGACAGAGCCTTGCACTGCTTATTTTCCAATTTTTGAAGAAGTTTCATATATGTCCTCCAATTATTTAAGGTTTTCTTTTTTTATGACAGTCTAGCTTTAGTTAACTGAAATATCAGCCAATCTATCACCATATCTATCATCATCATCATATGATATATCATATCATATATCATCATATCTCCTAACTGCCTTAGGAGATACTGTGATTCCTATTTCTTCAATGAAGAAAGAAGAAAAATAGAGACATGATGATAATTTGATGCTAAAAATTTTAGAAATGCTTTATTCAGGATGATATCAGTGGAGGAAAAATGATAAGGAAGGGAACAAACATTAAGTGCATAAGAACACATCTGCATGGAGTTTTAAGAATAACATTTTACCAAGCAGAAGTTTCAAAAACAGCAGTGATGGAAATCTCAGGGGATATATGCTATTTAGAATAGAGTTGTGCAGAGAAATCACTAAATATCAATTGAGGGAGTATAATATTTACTCTCTAAGTAATGAAAAATCATAAATCGATCTTTCTGGTACTCCTCAGAACGACTTTGTACACCAGCTTTTATATACATCACTTCAGGATTGGGACAGGAAAAGTATATCTTCATTTCTGGTTTTAAATATTGCTAGAAGAGGTTATCTATTGACTGATTCACAAAAATTCTGACAATAGTACTTGGAAAGATAGACAATCAGTTCCAAAATAGAAGTTTCATGTCTTTGGAGTACAAAGACTGTAGCATTGCTCTTTAGAAGCAGATAAATTAGCAATATGGCAAGCAGGTAGGCAATACTTTGGAAATAAAATAAGTCAATATTGACTGGCAAAGCAAACAAACACACTATATACAAACCGTTAGAAAGCATATACCAGAGTGGACAAAATATTCACTTTACATTGTAATATATTGACTCTTCCTATTAAATCAGAAAGATATTTTAGCTACCAAAGAATAAGGAGAATTGAATTCCTTCATAGCACCTTACTTTGTTAAGGGACACAAATATATCATTTCCAATCATATGACAAATGTAGATGCCAACTGAGCACAGCAGTTGCTAGAGATCCTGTTTTGTTTGTGAAACTGAACATTGTACAGAACACTGGGTAAAACCTCCCCTATGCCACCGCCCTGGGTGTCTAACATAAAATGAGTTTCATTAGCAATTCAGATAAGCCTAAAAGATAAAGAATGTATTAGCTCCCCAGGGTTGTTTGTATCCCAGAATGATTCCATAAAACCTATGATGTTGGCCAAGAAGTGACCAAAATACATACAGATATTTTTTTTTTGCTCCATATAATACAATTTTGCCATATATTTTGAAAAAATGAATCACTTATCCTGTGAAAGCACCCGAGGTATACAGTGTTGACAATTTTAACTTTTTTTGTTAAGTTTTTCATATTTTTTTTGTTTGTGTGTTAACATATCCTCCTTACAGCTCCTTTATAACATTTAACATATTTTACTTCTTTATTCCCTATAGCTTGTTCTTAGGAAATGTGTCTTCAGTTTTAGATTAAAAAATAAGAAAATAAGCTCTTTATTAAAAAACAACCAATTGTGGATATGGTTGTTGTATTATTTATTTTGTTTTTCCCAAATCATCGATGATTTCAGAGGGAAATAATTCATTTGGCTGTGTAAAGCAGGCACAGGAGATTGATTAGCTGCTTTGCAGAACCCTCTGTGCTCTGAAGACTGTCAATAACTGACCCTTTTAGACACTGGCATGAGAAACCACAAGGCACTTTCATTGTCTGGTTGCTGCTTAAACCACTGGACCGTCTTTTAGTGATTCTCATTTTTCTATGACAACATAGTTATCTCATTTTCTGGGCCAGATTCAAATAATTATGGTTGAATTTCACACAGGCTAATAATTTGTTTATGCAGATCAAAACAACTTCTGGTGCCTTAATACTACACTTATAAATCAAGTGAACATAACCCCTCTATTTTCCAGATGTCTGCAAGACTGTGGTAAAATCAACTTTATTTAAATTTGAACCTACATCATTCATTTATTTTCTATAAAAAATTAGGAAGAATTGGTAATTTTAAGAAATAATGTACCAAATAAAATTTTTGCCTTGAAAAATACATGCTATTATCCTTTTGTGTTTTATCTTCAGTGAAAGCAAAGGTTTTGCTCATGTCCTGTGCTTGCTAACATAAAGAATTCTTAAGAAGGTCTTCTGGCTAGAAGACATCATTTCAAATGAGTGAGATTAGACATTCATTTTTAGCTGCGCTAGAACCTGCATGGTGACCTTGAACAAAGTACTTAACTTCTCATTGACTTATTTTATCACCTGAAAATTGGATATAATAGGCTCAGCCTCCCTGTGGATAGTAGTGAAGATAGTTAACATAATATTTTAAAAATGCCTTAAACCTTCAAAAATAGCAATTGTATTGGAAGTCAGACCTCAGCATACTCGCAACTCTTAAATTGCATCATTTATGCATATCTTTATGTCTAGTTTTTGCTATTCAGATTGACCTCGATCTATTTTGACTTTAAAAGCATCTCTTAAAGACTCTTGGTCCATTAGAAATTACCTCTCAATGAAACATGTAGTTTATGATGAGATTTGCAAATCCCAGAGAAATCAAATATTTCCATTAAAAATATCAAGTGTAGGGACTTTTAAAAAGATTTTAAACATTGAATTAAAATTAGATGAAGCAAACTGATAATATTACTAGAATTTCATCTATAATATGCTAGCTAATAATGAGGTCTTTCCTAGGAATACTGTGGAAAACTTTCACCTAAACATGTTTTAGTTAGTAACAGGAAGTCTTACTTTTTTAATCATTGAAAATAATATCTCTCCTTCATTTTACTGAAAGCACACTTTTAAATATGGCATAATTTTCTCATACATTGTATATATATCCAGTATGACTTATTTTGCTATTTTATCATTGCCATTTTTTCTAATCAAAGGTGTTAAAATAGACCTGCAACTACAATTTCTTTGCATAACACGGGTATGTCTTCTTTCTTTTTGTTGTCTAAAGATATATTTCTCTCTGACAATCTAGCATCCAATTCACTGAAAACAGGGACCAGATCAACCAGAGCTCTTTATTCTTCCATTTTCACTGCTCTCATTCTCTGCATTTAGAATCCTAAATACATACATTTAGGCTGGAATGTATTTCAGAGGTAGAACACTCACCTAGATTGCATATATATATTATATGTTTTTCAAAATGGAAAAGACACAGTAATTTATTTGGTGTGAACAAAAGCAGTGAAGACCAGTAACATTTCCTAACCTGTTGGATTGCATACATTTATTATACAGTCACAACGAAAATACTCAGCAGAAAAAAACTTACAATTTTTATATGAACATAGTAGTAATGATCTATTTGTGAATGCTCTTTGTTGTTTTATTTCAGATAAAGCAATCAGTATGCTGCATTCTGATTCACTTTTGCTTACTTCCCCAAATCAAAATACTAAATTTACTCTCATCCTTAAGCATATTACACAGAATCCTCTAAAAGATCTGAAATTTTCAAAATAATGTTTTGTAAGTCTTTTCTGAATAACTTAAGATGAATGCTACAGTGTAATATTAGTCGGGTATCTGTTGCTGGACATCCAGTACTTAAAGCAGAGATATTTATTGTGCTTCAAAATTTCAGAAGTGTTCATCAACGGTTGCTGGCTCCAAGGAGGACCGTTATGGCAGATCTTGGAGGGACAAAGTTGATTAGTTAACATCAGCCAGTCAGCAGGATAGGGGAACAAGCAGGACAGGGGAACAGTACCAAAGAAGAGACCAGCTACAAGATATAGACCCAGAAATCACACCTGCATAACTAACACCCTCACTCCTAGAAATGTGCTTTATGAATCCCCTAGCAGCTCCCACGCCAATCAAGTTGATATTAAGCTTAACAAACAAAAATATAATCTTTTGTATTAAATTATAAATTCTCTGGGACTTAAGCTTATAAGATATAAGATAGTATCATGAAAAACATCAGGATTAAGAGCTTAATATATTTCTTGTGTTGACACTTGATTGTAAAGCTCTTTTCTTACCAAGATTGGTTACAGGCTTCCCAGTATGTTATTGAAGTGGACCCTGGGCTCTTGCACAACATACAGAAGTCTGTCATAAATATTAGGCAGATATATAAAGTATTCTAGGTGGCATTTATGGGAAGAAAATGGTCTTCAGTTTACAGCATTATACAATTCCGTGACTTGTCAGATTAAAATAGAATTATTTAGAGCTACAAAAGATTGAAGGATCCAGTATATATAAAGTGGAGAGAATTAGACAAGTTCACTAAGTAAACAAAACAGGTCCACCACATTTTTCCCTTGAAAATAATAGTATCTTGAGAATCCATTCATAAGTTAGGTTTTTTTTTTAACTCTAAGATAAAACTACTTTCTGTCACCTTAGAGGCAATTTACAGGAGGAAATGTGGTTCTAGAGCTAGTTAATTTATCAGCATGAAGATGACTTCATGAACCTGAATTTATTGTTCATTCATGAGTTAAAACTATTCATTACACATGTAATTAATTTGAAACTTGAATCTACTCACTGACCTTTGAGTTAGCTACAATTAAAATGGCTGAAAATTGTTGAACTCTCTTCCCAAGTGAAGTATAATTCCACTAAAGTGGGATCTTGTCTGGCTTTAGTGTCTTGCTCTGCCACAAGATCAGAGCAAAAGTAATGTTTTTGTAGTACCAAAAGGTGTTGTCAGAATCATTACAGTGTCTACCTTGGGTTCTTGGAGTGTTCTTTCTCAGAGCAGTACTTTTTGGAACACAGCTTTCATATTCTGAGAAGCCCAACCCATGTGGAGGGTTTCCATGGAATCATCTCAGTTGCCCATCCACACTGATCTGGCAGAAAACATCAACAAATGTGATTTTCATCAGATTCCTATTATTCCTTTAATTTGACTATAGCCAGACAAAAGATTTTTAGTGAGAACCAACCATTTAAGTCCATTTATCTCATTAAACTATGAGATATAATAATAAAACTTTGTTTTTGTTGTTAATCTTTGGGTGTAACATGCTATAACCACACACTTAAACATCCCTCCACAGATGAAAATTACATTCTCACTGGGGAGGGAACAGCATATAAACTATCCGTACCAGTAAAGGTGGAAAAAGAGTGACAGAAAAAAATAAAGAGATGGATAGATAGATAGATAGACTGACAGATTCAGTGAATCCTTCTGCCCTTTCTTGAAGTTTGAGCTAGTTCTATTCCTGTTTAGAAGACCAAAAAAATATTTGTGTCTTTCTTGTATTCTATTCTTTAAAAATAAATCCATACATAATCTTTTCTGAGGAAATCTTTGTCATATTTCATTTTTTTTGACCTTGTCATATTTCTATTTCTATCTCATGTGGCATAATTGAATCAAAAGCCCCGCAGTAGGAAAGACTGATTTAGACCAAAAGGGTTAGATACCAGAAGTAAGTTAATATTAATGCTAACTTGTCATTATGTAGGAGCCCTGTCCATTTACAACAAAAGGAGGTCTTACAGGAAGGCTGATTTTACTCTGATATTAGGAGTTCTAAATTAGAATTCTCTGAATCCCTGTATCTGATTTAAATACTCAAATATCCTTAATAACATTAACTATGGAAAGGGTAAATAGCATCTTTTGTTAATGTTCCTTGTATTGAATAAGAGTGAGCTGTGACTTGTATAGATACGTAAATGTCTACAGTACAATTTCAACTACTTCATAGATTTATGAAGAAAATCTGCAAATGATCACATTTGACACTAATGCTTAAAAAATTATTTAAAATCATTAACAAATAAATTAGTACATAAGATTTCAAGGTATTTATAGTAAGAAAATATTTGAAATTATAGCAATTTAAAAATGAGAGAGGGCTGGGGATTTAGCTCAATGGAGCTGTGGCTGCCTTGCAAGCTCAAGGTCCCGATCCCTGGTAAAGCAATAAATAAATAAATAAATTAATTAATTAATTAATTAATTAAATAAAAATGAGAGAAACAAAAGGAGAGACTGAGTTTGGTTTTTACAAAGATATCAAAAATTACATTAATATAAATCCTTCAAGTATTTAAAAAATAATTTACAGTTGTCTACTACTTTCATGAGAATGGCAATATAGACAAGTAATAAAATGCAAATGGGAAATTTAAAATTCTTAAGTAAAAAAATGTATTTTAAAAATATTCTTCTTAAACATTTTTAATGAAAGTGACTAATAGGAGTATTAGAACAAAAATAGTATGATAGTGGCTATGAAGAGAAAAATAAAAAATTCTGAAAATTAAAATGCAGAAAACTTTCAAATATTGTTGGTAATATTAAAATAAAATTCTAAGCATTGGTTTCAGACAACAGTAGATTTTTCTTACTTTAAATAATAATGTTCTAATTTTAAAGCATGTAAAATTATAATTTATATTTTCCTTAAAATCATAAATATTCAAAATTACTTACAATCATAATTATCATATATATAAATAACTATAAATTATAGGTTATCCCTCACCAAGCCCTCACATTATAAAATATATTTCTAATAACTAAGTGCATGATGTAAAGTATTAGACTGTCATAACTCTGTAAAACCAAATAATTTGTCCAGAGAAAGTTCTATTAAAATCCAATTGGTCAAAGTTCAAGAAGCTGGTGGTCAAGGAGGACGTGCTGGAGGCGGCAGTGGAGGAATTGCAGAAGCCGGAAATGGGCACATGAACTACATCCAAGTAACACCTCAGGAAAGAAAAGTTATAGAAAGGTTAAAGGCATTAGGATTTCCCGAAGGACTTGTGATACAAGCATATTTTGCTGGTGAGAAAAATGAGAATTTGGCTGCCAATTTTCTTCTACAGCAGAACTCTGATGAAGATTGAAAGGGAATTTTTGTATCTCACACTTCACACCAGTGCATTACACTAACTCTGTTCACCAGATTGTCTGTGATGAAGGGTTCATATCCACAGTGCTTGGTATACAATAGTAGATTGTTGGGGTGAGGTAGGAGTGATCTAGGATACAGGGCAAGGAAAAATCACAGCGCATGTCTGCTTCAAATATCAGATGCTGCAAATCCACATGGTGTGTAAAATATACAACCAAAAATCAGCTTTTGCAGGTCTTTATTTCTTCTATGAAACAGTGGGTAACTTTTCCTAGGTTTCACTCCTTTTAGTGTACTAGATCCAGAAATTTAGTGTAATGCCCTGCTTTATATTTCTTGACCTAACTTTGGTTTCCAAACAAACCCTTGCTACCTAGAATTTACAGTCTCTGTTTCGTGGCAACACTGGATAATGGCTTTTTGAAATTGAAAAGTATTTTGGAGCAACTTTGAACAGAAATGCCAAATTATCAATGGTCATTGTTGCTGCTTCGCATAAGTATAAAATTAATGTGTAAGGAAGCCCATTCTTTCACATGGAATACTTGGGATGTGTGAGGGGAGAAAGGAAACTTTTCCTTAAATCAAAAATTACTACTACTATTTTAAAATTTCTTCATCATTGAATGTGAGACCCTTCTAACATGATTTGAGAAGCTGTACAAGTATAGGCAGAGTCATTTTTTTGTTTACATTTTTTGTTTTGGGGGAAAATTAGTAGGCATCTAATTACTGTTTACTTCATTGTTATCTCCCAGTAAAAGATTTAAAACAACCATTGCATGTTTGCTTTTGATGTATCCCATTGTGAAGTTAGCACTTTTGGGGCCAATGGAGAAATGCAGTGTTTATTCTCTCTCCCTCTGTCCTCAGCAGAAATGTGTTTATCAGTAAGTTAGTCAAACTGCTGCCTTTAAAACAAAACAACAACAAAAACCTCAGAATGGTGATTAGATTCAAAATTAATGTAAATGTTTCAAAACTGGCTTTCTGCTACTTGTAAATGTTTTTCCTTTATTAGATAAGAGCATTACCATTTAAGTCATTAGTATTATATTACTTCCAAAAAGAAGTGAATAGAGTCAGAGTCACGCAGAAAATACCAAATCAGCCTCCTGCAGACAGGTAGGTCTGAGGATGCAGTCCCGAGGTCACCAGTCATTCAGAAAACACAGAATCCACCTGCTGCAGACAGGCAAGTCTGGGGTCCTGAGGTCGAAAGTCGTGCGGAAAACACAGAATCAGCCTGCTGCAGACAGGCAGGTCTGTGGTCTGGAGGTTGCCAGTCACGCAGAAAACACCGAATCAGCCCACTACAGAAAGGCAGGTCTGTGGTCCCGAGGTCACCAGTCGCACTGAACACTCCTAATCAGCCTGCACCCCAGCAGCAATCCACTGGATATCCCCCCTGCTCCTTTGGCCTCTTCTCTGTACAGCCACCTAGTTCCACACTACAAAGACATGGAGGACACTGGACCACCAGACCACTGCAATGGAGCTAATCAAGTTCTCAGCATTTAAAGAATTTCTACCAAGAGGTAGGGGCTTCTGAGCCACTGTTCCACTGCTCCTGGTCCAGAGGAAGGGGCTGTCCAGCCACCATCCCTCCCGCAGATCCTAGCACAGAGGAAAGGGCTTTTGGGCTGCCATCCTTTCCAGCACTCCCAGCCCAGAGGTAGGGGCATCTGAGCCACTCTCTCACTGTTCCTGGCCCAGAGGAAGGAGCTTCCAGGCCACCAAATATCCCACCACTCCTGGCCCAGAGGAAGGGGTTTTTGGCCCACCATCCCTACAGCCACTCCTGGCCCCTTGCCTACCTCTCCCAGCTCAGAGGAGGTGAGCTGTGTGGACATCAACAGCCCCCCCTGCCATTCCAGATGAAATGAGAAAACACATAAATAACTCTCAAAACCAGACTTGCAGATCACCTACAGCAACCTCAAAGGGAAATGAGATGCAACACTCTGATACTCAACCACCTGAACCCACTGAACTGGAAACAAAAGGGGATATGGAAAAAATGAAATCAGAAATAATTTCTCAGATAACAGGAGAAATTGTGCTCCAAGTGCAAGACAAAATTAATAAATCTGGAAGGGAGCTGAGAAACATGATGGAATCCCAACATAGGAAACAAATGGAATCCATAAAACAGATGCAAATAGATTTCCAAGAGATGAAAAACTCTACTGAAAGTCTACACAGCAGAATGAGCCAATGTGAGGACAGAACTTGAGATACAGAAGATAAGATTGCAATTAATGACCAGGAAAAGAAAAATTGTTTCAAAATTATAAGGGAATATGAGAAATCAATCCAGCAGCTGCTAGACAATGCAAAGAAGAATAACATAAGACTGATTGGAGTCAATGAAGAAAAAGGAGAGAGTGAAGATGACATAAAAAAAAAAAAGTTGCAGGAGTAATGGCAGAAAAATTCCCAAGCAGGTGAAAAGAACTTGATATACAGATAAGTGAGGCATATAGGACTCCAAATAGCCTTGATCAAAAAAAAAAAAAATCTACACATAGGCATATAATTGTTAAGATTCCAGAAACTCAATAGAAGAACAAAGTTCTACAAGCAGGTAGAGAAAAGAAACAAATCACATACAAAGGAAAGCCCATCAGAATCACTGCAGACTTCTCAACACAAACCATCAAGGCAAGAAGAGCTTGGAATGACATATATCAAGCCCGAAAAGAAAACAGCCTCCAACCCAGACTGATGTACCCTGCAAAACTGTCTTTCAAAATTGACGGGGGAATAAGATACTTTCATGAAAAAGAGCACCTTAGGAACTTCATGAATACCAAACCAGCACTCCAAAGAATTTTACACAATATTCTAGGAACAGACATGGAGGATCACAAACCCAGGAAGCAAAGCAGAATGAACCCATCTGGCATGACAAGAAATTAAATGTAAAGGGGGATAACCCAGCAAAAAGAAAAAGTCATGGCAATGATAAGTCAGTACTTTTCAGTTATCACCATCAATGTTAATGTTCTCAATTTACCAATCAAAAGAAACAGACTGGCAGAATGGGTCAACAAGCGAAATCCAACAATATGCTGCATACAAGAAACACACTTAAATCAAAAGGAAACTCATAGACTGAAAGTTAAAGGGGGGAAAACACTACTTCATGCAACAGGATCCCCCAAAGAAACAGGAGTAGCTATCCTCTTTGCAGATCAATTAGATTTCAAACCAACACTGACTAAGAAAGATAAAGAAAAACACTACATCCTTGTAAAGGGAATAATCCAAGAGGAAGAAATGACAATCATAAATATCTATGCATCAAACACTAGTGCACCCAACTATATTAAACAAATAATAAAAGACATGAAAAGTCATATATGCACTTATACAATTGTAGTGGGGGACCTCAACACCCCACTGTCACATATAGATAGATCAACTAGACAAAAATAAGTAACAAAATACTAGAACTCAATTGAACTCTTGAACAAATGAATGTAACAGATGTTTAGAGTCTTCAACCCCACAAAATCAGAATACACATTCTTCTCAACTGCACATGGGTCATTCTCCAAAATAGACCACATACTCACACATGGAACATGTTTAAGTAAGTGCAAAGGAACTGAAGTTTTCCCCTGTATATTATCAGACCATAGTGCGATGAAATTGGAGATCCATAGCAAAAGAAACTCAAAAAATTTCATAAACACATGGAAATTGAACAACACACTTCTGAATAACCAATGGGTCATAGAGGAAATTAAAGAAGAAATCAGACAGTTCCTTCAATTAAATGACAATGACAACACAACATATCGGAATCTATGGGACACAATGAAAGCAGACTATGAGGGAAATTCATAGCAGTGAATACGCATATTAGGAAAACAGAATGAGCCCAATGAAACAACCTGATGCTGAACCCCAAGCTTCTAGTTAAAGAAGAGCAGGAGAAACCCAAAACTCATACAAGGGAGGAAATTATATATATCAGAGGAGAAATCAATGCAATGGAAACTCAGAGAACAATACAAAAAATCAATGAAGCCAAGAGTTGGTTCTTTGAAATAGTCAACAAAATTGACAAACCCTTAGCCAACCTTATCAGAAAAAAGAAAGAAAATCCATGCAATTAGGAATGAAAAGGGTGAAATTACAACAGACCCAGCAGAAATCCAGAGGAGCATCAATACCTTCTTCCAGAACCTATACGCTAATAAGATGGACAACACAGAAGAAATGGACAGATTCCTAGATACATATGAATTACCAAAGTTGAATGAAGAAGACCTAAAAATTCTAAACAACCCAATATCAACCAATGAAATTGAAAACTTAATTAAATCTTATCAACTAAGAAAAGCCCAGGCCCTGATGGCTGCACTGCTGAATTCTACAAGACATTTGCAGAGGAACTACTGCCACTACTGTTTAACCTCTTCAGTGAAATTGAAAGGGAAGCAATACTCCCAAATTCATTCCTGGAAGCAAGAATCACCTTGATCCCCAAAGCAGAGAAAGACCCAACCAAAAAGAAGAACTATAGGCCAATTTCACCAATGAAGATAGAAGTAAAAATACTTAATAAGATACTGGCAAATAGAATGCAGAAGATCATGAAGAAGATCATACACCCTGATCAAGTGGGATTCATCCCAGGGATACAGGGATGGTTCAACATATGCAAATCAGTTATGTAATACACTGTATCAATAGAGCCAAGGGCAAAAACCATATGATTATCTCCATCGATGCAGAAAAAGCATTTGAAAAAATCCAACATGTATTTATGATAAAATCCCTACAAAAAATTGGAATAGATGATCTCTACCTCAAACTGATAAAAGCCATCTATGTAAAACCAACAGCCAATATCATACTAAATGGTCAAAAACTGAAATCCTTCACACTAAAATCAGGAGCAAGACAAGGATGCTCACTATCACCACTCTTGTTCAAAATAGTTTTGGAAACATTAGCTATGGCAATTAGACAAGAGAAAGAAACAAAAGGAATAAAGATAGGAAATGAAGAAGTCAAATTGTCATTATTTGCAGATGACATGATACCCTATATAGAAGACCCCAAGAACTCCGCTAAAAGTCTTCTAGACTTAATAACGAAATTCAGTCAAGTAGCTGGTTACACGGTCAACATGTAAAAATCAATAGCATTCCTCTACACAAATGATGGACTCACTGAGAGAGAAATAGGGCAAACAATTCCTTTTACAATAGCATCCAAAAAACTGAAATACCTAGGAATCAACCTAATGAAAGAAATCAAAGACCTCTTCTCTGAAAACTATGGCACTCTGAAAAGAGAGATTGAAGATGTTATCAGAAAATGGACAGACATCCCCGGCTCCTGGGTAGGAAGGATTAATATAGTGAAAAAGGCCATACTTCCAAAACTGCTATATAGATTTAATGCAATTCCAATTGAAATCCCAACAGCAAACTTCATGGACCTCGAGAAAACACTCCAAAAATTCATTTGGAACAAGAAGAGACCCAAAATATCAAAAGCAATTCAAGGTAACAGAGACATGGCAGGAGGTATTACAATCCCCAACCTGCAACTATACTACAAAGCTACTGTGATAAAACAGCATGGTACTGGCAAAGAAACAGACCTGAGGACCAGTGGAACAGATTAGAAGATGCAGAAACAATGCCAGACAAACTCAGCCATCTCATCTTTGACAAAGGAGCCAAACACCCTCACTGGAGGAAAGATAGCCTCTTTAATAAATGGTGCTGGAAAAATTGGGCTTCAACTTGCGGAAGATTAAAACTAGACCTGTATCTCTCACCATGCACTAAACTAAAATCAAAACGGATTAAAGATCTGAATATTAAAATAGTAACTCTGAACCAGTTGGAACAGAGGTTAGGTAGAACCCTTGAAGACATTGGTGTAGGAAAAGATTTTATGAACAAAACCTCAGTTGCCCGTGAACTAGCACAATCAACAAGTGGGATCTCTTCTTATTAAAAGGCTTCTGCACAGCAAGAGAAACCACCAGCAGTGTGAAGACACAACCCACAATGTGGGAAAAAATCTTCACCTGCTCTTCCTCAGACAAAGGTCTACTATCTTGAATCTATAAAGAACTTAAAAAGATCAGACCTCCCACATTAAACACCCAATCCGAAAATTGGCATCTGAAATGAACAGACATTTCTCAGACAAAGAAGTACAAATAGCAAATAAATACATGAAAAAATGTTCGACATCACTGGTCATTCAAGAGATGCAAATGAAAATAATGCTGAGATTCCACTTCACTCCAGAAAGAATGGCTGCTATCATGAAATCAAACAGTAACAAATGCTGGTGGGGCTGTGGGGAAAGAGGAACCCTGCTTCACTGCTGGTGGGAGTGTAGACTGGTGCAACCACTGTGGAAATCAGTATGGAGATACCTCAAAGACCTAGGACTGGAAGTCCCATTTGACCCCGCTATTCCACTGCTGGGCATCTCCCCCAAAGAATTAAAAGAATCATAGCACAGTGATATATGTGCGCCCATGTTCATAGCAGCACATTTTGTGATAGCTAAAACTTGGAAACAGCCCACATGCCCATGAAGTGGAGACCGGATAAAGAAAATGTGTTTTTTTTTTTAAATAAAATGGAGTACTACTCAGACATAAAAAATGAGAAATTTGAGATATTTATAGCTAAATGGATGCACAATGAGGCAATACTCTTAAGTGAAATAAATAGGACACACATGTATAAATACCAATAGTTTCTCTGGTGTGAGAAACTGAAAGTGTAATTAAGAACTAAAAGGTATAATAGATAATGTGAAATAGGAAGAAAAGGGGCAAAGGGGAAGGAAGTGGGAGGGGTAGGGGTAAGGAAAGTTGGGAATGGAATTAATATGAGAAAATGGAAAAATAGGCACAAAATCTTTGTAAATAGAGAGAAATGGAGGGGTTTGAAGGGAGGGTTGGGCAAGGGTGAAAAATAAGAACCAAGAGAGAGTATGTAAAGGTGCAAATTTCTAATGATGAATGTCATTATATTGTATACCTAAAATGTACCATGATTAGAATGAATAATCGATAATGGAATATAGGAAGAAAAGGTCCAAAGGGGTAGAGGTAGTAGGAGGGGCAGGGAAAAGGAAAGAAGGGAAAGGAAAAATGATGAGAAATGGAAAAAATGGAAATAAAGTCTTTGTAAATAGGGAAGGGTGACTGGCGTGAAGGGAGGGGTAGGAATGGGGAAAAAATAAGAACCAAGATACATTATGTAAAGTTACAAGTTCCCAATGAGAAATATAATTGTGTTCTATACCTAAAATGTACCAATAAAAGAATTAAAAAAAAAAAGAAAAAAGTGAATTGAACTATAAACCGGTGTTTTATACTGCATTGAAAGATTGCTGCATTCTCCTGGAAGGGTTGGGAGATGTGGCTGAGAAAGTACTTTGGAAAATACACAATCAAGATATCTTGTGGCATATTAAAAGAAAACTTTTATAGCAATGTAGGCTTTTATTTGGATTTTTTTAATCTCAGTTTATTCTTTGGAGTCTCCATTGTTACTGTCATTTGTTCATAAAGAGAGGGCAAATTTATCTGCTTGTTCAGTTTTTCAAATCTATTTTCCTAAATATAAACAAGACTATTTAAAGAATTGATATTTTTTCTTACCATCTGATACTAGGAAGATGAATTTGCACAGATTTCTCCCTGTATAACATTTTGCAATATTCTTAGTAGTTTTGTGATGACTCTAAGCTTTTACATCACATACATAACTTGTCTCTTGTGAAAATAAAGAAAACCATGATTTTCTTTCACAATGATAAAAAAAATCCAATTGGTCAATCTGGTCAGACTATATCAGTCTGTATGTACTAGAGAAACAGATGTAACACAAGGTATACAGATACATATGCATTTGAAAGACTGGCTTACACTGGCCACTCACAGAGTTGGATGAAGGAGTGCAGAGGGTCTGTCTGCACTGGAGATCAAAGGATTCAGTTGAAGGTCTGGAATTCACTGCACTGTCCTGTGTTAGTCTGTATAAGGAGGCAAATGGGTCTGCGATGGAAGGCTGAAGAGTCTATGCCAGAAGCCTGAAGGATCCACACTTGAAGCCAAAGAGCCTTCTCTGGAAGTCTGGGGATGATGTCCACGGTGAAGGCAAGAGAATGGAGCTCCCCCAAAGAAACAGAAGCAGATCCACCCTTCCTTATTTCCCCCATCCAGGGGACAAGCCACCTCAGGGGCAGTCTTCCACACCCTGGGATATGGAATTGTTGAGCCCATTTAGTTAGGCTGCTCTTAACTTCTCAAGTTGACATAATATAAGCTCTATCAGAAGACACCTTGATTTTTTAAGCATGCATATAATGTGAACCTATGCTGGTCATCTTGACTTAGCAGTAAGTTATGCTGGGAAATCACTTTGCTCTCATAATAGCCTATTTAAAATATGGAAAAAAGAAAACTCTAGAGTAATGGTCTGAATTCTTAATTACACTTTATCTACAATTGGAGAAAAATAAAAAATGTAAACTTTCATTTTAATCAGATATAAATAGGTACAGCAAACATAATTCTGAATCTAATCACTGTCTTTGAAAAATATTGCTAGTTATATACTAGTTCAAGGACAATTTATTTGCTTTCTACATGAAAAAATTTGGTAATTGCTGAATCACTTTTGTGCAATAAATATTACATCATACATTACATTCTATATTACAATTTTTTAGTAAATATCTTCTAAAATAAACTTAAGCTTTTTCAATCGTCCTTAAATCACCTGGTATCAGAGAGGAAAATTACAAATATCTTTAGCTTTGGATTTTCTATTCATGTCAACAGCTTGAAGCCTATAGCGTGACAGTTTACCTCGGAAAGTTCTGTTCCTAAGATTTGTCCATATCTTTGCTAAAACCTAATATTTATCACTTAACTTCTTTGTTATTTATGAAAATTTTAATTTCTGAACACTTGAGCATCTTATATATCATTTTATTGGATTTTAACCTCTTTATATTTTCCATAGACTTAATTTATACAACCAAAAGATGGCAGTGCTTCATCAACAATTCTTTTTCTATAACCTTAATATTTAATTTCATGATAGTCAAAATCTATCAAGTGCAATTTGTATATTTCAAGAGTAAAACTATATTCAATATTAACATCTCTCCAATAATTATTTTCATTTTTGAACTCTAAGTCATGACAGATTTCTTTTAAGACAGTATAAGAAAAAACAAGCCCTATAATCATTTCAAACAGGGTGTATTCTGAGTGGATATTCTTAATTATTTCCAGAGTACTTCTCTTACTTTTACTTGATTAATCGGCTATGAATCTCACTGAAGTCAGATCTTTGAAGACCAGTGGAGGAATTTTTCTATTGATACAGTGATGTTGATTCCACATGAAAGAGTGTAAACGCTGTATCCATGCTTTCCTTTGTGCCAAAGTGAACTTAAACCCTAGAACTCTCCATTAGCTCAAAAGTTTATGCTGCATGTCTAATAAAGCTGACACACAAGGATTCTAATTAATACACCATCAATGTATAAAAATAAATTTTCATGTATAATTTTACAGGTCTTAAAATGCCATTGAATTTCAAGTGTAGAGCAATAAATCCATCATTTTTCTCACTGCTTGTTTTATTAAATGCAAGTTTCTTTGACAATCTTTATTACATCCCCTACCTCTTGCTCAAAATACCACAATAATGCATTTTAATGTTTTAATTTAACATTGTTGGTAGTATGTTATAAATCACAAATGATTTCAACTCCATACAGCTACTTTCAACTTTAATATATAATCTCTAATTCACTTTCAAAATTTTTGCAAATATTTACTATGTTATTCAGTCTGGAAGGTTAATGTATGAATATTGCGTGTATTTTCCCAGATGCTCATTAACCAAAACACCCTTAACATTTTCAGTTTGCCTGAAGTATAGACAGTTTCCTTCCAATGTATAGGCCTTTGACTTCCCATTTTCTAGAATATTTATTTTATTGAATTGAAAATTCTAACTTATTATTATTTTGCTCTTGGAGGTTGTCTTCTTTAAGATTCTTGCCAGTTTACAACTCAGAGCTGTCTTTCCTTTGAAATGTAACAATCTAAAAAGAAAGAAGTTGTGCATATTGTGAGAGGGAGGCTAGGTGACTAATTAAGATAATTACCCAGGCTAAACACAGATTACCCAATCACACAGCCATCTTCTCCTATAAGGTCCCCTATACTTTGCTACCAGCTCACAGCAGTACTTAAAACATTTCCTACCTTTTGTCTCAACAGAGTTGATTTCAAATTTTCCTGATTGTAATTATCTTGACCCCATTACAATAGCTTGAAATTATTTGCTCTCATCTGTTTAGTTTCATCCACTGCAAATGTTCTTTGTGGAAATTGCTGGAAGAAAAGATGGCACAAAAATGTCATGGTGATTGTTCTTATCCAAGATGTGTTTGAGATAGAATAAGCTGGGGTTCATCTTTTGTTTTTGTTGTTGATTTTTCCTTATAAAAATCAAAGGGCTCTTGGCGCAGTATGAGCAATTTCAGGAGCTGAAAGCAACATCTTGGTAGTCCTTGATGATTTTTCCATTTCTAGCCCTAGTTTTCCTTAATTTTATATAATCATCTTTAAAAAAAAACAAAAAACAAAATGTGAGGTCAGCATTAGCAAATCGTGTCAGGGAAAATGTACAGTATTGCCTAACAAAATTTATCTCAAACTCAGGTAAGTGACAGGGATGTTACAGTGAAAAGCCAAACATAGACTGAAACAGTCTAGTTTTGTGGAGTCTGAAATTTATGTAAGCCAGCAATAATCTTGTAAAAGAGAACGTCATTTTGAATACAAAAGTTGCTGATGCTACTCCTGTTTCCTTCAAGTAGCCTCACACGAGGGAGAGGTCCTAAAATTTTAGCTGCTTTGTTTCTAATTTCACCCTTTCCTGCACTACAGCTACTTGAAACATTGCTGATAAAGAAGATGAGGGAAAACACACATACAGTGAATAGTGAATTTTAGGATTAAGAATATATAAAATCTTTCAGTATGACATAAGCAGAACCCAGAACTCAACACAGATCTCAAAGAAAAGCAGGAAAAAGATGAGCAAAAAATAATTAAAAATAATAATAATTACAACACTTATGTCAAGTGGTTGTTTCCCCTTTCTCCCCATTATTTTACATAATATGCTAGACAATTATGGTTTGAAGTAAGTTTGAGAAACCAGGGTGACCTGATTAAAATCCTAACTAGTGACAATTTTAAAGGAAAAAAACCTCATACATACGTATCTATGTATATATATATATATATATATATATATATATATATATATATTTGTGTGTGCATAAAAATATACTCTTGATAATATTCCTTTGTCTCCCATTCAAATCCAAGAGGAGCTTTATACCTCAATTTTCTTTTCCGTCTGCTTTTTATTAATTTAATAATTTATGGAGTCAATACTTGCAATAGTGACAACAGGACCACGTAAGACTTTACGGTTTCTTAATTTTTTTATGCTTTTGTTTTGCTTTGAGCGATATCAATAGGATGCTATGAGTGGAAAGTAAATGGATGGGCAGAAATAATCTATGTTTGTTATTGAACATAAGGAGAACTGAAACAGCAACCCGAGTCTTTAAACTAAATCCATGTTCTTCCTAAAGTCTCATTTTTATATTTTAATGATCCTTATCATGCTATTTCTTTATGTTCTGACCAAAGCTTTTCTAAGCTTCTTATGAAAAATTATTCATCTACTTTTAAAAAATTAATAAACTCAAGAGTTTGCATAACTTTCAAAGAGAGAGGATTATGTGAAGTAACTAAAATTGCATTTGGAAAAGTAAATTTTTCCTTCTCAGAGTTCTACTACCACTTTATCATGTGCAAAATTATAACTTTAAAGTAATAATTTGCATTTTCAAAATATGTTCATATATATTACTCTGTTATTGTAAAGGGCCAATGTACCCTAACTCAGTAAGAAAATCAGGATTGGGTATTTTTTCTGTTTTAGCTATTTATGTGCTTCTGTTCAACTAGGAGAGAAAAGGAATATTTGCCATTTTGCTTTATGGAATATTGTGGAGACATTACTGTCTTTGATGATTGATAAGTCATGTCTAAAAAAAGATACTTATATGGATGCACGATAGCTTTCTAAAGCATCCTTACACAATTAGTTTTAAGAGAATCAATTTCTACATTTTCAACTTTCACTTTTAAAAAAATCAATGTGTCTGAGAGTGAAGTCCTATATAGCCATGGAACTTTCCCTTTTTTTTGTCTCCACTGTTCTTCAATTTTACAAATTCTCTTTCCCTCTCTCTCTCTCTCTGTCTCTCTCTCTCTCTCTGTCTCTCTCTCTCTCTGTCTCTCTCTCTCTGTCTCTGTCTTCACACCCACACAATCTCCCAACATTCCTAAATTTTAACTCTGAAACATTCTCATAGGCATAAATATCTCTAGGCCATCAAACCAGGGAACATTTAAAAATATGAACTGGTTTAGCGAAAGCTTTTACAAATCACATTGATAATGGAAAGGAGAAAACTCCTCAGAGATAATGGAAATTAAAACCAAGGGATGGGCACAAATTCAGCAAAAGCTTTAATAGAAGCTTCACAATAAGGGTAGCAGTGACAGCACTGACAGATAGTGATCAAGCTGCTCCCTAACAAAAGAAGGGGGTCAACTAGCCAGCTTCATGGACTTCCTGAGATCTTCCAAGATTTGTTCATTTCCCTTTGGGTTAGCAGTATGAACTTTATAAGAAATCTCTTCTCTTGTTCTAAGGAGTTTCTTCCTTCTGGAAGATGCAGATGGGTGATTTTTCCTTCAGATGTCATGACACTATTTTGCTGTTCCAGTCCACTAGGTTCTTGTGATATGAATAGGGTCATAAAGAAGAGCATATTCTGTAGATTATTGGCAAGGTAGAATAGGGAAAAAGACATATGGTGCTACCTTGATTTGCACACTTCATTCTTTCCATGATTCTGGGGAAGATGGTAGACTTCATGTTCCTAGGGGAAGATGGCCATGTGCTTGTCAGCCAATGGAGCTCACAAAGGGAACCAAAATTTTGTCAAACGTTTCTGTTTACAAACTGAATTATTAATGAGTAGAAGCATTAGTGAACTGAGATATTACTTTCACCTTCAGTGAGTCACAGGTCATAGAAAAAGGCCAACAGTGCTCGCCTCAGCAGCACATATACTAGAAAAAGGCCAACAATCCTGTCTCTTGTGCCCAATAGACTCTATGTCTACTTTCACATGGTTTTCAAAGATATATTCATAAATAAATTAAGATGGTCTAATCAAGTCATTAGCTGCATATCATTAAGTTGATTTTTTTTTTTTTTTTTGGTACTGGGGATCGAACTCGGGTCCTTGCGCTTGGGCAGCAGGCGGCGAAACCACTGAGCTAAATCCCTGGCCCCAATTAAGCTGATTTTTGATAATTGTTTTTCTGTAAATTTGTTGCATAACCAAAGACTTTTAGCAAATTGGGTGGTATCACAATAAGAAAGCTTGTCAGTTTTTTTTTTACTTTTATAGATTAGATACTGACATCTATAAAAAGAGAAATAATAGCAAGGAGAATATTAAATTCAACTTCATTCTAGCAATAGGGGATATTCTTCCACAGATACAGGAAAAACTAGCAAGATGAGAAATCATCTCTTATTAAGTAAAGAATTCCCAACAAAATTTGATAGTACAAATAACTGAATATTGAATTTGTAAGTTATTTATGTGGCCCTGATTAATTAAGAAAAAAAATCAGGGAGGCTGATTGCACATTCCTGTAATCCCAGAATTTAAGAGGCTGAGTCAAGGATTATGGCTAGTTCCTAGCCAGCCCGGGCTCCATAGTGAGTTCAAGAGCAGTCTGAACTACAAATCAAGACCCTGTCTCAACAACCAAAAATAATTAAATGGGGAAAAAAGTTAAAATAAAGAAATAAATCTGGGATGATGAGAATACATGTGCTTTCAATTGACTCTGTAAATGTGTATAAATTCTTAATATTTCAAAATAAATATATATAAAGTTAATCACTAAAGAGAAATTCAAACTGCAAAAATAGAGTTATAGTAACACACATTTATGACTTCTCACAGTCCTCTTTTCTCAATTTAGTTTTGATTATGTAATCTTATTCCTTTTGTTCGAAGAATTCAATGATGGTTTGTTCAATAATTTAACATTCCTTCCACACTCCATACTATTCCATTTGCATATAAATATAATTTTATTATATATAATTTTTGAAGTTTGATACACTTCACATACAGATATAAAATGTATTTAATTAGTTATTTAAATAATATTAACAAATATAATTCTATGAACAAGTCAAAGAACATTAGGGAATACAAATTTGACTTATATATTTATTCTTATTTATTTTTTAGAGACTCACTAAGTAGCTATATTGTCCACCCTTGCTTCCTACTGGTCACCCTCCTGATACAGCCTATTGAAGACCTGGAATTATTTCTATTTGCTGTCATGCAGAACCAAAATTGCCCATGTTTTATATGGCAGTAATACTCTACTGTCATTTATTACATAATTCTTTTCATATTTAATGAGTAGAAATTTAAAAGTTAACATATTTTCTTGATTAATCTCTGATCAGCCTTTACGTTCATTTAATCGAAAGGAATGATGTAGTTCTTTTTCCTTATTCCTATTACCAATAATGATTCTGGTCATAGATTTCTAGTTTGAATAGATTCATGAACATTTTCCATTCATAAAGACCTATATATTGTGTTTCTGATTTCTTCCTCACAAAGTAGAAGTCCGTACTTAAATATGCTAGCCCCCTGTTTATTATGACTTTTTTTTCTTAAGTTCTTTTATTGGTACATTTAAGGTGTACAATTCATTTACATTTATCATTGTGTGTTTGTACCTGTACATGATGTATCTTGGTTCTTTTTTTCCCCCCATTACCTGTGGACCCTTCACCCCCTCCACCCCCTCCACCCTTCCCTATTTACATGGCCATCATTTCCATTTTTTTTCTTTTCTCACAGGTTTTCCTTTCCCTGCTTTCCTTTCCTCTTCCCCTCCCTTCATGCCTTGTTTGTATTTCTTTTATTTTTCTCCATTTACATTTTATTTTTTCTTCCTTTCTTGTATTGTTTCTTAAAGCAAAAGACAATTAAAAATCACATTAACAACTCATTTTCCAGGGATTATATGGTTCAAACATATTCATCAAATGAAATTAGTTTTCTATGATTTAAATATTTTCATAGAGTTTAAGTACAATACAACTTTTATTATTTCTTAAGGATAATTAAAGGTCTATCAGTGCAGCCTTACCTTTTCAGAATAAAATTGGATAAACTGCTATTCTTATGAATTTTGATTTGATCTCATATCCTCAGTATATGTAGGTAGAAAGATAGCCACACATATTTTGATTTTGTGTTTTATCAAAATTTTTGATGTTTAAGTAAGCTTTTAAATATCACTTGTAGAGCATATGTTGAGGATAATAAATATTTCTCAAGTTTGTAATACTGTCACAATCATTGAGTCTCCAAAACAAATCAAAAACTATATAGATATATTGAATATTTGTCTTACCTATGGGATAGTGCCTGTACTGAGTAAAGCTATCTTATTGCCAACAGTGTCCTGGAAATAAGAGGGATACTGGCTAAAAGCAAAGTTTTTTGCTAAGTGGTAGAGAGGGAATTTCGATTGTAAACTGGCAGGCTTACAGAAGTCTAGACTTCGTTGACAATCCTGCAAAATGGGAGAAGAATAATTCAAGTGTAATAAAATTCAATATTTTAAGAAAAAATTGTTCAGCTTAAAAAAAGTATAAAAATCATTTGAAAACAACTAGCTACAAATATTTAGCTGTCAAACTTCAATAGTGTACTAGTGTCCAGAGATTAAAAAAATAAACCATCAAATTTATATAGGTTTATATATAAAGTACATGGTTAAGTCAGGTGCTCACATAATGTCAAGAAATCCACAATAATTTTAGTAAAAGCATAAGCACGAGTGATTAATTTCAAACTGATTGAAAGGAAATCCATCAGAGTATTAGTATCTAATACAAGCAATACCATTAGATATTATGAAAATGGTATTATTTCAAATATTGAGGGCCGGGGGTTTATCTCAGTGGCGCTGCACCTGCCTCGCAAGTACAAGGTTCTCAGTTGGATCCCAGGTACTGAAATAAAAAATAAAATAAAATAAAAATAAAGTATCAAGCATAAAGGAAATAGTTTCCAATTATTTCCTTAAATATTAACCAAGTATAAACAAATAATCCCATAAATCTATTGCTTTTATATCTGCAAAACAAGAATTATTTATTCACCATTATTTTGAAATAAATCTCTTGGAAATACTAATAAAATTCATCCTTTGGATTGCACAATTCCCACGGAGTTTAGATTGTTCAGGTTTTCCAAATAAATACTATGTTTAAAAATCTATTTTATGAGGAACCAAGATATTTATTAGATTACAGATAAGTACAAATAGCCAAATTTCTGCTGTGGTGATATATTTATATTGAATTCAATCATCAATCGTTTTGTTCTATTTGTATTTTTTTACTATCTCCATAATGACTGTGATAATTAGACTAGTATAACGTTATTTGATAACTGCATCTTCTATGAAATAAAAACATTGAAGTGAAGCAAAGGATAAAAGCTAAGATGGTTACCTATTTTATTCACATAGAGGACCAATTTTAAGAGCTTTTGTTATATTTTATGTTTATTTGTTTTAATTAAGTAATACAGCTAGAAATGTGACTGACCTCACAAAGTTTCAGTACCATTTTGTATCACTATATGATTGTTTGTTTGTTTGTTTCCAGTACCAGGAATTGAACCTAGGACCTTGGTCTTGCCAGGCAGGAGAAGAGTCACTGAGCTACATCCCCAGCCCCAACTATATGTTTTTAAATCCTACACTCACTTAACTACTCCTGATATTAAGCTTCAAGAGTAACATCCCTATGTTAAGTAACAACTTGGTTTTTTTTATTACACTTGGAACCAATTACTCTTTTTGTGATTGCCACTCAGAAATGTTCCTCATATCCATTAACACTTTTTAATAATATAACTACAGGACTGTCTTCCCATCATGTTATCTGCATAATCCATTACCCATTAAATGTGCCTGGCTTCAGGGTATACACAAAAATGAGCAAGGCAGACATTCAGCACTGCTCTCACAGAGTAAAGGGTTACTAAGAAACTGTCACACTAAAGAAGTAATTATGTGCTATTTACTAGCCTTGTTGACTTGGACAAGTTACTACAATCAGAGTCTAAAACTTTGTATGAATACGAGGGTAATAACATGGTGGAATCTACCTCATGGGGCTGTTGTAATGATTAAAAGAGCTAATGAATGCCTGACATATAGGCACAGCTCACTAAATATTAGTTGCCAAGTTCTCATCCTTATATGCCCTTCTTTTAATAAAAAGACTTTGGGATCCAAAAACAAATGAAAAAAAATTTAAATCAAGAGAAGGCTTTCTAAAGAAATGAGACTAAAGTTGAGATTTAATGGTAGAATTAGATGACAGCATAATTTTGGAATACATTAGGCTGTGGAGGTTTTATAATTGAAGACTATGGGGCATAAAAGAATATGGAAAGATCAGAGAAGAACAAAAAAGTCCACAAAAGAAAGCAAGACAGAAAGTAGTAAAATCTGACTGTAATATCAGAGCATAGCCATGCGAGATCTTAATTACCTGCCTATCAAGCAAGACCTAGTATCTCACCCAAGAGAAGAATAATATTTTATAACAAGATTCTTTCTAAGAGATACGATCACACCTTTGTTTTAAAATTTGCCTTCAGCACTCTTTGAATTCAAACATAGCCCACATGAAGCTTGCTGTACTTTTGGCAATGGGTTGCTACACTGGAAACAAGGCATTAGTATTGGGTACCGCCTTTTTATGCTCTTTTCTGAAGAAGATGAAAATTAAAATTCCAACACTGTATGAAGTCTTTAGGAATGTTGTGAACTTGGACTCCTTTAGTATGACTTTTTTTGGCAGTCACTTTAGCTGGGTAAGTGGCAAAAGCAACTTTGTCTCTAGTACCCTCCTTTGACTGTGTCAATAATCAGATTAAGAAAAGGTGATGTGATCTGAGGGACATATTTTGGGTGGAAAGGCAAACAATATATGATCAATAGCATGGATAATTAGTTCCATGGCTAAGCTGAAATAATGTTTTAAAGTGAACTGCATACAAAATTTCTGAGCAAAAATAACAATTGATGCTATCACTCAGTTCCATAAATATTTTCCTCACATATCTTTTTGGTTTAAACTCAATCACACTGCCTTTATGTTCTCAAATTACTATTATGAGTAGGAAGAAGGTATAGGGAGGAATTTTGTCATTTGATGCAAATATGGATGGATGTAATGTTCTATAAAAATACTGTCTCCATTGTTAAGAATTTCCTTAAAAATATTTCACAAATAAGTATATCAAAAAAGTTTTCTGAAATCACTATTTTCATATTCATATTTTTCTTCCTAATTAGACTGTAACATGACAGCTATTATAAACATAGGAGTGTGCCCTTTTATTTTTGGCTGATTTATTTTTCACTGATTTTGAAAATCAGTATTCTCTGAATTGCTGACACATGTATGTTACTAAGGGATTGTATACAATCATATGTGCCCCTTCATTGTTATCTTTTATTACAAATTCAGAATGTTTTAATGTATTTCCATTTAATTGTCCCCTCCTGACTTTCTACATTTCTTGCTGAGTATTAACCCAGAGCCTCACACATGCTTGGCACACACTGTGAGCCCTGCAAAGAATTTTATCTTAATGCTAGACAACATATATTCAAAAGACCATCATTTTTCTCTTTAAAAATCACACAAAATATGTATGACTATCTACATGTCTTGTGACCATATCTTAAAGTATGTATGAAATAATTTTAAACTAGTTATTAAAGGAAAGTAGTAGGAGACTGCATATACATTTGAAATTCCATTTTTAACCTTATACTGCACAGAGCTTATATTAAACATGAAATTTCAAATTTTGATATATGTTTATTTGGCAGTGTATCCATCAGCACTACATGTTGATTGAATATTTATTTATATAACTTTAATGTAACATTTATTTATGACATTTATAACATTTTTATACATTTTATTTTTATGTAAAAGATATTGTATAACAATTTTTCATTTGATTTTCACTGTACTACATTCTAACTCTATTGTGTTATTAATATATCTAGTGATTTAAATTGTAATTTGTACATAATGTTCAATAGAAAAAATAGATGTCTATTATTTACCAATTTTCCATTTTGTTGTGGTCATTGAGTGTGTATCTGGTTTCGTTAGTTTGCAAATAATATAGCATGGTTTTGTTGTTGGTTTCCCAGTTCTTCATATGCAAGTATTTGTTAAGGCTGCACAATTTGATGCTTCATTCTTTATTTCAAAACCACAATCATTTTTCAGTCTTAGTAGATTCTGGTAAATTGATCCTAAAACTCATGCACAGCTGTACAATAATCAGGAATATGAGAGAATTATTGACTGAACATTTTTGATGATAGTACCTGTCAGAGCTTCTATAAAGACATTCTGAGATTAAATTTATATCTCTTATTTTTAGCATATAGCGTTACAGTCCACTTTACTGTTCTAAAAAAATATTTTCCTAGAGTTAGAATAGTCACTTTGATACATGTATATATCTTTATCGATATCTAGATCTATATGCATATATAGTGTGTTTGAGTGTGTATGAGTGAATGTGTGTGTATGTGTGTGTGTGTGAGAGAGAGAGAGAGAGAGAGGAGAGACAGAGACAGAGAGTCAGAGAGACCGAGAGAGGAAATTTGGCCCAAAATATTTGCTTGATATCTCTTTGAAATAATTTCTAATAACTTGAATATCAGTCTTCAACTCATGTTTCTCACTTTACAAATTTATATCATGTGTTTTTCCTGCTTTTTTACTTTTAATTGGAATTTTGTTTGGGAGTATGTTGAATTGATTAAATAACTCCGTTGGTTCAAATATGTGTCCTTTTCATGTTATAATTTTTCATATGTTTATGACTTCTACATTCTCTATTTTCATTTTGAATTATATTGCTAAATTTAGATTTAAATAAAATTTTTGCAATTATAATCATGGCTTTTATTTGAATATGTATACTATGTTTTCACAAAAGGTATGTAGAAATTGTATTGTTTTCATTATTTATCGATATTTTTTCTGTCCAATCAACCTTGTGGAACCTTGAACATTTTTAAATATAAATTTTTGCTGGTAGCTTTATTTGTATTTGTAAATGTACCCTTGTATCTTCTGAAAACAACAATTATTTTAACTCTTTGTTTCCTGTCTTTATTTACTTTCTAGTTTACTACTCTATTGAACAACTGTTGTAGAATTACATTGTAGAGTAAATCTTTTATGATTAAATATTTTTGGACAGACTTTTCCAAATTCAATTTTACATTTAACTCACTGGTTATTTATTTGTGTTATTATTTTATCCATTAATTTAGTCAAATTATTTCAACTTTTCTAAATTGCATTTTGTTTTCTCCCAGGGGAAAAGTTGCATATTCCATTTACAGTATAGAATATTAATTTTTACTTTGCATGCAAAAATTAAACAACATTAAGATAGTCAATAAAAAAATTTAAAAAAGATAGTCAATGATTATTATTTTGCTGACAAAGGAAATTGCACTGCTCTCATAAATCCAAATTTTCATTTGATATTGTTTTTAACAGCAACTATAATAAATCTCTTATTTTTATGAAGAATTTTTTATACTTTTTGTTTTTAAAATAGCTTTGTGGAGGTATAATTCATATAAAATAAGATATATATATATATATATATATCTTTTGATAAATTTGATATATGGGTACACCTGTGGAATCATTTTCCTAATCGCGGTAGTGAACATATTTATCACACTCAAAGCTATTCTCCTGTCTTTTGATATCTCCCTCCTTACACCTCTCCTTTCTTAAGTCCTCATTCTTAGGTAACATTGATCCTCTTAATACCATTATATATTTATTTACATTTACTATAACTTTATAAAAATGTAATGATATACAGTGCACATTTAAAAGAATCTATATTCTTTCACTATGTAACATTTTAAGTTCAAAGTGGATCATTTTGATTCAGTAATTGATATACAAGTATTTTTCATTTAAAAATATTCTGTAACACTTTTCCTTCTTAAATTGAATTTTCTTGATTAATATACCTACTAGATTTTTGTGTACAGTAAATATCTTTAAAATTATTATCCCAAATAATTTGTGCAAATACATTTGGAAAATAATTGTTTTTATGCATAAATTTTATATACATGTTAGTTGACTCAAATAACAATTTTAGTTCCTTCTATAAGTCAGACATTTTTGTACGTATATAGACTATAATACTGAAATAGACAAATTGACTTTAAAGAGTTTACAATCAATTTAAACTTGATTCAAAAATTATTAGTACAGTCGATTCTGTGCCTGATGGGTGTTTTTAGAAAAAGGAGTGGAAACAGGGGAGAAGTGCCAGATGATGATGATGATGGAATGAAGATGATGAGGAGAGGGATACCTAATCTATAAAGTGGCCTGTGAGGAAACTCCTGGTGATTGGAAGGATTAACATATGCAGGTATCAAAAAAACACAAAGTATGCCAGGGATGATGCATAGTAACAAGAAAAGTTCTCAGCCATGAAGGAGTAAGTGAAGGTTGTAAGCCAAACTTCCTGTCACATACCCCTCATCCCAGCACTGAGGGAGGCCAAGGAAATAGGATTGCAAATTTGAGCCCAGCCTTGGTACCATAGTGAAACCCTGTCTCAAAACAACAACAACAACAAAATAGAAAAAGGCTGGGATGTTGCTCAGTGGTAAGAGTACCTCTGGCTTCCATCTTCAGAACCATATTTAAAAAGAACAGTTAGATTAGTGTGATGAAATTACGTGAGTAGAAGAGAAAGTAGAATGGAGGACAGAGCAGCACAAGTTATAAAAGTTGATCCTAAAATCACATTAACTTGTGAGATCTTCTAGGCCTTGTTCAGTGAGTAAAGTCTTTGCTTTCTAAAGGAATGGGGTGAAAAATTAGATAGTATTGAATAGTGAAGTGAAATGACCAGAATTTCATCCTGAAAATTATTTTGGTTTGCATATTTATATTTCACGGAGTAAGGAAAACATGTAAGGAGATGTGAAAAACAGATGCTCGGAGGTATAATTCTGACTCAGATAAATCAATGTTGGATCAGAGCTGGAAGAGATATGAACAATGTAGTAAGCTGTGAAGGCAAACAAATGGATAAGAATATCCAATAAGGGTGTATGAACAGAAAAGAAAAAAGTTGGTGTCAGGATCCAAAGAAACTTTAATAATTATAGGGAAATGATGGAGGTAGTGTTTATAAATGAGTTAGGAAGGATGTTTGTATATCATTCTAATGACATCTCTGCTATTGTCTAAGTTCTCTTTATCTCCTCTCGGTAAGTGTGAGTGTGTGTGCTCTAACTTTCCTCTTAAACATTCAAGATTTCCATATTCACTCTTAATTTTCCATTCCAGGTTTTCAGGCTTCCTGATATGTAGGAATTACTGCTATCACAACTCCTCAATTACTATTCATGACCCCAAGTTCCAGCCCCATCTCTAACTTTAAGACTCATTCCAAAATGTTCATATTTGGTTTCTTAATACACTGGACATTTTAAAACACTTGTAAATATTATCCCCTTTGTTTGTTCTAGAATATTAGATTTTAGATGGTTTATTCCAAAGACATAACTACTATTTATCAATTTTCTTTACAATTCATTTTGCTTTGCCCATTCATAAGATTAAATTTTATTTTTTATTTTTTCAAAATACACCACAATCATATTTCAAAACAAGAACCTGGGGTTCTTTTAAATCTTATCTTATCTCATAAATTTAATTCATAGTTAACTTTGTTGTATCATATCTTTTCCTATTTTTTTGAGACAAGTCCTCACTATTTCAGGCTGGCCTTGAACTCACTATGTAGCCCAGGCTGGCCTCGAACTCAGTGATTCTCCTCCCTCGGCCTCCTTAGTGCTGGGATTACAAGTGGGACCCACCATACCTGGCTTTGTATCCTACCTTTGATCTAATTATTCTGTCCTTTTATTTTCAACCTTAACACACATTTGTTCAAGGAAGATGTGTTTATAGTTTGTATTATGAACCAGTGATTATTTGATTCTTGTTTTTCCTTTTTTTAATTCCATTAAGTTTATTGATACATTTTAGGTATACATTATGATCACAGTCATCTTTGGGAATTTGTACCTGTACATGATATATCTTGGTTCCTGTTTTTTCCCTATTCCCATTTCTTCCCTTCCACCTGTCCACCCTCCCCATTTACAAAAAATTCGTTTCTGTTTTTTCCTTCTTTTCTTATATTTTTTCCTTCCCTTCTTTCCTTTTCCTCACTGTCCTCTCTATTTCCCCTTCTCTTTTGTGTTTTTGTTAATAAAATGGAGTACTACTCAGTCATAAAGAATGAGAAACTAGAGACATTTATAGCTAAATGGATGCACATTGAGGCCATACTCTTAAATTAAATATAAAGGACACACATGTAAATATCGAATACTTTCTCTGGTGTGAGAAGCTGCAAGAGTAAATGAGGACCAAAATGTATAATAGATAATGTAAAATGGGATTATTTGATTCTTAACAAGATGCTATGTGGAAAAAATATTGTCTTCTTTAAAAGAGAAAAGAAAGGGCCAGGGATTTAGCTCAGTGATGTCGCCCCCTGCTGTGCAAGCTCAAAGACCCAAGTTTGATAGCCAGTACCAAAAGAAAAGAAAAGAAAAGAAAAAAGAGTAAAAGAATCTAAGATTAGGAAGTGGATTAACAAATAGATACATTTCTTAATTGAAGAATGCTTTCAGAATACTTTGTGAATTGTCAAGAGTCCCACACTGTATGTAACATTTTAAAAATCCTCCTTTTTTGTGGGGGGGGTGGTATTTGGGATCAAACTGGGGTCCTTGGGCTTGCGAGGCAGGCGGTGGAACCACTGAACTAAATCCCTGGCCCCCCAAAATCCTCTGTCTTTATGAGAATCTCATATGTAAATGATTCTGCTCAGAGCACATTGTGAATCTTTGAATGCCAAAATGTATTGCAAGAGCTTCAGATTTGTGGTTCCTTCAGATAGGCTTCCTCTTAAACTTCTTAATATGCTGAATCTAATTTTAAATCTGATTGTTTACTTCCAATATTTGAAGTACTCAGTGGCTTTCTACTGCTTTTCAGATAAAGCTCAAATCCTATGTGATGCAGACTTTGATTCTTTTTCTCATTTCTGTTCAATGCTTTCTTAAGCATTCTGAACTTCAGACAGGAACTCTGTTTTCTTTACATTTTCGCAACATTCATGTCCTTTCTCTGCTCCTAAACAGACGTCTCTCTCTTTCTTTGTAAGCTAAGTGCTTTTCTTTACTGCATGTCTCCTCATTCTTGGCCATATTTCCTATCTGATTCCACTGGCAGCACTTACGATTGGATGGTGCTTTTCTGTTGTGCTATCATAACTTCCAAGCATCAATTGTACTTTTGTCAAAAATTCTAGAATGTCATAATATTAATGTGTCTTTTTCTTGAATGAGATTAATTTCCTAATGGAGAGCCTGGTACCTATGTGGAAGAAATAGAGTGAATAAATTGAAAAGTACTTGCATAATTTTGTGTTTATCTAAAAATGTAGGTGATCATTTTCTGCTATGAATTTAATACTCTCACTTTTTTATGAAAAATTGCTCCTGTTAATATTTTCTCGGCTACTTTCCAACTCCAATTTTTCTTTTGGTAAAATTAGACTTAGAATAATGTAGTTAAAAGAAATTTAATACATAAATTTGTTCCCATTTTCATTTAGTTAGTGCAGTGCACTAAGTAGTTCTTCGTTAAAATAAATGTGTATTGAGATTTATTCCCTCTCCTCTTACATATTACTGCTCATCTGAAGAGCATATGTGATGATTTGATATTTAATTCTAGTAAAATTTCATCTTTGCTGTTTAATATGATTACCTCATGTATGATTATATATGTCACTTTTATCTTGCAGATGGTGCATATTAAAAAAAAGTTAATCTAAGGAGCCATTAGCAGATCGTATTTTACTTTATTTGAAGAATTATAAACGAAATTTAATTGATAATGTTTGTACTTTTATAATTAGAAATTTTAAAAAGAAATTGAAGTTCATAGGTGAAAATGAAGTTGTATAAAGTAAATTATACAGTTGTTTTATACACATCTCTCTGTATAATATTGAGGATAATATAATTTGAAAAACAAGGTTTATGATTAGATGTCTTAGTTTCCAAACATATGCATTTCTCTAAAGAAACTCAATTTCTAGGCAGGCAGTGATACCATATAATTGTATAACTTGTCTATTCTAATCTAAAAGATGCATAGATTATTATTGGCTACATGCCATTTTAAAATGTTCCTCAATAATGGCTTGTGGAAATTCAGTTAATTAGTGGACACTAAGTTAAATGTTATTAAGTCCTGAAGACATCTAGATAGTTTAATAATGCTGATTAAATTATTATAATAGTACATCTATGATTCTAATAAATCTTCAATAATAATTTCTTATATTTTAATAAAAATAGATGATATATTTTACAAATGAAAACAAAAATTGCAATTATAAATCAATGAACTTAGTAGGCAGGAATGATGAAAGAGAATAGGCATAAACAATTTTGCCTTTCAAAGTAAAATATTCTCTGCATTTAAGCATATTATTTTTGAAAATATTTTAATAAATTAAAGTGGTTTTTAGATAGTTTTAAAGTGTTAAATTATACATTGTTACAAAATGTTTAAATCATTTAAAATATAAAGCAAAACGCACTTTATCAGTTGTATATTCTAAATATTTTCAACGATTTTTTAAATATTGGAAATAAGGATATCTGGAGCTCAAATGAAATACCTAAAAATATTTTAGTATTTTTATTTTTATTTAGTATTTTTAAGCACATTACTTGTTATGTGGAATTTGACCAATGTATAAATTTAACTACTGGTTAGTGGCTGGGTGGACAGACAGGTGGTAGAAAACTGCTCAGCAGTAAAGTGGACAGAACAAATAGATGGAGCACAATGAGGAATCTCAAATGGATCCTGCTGTGTGGTCCATAGTGATCCCATAAGGCTGTATAATTTGGGAATCTACTTTTATGACATTTTACAAAAGGAAAAATGATCGGTACAAACAAGCTGATCAGTGCTTGCTTTGACAGCACACATACTAAAATTGGAAAAAAACAGAGAAAATTAGCATGGGCCCTGCTGGAGTACACCATGTGTGGTAGTTACTTTTCTCTCATTCCTGAGACAAAATACCTCATGCCCAAGGTTAAAGGGGAAGGTTTAGTGGGCTTACAGTTCTTAAAGGTTTCAGTCCATAAATGGCTGGTTCCAGGGCAGAGTGGCTTGGCAGAGGACCAGCAGTTTATGGCTGCCAGAAGGTTGGAAAGCAATGACAGTGTATTCCTGTCCTTTTTATTTTATTCAGACTACTTATGGCAAGTAGCACTCATGCCCTTAAACCCAGTGCTTTCAGGCCTAACTTCACCATGCACCAATCACACACTTTAGCTTCAGCCAACTCTGGAAAAGCATGATGTTTTGGGGGAATATTTAAACACAAGCCATAACACCATTTAAATTCATGAAATGTTCCATTTTAAAAACAAACAAAAGCAAGCGTAGCAATGATTTCCCTAGGGAGAGGAAGTGGGGATGTATTGACTACAGGCAGGCCTCAATGAAAAAATGAGAATTGACATAATTATTCTGTGTTTTGATTATGATGACGTTTATGAGGATTTCATGTGTATACAAACTCATAAGTTTGTTCATGGAAGAGAATATTTTATTACACATGTTTTTAAAAATGATTTAAAAGAGTACTCTCCTTATATACACATTATTTAATTTTGTTTACTTGCATTGATAATAACCATATACTGATAATAATCATATACTTCCACTATTTTTTAAGCTACAGTTTCTAGATCAATTTAATAGGACTTTCTCCATATATATGTTTCCCTGAAAATAATAACTATGTACTCAGTATACTTTCATAGAAATGAATTAAAATTTGGAGATTATTTTTCATATATTGTTATGTAAGAAGAGGACTAACATTCACTACTTTAAATGTCTAGTCATACTAAAGTGTCATATATATTGAAGATAGATTTATTTTCATGATGAATGAATTAATATTCTCATATTTTAAGTTTCTTCTAATTATGTAATATCTTTCCAACCTGGATCAATGAACTAAGTTTCCATTCTAAAGAGAAAACTGTGTGAATAATTTTATATAAATGTATCATTCTCTTAATTATATGTCATATTAGTCTTGTATATTTTTTGAAAAATTGTATTCTCATTGAGCTATCTGCTATTTATCGTGTCAGAACTTTTTTCCAAAAAGAGTATGTATATTGTATACTATTAAATAACAGAATAATTGAAAGGAACTATTTCTCATTGCTTGTTTCCTGTAAGGGAACACTTTAGCTATACTGAAGCTCTTGGTAGAATCTTGATAGAACCAATCCTAAAACTTGGTTGATCTACAACCAAGTTGTCTCACCCCAGGGCTTGAGTACTGACACATTATGGTTAGTTCATGTACTATATAATTTTTCAATATGTATGTTTAAGAAATGACTCCATGTCAGGCACAGTTCTACATCATGGAAATGTATGATTAATAAGTTTGAACTCCACTGTCAAAGTCCAGGAAAAAGACCTACAAAAGAACCTAGTACCTGTGAAATAAGTACATATATTATATGAGAACATATAAAAATGGGAGGATCATCTAATCCTCAAGGTTTAGAGGGGATTTTGGAGACATAGCGAATAATTTGGATTTTGAAGGATGGCTCTATTTTCACTATGATGATGTAGCATGTGAAATGATGGGACAAAAGAACAAACTGAGAAAAGCTATAGAAGCATATGAAATATAAACAGTTTGAACCATTTTCACATGACCTAAGGCAAAAGAAAATATGGTCATATTTGTCAGCTAAAAAACACTGAAAAATCAAGCCATAGTTTGAATGTTGGTTTACAAGGAAATGAAATTTATTTTCATTGCTACAAAGATCTTCTTGATCTTTACCTTAAATTTTGGTTGTAAAAAGCATGAAGTAGAACATGGCCCATTTAATGGTAGAGATGGTATATATATTTGTGATTTTCTACAAAATATTTTGTAATTTTCATTTTTATTAGTACATGTTTTCAGTTCATTCAATTTTCAGTCATCTTAGGGAGTAATTACATGTACATGCCACGTAAGTCCCTTCCCTCCTCTTCCCTCCTTCTCCCTCCAATTCCCCTATCCCACTTTTCATTCTTGTTAATATTATTAATCTTAGCTCATTTTATCACATACAGTGTTTACGTTAATTTGAACTTTTAGGTTCCTCTACATGGCATATCTTTTGTTTTCTTATTTCTCCTTCCCCTCCTTCTCATTCCTTGCCCTTGTTACCTTGGACCACTACCCTATTGCAAGAGCTCTGTCCAGTTGTCCCTTTCGATCCATCCTTTATCAGTTTCTTTGTTTGTTCTTTGCCTCACTCAAATGAGAGAGACTATACAGTATTTAAGCTTTTGTTCATTTTACTCAACATTATATTTTCCAGGTGCATTCATTTTCCTACAAATATATCAAATCTGTCATTATTATAGCAGAATAGTGTTTTATTATAGTATACATACCTAATTTTCTCTATCTAATTATCTGTTAATAGATATATAGGCTCTTTCCAGGATTTAGCTATTACAAGTTTTTCTGCTATAAACATTAGTGTGCATGTGTTGCTGTAGTATGGAGTCTTACACTCTTTGGGGAACATACCTAGAATGGGGATCATTAGGTCATATGGAATCTCTAATTTCAGTTCTTTGAGAAATCTCCATACTGATTTCCATAATGGTTGTACTAGGTTACATTCCCACCAACAATAAAGAAGAGTTCCTTTTTCACCACAGCCTTTTATTTTTTGATTTCTTAATGATCCCAATTCCTTCTGGGGTAAGATCATACCTTAGCATTGCTTCATTTTGCATTTCTCTAATGGTCAGAGATGTTGAGCATTTTATCATGTATTTGTTGACAATTTGTATTTTTTCCTCTGTGGAGAGTCTGTTAATTTTTCTTGCCCATTTCTTGACTGCATCTTTAATTTTAGGTGTTTTAGCTTTTTGAGTTCTTTGGGTAATCTATTAGTTCTCTGTCTGAGTAGTTCCCATTCTTTAGATTGTTTCTTATCTCTACTGATTAATTCTTTGGCTGTACAGAAGCTTTTTAGTCTGATATGACCCCATTTGTTGATTTGTTACTGTTATTTATTCTACAATTGAGGTTCTGCATAGAAAAATCCTTTCCTACACCTATGTCTTCAAGGGTTTTACGCATTATCTTCGAGTAGTCTTAATGTTTAGATCTTTGATCCATTTTGATTTTAATTTAGTATATGATGAGAGCTAAGGGTCCAGTTTCAATCGTCTGCATGCAGATAACCAGTTTTCCCAGCACCACTTGTTGAGTAGGCTGTCTTTCCTGCAACATATTCTTTTGGCCCTTTTGTCAAAGATCAAATAGCTGAAAATGTTTGGGGAAGTTTCTATCTCCTAAATTCTGTTCCGCAGATACACATATCTATTTTTGTTACTGTGTCATTATTTATTTGTAGTATAACTTGAAGTCAGGTATTGCTATCTCCTGGTTTGCTCTTGTTGCCCAAAATTGTTTTTGCTATTCTGGGTCTCTTCTGCTTCCATACCAATTGTAGGATTGTTATTGGTAGGTCTGAATGTATGTTGCTGGTATTTTGATTGGGGCTGCATTGAATCTATATAACAAGTGCTGGAAGCATGGTCATTTTGAAAATATTAATTCTGCCTGTCCAGGAGCAGAGGACATATTTCCATTTTCTGATATCCTCTTCATTTTTTTTTCTCAGAGTCCTGTATTTTTTTTTTTAGAGGTCTTTCATTTTCTTGGTTAGGTTAATTCCTAAGTATTTAATTTTTCTTGAAGTTATTGTGAATGGTATTATTTTCATAATTCCCCACTCATCCTATTCATTGTTGATGTAGATAAATGCTATGATACAAAATATTTTAAATAGCTTTGAAAATAAAGATAAAAAGTGTTGAATTTTTGATACAGCTTTGTAGTTATTTCATTTTTGAAATCCAGATCATGTTTATATATCTTTCCTTAAAATATAACTTAAATATTTTCCTATGTTTTTAGTTTTCTGGACAAGTATCTCAATGTTTTATGGAGTTACAAAGCAAATTATACCTCAGCTTTGGCCATTAAAGACTGGCAAAATAGTTGAAGTGAGCCATTAGTCCAAGTTAAAAGTGGACAATTAAAACCATATGTATGTCAAAAATAGGGAACTTAGAGATATCATTCCTCCAGGGAGGAATAAACTCAAACAAAAAATAAGGTAATAGCTTGTACCTTTATAGCTCCTAAAATCAGAAAGCTAGGGAAAATGTTAAATTATATTTATGATATTGGAAAGCATAGTTATATTTTTATTTGTTCCCATGAGCATACATCTACATACATACACACACATCAGTACTCATCCTGGTAAAATTCTTAAGCTTCGATTAAGTTTAAGATTTAATTTAAGCCTAGATTTTCAATATTTTTCAAATTTGTTGTCACACAAGAGAAATAATGGAATGAAATAGAACCAAATGGAGGTTTTGGCTTTGAGTCATTTTTGTATATAATATACGTTATTATGTACTTAGATATGAAGATAAAGATAGAGCCACTAAAGAGTAGCTACAACAGGAGCAAGCATGATAACACCTTTTAAATGTAGGAATAAATTCATTACTGAAATGGAGAAAAAATGACTATTCAAAAGCCCTGAGTTGTGACAATACAATATCTGGTGAAATTTCTCAGAGTAGGATTAAATTCATGAATTTCTCTGAGGTGGGGGCCAGTTTTATTCCATTTCCATTAATGCATTCATTAGATGTAATATTAATAAAATCAATCTTGATTTAATATTTACATTTTATTTAGTAAGCAGAACATATAAAATTAGTAAGTATATAGAGCTAAAACATACATATGTACTCGAAAACTAAAAATATTTTAATAAATATTTTCAATAGCCTCATCATCTATTGCTGAAAGTGATTCTGACAAATTGTAAATAAATTTTTTTCTAATTTTGTCTACCTAATAGAATTTATTACATAGGCATTCAAAAATCACCACTTTTGTATTTTCACATATTAGGTTTATATTTATAAGAAGGAGATAATTTATCATTAAATACATCATTCAATACTCATAAGTAAATGATACATATTGTTATATCCACATTACTCTAAAAAATAAGAAGCTCCATATTTTAAGATTAAAAATCTATGTGAGCTCAAATATAGGTAAATTCAAATATATTATATAAAGTTAAGTATTGCAAAACTCATAGAAATTGACATAAGAAATATTTTTAGTAAAGCCCAGAAAAGTACGTTGAAAAAGTTTGTATAAAACATATAAACATATGCATTGATATTCAATTATTTCAAATTAATGCACTGACTGTTTAACAATGTCATCAAATTCAAATAAAAGGAAATATTTACCCCAAATTTTAGTGAGACTTTCATTGTTCAAATGTGTAAAAATTATTAAATGATTCCTTAACATGTTAGCTTTTGCTGTTTCTTTTTTATGTAATTGATATTATAGTTTTAATGAATACATTTTTCAGGTATGGATATGAGTATACTTGAGAACTAAAATTATATTGATATGATGTTCTAACAGATCAACTTCAAGTGGTTCCATTTTCTTTGTCTCATATACTATTAAGACAAGAATCTTTCCTTTTCTTTCTGCTCATATTAAATCTCTTTTCTTCCTGCTTCTAATTTTTTCTTACTCCTTCCTCTTTCTTGAATTTCTTATCCATAACAGTAATTGCTAACTTGATCAGTAAACGTTTGAAATGTGGCATCATGCTTGTTCTATAATATTTTCCAAAACCATTTGTCTTTGATAGTAGAGGTCTATTGCTTCATTTCTGTGGCAGTCTCTGCTTTATTGCACAGACTCTGTGACTTTTAATAGAATCTTAAATTTGACCTGCTCTTTTGAAGTTCAGGAGTTAAATAGCTTAAGTTATTCAGATAATTATCTGTGATTCAACATATATAGTATAATAATTTTTAAGATAAAGCCCATGATTTTGATAATATTTTTTATTCCTAAAAACATGAACATTTGGTTTGGAACTGAAAAGTCTGCTAATTAATTTTGAATCATTCCATCTACTTTTTCAGTATCACTAACAAGAAAAAAGGAAGCATATCAGCTATTAATAATCACAAAAATATCAATAGTTCTTTTAAAAGTATACCCAAGTGATGTTTCTATTTTAATTTACAAATTGCATTTATCTAAATCCTTCTACAAGATTGCGCTCTTAGAATGTACTATAATTTCTGAACATTATTTTTTCTATTTTCAAAAATATGACATTTATCTTCTCACTTTTCAAATGAATGTAGGTAGATGTCTTCTAATAGCTAAGCAAATAATCATAGTATCTGTTCTTCTTGGCCCTCTAGTCTTCCTTTCTCAGCATCTTTTTCCATCTAATGTCATCTGCTTTTCCCTTGCACTTTTGAATTTTAGTGTAGAAGACATCTTTATTTTTCTGTTTTTTTTTTCCCTTCAGCTCCCTGTTGATATATTTAAACCTATTTCATCTATATTCATAACTTCATACTTCAATTTCTGAAATAACTCTCTAATTGATCTGCTCTCTTTGCTTGTTGCTATTATCCTGCCAAACTTTCATTACTAACTCCAAACACAGTAGCTAAAATAAATACTTGTTTATGTCACATCCTACCACATTTCACTCTCTCAAGTCTCTATCTTTGAACAAGCTCTGCTTCATAGAAAGTAACACAAGTTTCACAGAATGTTACCAAAAAGGCAAGTATTGACTTCAGAAGGTGTTTTGTGTATTTTCTTCTGGTATTTGGAAATCAACCAAATCAGTAGATATTCTGTATCAACATTTATAAAATGTCTAAGATCAGTATAATAATCTTGAAAATATATGAAATTTTTGAAATACGATAGACACAGAAACCTTATGCTAGTCTCCTCTTTCTGCATCATTGTTCTGTAATGGAAGAGTCAGATTCTCCTCAGGATATTTAGTTACAATGTAAGTTTCAATTTATGACCTGGCGGACCTCATTTTAAGCCCTTGATTTATTTGTTACCTTTTTACAGTGTCCTCAAAGCTTTTACTTTTGTTCTCTACATAATTTTCCTTAGCTTCTTACCTTGAATATTTCTTTTATAACACTGAGATGCACTTCATACTCATTTACTTCATCTTGTCACCGGGAGGTGATTGTATTTTATATTTATGAGGATGCAGAACACACAGAACGTTTTCTGAGATTTCCCTGGTCATTGTTTCCACTTGATAAGCAATGATGTTACTGGAGAAACAGCCAGAGAGGGAAAGTAGGCCAGCTAGATTTCTAAAAATTGGCTTGTGGATCCACTTTCCTTCCCCATTTACTGAAATTTACTGAAAAAAAATAGGTAGTTTCATTTCTTCATATGCTTCAGTGCCTTTGATATAACAGTTGTCTTATGGAAGAAATTGATGATTTTAATTTAGAATATCTACCTCTTCCCCAGATACTACAAACTTATTTTTTTTTCTCTATACTACACATGTTGCTAAAATTACCATATTTAGGAAACTGCACATGATAATAATTTAGACATTGAAACATCAACCTACCTGAGTCTGGCAGATTCCAATTCTCTATTCTCTGGACCTTAAATTAAATCTTTAGATTTGCTTTAAAATGTTTTAGGTTGATGCAATACCAATGTGAACCTTCTAATTGTTCATTATTATTGCTTAGTTACTCCTCTGAGGAATAATAACTCTTTTATTCATGAACCACTGTGCAGGAATGTAAAATTCACTGATTTGTTAGAAACTAAACAAGAAATGGTGCCAGCAGAAAGGTTTCCACTGTGGTTCTTTCAGGAATTGGCTTTCATGCTTTGACAAGAGCTCTACTTTGAATAATATACAACTTATCATATTTAATTATCATATATGTATATTATACTCTATTAGTTTTTATATAACTGATTGATATATATTAAAATATTTTTGAGACTCTATTCACACACATATAGCTTTCCAATAGCTATAAGTGAGGTTTTTACAAAGGCCCCTGTACGTTCTAGTATAAATTCAGATGGTTTACTTTCAGAATAACACTGGACTTGTTTCAGTAGCAAAAGGGACTCTACTGTATCTTAAAAATCTGGATTATTTTATAGGCCTTATGGAGTTCTCATTAAACATAAGATGCTAAATATCAGAAATTAATAGAATTGTTTTGCTTTTGCAACTTAAATGTGCATGGAAGAAACTAAAAGAAAGTATGAGAAATAAATTATCTTTTCTTTTTATATACAATGCTGGGAAATTGTGTGTAATCAAATGAAAGGTGGTTGAACCATAAAGCTGAATTCAAAACAAACTGATAAGTTAAATATGTATTTTTCAGGAATTATTTTCAATATCTTGGGGTTGTCTCCTGAGCCTCTCTCAAATCTGTGAATTATTACTCTGATAACTGCAAGGACCTGTTCTAATCCATTTGTATTCTTTCAGCCTTTTCCGTTTTTCTTCAGTGAGTGCTTTGAAAGGGTGTTTGGTTCCTTTGTGAATAATGGATGGGATCACATCAACTCTTCTGTCACTGATGAATCCCTAGAGTATGTAGCTGTTTTCCTTCAGTAACCCCAAATATCCAAAGCCCCAAATGTCTTTTTCAGGTAGAGTAATCCATTAATAAGCCGAACGGAGCACCTGACCATCTATAGAGCCTTCTTTCCCCTTCCCTTCCTTCCTTCCTTCCTTCCTTCCTTCCTTCCTTCCTTCCTTCCTTCCCTCCTTCCTTCCTTTCTTCTTTTTTCTGTCTATGCCTATCTGTCTTTCTTCTTCATGCTTCATGAGTTAGAGACCACTGGGAGACATAAGCAACTACTTTCCTCCATTTCTGTCCAGCCTACTATGAATCATATATTCTCTGATATCACAGGATTTCCCCACAAACACCTGACATCAAAAGAGAGTAGGAAGAATACAGTCTCTATTTTCTTATAAGGCAATTATTTTCAAGGAACTCCAGTGTAGTTCTCGGAGTAATTTTTCAGCATGATTTAAATGGTGATTCCAAGGTAAAACTGATGGTTCAAGCTTATCAGATTATCACAAGTGACATACTGGTCTCCAAGTACAGACCTACTTGATCTGGGAGTGATGCTTGGAGGGGGTCTTTCTTCTTCCGGATTCTGAGGACAAGTTGTCCTATTGTCCTTGACTAATTCCTACAAAGAAAAGAACATTCTCTGTCAGCTTTCCTTTTTTCTTGTATTTTCTTTATTATGTAAATCACTATATGCAATCTTTAAACGTACTTATCTACAATAAACATATTGTAATTTTTTCTCACTAAAATAATCTTGATGAGAGTACTTATATTTTCATTTGTTTTCTGTTCCATCTCTAAAACTGTTAATAATGTAAATGTATGCTCATGCATCTTTAAAATAAATGAGTGAATCCATGAGAGAATATTATTTAATAAGGATATAAATGAATAAACATGGTTTGATTTGTAAACTCTGCTGTGTATTTTAAATTAGATTAATTCAACTAAGATCTGGTAGATTATGGTTTATATGTATATGCTTTTAAAACTACTTTGGTACCAGGGATCAAACTCCGGACCTTGCACTTGTGAGGCAGGTGGTGGAACCACTGAGCTAAATCCCTGACCCTTAAAACTACTTTGAAGAGAAGTATTTAAAACTAAAAATGTATCAAACACTTGTTATCAATCCAGATGAAATATAAATTAATTATATAACATATGATGGATAGGACAGTTACAAAAACTTCACAGGACTGTGTATATAGGTTTACCCTAAAGGGCTCCCAATAAGTCAAAGTTAGAATTTAAGGAGACCTTTATAGAAGAATAAAATTATTTAGAAAAGTGAATAGAATAACACACTAGAACTGTTTACAGTAAATAACAGCATTAAAAGCTAATGATAGTTCTGGGCATGGTGGTGCATTCCTGTAATTTCCCCACCCAAGGGGCTGAGGTAGAAGGATCATTGTCAGGTGCAGGCCAGCCTGAACTACATAGTGAGATTCTGTCTCAAAACCAAACAACAACAACAAAACAAAAACAAAAAAAAACTTTAAAGATTTGAATGAATATAAAATAGAATGTTATTAGAATAATAGTTTGACTTAATTAGATTTATGTGGTAGACATATAGAAAGATATGGAACTAATTGATACCAAAATTTGAAGAATTGTTTTCAGACAGTCTTAATACTGAATGTCTTACATTTTTATATGAGGGACAAATGAACATAAATCCACAAAATTATTCATACTTATAAATATCATCATATTCATTTTTCCTCATGCAACATTATAGAATACCTAATGGTGACTTTTTTGATGAGGCAAGTCTCTTACAACCTTTGCATGTTGTATTTGACAAGATCAGATGAACATACAGAACCCATATATCTGTAAAATAACTTCTTTATAACATTTATAACAATGTGAATGCACAATAAAACTATGACCACATTACACTTACAGGTCTTAAAAAATAATAAATTGAGGTTTCTAGGACAATTATGGACAATTAAAGACATCATTGAAAAATTCTCTGATATTCTCACTTTCCAAAAATAAAGAAAAAAAAAGACTCAAGTCACAAATCTCTTAGCCCTGCATCCACTAATAAAAATGATTTTTCTATTTCTTATCATTAATCATTCAACCTACTGTTCAAAGCAAAAATTATTCTTCCATCTTGCCATGAATCTGTCAAAGGCACTGCTTCCAATGAAATTGACTTCTCTAATTTATGTTTCTTTCCCTGAATCTCTCAAATCTGTGTTCCCAATTTCAAAAATATAGTAGTACAATTCATATTCTCTACTTTGGAGATCTTTGGGTCACAAACAATTGCAAATTTTTCGTTGAAATTTTTTTTTCTAGTGCAAATATTTGTAAACAATAAAATGTTTAGGTGAAAAATGTTTCTGAACATAGAAAAAAGACAATGTTTTGTGAAATATATTTTTAAAGTTTTAATAATTTTAAAACACATAAATGACAGCGTGAACATAAACAATTTAAATCATTAAATAGGTTGTATTCTTGTCTGTTTTAAAGTCACATATTTTAGAGATTGCTTTCCATTTTAACAGGGTAACAACAGGATACAAATTCTCCGTCAGATAGATATCTTCATTGCATGTTTTTCCTTCTTCTTGGAAGGTGAATCTATAGTTGCAACAGAGAAGGAAAAAGTGTTATTTAGCTGAATATTGAGGGGCAAGCAATAAACTTAACAAAATATATCAGTTCAGTAGTTCGTTTTTTGATTGAAAACAACAAATTTTTAAAAAGTATTGCTCAAATCACTGTATAATTTATTTATTTACCCATATTTTAATATATTTTAAATCAATAATATACAAAACACTTAATTATGTAACTATTGGCAGCTATGCTAAAGAATAATACAATCTATTGAAACCAAAATAGCTTCATTGGCTATGATTTATGCTATATACTTCATCAGAGTGGCCAGTGAAACATACACTTTATTTCACAGACTTCACAGCCTTCCCAGATTCAAATGTAACAAGTGGTGCAGTCATTTATGTACTGAAAAAGAAATGCTTTTATTTGAACACTAATATTTTCTACATATTTCTGTATTATGAAACAAGATATGGAGAAAAAAATCAAACCGAAATTCAAGTCAAAATCCTTATAAAGTTAATGACAATTAACTCTCATAGTAATAATTTTAGGTATATTTAGCAACTGACACAGAGAAATTTTGGAAATTTAAAATAACACAAAGCCCACACATTTGTTAGTCTCTTTCTTTCAGGAAGAGGGAGGGAGGAGGGAGAGGGAGAGAGAGGGAGAACAGAGAGAGAAAGACAAAGATTCAATATATAACTGTTAAGTAGTACTACTTCAGCATATAGTATATTTACATTTAGTAATTTCTGTTCATTCAAGATGTGTGATCTGGATCCAGTGAAGTAGTCAAAAGGATATCATTTTTTCAGTTGTAGTTGAAATGGAGTTTTCAACCTGTAATAAACTGAAGTATTAAGTAAACAAACAAGAAAAGGATTACTGTATTCAGGCATTTTCCTAAGTAAACAGACTTACAAATTAAAAATCTCTAAAGTTCTAAAATTTTTATTTTTATTTCCAAAAGAATAGTTTTTTTGAAAAAAAATCAATCTTAGGGTCACTTATTCATCAAATTTAAAATATTCATACTGACCTTTATTCTTATCATTATGTGAATTCACATCTTGTACAATACTAGGCACATGATAGAAATTAAATGACATGCTTATTGAAAATAAGTGAGGAATGAATTTGGCAATGCATTTTTCCTGATTCAAAAATATTTTTAATCAAAGCAATTCTATTTAAATCAGCAAAAATAAAGATTCTTAGGTATACAGTTTGAAGTATAAGGAAAGGAAAGTGAACGAAATGGTTATCTAATGATAATTTAACCTTGTAATCAGTAGTCCTGTCTTTTCTCTATACCATCAACTGCATCTAAATATTAGTGCAATGTGCTTAGAAATATAAAGGACTGCTACTTGGTGGAATAATTATGACCTCAAGCATGCACATGGGTAATCATTTGCAGAGACATAGTGTAGTTTCTATTTTCTTTCAATGCCATTTATGGTATAACTATGATTGATATGATTGGATGCAATCTCTACTCTCACAAATATAGTAATTTCATTAATTATTTTGATTGCATATTAGTGACTGATTTTATTACACAATATCCCAACAGTATAAGCATTAGTAAACATAGTACATAGCAGAGCCTCACAAATTTGCTTAAAGGAATAGGAACTATGCATGCTAAACTGAAAATATAAGTTGCTCATTCATTTTGGAAGAGTTTTTCACAGATCTCTCACATTTCTGCAAGTTATTTGTTAGTATTTTTTTTTTCACTATCTCTTCAAGTCTGCTTGTAAAGGAAAATGCTTTGGAAGATTGAGATCATTATCTCCTACTAAGAAAGAGAGCCAAGGGCAAATTTGTTTGTTCTTCACAATAAAAGATATAATATCTCCTTTCAGATCATAGGTTTGTTAGATTGCTGGTAGCTCTTTAAAAGTTCTGAGTTTCCTAAAAGCTGGCATACTCAAGCTGTGATGGAAATCCACCAAGCCCGTGCAGCCTCCATCTGAGCCCCTCCACTTTGCCCTGTGCAAATCAGAAAGCAAAGGGAGCTGTTATTAACATGAAGGACATCCTGCCTGCTTGCAGAGTAATAAAGCCCTTTATCTCTGAACTAGGGTTCTCATATCTTCTGACAGCATCCATGAAACTATGGCAGATTAATTTGTTAGCTTTACAGAAGGATAATATCTCAGATCTTTCAGAGTTCTTGACAATTTAAAAACTATCTTGAATATGACAAAATTACTTCTGATGTTATAATTGTGTTTATAATATAATTTACTGTAATGGTAGAATTAGTTAGGATTGGTTTATTCAGTAGGAGTTTGAAATAATTTTTGTGTAATCTGACATTCATCATTCAGGAACTTTCTATAAGTTTTGCAACTTTTGGTAATTGGAATGAGATAGTATTTTACATCATGGTGTAATGTTATTTATAATACTACTTCAAATAACTTTGAATTTTATTATCCTACATTTCTTCATGCTGATCATATCAGCACAGCAAGCTTGATAAAACAATGAAGTAACCTAAGAGTATCACATTTGCTTTCTGATTCTTAATATGTTATATATTTAAATAATTTTATGTATGTAAATAAGAACATTTCCTCTCAACCTGAAGTTATTAAATGGAAGACTGCACAGTTTCTGAAACTGAAGATAAAAGTTACCTACAGATAATAATCCATGAAAAATAGATTGACTTAAATGCTAGCGTGTTGAAGAAAGTTTTAAGGGAATTTCAATATGACTCATATACAAAAATTACCCACATATTAAAAAATATTATTGATGACAACTTGATATATTAAAATGACGGTCATACTCTCTATGATGTTTTAGATCAACCTTTCTATTAACTAATGTTGTAATTTGTCTATAATTTAATTTTCTTGAAAACAATTTTAATAGCTACTAAATATATAAAAATCAAGTAAACATGAGAACATAAACATTGCAACACATATGTAAATTACATTGATAGAATTTTAATTTAGATGAGGTTGCGATTTAGATAATTGGATGATTAAATATAGAATGACAATAGTATTATTACATTCTCTAAAAAAAGATCAAATGACAATTTGTATTTGATTTGAATTTATTTTATTAAAACAAAAATTGTGAAGTTACATACTAATTAATATTAAAATATTTCCAAGAAATCTACTTTGGCAGAAATGACTGTAAGAATTTAAAAAATTAGAATACAAGTAACAAGCTTGGAGGGATGAATATTGAACCTCACTACCAAAAATTCTAGTATACTCATTGTATTTAACATGTAGTCAACAAAGATATACCACCCATCTGGTCAGCAAACAAGTAGGAGCATATGTGTAGAACTCTAGAGTACACAGAATAAGTAATTTTGAACAATTTATATTTTCTTGATCTTATTGAAATCAAGTTAATCTTCTATTGCAAAATATAACAAATATATCTGAAAATGAAAAGAAACCAGTATAGATAGTTCATACTGGAAAAAATATTTTATTGGAAAATGCAAAAATACATACTCCAGAGTAATCAAAATACTGTAATTAAAATGTGCAAAGATCAAAAATCCAAGGAAAATGGTGCAAGTGTATGATAAAATTCATATAGTGATGAAGAGTGATGTTAAAAAATGTGATATATAAAAAAATCATGATACAAGAAAAAAATGTATCAAATACATTTACAATTGAGGAGCAAATACATCTTCAAAATTTTATATTTGAAGAAAGTCTGAAGATGAATAATGTAATTATCCAATTTAAAATTTTTAAAGAAGTGAATTCAAGTAATTGGAAGGAAATAGAAAGTATTCTGAGCTCAGAATCAAACTAATTTTTAACAAAGATCATAAAGCTGAATTCATTCGCTCTGTTCTTTTTTTATGTTTCTTCATCTCTTAATTCATACCATTGGGAAACCACTATAGTGATAGCATGAGGAGGTGAGCTCTTTGGGAGACAATTCTGTCATGAACACAGAGCGCTGGAAATGAGATTCGTGTCCCATGAAAGAGTGCTCTAGGGAGTTTTTTTGCTTCTTCCACCAAATGAGGACATAGCTGGAAAGTACCATCTAACAGACCCTCACCAGACCCCACTGGTGCCCTAGATCTTGGACTTCCCAGACTGTAGAACTGGGAGAAATAAATCCTTGTTGCTAACAAGTTACCTGGTTTATGATATTTTATTATACTAACTTAAACTAAGAAAGTATTTCATTTGAAAAAAAATGTAATAAAGCAGAAAAGACCCTGACTATATAATTTTTAAAAAGTGGAAAGTTGGGGAGAGGGATTCACAAATAAACAACACTACAATAATTTCAGGTATAGAAGTCTATGAAATATCAATAGATAATTAGAAAATCTGTGACAGTTAATTCAAAGCTTTGCTAAAACGAAAGAATAAATGATAAATGCTAAAAATATAATCAGTAAAGAAATAGAATTCACATGCAAGATATTAAACTAAACAATGAAACATAATTTACTGCTATTTAATTTCTACCTGAAATAAGTGAATTGATTTTTTTCTTTGTAGTTTCCACAAACAAACAAAATTTGGGCCTCATATTAATTCTTTTAGAGAATAGAGAAGAAATAGTAACAAAGTATATTTCAGGACCTTGTGCTTGTGAGGCAGGTGCTCTGCCACTGAGCTAAATCTCCAGCCCAAAAAAGTATATTTCTTAAAATAATAAGTATACTTGTTGCAGGAAATATTTTAGAGATCTTTACTTACATATAACAAACTACTGAGATGAATGAAATGAATGTGTATCTCAATCATGTAGTAATAAAAAATAAAATAGTTTGTAAATATAACAATTTAGGAAAAAATCTGCAAGTGTTTGCCCTTGACCTCTGATTTAGAAATGACTGAAGCCTTACTTTGATTCTTTTAAGAGCATCATTTTGTATTTTTAATTTAAAAGAAATAAATATATGATGGAATTATAGTCCAACTAATGTTTTAGAAATAATATTCACAGGAAAAATCAAATAGAATAATTAATAATTTTTGATTAATTTAACTGGTTTATTAATTATTCCTTTTGTAGTCTTTTATATGTACTTCTGTTTTAACTATCTTCAATTCTATTTATATTTTTGTATACCTTATCTTTTCCGGCACAATGTAAACCCCACTGCAAAAATATAGGTCCATACTACAAATTGTTATAGGGATATATGTATGGGAATATAGTAATGTTTTCAAATATTTGTCGAAATTATACTATGTATCCATATATAAGATAACACTGCACATTATAGGTAAAAAATTTCATGCTTCATTTGTTTGAAATGTTATGTACACTCAAGAGCTAGCAGAGCCCAAAACTGACCTCAATTTAAAGATAACTTTAGCATAGTTTTTAAAAGAATGATTGAAGTTACATACTACTTTAATAAGCATTTATTAACTTTCCTCTGATGATCCCATTTATACCTGGCTTTTTGATAGTATTAGCTATCAAAGGTGTTTTTAAACAAAGTGTATTTTATTTAGGATTGACAAGCATTCACTATAATAATTACTTTTTAAAAAATTATGAGATCGCAATTATAATTGTACTAATCAAATTACTAGAAAGACTGAGAAACTCAAGATAGGAATTGATATATTCATTTTTATTTAAATGTGACCAAATGCAAGTAGGTAAAACTTTACAAGCTGAGTTATTTCCTTTGACCTGGAGAGAATTTTAATAATTGGTGAGGGATTTGGGAAAGCCTTTTCTAAGCCTTAAAATGTCTTTGTCATTTGAAGTCTCTCTGTCAATGAGGGTTTTGGGAGTTGGGGAGTGGGGTGGAAGGTTGTAAAGAGCCTCCACCTATGGGGATGTCTTGTCAAAACTGGTCTCTCTTTCAGTCTATATACAAATATGTGCCTATTTTGAATATTAGAAAAGAATTTTTGAAAGGTTTCTTGTACATTCCCATCTCTTATTTAATTAAATGCCATAAATGTTACATTTACATTTTAAAAATATAAAATCCTAAATCACTTGGCTTTTAAGTAATGCCATAATCAGGGTGAACCTAATCAGAGAGTCTTTTTAGAACAGAGAAATCAGAAACTTTGAAGCAATAGAAACATTCCAGGCACCACTGCTGGCTCAAAGATGAAGGAGATGACAGAAAGAAAGAAGCAAATTCAACTGACAGCTTGAATGAAATGGGGAGAACTTCATTCAGTCCTCCAGATAAATATTCAGCTTCTCTAACTCTTGTTTTCATCACTGTAGGCCTGTGAGCTCAGCTGACTTTCCTCTATATTTGACTGAGGCAACTGGGGAATTTGAATGAATATTCTTTTAAACTGCTAAAATTGTGATAATTTGCCAAGTAGCAATGGAGAACTAATATAAAATCAAATCAGAAGAGATAGTTTTCAATGGTAAAGCACAGTTCAATATCATTAATAAGTCCACATGCAAAAATATGAAAGCAATGACACACTTTATCCAATGATAACATGTGACTTATCATACAGAGATTTATCTGAAGTGTGTAAGTGTCTTACTAAAGTTTAAATTCACTTCTGGAAATATGTATGTATATAGAGGTATGAAAGAAAATCCAGGGAAAATAAAGAAATTGTGTGTCTTTTGGAATATTGTCACATGCACTTAGTACTCTTTCTCTTGAGAAATCTATTAAAAAATATTTTTAAATCCAGCGAATTGAATGGCATTGACATGAAGAACAAGATAAAACAAAGGTAAAATTTACTTCTCATATGTCTATTGGTTTAAATAGCAAGCTGGCATTTTAAAATAAGTTCACTTTTCATTTCATTCCTCATAGGAAACCAGTTTTCTATTTTGCAGTGCAAATATAACCAGCTCACTGCTAGTCTGTGTTGAGACATATTTTTTACATGTTTTGCAGTGGTAAATTATTTTACTCAATTTTAGTTTCAATGATTTTCTCAATTATCCAGTTAGGAGTATTTATTATATTTTGTTATCTTATAGCATGTTTTCCTCCATTATTCTATTTATAAAATCTGTCCCGTTAAATTAGTATTGTGTTATTAGCTTTCAGTACCAATTCGGAAGCTCTTTGAGGAAAAATTGTGCCATGTGGAATATATAACTCCTATCAAATATATAATGCTTATTGATAGAAAATTACTAGTGGTAATTACCTTTTGGAATAGTAATGAAACTGGAATATTAAATAATCTCTGGCAAAGGATCACCCAATTATTGACTATCATTTTATAATTAACATTATTATATTTTAATATTTTATATTTCATATTTAATAATTTTTATATTTTCATGTTTCTTATTTCCATAACTTGTGATAATCTCTGTATAGCTATCAAATATAAAGTAGAAAGAAATTGCACTTAAAAACTAGTGAAAAGACTGTTATACTTGGTGGATGCAGTAAAACTCCAATTGAATTTTAACTCTTTCTGGCTCATTTTACTCGTTCTTTTGTAAGAACACACCATTGCAGATCACTCCCATGGGCTTTAACAAGATCACAAAGGACATGGTAGTATTTCTAAGGCAGGGTGTTGTCATACCAGCATCTTCTGCAGGTTAGACACACCTCATAACCTATCTGATATTTTATAGATGTGCAAACCATTACCAGAAGATAAATTGTTCCCATCTCATGAAGTTCAAATTGAAGTTTGCTTAATAAAAATGTTTCTTTGTTTTGTTATGCAAATTTCAGATGCTTCAAAGATAGATTGGAAAATGCATTGCTTCACCTACTGGCTAATTACATGGAGATTTTGATAAATGTATGTTGATTTTGAAGGAACTTGAAGATTTCCCATTATCGGAGTTCCAATTTTGTTTAATTTTATTAATTTTGATCATTGTGAAGTAACTTGTTTTCCTATTAAGAAGTTTCTAAAAGCAAAATCATGAAAGAGATTGCAAATTCTGTATTATATGTATCTCAAAATGAAAAATCATTTGTTTAAATGAAATCAAACCAAGATAAGTAATTGATGTATTTTTACCCCCCCAAAGGTGCATGAAATGGTAGTGGTACAAGTACGTAATCATTAAAATGTGTTGATTATAATTTAGTTGTCATCTATGAAAATTGTCAAGCACTATTCAAAATAGAAATCAAAATGAAGTCAGACATAGTATTATGTGTCATTATAATTTTTCAGTATCTGGATAAAATGCAACTGCTAATGTATGCATGTTTCGATCCCCAGAACCTAATAAGAGTATGGATAAAGGTTTTTATTTGTTTTGTTTTGTTTTTTTTGCTTTCATGTCTCAGCTTCTCCTTCCTAATAGATTCATGGCATGTTGATGTTGCACAGCACTTTTGTGGTCTGTTGTGCTAAACTAATAATATTATGAGATATGGAGACTGACTTTAACACAATGCCTCTCATTGTAGTCATGCAAGTTGTTTGAGACATATTTAAATCCTAAATAAGCATGTCCTTAAACAGCCATATTCTCTACAAAAAAATCTATGTGCATTCTTAACATTCACATTTTTTCCTTATCATTGAGTAAAATATGTATGGTTTCTAAAATGATGGGATGTGGGGAGAACTGTTCTGAAGTTTTTCATTGTGTCATAAAATATTTTCCTTTTTACTACTAACACTTAGATACAAACCACAAAACATGTAGTCAGTTTTTGTTCCTGTGACAAAACACATGAAGAAACACATAAAGCAAAAAAGATTTATTCTGGGTTATGGTTTCAGAGAATCCAGGCCATGGTTGCTGGACCAGGTGACTTTTAGTCCTGTGGTGACATAGAAAAATCACAGTGCAAGCACGTGGTAGAGGAAAGGTTTTCCCCTAATGGTGGCCAAGAGCCAGAGAAATGGAGCAAGAGGTGTGTCCTAACATCACCTTGAAAGGCATGCCCCCAGTGACCTACTTCCTCCTACTAGAACTCATCTCTTAATTTTTCCTCCACCTCCTGATAGCACCAGCAGCTGAAGACCAATTCCTTTTTTTAGCCATGACTGTGAAAGACATTTAAGGTCAAAATCATAACAGAACTATAAAAAAGAGCTAGGAAATTAATATATAAAATACATTTCATAGCCTAGTTGGTGCATGAGGTTTATGAAGTGTATGTAATTCAATGCATTATCACTTTATTGAGATGTCCATACAATGTTCATGCACCTTTAGTGCTATAATTTGATATATATTAAATGGAAATATAGGTGCAATGAGAAATAAAGTATCTGTTATTCTTGTACATAACATCATTCAATTGAACTCATATGGATTTAGTGTATGTTTTTGTTTGTGTGTTTGTGTGTGTGTGTGTGTAAGATTTACTAAGTTCCGAATGTTTGTGTTCCATCAAAATTCATTACTGATACTCTAACTACCAAAGTGATAGTACTAGGAAGTATGGGATTAAGTCAAGAGGGTAGAGGCCGCACGAATGCTATTAGAGCTCTTGTAAAAGAAGGTAGATGAACATCTCTCACTTCTGCAAACATGGGGAGACATAGTGAGAAGGAATCATTTGTAAAATGGAATGCAAACACTTACTGGGCACCAAGTCTGCTTTGATCTTTAACTTACATCTCCAGATATAAGCTTTCTAGTTTATAATAATTTGTTATGGTTACTTGAGCAGCCTAACACACAATTATACACAGATACTAAGTTGTAAATTCAAAATTAAATCTAAAACTCTTGAAATACTATTGTTAATGAATTGACCAAAATTTTATACTACTAGCATTTTGGTAAGACATTTCTGTACTGTTTTTATTGGGTTAGAACACACATAATATAATCTACCATTTTAATAATTTTAAAGTGTCCACTTGAGTGAAGTTTAGTATATTCACCAGTCACCAGTTCTGTGTACCTGCCAGAAGTATCTAGTTTCAGAACATGTTTCCCACACCAAAAGAAAACCCAGTGCTCACTAAACAGCCACTTCCTATTTCCCTCACCACCCTTCTATTCCTATACTACTTCTGGCCATTTCCGTTTCCCTTTACATATTTGCTGGCCCATTTTCCCACTAGGTTGTTTGACTGATTCTTATGTGAAGGCAGTAAATGTAACACCTTTGTTTAAGTATATTTATGTCATTATTGATCATGACCACATTTGATTTTTATACAAATCTAGATGTAGATTTTGTATATATGATAATTAACTTTATTAGATACTATAAATGAATGAATTTGATGCTGGAAAAATAAAAGAGTGTGGAAGAAGGAGGGAAAAGAGGGAGTTGAAGTGTGTTATGTGCATGTACCAATTCCCTATGGTGAATGTAATCATTATGCACTGAAAACATGCACTAATAAAAGTAAAAAGACAATCTAGGTATAGTTATTTTCAGTCAACAATTTGCAGATATTGTTCCATTGACTTTGATTAATATTGCTGAAGCGTTCTGTCCAAAGTTTGTTCTCATGAAGACTACAGAACATGGTCAGCTTTATCTCAAAGCAGTTCTGATTTAGTCCCGTTCAGCGTAGCAATTTTTTTTTTTTTTTTACTGAAAGTGCTTTACTCATGATTAAACAGCTCCATGATTCAGCCAGTCAGGTCTGGGGCCCAGGCCAGTGTCAGACATCCAGCGTATCTTTATTCCTACCTGTTTAATCAGCTCCGTTTCTCCCTGTGCATATATGCTAAGTCTCTCATGTCACCCTCAAATCTGTAGCAATCAAATTTCTTTCTTATGTCTATTTCTATGTGCAGAATTCTGAATTGTTATGTTATACATATTCCATATTATTCATGGCACTCTTTTTCATTATTTTCTCATTCGTGGAGCTTCTTTTTTTCATTTCTAGAATTTTTATTTTGCCCTTTTCCAAATCTAGTTCTGCATTTTGATAGCCTCCTTTATTTCATATATTTGAAGAGCTTTTATTATTATTCAAACATATTATATAAATTTTAATAACCTAAATCTGATTGCTTTATTTATATGCTGTTAACTCTTGCAATCCATAGTTGCTTATTTGGGTACTTCATATTTAATTATTGACTTTAGCACTGTATTATTCAATAAATCTCTGAGGTGTCACAAGAGCATCTATTGCTTGACTGAGGGCTACATTTACTATACAAGGTAAGTATACAGGTGACAGTACTAAGAAATTCTGCAAAATGCCTGTGATTTAGGAAGTTTGGGTCCTGCAATCAATGAGTTTTCTGCTCTCAATCCTGCTTCAGGCCTGGCCAAGGAAGGCTGCTGGTACCTCACTCCATCATCTGTCAAATTTGATTTTTTCTCTTTGTAGTAATAAATGCTACTTTTCTTCCAATTAGACATTTTTTGAGCATTTATATTTCAGAGTCATGACTGTATATTGCAATTTTTGATGTAGCATTTTAGCTTTTCAGTCTATGAATTTTCTCTCCTACTTTTGGATTAAAATCATAAACCAAAAATCTCCAAGATTTTGCACCATTACTCGGAACTACAATGTTTTTTTAGCCTTCCTGTGAGTTTTGTCTTCTCCAAGATTTTTCATTTATTTTAAACAATTTATTTATTTACTTATTTATGTTAATTTCTTGCTATGAAATAAATATTTTTAAAAATACTCTGCAGAGAAGTTTTAGACTATTCAGTGCATCATATTTCCAAAATTGAAGTTCTACCATATTTCTCGATTTTAATTAGTTATTTGGAAATCATTTACAAAAAGAGGGGGAAAAAAAAGAGGGGAAGAGTTAATGATCCTGATGTAAATCCGTAACAAGAATTTAACACCTCTGGTTGCAATTTTTCTTTGGTTAAAGTCGACAACACTGATTTATTTTATAATCTGTGATTGATACAAATTCAAAATTACAAATAAAATTGGTAATAAAAACTATTGAAAGTTCCCATTCATTTATTTAGAACAGATCACTTCCAGACAATCTCTGAATGCTTTTGCTCCATTCAAATCCTCCTGGGGAATTAGTACATTACTGCTTTTGCCTAAAGGCACAGGCATTTTCAATTACTGGCTATACTCTGTATCTTTGGCTCTAACCCTGATTCTCTCTTTGCCTACCACTTTCAATTCATGACTCATTCAGGTTTATCCTATTTAATTTGGCTGCTCCCCAGGTAATTGCCTTTTTGTATCTTGTACTTTCTCAACCTACTCAACTCTTCTAAAAATGCTTTATTTAATCATCTAGGTCCAGCTTTATAGAAAACTCAATATTCTTAGGTTTCTTATACCTTAACAATAAGCCATGCTGATTTCTTAGGAAAAAGGTATTAAAATATTTTATTAATTTACTAGGTTTAATTTGAATGAGAGTAATTGTGATTAACTCAGTAGTTTGTTATTTAAATCCCGTTGAATATTTGAATGTAAATATTTGACATTCTATTAAATAGTAACTGTGTAACTTTGGACATGTACGTTTGTGTCTGAAAAATAAGAATAATAGTTTCTTAATATTAGTATTATGTTGCTGATTAAATCCTGAAACAAAGCATTAAGGGCTTCATATTTATTTTGATCTGTCCTCGTCTTTCTTCTCTGAGCAGCTACTTCTCCTACCCTGAACACTGTGCAATATATTAGGAAATGGACACAGGCAAACTATCAGTAAAGGAGCCTGAGGAAATAATACTCTTTGACAAAAATCATTGCTGTTATTCTTGAGATGTGTAGAGATGAAAAACATCTCGTGAATGGGCAATTTAGATCATATAAGCATCTTCTGGCTATAAACATGGAACCTATGCCTGCTGTGAGAAGGCATTTCCTACCCAGTGACCTAATAATCCTTCAGTCCCTAATATAAACTGATCCTAAATTAGCTTTTGGGGCAAGATGGACATTAGACTTGTGTCATACATCTTAGTGTTCTGACAGCTTTTCAAATAAAGTCATCTTCCTTGCCTCACCACCTTTTCTTTGAATTTTATTAAGCTATCTTGTAGCAAGCAGATGGACTTGAGTCCAGTAATACTCTGAGTGCCCTGTGTATACAGACATACACCCAGACAGGTGCACATGCACTGTATTTATGAAGGTATAATTTAACATGCACAGTTGATGTTGGTAATATGTTCATTAAAATATATTATTTGCACAAACGAATGTATACATATTAGAAAGTGCATAATATGTATTTGAATATATGATGAAGCAACACTGTCATATAGGAACATGTTATATATAATGTGTTATACTGAGAGATAATTCACTTAGAGATGAAAATTAGAAGATATTAACATGAATTTTTATATTCCTTTATTTCATCTGATAATAATTTAACCTTCCTGAAATGTGCTTTTTACTCCTTTATCTCCATTCAAATCCACCTTCCAATTAAACAAATCCATCTTTGTATTTCCAATTTATTACAGAAAACATACATGACTTTTACCTGCATTATTATTTTATTTCCTGTGGACAAACAGTTTTTCATGGACATAACTTTAAATCTTCTAAAAGATGACAATAAAATGCTATCCTGTATCTACCTCAGTACCTGGATCATAACAGATGTTCAATAATTATTTGTGCAACAATTATTGAATCTTAAATTCACAATCTTACATGTATTAAGAGAAATGCTTATGTCATCAGATAAACACTGTTGGATAGATTCAATTATTTCATCATAGGAACAATTAGATGCTTAAAAATAACTTCTTCAAGAAAGAATTTTCAACATTCTACCATCATAAATCCTAAAAAAACAGGAAATCAATTACTGTATTATTTATTGTTCAAGGGGAAAACTAATAACGAGAAATTATCTAATGTGTAGATTTCTACAAGCAATTTTATAACAGTAAGTACTACAAAAAATAAAAGTTAGAGCACTAGAATAAAATCTGAAAGTGTTTGCAGCTCGGTTGTTCTCTTCTCTTTGTTTACATCAGCCTGCTTAACAAGGTTACTCCCTTTTCCTGTAAACTTCTTAAAGGTGAATAGAAGTCTAAATGACTGGGGAAGTGGGATTCAAGAGAATACAGGGAACAATAAATCAAGCAAGTCAAATAGAAGCAGAGATGAAATTGAGGTTTCAATTAGACGATTTCACAATGAACTTTGAGATAAGCTGTTCTTCTCTCCCACCTTGTTAAGTCCATTTTCCAGGTGAATATTATGACTTACTCATTAAATTTGATAAGAACACATAAAGCAAAATGCTACTGGAGGTTACAAACTGTGGTACTCTCAATAAAAAGGTCACTTTTTGGTGATCTTACAATACTCTATATCTAACTTTTGTTTATTAGAGTCTCTTGTTTTTAGACCAGTTTGAAATGAGTTAGGTACAGAGAGATAAATATCAAAAGATTTCACTTATAGAAATAGCAGAATTGTAGTTACAGGAGAATAGGGATGATGCAGAGTGTGAAGGATGACCAGTTGTGCATCAAATGACACAAAGTTTCAGATATACAAGTGAAATAAGTTTTGATATCTATTGCACAACAGGGGACTATAGGCAATAAGTATCTATAATAAATTTCAAAACAACTAAGAAAATTTCAAGTATATGAGCACAAAAATGAAAACTAAGCAGATAGAAGCATTAATTATCTTGATTTAAATATTCAAAATTTCTTCATATATGTTAAGACATCACTTCATGCTCCATGAATAGGTACAATTAATATTGGTAAATTTAATATATTATTAATTTTTAAAATCAGGCATGTGAAGGATCTTATACATACAGAGATAAACAGGTGCAGAAATAGTGTGATAATTAACAGTAAATAAAAATTAAAACCTTTATATACCAGGAAATACAATATATTTCATAGATCAACAAATCAATGTAGTTTCATATTAATAACAACATTTTGTATATTGATTTCAATAAATTTCAATAGATTTAGGGAGATAGGAAGATGGAAAGCAAAGTTATTGGCTGTTAGCAAATAAAAGCTGTAATTAACATAATGAAAAATAAAATAGATCTAAAATTAATGAAAAATTAGTAAATACATGGCATTGTTTAGAAATCCACATTTTAAAACTATGGGGAAGGTGAAAATGAATGAAAAGGAAAGTTACTGGAAGGAGGAGATAAATGGCAATAGGATGGCCATCTGTGGATTCTGATATATTCTTTATGCTGTTGCTGCACTTATGAAAATATTCAAGAATGTTTTAAAAAGCTAATTTTTAATACATATACAGTGAAACCTCGGTTCATGAACTTCATTTGTTTCATGATTATGGGGAAGATCCATACATGTGTTTATCACCCAGTGCAGAGATTGTGAACAGAAGCAAAATTTTGTCAAATGCTTCTGTTCATGAGCCAAATTGTTTGCAAACAGAAGCTTTGGTAAACCAAGGTATTACTTTGCATATAATTTAAATATACACACTGACATTTAACTAACATCTGTGTTGGTCAGCTTTCTCATTGTTGGGTAAAAATACTTTACACCAGCAACTTATAAAAGAGGAGTTAAAAGTTCAGAGGTGTCTGTCCATGGTCAGTTGGCCCCAAAGCGGAAACAGCATGTTGGAAGGGTGTGGCAGGGAAATGCTGCAAGTCACAGCATCTGTGAAGCAAAGGTTTGAAAAGAGCACCAGAGAAGAAGGGGCCAAGATTCAGGTAGAGTCCCAGCATCATACCTCAGAATCCACCCAGACTCAGGGTAGTTTATGAGTTAGGTTTATGAATCTTTTACAGTTCTCTCAACCTAATCAACTTGACAATAAAGATGGCCATCGCAACATCTATTATGACTTGTATTTGTCCTCTCTGTGTAAATTCCCAGGATTCTAATATTAAAGTAACATATTTAATATAACAAAGTTCCAGAGTTGGATGAGTACTCTCTTTAATTAAATAGCATGCATATACATACTATCATTGCTTTATGAACATTGTTTTGCCTTCTTGGTACCTTCATAATGTTGAGAATGTGAAAATTCTAAAGGTCATTGTATAAATATTCTTCAATTACTTCTTTAAAGTACAACCTAATTTCTCAAGCATTATGTAACAGATAATTTAACCAGTAATTATCAATTAGTATAGTAGTCAAAAGCAGCTAGATTTGATTTTAGTCACAATGCTATAATTTACTATGTGCAATAAATAGAATGAATACATACATATTCACATATTTTAGTTAGCACCATTGTTTCCATGTTATACACTAACATTCCCACCTAACGAGAATGACTCTTTTTTTAATTTTAATTTTATTGGTATAATTCAGATATTCATAATTGTCATACTCATCATAGGAAATTTGTACCTGTACATGATGTATCTTGATTTCTTTTTTCCCCATTCCTTCTTCCCCTTCCTTACAAAAACCCAATTTCCATTTTTTCCTTTTCTCATTTTTTTCCTTCTTTCCTTTTCCTCTCCCCTCTCTCAAGTTCCCCAGCAATATGAGCACACCCATGTTTATAGCAACAGTTTATAATAGCCAAATATTGGAAACAACCCAAACGCCCATCAACTGAAAAATGGATAAAGAAGCTATAGTTTTTCTATACAATGGAGTATTACTCGGCCATAAAGAAGGATACTCATGCCATTTATAGCTAAATAGATGCACCTTGAAGGTATACTCTGAACTGAAACAAATCAGACAAAAATGTGTAAATATTGCATTGTTTCTGTGGTGTAAGAAACTGAAAATGTAAATGGGAACAAAATGTACAACAGACAATGGGAAATAAGGAAAAATTGTTCAAAAGGATGATGTCCTTCAGTTAAAATATCATAAAATTTTGAGAATTTTTGTCTTGTACAATATTTTACTATCTAATTCTAAGTCCTTATCATGTACAAAAAACTTTTATAAATTTTTTTGAAATAAATATCACATAACTTAGGTCCTTTCTGTCCCATTAACTTCTAGCCCAATCATCACAGAGATCTTTCCTGATTACTGTCCACCTGCACCCACTGACTCTTGTCTATCCTTATTCTTTTCAGCCTTTCCTTATATTTCCATATATCCTCTTTCCTAAGTGTTCTTAGAAAATTGTGACAGGTGGAATTTATGATAAATGGAGTATATTACTTCATTTTAAGAGTTTTAATTAATGAAGTATATATAAATTTGCATAGGTTATCTTTTCTTCAATTTTGTTTCTTTTAAATATTTTCTTTAAATTTACATTTCAGTCTTTTTCAATACTTCTTTTTAAACCCCTTGGCATGAAACTCTGTTTATTTTTCATTCATATTTAATATTTAGAAGTGGAGGCATTAAAAAGATTGGATTCCTTTTCTTTGCATATGTGGCTCATAGTTATTGGATACAAATGTTCTCAATAATATGTCAGATACTATCAGTCTTCCATTTTTAGAGAGATCAATCCTTATCTCTGGAGAGAAAACTATCAAATGCATGTTTAGGAAATGTAAACCTGGCTACCGCTGACCTCAAAGGAAATCAAGCAAGTACTTTATAGTTTATAGTTTAGAATGGAAATTTAATTAATATTCTATTCTCACTTTTTATGTTATCCAGCTTTCCATTATTATAGCAAAATAAGTGAGATAATCACAAGAGGAAAAATCTTAGTTTTGTTCAGAGTTTTGGTTTTTTTGACAGAGGAAGCCTTTTTATCTTATTGGTGGGCATGGAAGAGACACAGAGAGAGGAAATTCTGGATTCTCAATGTTCCCTTCATGGACCTTCCACCACCGTTCTACAGATTCCACTTCTTGAAGGTTCTGCTGCCTCTCAATGGTTCCAAGCTGTGGTCTAAGCCTTCAACCAATAGGGGCCATTGGGGGCCATTCCAGATTCAAGCTATAACTGGTTTTCCTTACTTAGGATTCACTGAGCTTTACTTTTTTATTTGCAATTCTTTAGTTTATTGTTTCCTACACTTAAATCACTTGAATTCTAGGGGTGCTTGTTGACTAAGGACTGGTGTCAGGTAGGTGAATACTAATAGCTATTTACGTAAAGTTTCAGCAAATTCTCCTATTTTCAACTATTGTCCTCTTTTCAGGCATCAGACATCATTACATAGGACATCTTTGGATTTTATTGGAGATGTTGATGTAAGTCCAAAGCATTCTCTCTAGTTTTAATCTCTGTCCTCTCTTCTAGGTCAAATAAGATTCTTCTCTATAACTGTTCTAAAATTTATTGGCTATGTAATCATATGATAATTTGAAATTTACTGTCATTCTATATAATTGCTTAAGAATGATTTTAAAAATTAATTTGTTTTTGTCTTTTGAGGGTTTCTGAAGGGATGAGGGATTGCATTTCAAAGCTCAACTCCTATCAATTAAAATGGGATATGTCTTAGAATAATTTTTTACTAAAAACCAGAACTATTTCTGTGAGGTAATATTTACTTAGCAGGAACTATCTACCCTGCTAATTCACACCAACATCTTATTATGTTCACAAAAATCAAGTAAACCCTTTGGAAAATAGTCATTTTGAAAGAGTTATCAATCCATTTGAAATTACATAACCAATTATCAATCTATCAAAATTATATTCTAAGTGGACTTTACAAAATATAAAAAGAAAGAAATCTTGTTATACTCTCAAAGTTGTAACTTTTGAAATGCTCAGTATCATTGACAATCATATCATTTTGAGCTACTCTTTGACGAGATCTATTTCTAGCGTATGATTTTCATTAACATGGTAGATAAAATAATCATTAATTGCTAAAATGGTTAATTTTAGGTATCTACTCAACAGGACCACCTAATGTTCAAGTATTTTTTTTAATGTATCTCTGTTTAAATGAGGATTTTTTTGAGGAGAATCACATTTATAATAATAGACTGGTTAAAGCAGATTGGCCTCCATAATATGATGGTCTTAATCCAATTAATTGAAGATCCGAGCAAACCAAAATTTCAGACTCTCTTTGGAGTAACACATTCTTTTCTCTGACCGCCTTCACAATAAGATGTCATTGGTTTTCTCTGTATTTGGAATCAAAGCAAATTATTAGCTATTCCTGAGAATTCAGGTCTGATAGGAACAACTCCATGGTTTTAAGCTTCTTCATTCACCCTATAGATCTCGGTATAAGTGAATTTCCATAATTGTATGAGCCAATTCATTGTAAAACATTTCTTTCTGATTTTTCACTGTCCATATGTAAATTCTATTAGTTCTATTTCTCTAGAAAATACTGACTGTGACAATTAACAACAGTAAAAATGTTATATAAGACTCAAACATTTATTTTAATGAGATCACTGTAAAAAATTGTATTAAATATTTTACTTTGATTTGGCTTGGATTATCTCTTAACTGTATTAATGTTAATATAAATCCTATAACTTGTGATGTATTCCATTTCCTGAAGATGTTTTTATAAGAAACAAATTTAAATTGAAGTATCTCTCAATCGATAAAATGTCTGATATTTATGTATGTATCTCAGGAAATAAAGTTATATATATATATATTTCAGATAAACTTCTAAGTAAGTTGTTATTAAAATGTGATTTAAAACATTATTTAGTTTATTGCCCAGAACCCTGAATAGATAATAGTATATAGGTATTTGACAGGTAATATGCTAGATTAAAAGCACACATACACACATTTGCACACATACATACATTAAGAAGATAGATAAGACAGAATAGTAGTAATACTATGATATACTATAATGTAAAATTATAAATGAAAACACAGTGAGCAAAAGATTTTTAAGTAGGAAATCAAGGACAAAATAAGTAACAACAAAGAACACTTCTCCCATGCACTCCTAGCTAAATCATTAAACTTCGATTCAACAAATATTTACAGACTACTTTCTTCTCAAAAGAAGTTTTGTAGTCTTGGCCAAGGACACAATAAAGAGTTGGGTACTTTACTATCATCAATTATTTTACGGAGTTATAAATGCTGAAGACTGAGTAAAGCTTCCAGATTTCCTAATCTCATTGATATTGTACAATAGCTACCCAAAAGAAAGAGGAAGGTAAGGAAATCAGGCTAGTATTCATCCATATCAAAATAGCATCTGCCTTTGAGCTTATAGTATAAAGGTGATAATTTCCTCAGTTCTTCCTTTTTTACCCTGCTTTCAGAGAGAAAATTTCTTTTTATGATACTCTTTCTTTCTCTAGATTTTCAAAATGAGCTATATAATATTTCTAATTTAGGACTTATTCTTTTAGAAAATTACCAAATATAAAAAAGACATCTTTCACAATGTAATATTAGCAGTTTTATATTGGGTAGCATTATTCATCTTACAATGCTATCTGTAAAAGATGTTTTACATAACAACTACTTTGTCAAAGATTCTCTTAGAATTGCCACCACTGTGCAACTTTGACTAAGAACTCTTGCCTCATACTTTCAAACAACCCAAGTTAGCTTAGTTTTGCTAAATTGTGATGCTTTCATTTGAAAGTTCTCAATCTCTCTGTTATATACTTTATAGGAGTATGCCTTAGGGTACTGAACACCTGATGGAATAATGTCAAAACATGACAGGAATAATTATTTTAATAAAAGCCATTTTGTTTTTCATCACTGCCAGCCTTGCACATTACAAAATCCCATTTGTTTTTTAATATTAACTTCATGGATTTTCCAAAAACTAAAGAAAACCACTTTGAAAACTGCTGAAGTATAAATAGGAACAGAGCCATAAGGATACAAAAATATAAAAAAATATTTTAGTGAATGTTTTTGTATTACTCTAATATTTTACTGAAGAAGAAATACTTCCCTCAAAATATTTTAGTTTGTATACTTTCTCTACATATAAACCATAGTTACACTATCAGTATCACTTTGTGTTAGACTAAGCGGAATGTTTGTTTCCTATGTCAAATATACATGTGTCACTTAACACTGAGGGTTTGTTATGAGAAAAACATTATTAGGTGATTTCATTGTTGTATAAATATGGAGTGTACATACACAAACCTAGATGATTCAGGTTCAACATGCAATGTGGCTTCTCAATGCAATCAAAAGATATTGTAAACAGAAGATGTGTGAGATTGTTGCAAGTAGAACAGAGCAAAGTGTTTTTTCAGTAAGCTGCTTTTTTATAAATAAAATGACTCACTCAAAAATAATGATAAAAGCATAGTATAATGAATATATAAGGTGAATGGTAATTCTATGTATAAAATAATATAATCAAGAAATAAAAAAATAATGCTGGTGAGACTATGGGGAGTAAAGAACACTTCTGTATTGTTGCTGAAATGTAAACTGTTCCAAACACTATGAAAATTAGAATGGAGATTCCTCAAAAGATTAAAGCTAAATACTCCATTCGATCCAGCTATTCCCCTTCTAAAAATCTTTCCAAAAGCTTTAAAGACATCATATCACAGCGACATAGCCATATTCATGTTTATAGCACCATAACTCATAAGAGCTAAATCTTGGAAGCAGCATGTGGGTCTATTAACAGATTAATGGATAAAAAAGTGTGATATCTATACATAAGGGAAGTACTACTCTGACATAAATAAGAATAACTTTGAGTCATATACAGCAAATTGGATGCACCTTAAGATCACAATGTTGCGTGAAATAAACCAGATATACAAGTTTAAATATGAAATAATTTCTCTTATAGGAGAAATCCGAAGTGTAAATAATTTTAAAAACAAAAAAAAAGACCAACAGTAATTAACAAGAGCACCAATTCTTTGCACATGGAAAGTGATGTAGAGATGGAAGAAGGCAGGTAGGGGAAAGAGGAAGGAAATAAAAGGAACTGAGATATGCTAATTACATATACCTATTCTCTAAGATGAATGTAAATATTATACACTGCAAACTCCATGTTTATTTCATGGGTGAAAGAAGGTATCTTAATTAAGAGCAGTATTTACAAGATTATGAATGATTTTCAAAATAGTTATGTACCACATGTTTAGAAAATAAATACCAATGGAAAAATGAAATTATTTCATTAAATATAATTTTAATTGGGCAAAGTAAATATTTGCTACTGAAGTACACCCAGTTTATTTAGCATTTGTCACGTGAAAGTGGCCATTGTATGAAGTTATTTTTAAAATGCTATGAAATATGCAATCCTGTGAATGATTAATTTATCATCCCATTGGGAAAATTTACAGGTTTTAAATATTTTTCTGCCACAATATAGAAATAAGAATTAGAATAACCAACATAAGACTCAGAAACTTTTCTTTTATAAAGTGTTGAAAGTTTTCATCAAGTAATTAGGTTAGACTTCGTGGAACGCCTTTTCTGTTTTCATTAGGCTGCTCGTATGATATTTGTCTTACATTCTGTTAACGTGATATGCAACGGGGCAGGCCAGAGGGAACGGAGTGCAGTCTTATCTCCTTTGAAGGCGACTCAGCACGAGGACTCTGGCAAGGTGCATCAGCGGAGCTCCGAGTCTGTGAAAACCTGACGCTGCCCAGAAGTCTTGGCAGCTCAGACTGCAGGTTCCCACGGCGGAGCTGAGGGCTGCGCTGTCTTCTTGCTCACCTGTACTCTGCAGGGAGAGGCCCCTCTGGACCCAGAGTCGATCTGAGTGGGGAGACTGAGTGGAGAAGGCAACATATATTTTCACTTTTCTATCCTAGACTTCTGTAGTCTTCCAGACTGCTGCTACTTTGATTTCTGGCGTTCCTTTTCAGATACTTTATTCAAAAAGCAGTTTTTTTGTTTTGTTTTGTTTTACTTTTTGGTGGGAGGAAGTGAAAAGTACCAGGAGCTCCTACCTGGCCATTTGGCAGAATCACCCTGAGATTATCTCATTTTTTTGGTATAGAAGTGATATATGTTATTCTGTTAGTGGCCTGAGCCAATCTATTTATATATACAGTGTTATGCTGTATTTTGTATTCTAACAAATAATGGAAATCTTTAGAGGTAAGACATGTCTATTTTAATTGTAATTTGTTGTGAGAAAACTGCAATTAAAAATTAGAAAACATTACACAATTAGGTTTCACATTTTATGATATTATTGTCAAATTTAGTCATTGTTAAGCTTCAAAATCCAGGACAGATTTTATGATATAAAATGGCATATCATTACTCCACTTGAATTTCATTAATTGACACTAAAATGTAGTGAAGTTGAGCATATTTTTCCATGTCTTGTACCTAGTGAGATCTTTCTCTCCTGTGGTTTCCTGTGAGTGATAATTTCCAATTTTTAGAAATTAAATTATTTTCATTGTTATAAAACCTTACATTACTTTACTATTATACATATCACCAATGTTTTCTCTACTTGTTGTTTTTATTTGCACTGTGGCATTTATACACAGTGGAATACTACTCTGCTATAAAAATGGTAAACTTGAGCCATTTGTAGGTAAATGACTGCACCTCAAGAACTGTCTCAATTACTTTTCTTGTTGCAGGGACGCCCACCAGTTAAAGAAGGACAAGTTTATTTTGGCTGACAGTTTATATAGGTTTCAGTGCGGAGTCGGTAGGCTCCAAGGCAGTGGTATGGCTGAGAGACATCGCAGAGAAGATAGAGCTCATAGTGTATCAGGCAGAAGGCAACAAGCAGCAAGCAGCAGCAGGCTTCCTTATCCCATCCAGGCATCAATAAATCCATTCAACCACACCTAGAGCTATGCTAATTTCATTCAGTGCACTAAGTTAGTACCAGGCACCATTAGTCCCAGTATAATACACCCTAGATCCAGCCAGCTCCGAAAATCCCCAACCTAAGAGTGGGTGAGGTTTCAGGGGAAGATATATATCATAACAACATCATAATGTTAAGTGAGGTAAATCAGATATGTGAATTTAAATATAACAAGATTTCTCTTATATGAGAAACCCACAGTATAAGGAACAAATTGTAGGATAGATAGATAATAGGAAGTGGGGAGGTCTTTTTCAAATGGGAAGGGGAACAATAGATGGAGGGGAAGGAAATACAGGAAATAGAATTTAAAAAGAGAATCAAAGATGGGCCGGGGATTTAGCCTAGTGGTTCTGCAGCCTGCCTCGCAAGTGCAAGGTCCGGAGTTCAATCCCTGGTACCAAAAGAAAAAAAAAAAAATCAAAGAAAAAATAGAGCTCTATCAAATGGGAAGGGGATTAAGAGTCGGAGGGAGCAGGGAGAGATGAGAGGGGAAGGAAAAAAGAATTATGATGGGTTATTTACATGTGCAAACTCCCCATGATAAATGTAATCTTTATGTACTGCAAACATACTAATGAAAATATACTAATAAAAAAGAAAGATGTAAAAGAAAGAAACTGCTTATTTTGATATCATCAAATGTATCAAGGGTTCTCTATATTGGTTGTATATATTGGGTCTGCATGAGGGAATGTCTTTGCATGTATAAAAGGAATAAAATTATTCATTCACTTAGATTTTCCACAGTTTTAGAACTTTAATATCTTCAAAATTTATATTTATATCTGGTGTTAGATTAGAATTCAATTTTTTTCATATGTATGTCAAAGCATTTTTCCCCCAACTAGTTATTAACTGAACTACATTTCAGCAATACATTTGCCTAACTTATGCCAGTTTATGCACACTCTTTGATCTGCTTCAAGATGCTCTATATTCTTTTTCATGTCTACATTCATGTGTCAATGTGATAATATGTGATTAATAAAACTCAAATTCTCAAGTTATATTTCAGATTTCATCCCAACTTCATCACAAACCCAGCTCTCTGAGCTTTGGGAAATTTCAGAACCTCACTAAGCTTTAGTTTCAACATTTGTAAAATAAAATAGAATTTACTTTAGTGGACTGTAATGAATTTTAAATGAGTTGATTTTTGCATAATCATTGCTTGGAATGAATAATTGCATACATATGCATTAACTAAGCAAAAATCTAAAAGTTGAAAGCTAGTGGTAAATATGACCTATTTTTTCTACATGTGCTTTTAGTTTTTAGAACTTTACTGTCGAAGTATTATGTTTCTTTGAACACTTTGTTTTTCCAAGAGACTATTAAATGATGTCTGATATTGATGATTCCTAAGATTTCCACATGTACTGCCCATGTTTTCTGGTATTAATGATACCATGTGTTAGGCCAAGTTGATTTAAAAGATGTATTACAGTGGGACATAAAAATATATTATGTCCACTATTGTATAAACATTAAATTTCATGATATTTTCTGCTTTAGATTAAGGAAATTTTAACAAACATATCATAAATATATGAAAAGTTTATTTTTCTTTTTTATAAAATTAAAACTACGAGAATTAATACTTTTCTATTGTACAATGTCAATGTTTCATTTAAGATATATTCTATGACTGCATATTTAATTTGTAATATTGTTACTACATATGTTTCTTTGTACATAAATCAGTGTGTGTATGCCTTCTATTATTCCATGATGGAACAATATTAGAGTCATGATGAAATTTAAAAAATCAAAAGAGTGTAAGTTGTGCCTGTCTACTGACAATAGCCACAAGGAAGTACTATTTTGTCTTGAAAATTCTTTACATATTGTCCAAAACTTTGTAAACGTTGACTTTATTAAACTCTTTTCAAATTACCCAATTTCAGTAGACTTTTGTTCCATAATCCTAACTGTAACTTATCTCTCACAATTTTGCATTTTATAATTTTACTGTATAATTAAAAACATATTATACATCTCCAATGTATTAGTTGCTTTTACATTCTTACTGCTGTTAATATTTTTTGTTTAAATGCTTTAGAATGCTCAAATTGATAAATTAATCATATGCAGGATATCTGAGGTTAGTTTTTTAATAAGATGAAGCAAGTACTATATCTAATTTATAACTTCCTTCATTTCTATTGTTTTTCAAAAGCTCAAAGAAATAAGTTATTTTTATTTTCTTTAAAACTAGAAAATATTAAGATGTTCAAATATATTATAATATTATATAACATGAATTATCTGTTAGGCATATACTAAGTTGAAAATTGAATAATCTCGTTATAGAACTGCAAAACACTTCACTTTGTGCACTTATGTCCATTTTATTTACATGAGGTAACTGTAACTCCAAAAAGACATTGGTTTTTGAATTATGTTTCTTTGACTCACCACTATCAATTTTTCATGGTAATAGAAAAGAAAGTGTATTTCCCTTCATTTCTATATGTGAAATAACTTTCATCCCTGCATTATACAAAGTTTTTTCTTTATATTTATGTTTCTTGTATTTTTGGTACTATATATAATGTGTAGTTTTCCTTTTTGTTAGAGAAGAGCTTTTGGATATATTTCCATAGCTAAGAATATGCTAAAGACATAGTTCCATTTACACAAGTTTGAAGTTATTTTACTATTCTGTTATGATTCCATGAAATGTAAGTCTGCCAACCAAATTTACAATCATTGATCTCTAAAGTCTCCTTCAACCCAGGCAATTGTCAGTTTATAGAAATTACAATGTCTTTAACAAAAAGAAAAAGGTGAAGTTGGATTTAGTCAACAAATATTCAAACAAATTTTGTCTTTAATAATTATGTGAACTTTACTCTTTGGAAAGCTGACTTCTCTTTCCTGTTGAGTACTTGAATAGAAATTAGCATAAAATATTTTAAATATACTTCTGGTATTCATCTTAGAACAAAATATATGTGATTCTAAAAGAATAGAATATGTATAAATAACACATATGTTTGACAACAAATGATGCTCATATTGTCTAGCAAAGCATTTTATATATTCAAAATTGTGTTTTAAATCCATATTGTAAAAGGTTTTCCTTTTAGTAAACTGGTGTTGCCAAGCTAAGTCTACAATTCTTGTAGAAGACATTCTCTTGTTTATCAAGTGGATATTTGTCAAGATGAGTACTTCATGAGTCTCTTCACATTTTTAAAAAAATTTGCTATTTCCAATACTTTATACAGGGCCGACATGTAGAGTAGGACCAGCACACAGAACATGCACATTAAACCCTTACACAACTCTGTGGCAGCCAAATTGAATAATAAGGTTAATTTAGAAAGCAAATTTGAGGCAAACTATCCTCTCAACAGCTATAAAATTTCATTATAGTCCACTTATCAGAAGCTTTTTTACATACAAATCTATTTTTCTGGCATTGCATGGATATACGAAATATGAAACCTGATGCCTCCTTAGGAGGGACATTTGTATTCTGATAAATTGCTAAATAAAAATATATTCAAGAATATTAAAAAGTTAAAACCTTTTTAAATAACAGTTTGTAAAAAGACCAGTGCAGCCTATGTTTAAATATCGTAAGCAGAGCGAATATTTTGATCACTTTGAAGAGATCAACAAACCCAACTGATTTTAGAATGAAAAAAATCTTTAAAGATTAGATGACATATTTATCAGTGTTCTCCAGATAAATTTGAACAATAGGTGCAATAAAATGTCTGACAAAAATATTTAAATATATATGTACAGATATATGATATGATCAGTATATAGATCATATATATAGATCATATATATGATATACACACATATATATCTATATAGAGATATATAGATATATATGATAAAGAGAAAAGAATTTGGAATGCTAGCAAGTCTGAATTTTGCAGAACAGCAGGCAGACTGTGAACAATTGATACTAAAACTTGTGTCTGAATGGAGTATACAGACACAATTCCTTTTTCCTGGAAGATTTCACGCACATTGATTGGATGAGATCCATCTACACTGTGGAAGGTAATCCCTATTACTCAAAGTTTATGACTGCTAAAATTGTTATATTCCCAGCAACAACAAGACTGGTGTTTGACCAAATAAGCATCTGGGTATTGCGTCCTCTACAAGTAGACAAAAATTTATCAATCACAAATCATATAGTTTGAATTAATTTGAGGAATTTTTGGCTGAAAAGTTTATCTGAAATGCAGTCCAATGCCTCCAAATTTCAAACTGCAATCCAATACCTCAAGACTGCAGCACTTGCATTTATGAATAAAAAAATTTTAGAAGCCATCAGACGGAATAGATTTTCTTTGTTGGTTTTTTTTTCTTTTGGTACCAGGAATTGAACTAGGAACCTTATACTTGCAAGGCAGTCATGGCACCACTGAGTTAAATCTCCATCCCTCTTATTACCTCCTCTTATGTAATTGTTAGAGGAGTATACATAATTTGTTTACATAATTTTTTACATAATTTGTATACATAATTTTTTACATATGTATGCCTAATTTTTGATGGAATAACTTTAAAATATCCAAAGTACCTGGGACCTCAAATTTGTGATTTTCTTCTCTACACCATATTATTTCCCCACAACTTAACTCAATTATACTGTGCTACCTACATAAGGGATTCTGTATTCTCACAGAAACTTATTTGTAGACTGTAAAAATCTGGCACACAAAAATTATTTTCTTTAAATATTTACTAAATGATTTTACAGCAATAAAATGCTTCATAAACAAGGTTTCTGTTCAGGAAGTCTGTGCCTATGTTTATATTTTCAAAGAATTTTATCAAGATTTTCTTCCAGCAAACCTAGTGCTTTTGTGTTTATCTCTAGGTCTTTAACTCATTTTAATTTATATTAATAGAGAATGAAAGCTATGGACCTAGAGTCATTCTTCTGCATGTGGAAAACCAATTACCAGCAAAATTTGGTAAAGAGACTATCTTTTCTCCAGCATTTTTTATCTGGCCTTTTTGCTAAATATTTTGTCTGCTTTCCATCTTATATAAAATACACATATATTTTACTATTATTTGATATTTTTTCAAAGTGAACCATCCAGTTCCATTTCAATATCCTATATGATATTTCTAGTCAGACCATAGCAATCACAAAGGCTTTATGTGATGTCTCATGGAAGAAAGCTGTGCTCCTAACGCCAGACTTAGTGTACAAGAAATGTTTTTGATCTTTAGGGGAGTTACAGAGAAGGATGCAAGCCTTGTTCTTTTGTATTTCTACTGACCTTCCCAGCCACCATATCTGTAAGGGCAGAGGTCTTTATTAGGTGCTTTTGTTGACATTTCCTTATTGAAGACATAAACCTTAAAGTTACTTTCCACAGTGGATATGTAGACTAAAATAGTAAGAGCAGACATGAGGATCAAGTTTGGGTCTGGATTATTGTTGATCTGTGTAACTGACATCTCTTAATGTAAGAGTTTTTCTATTATTAGCCCTTACCCCCTACCTTCCTGTCAAATCCAGTCCACAAAATTGTCATAGCCTTTTTCTCGGGTCTCTCTCAACAGCAAGAGGACTAGCGCTCTTGTCTGTGCTGCTTCATCTGAGTTTCCAACAACACCATTCTATGACGGAAAAGAAGCAGGGATATTCGCTTCTTCTCTGATGTTTGCTTCGCGTTGATATTGTTGCCAGACACATTTAAGGGATTCATTTCTTCATTCTTAGTTTGTTGCTTTAATCAGAAACTCTGATACGTGGTAGCTCATGTCTCTCTCCCAGCTCAGCTGAGCTCCTGACAAAAAGTAGTGAAGAGGACTGGGGTGCAACTCATTGGTTTGCTGCTTACCTTGAATATGCAAAACTCAAGTTTGGATTCCCAACACTGCCAGAAAAAGAAATGTACTGATGACTTACTCTGATTGCTTCAAGTCAAAGCACTTGGCAAAGCCACTCTTTTACTTTGAACTGAGAACCTTCCTATGTATAAATCAAGGGAAATCAAGGTCCACAAATGTACTTTTACAACTAATTTGAGGACGTTATTTTTCTCTAGTTAATAAAAATATGATAATTCTGTCATCATCACTTCAAGTAGTCTTGGAAAAGTTTGTTGGAAAGAAATAGATTCCTTCTATGATGCAGGAATGCCTGTCTTTATTCATTCATAAGTTATTAAAATATGTACAGAGAGACATCTATGAGGCTCTCTGTATTAAATAATATGAATCAAAACTAGTGAATAAAACATGGATTATATTCTTGAAGAAATCTTGGGAATTTGACATAGAAGATAGATTTGTAATAACAAGCATTTTATAAAAGTATGAACAAAATTTTGTGTGATCTAAATGAGTAACTCATTTTGTTTGGTTAAGTAAAGTATCATTTGAAGAGATAACACTTAAGCAATATCTTAAAAGATGAGTAGATTTGTTTTGTGATTGAAAAGTTGAAAATTATATTTTGAGACTGTGACTCCATTTGAAAAGGACTACCTATAAAAAGAGCCAAGGGTCTACGAAAATGTACCTCAGGCCAGTGAATGGTGAAAGGTCCTTACTGCTAAAACAAAGCCTATAATTGATACAAGATGAGGCTAACAACAATACATGCTTTTGAATGATGTTATCATACTTAAGACTCTAAGGATAGGGTAAAAAAATTTTTAAATGGAGAATAAATATATTTATTTTTAAATTTATGTAATCTTAGTATTTTGTATACAATGTACTAATGACTAAATAAATTATTTTTAAAAGTCCTTAAGAGTAAAATATTAAAAGCCTAAAATACTATAATATTTTTAACCAAAGACATCATTTTAATAACATAAAACTTTTAGAAAATAGAGATGATTTTCAATCCACACTGTCTAAACCATGTCCATATTAATATTTTTAATATTTTAAAATTTTCCAAAGTAAAGTGAAAATACATATTAAAAATTTCAATGAACATATAAAGTACCAATAGAGTCAAGATACTTTTCTTGAATACTGGAATTTGAAATAAAATCTTTTGATTTTTTTATAATGTTTGAGATGTAATGTTGTGTTGACTATGGCCAAGTTGATGGTAATAATATGAACTGAAAATATCAGAACATACATAGAAAGAGGAAAGTATTTGTAACGGCAAAAAATAAATTCAATTTTATATATATATATATATATATATAGACATCTTAAACCTATGCATATAGATTGAACTATATCAACATATTAAGCTATAAGCTAATTTTATGATTTTCCTTACTTATCTAAAATTATTTTAAAATATATTTATATATGTTTAACAAAAATTTCTTAGAGCTTAGTTGCATTACTTAAAGGATGTTGAAGAGTGCTTATGATATTTTAACAAAAGTGTATTTCCTTTATAATCTTTATAGAAGAAATATATACAGGTACTTTTATGCTGTATGTTTGCATTTTTTAGATTTTTTTCAGAATCAATTTATTTGATGAAATCTGACTTCCAGATGTTATATCCTTTCATATAACCCCATATTAAATTATCAGTATAATGCTACTTCCTCCCAATAACAGGTAATTAATTTTTCATACGATACTTACCTTAATTTCAAAGTGTCCCAGAGATTTACATGGAACCACTTATTTTGTCTATGGAAAGGCATATAATTTCTGTAAAATTCTTGAAATGGTCTGTTTCTATTTGTTTCTCCACCTGTATCTTTGCTTTAAATTGCCATGACATATACTTCCTAGAAAGTGAATTATTTTACTTGGTATTAAGATAAAATTTTAGAAATTGCAATAATTTTAAAATCTAAGATTATGTGAGAAATTTCTTATAAAAAATCAAAGTCACCATACATAGTTCTAAAATGTTACTATAACTGTACAGTATTATAGAAATATTTCAATTCAGTTACAAATATATATGAAAATAATCACTTGTTACCATGTGTGTATATATATGGTAATAGTAATATATTTTATATATATGCATATTAGCTAATATTATATATGTATATTAGCCAAAAGATAGGTAGATATACAAGAAAGTTTTTCTTTATTTTATTAGCACAATAGTATTGTAATAGGGAATTTTTTTTGGTTCCAGAAATCCAACTGGGGTCCTTGCGCTTGCAGGTCAGGCAGCGGAACCACTGAGTTAAATCCCCGGCCTATAAGAGGGAATTTTTTAAAAGCATATTTTGGATTTGATCATGTAAAATAATTTCAATCAGCAGGACAGGCTTGGGATTATTTATTTTATAAATAGCAATGCCTTGTACTTAAACACAATTTATTTGTGGTAGACAGAATTTTAAGGTGACTCTCATGATTCCACCCCTCTTCTGGGTAAACCGTCTATAATTTCTTCCCTTTAAGGTCTAGCAGAATCTGGGGATATATGAAGATATCATTTTTATGATTTTGATGCTACGCAGTTAATTGATTGAGTTAAGTGAGAAATTACCAAGGTGCTCTTGATATAATCCAGTTCATTCTGATAAAACTAGGTATACAATTATGAAATGCAGGGCTTTGCAGGGGCTACACAGTGAAGAAATGTCAGTGGCCTCTAGAAAATGAAAGTAATTCATTGGAAGGAAAATCATGATCTTAGCCTACACAAATGAAAACTTAACTTTTCTCAAAACCACAGTATTTCTCAGGACTCTGAGCTCCAGAAAGGAACATATCCCAAATTATACCTTCTTTTCAGCCTTGTGAGACCGTGACTTAAAGAGTCCATTCAGCTATGCCTAGATTTTGGAACTAAAATATTGCAAGACAAAAAGTTTATGGTGAATTGTTACAATGAAAGTAAAAAAAAAAATAAAAAATAAAAAAAACCTAGTATCTTACTTGTGTCTGTAAACACTTACATGTAAATAAAAACTGAATGTAACAGACTAAAAGTAAAAATGAAAATCTTCAAATCTAAAGCTAGCCTTGAAAGTTGCACTTTCATTTCCTCACAAAATGTGACTAGAGAGGGATGGAGGGGTTGAAGGGAGGGCTGGGAATGGGGAAAAAATAAGAACCATGATACATCATGTAAAGGTACAAGATCGCAATGATGTAAATGTATTGTATACATAAATGTACCAATAAAAAAATTTAAGAAGAAAAAAAAAGCATTAACACCTACCAAAAATGTTCCCTGACCATCTTCATATGTTTTGTATCTTACCAGTTATCTTTGTGTTTTAAGGCTCTTTTTTGGTAAAGATTGAGTCAACAACTCTGAGAAAGAAAACAACAGCCAACAAGTAGAGCACATTTCTTCAGTAAATGGAAAGTGGACCAAGAAATAAATCTTTTAACTTTAACATTAAATTACTTTCAATACTAAAAATGGAAGACATTTCTTAAGGATTTATTAACTGTAGAATTCACAAAAAATAGTGTTACCTTAGCAACTCATGACACAGAAATTAAACTGTCAAAATCTCGATCATTCACAAGGGGTCACTGATCTTTGTGTCAACACAGCAGATGAAAAAGAGCTGCAGTGATGTACTTTGCCAGGTTTTTGAACTCTAATAAACAAGCTGAGCTGTGTTCATGAATTCCGTAAAATAGACAAGTGAGATGCAACAGTACCTCAGTGTGCCAAAATGGATTTACAGGTAGTTGGGCATTACAAACACTGCCAAAGAACTTTCATTTGCTAACTCCATTTGCAATGAGGCACGTGAGATGTACCTCATAAAGCTAAGTATGACAATCCTTGCACTTGCCAAAACGCATAGATACCGCATTATTTGTCATTAAGAAGAAGTCCATTAGGTATGTTCTCTTTAAAAAATTATATGATGTCTTTTGAACTGAAGCATAAGAGAAATCACCAGGAGATTATCAAGTCCCTAAATAAGTAAAGATGCTGCCATTTACATTTTGCTGAAATAAAAGCAAAATTTTAAAACATAGCAATATTAGAGTATTAATCAGCTCTCCAATGTAACTTTAAATAATTAGTATAAAATCATTTTTGATTTGGTGTTAATAAGCCTTAATATTTCTGATGAAGTTATTTTAGAACATACACTTCAGACACATTCATCAAGGACCAGGTGTTTTTTTGTTTTTTTTTTTTTTTTGGACAAGGGACTGGACTGGAGACATTGCACTTGTGAGGCAGGCAGCAGCACCACTGAGCTAAATCCCCAGCCCAAGGACCCGCTTTTAACCACAGCACTGTACACATTACTATAGTCAAGAAATGTATGGTGAATCAGGTTGGCTCTGGGGAATTCATGTGTCTCTCAAAAGCATCCTCTCCTCTAGACATCTCTTGAATATATTGGAATCCACATAGCTTTTAAATAACATCTGGGCATATAATGTGGTTCTATTTATTTTAATCAAAGGGAGATTCTTTCAGTTTGGTACCACAGTTTGGTGGTGATTTATTTTTACCGCATTCCTGATATACTTTTCATTACTGAATTATAAAAATGAATGAATGGCTGCTTAGTTCTGATAAGTGTAAACTAGTAGTTGCTGAGAAATGGTCCTCTAAAAAAATAATCACTCCTTATTCTCTTGGTACTCTCTTTACATCTGTTAGGCAACGTGCAAAGATGAGATTTATAAAAATGTTTAGACATTCTACCCTGAAATGAGAAAATTACATTGGATAAACCAGACTATGTGTAAAATAATTATATGAGCTGTTTTAAAGTAGACATATCCCTTTTAAAGATTAAAAAATTCCTAGCAAAGAACAAAAAAAAAGCTCAAATAAAAATAAAGTAAGAACTGAAAAAGGTGTTATAACTTATTCTTCATAAATAAAAAGTATTGTAAAGGACTATTATCATTTATTACATGTCATCAGACTGGAAAAAAAACCAGAAAAAATAGAGCGATGTATAGAAAGATAGCACTTTCCAAAAATGATCATATAAGAAAACACAAAAATCTAACAGTAAATAATGACACTGAATCAGAGATGAAATAGTCCCCAACAACACAAGAAGCTTAAAGCAAAGTATCTTCCAAAAAGTAGAAGAAACTTTTTTGAATTCGTTCTGAATTAGCCTGATATCAAACTAGAAATACACTGCCATTAAAGAAAAATGTAGATCCACATCCCTGATAAACATAGATGGAAATTTTCTCAATAAAACACTAACAAAGTGTCAAACAATCACTTATCATCAAGTAAGAGTTATCCCTGGGGTGCAAGAATAGTTCACCCTAAGCAAAACTATCACTGTGTCATAGCACATTAGCAGAAAAAGAAAAGAAAAAGATTGTAGGATTTTTATTTTCTTCCTCTCTTTCTCTGTTTCTTTCCATCTTCCCCTTTATTTCTTTTTCTTTTCTCTCTCTCTCTCTCTCTCTCTCTCTCTCTCTCTCTCTCTCTCTCTCTCTCTCTCTCTCTCCAAACCCAGAGCTTTTCAAATGCTAATTGTTAGGGTTTTAATCTACAATATGCCCCCAAAGCTTCATGTGTTTACAGATAGAGCTTTGCAAAGGTGATTGACACATGCTGGCTGTACTCAGCAGTCGATTATTCCATTTACAAGTTCGTAGCTGGATGCTTTGAAACAAAGTAGGTCCTGGTTGAAAGAGGTAGGTCACTGGAAACACAATAAGAAAGGGTATTGACTTCTTCAGCTCCTTCTCCTTTCTCTGCTTACTTAGCACTCTGAATTGAGCAGGTTTCTTATGCTAGGCCCTTGAAACAGAATTTCTACCTTGCAGAGAGACATTCACACCACTGAAACTCTGAATTAAACTCCCCTCCTTAAATTGCAGGTGTCAGAAACTTTGTTCCAAAGATAGGAAAGTTCACTAATATACTAGGATAGTACTCTCTTACTGAAGTGCCTCTACAGTTCATGTAATTACTTAGTAGGTTCAGAAAAAGTATTTAACAAAGTTCAACATTCACTCACGATTGAAACTCTAAAAAATGTGTACAAAAAGACAGTGCTTCAATATAATAAAGGTCAATATAAAAATCCATAGTTTATACCATTGGCAATTAGGAAATGCTAAAAGTTTTCCCTCTATCATTGGACTTAATGAAAAGTTGAAAACTCCCACTGTTTTTGTTTAGCATTATAATGGTACCCCAAGCAATAGCAATTCAACATAAAAGTGAAATAAAAGATATCCATATTGAAAGGAAGAGCTAACTATGATATGACGATATGGTCTGATACATAGAAAAACCTAAAGACTCAGCAACAACAATTAACCCAGACAGAATGAATGAACTAATTTAGTTAAGTTGCAGGATTAAAAAAAAAATAATGTCTAAAAGTCAATTTCATTTTAACACCTTAACAATAAATTATTTAGAAAAGTCCTATTCACAATAACAAATAAAAATAGTATTTAGAAATAAACTTAACCAAACACATGAAAAGTTGTATAATGAAAATTATAAACTTTGACAGAGTAAACTAAAAAGAAGTATCCTGTGTTTATGAATTACAAGTAAAACCATATACATATTAAAAAAACCCATACATGTATATTTGTAAATGAAACAATTCATCAAGATAAGATAACAATTTTAAACTTGTTTGCACTGAGTGATGATACACTGAACTTCATAAAACAAAAACTACTGGAAATAAAAAGACAAGCAGACATTGACACCATGATAGTGTGGGACTTTAATACCCCAGTCACAAATAGACAGGTCACCCATATTAAAAAAAAAAAAAAAAAAAAAAAAAAAAACACAGGCTGGGGATTTAGCTCAGTGGTTTCGCTGCCTGCTGTGAAAGCTCAAGGATCTGAGTTCGCTCCCCAGTACCAAAAAAAAAAAAAAAAGAAAGAAAGAAAAAAGAAAGAAAAAAGACACAATGAAATACCTAAGTTCAAACACAGCATTGATCAAATGCACTTAACATATATCTATAGCGTTTTTCATCCAACAACAACGCAATGTACATTTTGTTTCAGCACCACAGAATTGGGAGAGTTTCTCCAAATAAACCATATCTTAAGCCATAAAGCATGCTTAAATAAATACAAAAGAATTGAAATAATCCTCTGCATATTATTGGATGAGTGGAATGAAACTAGAAAACTACAGCAAAAGAAATAACAGATACTATACGAACACTTGGAAATTAAATAACACATAATTGAACAATCAATGGATCACAGAAAAAATCAAGACAACATTAAGAAGTTTCTAAAAGAAAATGAAAATAGAAGCATATCATACCCAAACCTATGGAACAATAAAATAGTCCTAATAGAAAAATTTGTAGCCATGAATGACCACACTGAAAGAATTAATCAGGTAATAAAATGGACAAAATACAAAGGAAAAAAATACCAACTAAGAAAAGCCCAAGACCTGAGGGATTCACTGCAGAATTCAATGAGATTATCAAGAAAGAAAATAAATGCCAATAATCCTCAAACTCTTCCATGAAAATGAAAAGGAAGTGGCAAAGCCAAAGTAATTCCTTGAAGCTAGCATTATCTGAGACTAAAACCAGACACAGGATTAACACAAACAGAAAACTATAGGCCAATTTCTTTATTGAACAGAGATGCAAAACTTCTCAACAAGACACTGGCAAACAAAATGCACCAAATCATGGCTAAGTTAGATCATTGCAGGGTTGCAGAATTGTTTAACATACAGATATCAGTAAATGTAAAACCTTACATGAAGAGAGGCATGAACATCACAATATATGGAGCAAAAACCTTTGAGAAAATCCAACATAAATTCATTATAAAAACCAGGACAAAATAGTCATTAAAGACTATCTCAAATTGATAAAAATCACTTGTGATAAATCTATTGCCAATGTCATATTAAATGTGAAAAAAAAAGAATATATTTGCTCTTAAATAAGAAAAAGACTGTCTACTCTAACTGCTCCTGTTCAGTTTATTACTAGAAAGTTTATGCAGGATAATCAGGCAATAAAAATGATATGAATAACAAAGTAATAAGTCAAAACAACCCTTATTTGCAGATGACATGATCCTTTACATGGTATACCCAAAAACTCCACCAAAATCTTCTGCAACTAACACACATATTAAATAAAGTAACAGGATACAAAATCAATAAACAAAAACTCAGTAGCATTCCTGTACAATGATAACCAGCCAAGTAAGGTAGAAGTCAGGAAAACAATTCCATTCACAACAGCTTCCAAAAATTAAATACCTTAGAATTAACCTAAGTGAGGAAATAAAAGATCTATATAATACTAATTAAAAAAGAATACTCTGAGAAATAAGAATACAAAGAACACCAGAAAGTATACATCCCCTCTTGTTGGATAGGTATGACCAAACATAGTTAAAACAGACAAATTTAAAAGAAAATCATATAGATTTAATGCAATCCCAATGAAAATACCAACAGTATTCTTCACAGGACTAGAAAAAACAATCCCAACATTTATACATAATCAGAAGAGATCCAGAATAGCAAAAGCTAACCTGGGCAAAAAGAGGGAAACTGGAAGTATCCCTATTCTGGATTTATAGCTATATTACAAAGCCACAGTTATAAAGATAGCATGATTCTGTCAGAAAAAACAAACATGGTGTTCAGTGTAACAGGACTGAGGATGCCAAAAGAACCACAGGCAACTTCAGTTACCTAACCTTTGACAAAGAGGGTAAAAACATACTCTGTTAAAAACAAAAAATGGGATCTTCAAATGATAGTTCTAGGAAAACTGGTTATTTACGTGCAGAAAACTGAATCCAGACCCATGTGTTTCTGTTCTGAAATAAAATAAAATAAAAATGGATCCAAAACTTAGATATAAAAAGATAAGTATTGGGGCTGGGGATTTAGCTCAGTGGCACCACACCTGCCTAGCAAGCAAGTGTCCTGAGTTCAATTCCAGTTATCACAACAACAACAACAACAACAAAAACCAGACAAACAAAAAAGATAACACTATATCCATTGCAAAAATTTTTGTAAAACTCTTTAAAATAGTCATATGCAAGGATTTCTGGAACAAAACCTAGGTTATAGAAGATATAATACCAAGACTCAACAAATCTGATTTTAAAAACAAAGTTTTGGCACCACAAAAGGAAAAAAAAAAGAAAAACAGCAGGGCCACTATGCAAAAAGAAATTGAAATGGGTTAAAAATCTAAACCTGAAGCTGTAAATTTAGTTTTAAAAACAGAGGAAAAATTATTATTGATATTGATCTGGAAATTTTTTTTTCCCCAATATGACACTATACACACAAACAACTAAAAAAATTGATTAATGGGATTGTGTCAAGATAAGAACTTTTTTCAATGCAAAGGGAACTAGCAGATTGAAAAGATAAAATATAGAATGGGAGAAAAACGTTTTCAGTTTATGGTAATACGTTAATACCCAAAGTATATACAGAATTTATAGAATTCAGTAGCAATACATAAACAGAACTTCTATTTATCAAAGGATCTCAGTAATTATTCTCAAAAGAAAAAAATTTTAAACAGACAATATGAAAAAGGGTTCAACTTCACTATCAGAAAAATGCAGTGCATGGCAAGAGATGTAGGTCTAGATTTAATCTTTGGCAAGTTGAAACTCAACTTTTCCAGCACCATTTAAGAGGCTATCTCTCCTCCAGTGAGGGTGTTTGGGTCATTTATCGAAGATGAGATGGCTGAGTGTGTCTGGCGGTGTTTCTGCATCTTCTAATCTGTTCCACTGGTCCTCAAGTCTGTTTCTTTGCCAGTACCATGCTGTTTTTATCACAGTAGCTTTGTAGTATAGTTGCAGGTTGGGGAATGTGATACCCCCTGCCATGTCTCTGTTCCCTAGAATTGCTTTTGCTATTCTGGGTCTCTTCTTGTTCCAAATGAATTTTTGGATTGTTTTCTCAAGGTCCATGAAGTATGCTGCTGGGATCTCAATTGGAATTGCATTGAATCTATACAGCAGTTTTGGAAGTATGGCCATTTTCACTATATTACTCCTTCCTACCCAGGAGCAGGGCATGTCTGTCCAGATCTAAATATTAAAATAGAAACGCTGAACCAGTTGGAACAGAGGTTAGGTAGAACTCTTGAAGATATTGGTGTAGGAAAAGATTTTATGTACAAAACCTCAGTTGCCCATGAACTGGCACAATCATCTTCTTATTAAAAGGCTTCTGTACAGCAAGAGAAACCACCAGCAGTGTGAAGAGACAACCCACAATGTGGGAAAAAGATTTCACCTGCTTTTCCTCAGACAAAGGTCTACTATCTCAATCTATAAAGAACTTAAAAAGATCAGACCTCCCAAATTTAAAGACCCAATCCAAAAATGGGCATCTGAAATGAACAGACATTTCTCAGACAAGGAAGTAGAAATAGCAAATAAATACAGGAAAAAACGTTCAAAATCACTGGTCATTCGAGAGATGCAAATGAAAACAACGCTGAGATTCCACCTCACTCTGGAAAGAACGGCTGCTATCTTGAAATCAACCAATAACAAATGGTGTCAGGGCTGTGGGGAAAGAGGAACCCTGCGCACTGCTGGTGGGAGTGTAGACTGGTGCAACCACTGTGGAAATCAGTACGGAGATACCTCAACCAACTAGGACTGGGTGTTCCATTTGACCCCGCTACTCCCGTGCTGGGGATCTTCCCCAAAGAATTAAAAGAATCATACCACAGTGATATATGTGCGCCCATGTTCATAGTACCACAGTTTGTAATAGCTAAAACTTGGAAACAGCCCAAATGCCCATGAAGTGGAGACTGGATAAAGAAAATGTTGGGTTTTTTTATAAAATGGAGTACTACTCAGCCATAAAAAATGAGAAATTAGAGACATATATAGCTAAGTGGATGCACATTGAGGCCATATTCTTAAGTGAAATAAATAGGACACACATATATAAATACCGAATAGTTTCTCTGGTGTGAGAAACTGAAAGTGTAAATAAGGACTAAAATGTATAATAGGTCATGTGAAATAGGAACAAAAGGGGCAAAGGGGAAGGAAGCGGGAGGGGTAGCCATAAGGAAAGAAGAGAATGGAATTAATATGAGAAAACTGAATAATAGGAACAAAATCTTTGTAAATAGGGAGGAATGGAGGGGTTGAAGGGAGGGCTGGGTATGGGTGAAAAAGAAGAACCAAGAGAGACTACGTAAAGGTGCAAATTTCCAATGATGAATGTCATTATATTGTATCCCTAAAATGTACCAATGATTAGAATGAATAATCGATAATGCAAAATAGGAAGAAAAGGTCCAAAGGTGTAGGGGTAGTGGGAGGGGCAGGGAAAAGGAAAGAAGGGAAAGGAAAAATGATGAGAAATGGAAAAAATGGAAATAAAGTCTTTGTAAATAGGGAAGGGTGGAGAAGGTGAAGGGAGGGCTAGGAATGGGGAAATAATAAGAAGCAAGATGCATCATGTAAAGGTACAATTCCCAATGAGAAATGTAATTGTGTTGTATACATAAAATGTATCAATAAAATAATTTTAGAAAAAAAAGAAAAATATAAATTGAAATGTTAGTGCAATAACACCTCACTTCAATTAAAAGTGTATTACTAGAAAGATAAAAAATAATAGGAATTGATAACAAAAAAAACATGGTTCACTTTTGGGAATATAATGTGCTATAACAATTATAGAAAACAATAAAAAGGAGCTTTAAAACATTTAAAAAATGGAGCTACTAAGTTATATAGCAACATAACCTGTAGGTATTTGCACAAAAATATTTATATCAAGATATCTTTATCCTCAAGTTTACATTAACATTATATTCAATAGTGAAGGTATTGAAACTCCCTAAATACTAACTGCCCACTGATGAATGAATGGACAAAGTAAAAGGATATTCATTGAGATAATAAAGGCAAATACTACACGATCTCACTTAGAGGCAGAATATAAAATACTCAAACTGACAATAACAGTATAAAATGATGGTTTCCTGGAATGCAGGTTGGGAGAAATAAGATGTCACTCAAGAAGTATCAAGTTTTAATAATACAATAGGATAAGCTCTGGAGACTGATATACAACATAACTTTAGTTAATAATATTGTATTGCATTGGGCCCGAGATTTAGCTTAGTGGTTTCACCACCTGCTGCGCAAGCACAAGGACCGGAGTTCGATTCCCGGTACCAAAATAACAACAACAACAATAATAATAATAATAATAATAATAATAATAATATTGTATTACACATTTGACATTTGTTAAGAGGGTAAGTCTTGTGTTCATTTCACACACTAAAACAGAACAAAATGGATGAAAAATGCAGAAGACAACTATGTGTGGTAGTGGATACATAAATTAGCCTAATTTTGGTAAAATTTAATATATGCATATATAAAATCACCACATTTTATGAGTAAATATTATATACAAAATTATTATAATTTTAGTCAATAAAATATAATTATTAATGTGCAATTATTAGTTGTCACCCAGACCTTAATATATCTGGGAAAAAATAGAAACGCTACTCCAGTTATTCAGAGAGATGCAGTGAGAGACGAGTGATCTGAAGTGTAAGAAAGACTCATCTTTGGTTGTTGGCTTGAAGATAAAAAAGTCAGTGAGCCTGGGAATGTAGGTAACCCCGGCAATTCAGAATGATGTCTGGGCCTAAAATCAGCTGCAAGCAGGGTCTCCAACTTCATGACTCTAGGTTCAGCTAGTGATCTAAGTCTACACTGCACTATTGCTGTATATCCAGAGAAAAGTTCTAGCTCTACTGAAAACTTGATTGCGTTAAGAGAGACTATATGCAAAGAATGAAGGTGATCTGCCAGATTTGTAAGCTCTATAACTTTGCAATTATGGATTTAGCTGGGACATTGAATTGGTGATTTTTATGACATTAATAAAAAACTAAGACACAGAATCCACCAACTGCTGGGTCACATGTCTTGGTCTTTGACAGTCTTGACTCATTCTTTTATTTAATATCTTTCTCAACTTAACTGCTGTTTTCTTCTTGCTTGGTATATAAATGTGCCCATACATATGCCACATTTCAACACTAACTGGATTTCTGATTTTTTTCTAAGAAACAATTTGAAAAGTACACTTTTCTAACTTCACATACTGCTGATTATACCTGAAATTCTAAGTGCTGTGATATTTGTTTCCAATAAAGTCTCTCAGAGAACTATTCTACAGACAAACAAGGTAGACCTGGGCTCCGAGCCAATCTTGGGAGTCTAGCCAGCATTAGATATTCAAAAGGAGTATGGACTATGGCTGCAATCAAAGGAAAAAGGTAGAATATCTACATAGTACAAGTGGGCATATTCTTCTCTGAACTCACTTCCTTCTCTGAGTCTTACATTGAAAATACATACATACATATGATGTCAACCAGCTACAACTCACCTTTCCCTTGTTACTTTCCACCTTCTTCTTCTAAACATTTACACTTCATCCTCTTTCTCCTCCTCTTTTTATTCCTCCTTCTATTTTTTGTCTTTCTCTTCCTGATTGTGTTATTATCAGAAAGAATTTTTTCAAAACATAAATGGAATTAATTGTATGGTATTACATATTAATAACTCAAAGACATTTTTGCATTTCTAAAATATTGGTGAGAGGTGTTAATATATTAGAAAAAATAACACGTAACTTAACTGTTAATATTTGTTCATAATTCAACATCTATTTATGAAGACCTAGTTTGACAGATGCTAGGGATAAAGTGGTAAACACAGTCCGAATTTCAAGGAATGTCCATGTATGGAAAAACAAGTATAAAACAGATAAACATTTGTATACTATGATACAAGGAAACAAATCTTAGTTGTTATAATAACACAGGAAAACTGAATTCTTTTGAGGGGAGTCAAATTGCTTAGAATTGGGATTAGGATTTTAAAACATACATAGTATGAATGAAGTAATATTGAATAATTTTATCTGAGATCTAAAAGGTCAATAGTAGTTGATAGAATATATTCATGACAGAAAGAATTATGAAGTATAAGAGTAATCCTAGAAGAGTTGAGATGAAAGAACAGCACATTCACAATAATAGAAGATAAATTTCAGAGTATAATGAGGGAAGTAAAAATGGCTGAGAAAAAATAGCAGATTATGTTCAGTGCCAAAGAAATTGTTCAATTTTATTTATTTAAATCTAGTAACATTGGAAAGATGATCAAAAGGTATATAAGAAAATGTGATAGGATGAAACATGCACATACTTACGCATTAATACTGACAGTTGTACAGAAAATGTGTTGATAATCCAATACTATTATGTGTAATATGGTAAGATTATTTTAAGACTAATGGCTAATAAAAAGTTGAAGATTTTCAATTGGATGTTGAAGTTTCTTTACATGTTACGATTATCATTTAGGGAACTTTATGGCAATCAAAAATTCTCAGTACAATTTCCACATTGTCTCTGGGGAAATAATGTTTCTTTAAATACTAAATATAGAAAAAAATGAAATAACTACATTCCTGCTAAAAATCTGAAAATTGGGATGATTTTGTGATACTTTACAACATGTTTCTTTTTGAAAGTATTAATCACACTTAATGATCTCTGGTGTTCTTTACCATTCAGTGACAAGGGCACAAGTCTTTTCCTTGTATTTTGTCATTGGGTAGTGCCATGCCACAAGTCACATCATTGAGCTGTAAAATGAAATAAGTACCATCCTGGTAGAAACATTCAAATTCTGATAAAATCCCCTACTCTGGGCTCATCATATGCTAATACTTGAAGGACTCTATTTGAGATGATCGATCCATAAATACAAAGCATCCCATATTGCTGAATCACCACTGGAGAAATTGAACAACCTATAGTCCTCATGAGTGCAAAATAAAGCATCATTGTATTAAACCATTAATCTCTAATGGTTTTCTTCTGGCTGGAAATAACTTTGCCTATCCTAATTTATACATCATTACTGTAGTTTTACATTTTATTTTAGTTAACAGTAATATTAACTTTGGCTTAATGATCAATTTCCTTAACTCTCTTAATTTCCATTGATTTGCTAGGTATCCACATTAGTCCCACGCATTTGATGTCAAATAACATAAGATCTCCCCCAAATTTGCCTCAGTTGTCTAGAAAACTGGACTTTCTTTAAGGAGTGCTCCTTGAAGAGAAGCTTTCCAACTCCAAGGTGAAGTCAAGTTTTAGGTGGCTCTAAATTTATTTTAATCTGACATTTAAAGTTTATAAAAATTTGATGAAATTGTTCATTACCAAATTATTCTTGTTGATTTTGTTAAAATATTCTATTCTTTGGGCTTTTGTAAAATATCATCTTTCTGGGAGAAGTTATTTGTACTTTAAACAAAATAGGCCAGATTTAGCTGACTGTTCCCTGCTCCCACTGACAGTGGGAAGGCAGTGGGTTTTGACCAACGGCTTTCACACCCCTCTCCCCCACTCCCCTTATTCTCCTTTCCTTTCCATTGCCTTGTGAAGGTAGCCTGGGACAAGGAGCCCCAGCCCCTTCGAACCACACCTGGATTACTTTAGCCATGCTACAAGCCATTCTGATGAGTAACCCATGCTTACTCCCTTGGCAGCTGCAGTGCACTCCCACAGCTACTGATGCTGTTCCAGATATTGCTGCTTCCTCTCTGAAGAGCTTCCAGGAACTCTGCTGTAAGAACAGACATGTGGAGGAACTGGAGTGCGTGGTTAATACCCCCAAATCTCTAAATCTCAATTGGGTCATGATCAACAGAGTCATCCCTCTTGGAGATTTCTCCAAAGCAGTGCCATCCTGATTTCAGGCCCACAACTTTGGTGGAGACTAGGCAGCTGTCAAATAGCCCTTTCTCCTGATGTTTCCCTGAACTGTCAACAACACAGCTACAGCTTCCTAGACAGCACTCCAGGAAACATCCTCCTTGACCCGAGCAAGCAGGATTTTGAATGGATCTCAGATTACACTGTAACAGGATTGAACTTGGTCTCGTCACTGGACTGCAAAATATACAAAATTGCAGACATTAAACCAGTGCTTTCCACACACTTTTCAGATTATTCAGAGGAGTGCCTCCAGGATACCAAACCCCTGTGCTGCCTAAATAAAACCTCCTTCCAGTAGTCCTGTAAATCTGCTCAAGATTCCTACCTCAGGTATTATGAGCAGAGGAGGTTGCATTAGGAAAACAAAACAAAACTAAACATTAGCAGCATAGTTCCAGAAACCTGCATCAGAAAACATGGGCAGCTGATAAAAATAAAGACCAGAGGTAGAAACCGACAGAGATTGGAAGCAACACTTGTCTCAGACAGCCATCAAACAGTGGTGGTGACCAGGAAAGTCAACTGGCAATGTGGACTGGTGATGACCTGAATCAATCAGTCAACTGGCAACTCTGAACAATGGTGATTGGTGTCTGCTGGTAGTGAGTAGAAGTGGTAGCAACAAAGGGAACTTGCCAGAGTCTGGTGAAGACCTGCAGAGAGCCTCGCCACGTAGTGGAAGCTGCTAAAACACATCCAGATAGCTGCCAGGGGTAGAGCATAAGCCTCAGATGCTGTGGTGCTGACAGAGGTAGTTAAAAGCTACTAAGATCTGCAACATTCTATGAGGTGTAGCACTAAGGACAGGCTCTCAGAGTGCCTAAAGGCTGACAGAGCTGCACTTGACCAGTTTTTTATTTCAATCCAAATTGAACAAAGGACATTCAACTGATTGCTGACATGATCATTTGATTATCTGGTTGATTATTCAAGAGTTTTTTCAAATGGGTCAATCTAGGATTTTCTGTATTCTATTTGTCAACTGCCTTTGTACCAAGAATTTAAGAAGCCAGTTTTTATCAGCATCTCTCTCCCTGAAAACTGTCATGGAGTGACTAACTTATCAACATTTTTTCTTAAAAAAATTGTATAACATTTTTCATGCTGTCAGTTCTCATGCTTACATTCTTGGGTCCTATCCTATACTCTTCTTGAAATTTTTATAAAGATCTATGTTACTTGTGCAGGTCACTCACCTTCCAATTTTCAACACAGTTAAATATTTTCAAAATGCAGAATAACTGTATTTTATAGTATTATTTTGGTTATTTCAAATTTATTTCCAATAACATTTTTTATTTTATATTACTCATAAAACCAGAAATATATTGCTATAATTTTCAAGACTAGCAATGATCACAAAGTTACAGAATTTTATTTTATATCATTCTGTATTTCTTTAAAAAAGCTTTCTCTTTTGAAGAGTTACATTGTCTACATCCATAACCTAGATTATTCATTGCACATCATCTCTTTTTTTTATAATTGAAGATATGCATCAAAGGTCAAATCTTCCATCCCTATACAAAATTAATAACAATTTTGCCCTTATAAATAATGTATAACATTTTCATTGTAATTTAATGTTTGAAACATCTCTTACTAACTATAGAGTGCTTGAAAACAGAAACTCTGTTACTCATGTTTATTTCTTTCCTATTGTTGAATATAGTTTCCTTCACACTGTTAATATTCAATATCAATTTTTTGAAAATAGTGAAAACTATAATTTTCAATAAGAAATGGAATAGTTCATTGAGCAATTTGAAAAGCGCAAGGTTTTAACTGTTCATTCTAGAAACAAAGCAGAGCAAAAGAAAACATAAAGTGGTTACCTTAGTTTTTATCAACTGTGTTCAAACAGGATTATATCTACTTCCCTAAAGGTTTTATTCTTTGAAGAATATTGGTCTCTTTGTGAAGGGATGAAATAGTAATTAGCATCTGACAGTTCTACACTGAGACTTGTCATCTCCAGTATGCAATGAAGTAATTCATAAAGCATTTGAGAAGTAAACTGATTATTAAAAGTAGGTTAAATCTCAGCATAAACTTTCTCAAATTGTTCTATTAAATTCAAAGTACTGATTGAGAAGGATTATGTATTTTACAAGAACTGTTTTATAATATGCAGGGCAACATGAGAGCTAATTTATTCATTTATCCTACTTTTAAAAGCTATTTTCAATAAGAAGTAATGCACATATCTGTATTATAATTTTTCCACTTGAGGTTTCACAATATACTGGCATTCTATGCACCTGTACTTATTTGGTTAAGATTAATTTATTTTATCTTTCAATTAAATGAATAAACTATTATCAGATTGCATTATATCCAAAGACACATCATATAGTTACAAAGTACTTAACAATTACAATATTTGTCTTTCCTCTATTAATCTTATTATTTACCTTTAAAGGATTACTACACAATAATGACACTTTGTAGATTAATTAAATTATTATAAAATTAGAGATTATAACCATAGGAACATTTTCCTTTTAATCAGAAGTGATACAATACCCTTCATAATTTACTACTGCTAAATTTTCAAAGGAATTTTCTATAGGCTTTCTCTTATTTCTTAAGGATCACTCACAATGTTTATCTTTGTTTCCTTTTTACATAACCTTGGATATTTTCCTACACAAATTCCTTAAGTGACTAGAAGTGAAGGATCTTTATTTCCCTTTCCCTTTTGAGAGTTTTCTTTATGAAATGTTGCCTAAATACAGAGAGGATACCTCATTTGCTGTGAATTTCTTAAAAGAAAAATACATAATTTATCTTACCCATCTCTGATAGCCTTCTGCTATGACACTGCCATACTAATTATGAGCATTTAACAAATTATCTATCTATCTATCTATCTATCTATCTATCTATCTATCTATCTATCATAGTAGGAATTAAACTCAGGACCTGTACAGTGAGCTACATCTCCAGACATTTTTCAAATTTTGTGACAGGGTCTTGATAAGTTACCAAGTTGCCCAGGCTGAGCCACAATTTGCAATGCTCCTGACTCAGTCATCCAGAGTGCTGGAATTATAGCCGTGCACACCATACCCTGCAACAAATATTCATTGATTGAACCAGTTGAAGAAGAAGGGACATTTCTTGTTCAAAAATGGAAGTCTAGAGGTAAAGATGATGAAATATATTAAAGGCGAGCCTCATACATGTAATTGAGAAAGGCTCAGATGATCCTTTTTCCACCTGTTAGTTATACATATGGTCTCCTACTTAAAGGTGATAAAATCAGGAAGTACATAAGAATTTCTTCCTTTTGAGATTCTCTACTGTTGAGTTGTAGAAAATTTAAATTTTCAATAAAATGTTGTATAAGTAAAATGAAGCAAAATTTTTCTATGGAAAATATGTTTTATTAAACAAGATATTTAAAATGATTTAACTTTTTTGTTTATTCCCTGAAAGTGATGTGTAATGTCCAGATCTATATCTAAATATTTTTCCTTTATCTTTAAGATCTTTCTTTGTTGATAAAGACATGGCTCTAATTTAATGAGGGGCAGCAGATTCTAGAAGTGTGGAGTATAAAGTGATTCCAGCTTGATACAAGAGGATGGTTTTTTTCATCATTAATTTTATGTGCAGTGTCATTCCTTCCTATTTATTAGTGTATGTTCTTTTGTAGAATTTTACAAATAGGAAAGTTATTACATAGTACAGAAGGCCTCAACTGTTTTTATTAATTATATATTATTTAATTCTACTGTGTTTTTCTTCAAGTCTATCATATATTCCCAAAGTTTGAGGTCAAAATATCAAGTATAAATGGTGTGTACATCTATCACAACAGTGGCTGTTGCACTGAAGATGTTGAATAAATGAATACCAGTTAATACATGCTGAACTACTAAGTGAGCAAAAGCAGTTAGTACCAGCTGCGGTATTCTCAGGAATCTGCTCCCCAGAAAAGCTGCCTTGCTGCAGATTCTGGATGTTGGATGCTGGAGAAGCCCTGAGCCCTGCAGGAGCTTGCAGATCAGAGCAGAAGAGCACAAAGAAGAAAACTCCTCGGCACTCTCAGAGTTCTGTGCTTTCCACTGGCAGGATTGACATTATTCCACTTGGAAAGCACAAACTTCCTAGAGTGGAGGTGCACTCTGACAGAGCAAGCAAGAAAGAGTAAGGGAGAGGCATAAAGACAGTAGGTAGGTAACTAATCCCAGTAAACAGTGAATGACAGGATCACGAGAAAAAGGGAGAAAGTTAAAACATACATATTCCATAATTAAGAAAGTTATTCACTTGCTTGCTTGTTTTATAGAAGTTCTAAATGCTTAAGCAGCAAGAAAAGTACACGCTAATAAAAGAGGTCAATAGCATAAGAGAAAATAAATCATAACAAAGTTATTAGTAAAAGAGCAAATGATACTATGGAAAATGTAGAAATACACACACATATATACAAATAATATATATTATATATAAATTTATTGCAAACATGTATATTTATGTACATATATATTGATTTTCTGTTTGTAATAGAAGAACTAAGTTATTTTGTAAGAAAAAGATTGTTTTCCCATAGTTCTGCATGTACAGTCTGCCTGAAACTTATGATAAAATGTAAGTTTTAGAGTAGTTTAATTTCCAGACATGGAAAAAAGAAAAAAAAATATCAAACAAAAATATGATTTTATTAAAATTATGGAGTCCAGGGAAGAAGGGAGGACTGGGAGAATGATGGACTGAAAATTATCAAGATATGATATGTATGTATAACTCCCTAAACTGAACGTATATCACAAGTAGATAGCAATGAAATAATTATATAAATACTTTTTAAAAATAAATATGTAAATTTATAAATATATTAAAAAAATAGAAATTTAACAGATAAAGGAGCTAACAGCTTTTGGAATGTTCACAAATATTTAGGTTTCATTTCTTATATATAATTAATATTATAAATAGTTATAATGGCTAAGTAATCTAGGCTATGTGATTTTAAATATTATTTTCTGATCCTCTAGTGTATGTAAAGAAGCTATGCGCTTGATAAAATCAATTTATCTTTATCATGGGCAAATATCAGTATGTTTTAATACAAATTATATATTATTGAATTTATTTTAATATAATGTGTATTCACAAAACAAAATTACAAGACGTGGTAGAAATGTCATCTTTAAGAATTTAACAGAGTTTTAGAAGTTATCAAAACTTTTCTCCATCTAAGTTTAAAGTATTTAATAATTCCTGACAATGCTCATTAATGTAATTTCTACTTTTCAAATGTAGCTATAATTTCAGTGGGAAATGTCACAAAATCAATTTCAGTCTAAATTATTTATTTATTTAGTTTCTTCTTACCATATAGATTACTTCATATTTCATTCTAGTCAAAAGAAAATAGCACCTCCATTAAGAGTCAAATGATTATTTCAATGTGTTAATGTGTAATATTTAGCAGGCTACATTAAATATATGAACAAGTTTAAAAGAATCACTTTATTACTATATTCGTAAGTTATGAGCTCTCTGAATACAGTGTAGGTGTAATACTTATAGAAATGGTATAACTACTAAAGCAATAATATTAATGGTTTTTATTTTTACTATTAATTATAAAGGGTATTGATTGATTTTTGAACACAACATTCATTTTACCATTGTTAGGTCATGGAAAGAATTTATACACAATGATTTAGTAAAACATTAAAAGTATTTTGCCTTGGATCCTTTGTACACTCATAAATCACAGTTATAAGTTGAAGCTAAAAGAACAAATTTTAATTAATTACATTAAATTGTTTTGATAAAATGACAATTTAAATAAATGAAGATGTGGCAGTTATTATGTCTTCATAATAGTGACTTGCAATGGAATACAAGCCAGATTTTCCACTGAAAGTAATGGGATATTGTCTCTGTGTGTTGGTTACACTGACCTCAGAAATATAATTTTGTCCAATAGAGCACTGTCATTTTACCCTGACATGACAAGAAAATGTGTGCAATGCTTTTGTCAACAATATAAATTGGAGTGCCCCAATTACAAACACATAGTCATTTTCTGTGTATGGCAAAACTAATGTGGCCCATTATTGAAATGTACTACTTGAAATTTTGAAATGGACTAACATAACTATCCTATGATTATTTGCCTTCTACCTCTTGGTATCCAAAAACTAGTCACATTGCATTTGTTCTTTTAGTGCTTTTTCTAATCCTGTGCCTAGATTTATGGTAAAGTGTTCATCAATCATATTGGCAATGCTTTTAGTCACATTAAAGTAAAAATGATTAAATTTAATCAACAAATGCACATTTTACTTTTTTATATCTAACCATAAGCCCCATTGCAGTTTTAATGGCTTACTTCAGAGATTTTTAGAAGACTATCATTATTTATATGAATTAACTTCAATGTTATTGTCTTAAAATAAAAAGCATTCTTAAAATGAAAATAAGAATACAAAGAGATCTACTGGAGGCTAAGCATGCGAATAGTGGTAAGGCTGCTACTTAGAACTACCATCAATTAGTATACTACTTCACTGCCACTGCCAATTGGATTTGCTTAGCTATTATTTCCTTTTAGCCAAGGGCACAAAATGTAGAAAATCTTCATCTAAGGCCTCTGGCAGGGGCTTAGCTATTTATCATTTGTATGAGGATCAAGCAGGCCAGATGTACTGTTTATTTTAATGAAGCCAATATTAAGATAGGATTTCAGAATAGCAATATAAAGCTTTATTCATTTACTTTGTACTTATTTGCAGTTGCAAGAATGTGTCATTTCCCTTGCACAGAAAAAAGCTCTGGCTTTAAATCATTTTGTAAAATATTTCCAAATACAGAAACCACTCATATTTAGATTCCATTTTCACTATGAGGTTTTGCTTTTATTTTTGTTTGTTTGTTCTTAACTATTTCTTTTATGAAGAAGAGTTTGCCATATTTTGCTGATCCATACTGTGCTCTGAAGCACAGACTGAAGGAAAATGTATGTAAGTTTTGAGGAAAGAAGATTTCTGAAGTTCAGAGACAATCTACACAGGTTGTGTATTTGAGTATGAAATCAGGAGATGGTAGTCATCTGCAAGGTAATTTCAGAGTTCTTTATCTTCTTTCATGGATACAATGTTTGACATGAGTCCAGTGCCTCCCAATAGGCTAATCAATAAGAGGAAGTGAGGCTGACTAAGCCAGTCTGGCTTTGACACAGTATGTGGAAATGGCAATGCCCAAAATCTGCATGACAGAAAGAGACAGCATTTTACAATAGATAGATGCTACTTTATTCAGCCCTTTGTTGCTCCTCTAACATTTGAAAACGTTTAGTAATCACTACTTCATTATCATGTATTGTAGATTGAGGGAAAAATAATGGAGCACCTCCAGAAATTATCAGCTTGAAAAATACTTTAAAAATGTTTTCTTATAGTTCTGCTCATTTAATTACTTTTTTGATGTTTCCCACATTACTGGACTAGGTTCAAAAATTCTGAGGACACATTTGACAAGGAATACTATTATCCCTTCAACTATCCATTTAGGTAGAAATTAGCTCCATTTTATCCAGATTATATTCTAGACACCAAGCAAGTTACTGTGCTCATGAAACTGGTCAGAAAAAAAAAAGGAAAACAATTTAGGTTTGTCTAAGCAATTGATGTTATTATGACTACTCAACCACAGATGAGGAAGAATATACCATTGAGGCCACCTTTTTATTCTATTGAAAGAAGTTTTATATGCTATGTAGAAGCCAAGATGAAAAGATATATGGAGCTGTCACTAAAATATGACAAACTATCTTCCTGATTCAGAATTATGCACTGTCTATTGGCTTCTCCTGCAGTGCCCTTCCACAAATCGCTGCCTGGTTCAACATTTCACTTCATTTGTCCCACTGTTCAGCTGTCATCCCAATAAAAACATCTTTCTTGAGTTCAGACTAAAACAAGAGTCTAATAGTTGCAAATTGGTTCAATGAGCATTAAGAATCTGAAAAATATAGAGTTCTTTCAGAGCTATATACAATAACTGAAAGCTCATTTTTACTGATATTATTTTTTTACTTATTGCAAATTCATAGTAACAAAATCAAACCAAGTTCTATTGCTAGTGGTTTAAGAAAAGAAAAGGTGACATTGCAGGGAATAATTCTGAAAAGCCTGAGATAATAAAAACAATGCAGAAAATCAACTTCTAACCTCAATTTTCTTTACTAGAAACTGAGCAAGATGATATTATACAAATGACAGCTCAACCAAGAAACAAACTATAATTTCCCTTTGCTAATATTTGTTTATGTAAATTTGTGATCCAGAATTTGTACAATTATAAATAACTAATCAAACAATAGTTTTCAATATTTTTCCCATTTAATTTTGAAACAGATATATGAATTAACCTGGAACTCAGAAGGTTATAAGTTAGTAGCATGGCAATGTTTCTAGGTATAAAGTAAGTCAATAATAAACACACTAAATTACTGCTCTATTTACTTTTCTATCTAATATTGGATAACAATCACTAGATTTTTAGAGATAAATTGTTTTATATTTAATCTTATCTATAAATAATTCAATAATGCTGCTAAGTTTGTTCAAAAGAATATTAACGTAAGATATTTGTACATATCTTGGAAAATACTGAATTGTTTAGTTACAGTCTAGATAACAATCAAGTTATTAGCATCTCAAAGAGCCAGTTTTCCAGCTTAGGGGGGTGTATCATTCCACTTCTTCTGCTGTGGGCTTCCTTTCTCCAAGTGCCTTGTGTTGTGGCAGAACTGCAGCTTCCTCTGAAGTTGTGGACTCCACGCTTAGCTGGATTTAAAACTTCACACTCTAACAGTTTATTTCCATCATTTAAAGATATTTAAATATCTTTACTTGCACTCAATACTTTAAAAAAATAAACAAAATTGAACAAACACTGGCATTTTTATTTACCAAAACCCTCCCTTCACCTATTCTTTTCCATCAAATTTGTAGCCAAATTTAATAACAAACTTAGTACATTTAATCTTCACTCTACTTACATTTCCAGTACTTTTAATTCAAGTTACCTCTTCAACATGTTACCAAGTAGCTTCCACTTGATAGCAGTCAACTATTCTGAGATTTCTCATTTAATATTTAAATTTTTATTTTCACATGATGTCTCTTTACATTTTAGAACTGGTAACCAATATACTTGAATGTATTTTCAACTGATTTAGATACTTTTTGAGTAAAGCTTGTTTTTCTCTATTCACCTGTCGGTTTGTATTTTTTGAAGCTTTTTGAAGATTTTTTCTCAGCCTTTACTTCTGTTTCAATGGTCTCCATCCATCAAATGAGGAACAAAATCAATAGAAATATACATATAATTATGCCAGGGCATTTATTGGTTAGGCTTACATGATCAGATTGGAAGTAGGGAAATACAGAATAGCCAATTTTGTGTTGGAGAGCTGGAAAATGCAGCAGCTGCTCAGCCAAGAAGATGAAAAGTTTTGGAATGAGAGGGATCAAAGATGCAGTACCAGTTCATGGTCAAAGGCCTGGATACTCACTGGAGGATTACTGGTGTGAGTGTGTAGTGGAAGGTTGAAGAAAATGGAAATGTTGAAACCAACATCCAAAAACAAAGGAAAGTCTAGAACTCTTTAAGAAAGGACACTGTTCCTTCAAAAATTTTTAATGTAATCAGGCTACAAGCATGTTAATTTGTACCAAGTACAAAAGGGGTAAATCTTTCCCACTTAGTTTGCGGGTCCACAGATAATCATTCACAGGCACTACCAAAAATATGCTTCATGTTACTAATATGCTACATGTTTCTTAATCCATTCAAGTTAACATTTCGCAACTAATGATGAAAATTCACCCCTTGTGAACTTGATCACCAGGCATATCTTAAACCATACTTAATTTCCAAATGCAAAGTCAAATTCATAATTTTTCCTAACATATTGCAAATATCCTGAGTAAAAACAGAAGTATACTAATTTCCTTCCTACTATAGAATGCAATATTTTTCACTGGATGATACTTAATCTTCTCCTAGTAGTCTATAAACTAAATATTATGATATAGATTTAATAGTACTTAAATGCAAATTTCAAGTGCATCAATGTTATATTACACAGAAAAAAAGATATCTGTATAATATGTGTACATTGTTATTTACAAAATTACAAAGTCATACTCACAGGAATTACAATCATCAGTTCAGTAACTGGTCACACGGTTAAAGCTGGTATATATGAGTATCTTCTTCTACTACCCTTTCTCTATTCCCTAGCCTCCAGCAAGCACCTCAGTGGGTTTCCTTTTTCACGAGTAGAGCAATCCATACCTTCATTCCTGTGTTCCTGGCTATTTGTCATGCTGCCTGGAGAGGACTGCTATAGTTTTCCACTGACCTTAATAACAGGGCCTAGTAACCGTAGGAAATAGCCTCAGGGATCTCCTGTATTCCAAACCTACTTTTCTTCACCTTTATTGTGGAATAGTAATATAATTTCCCCTTGATAGTCCAGATCAATTTCTAAAACAAGGATTGTAACTCCCATTTCATCTCATGGACACAGATGCATGAGGAGCCCGATAGGAGGATCCCCAAATGACTAGGAGGATGTCTCAGCTTGCGGTTCATTTGAATCATTGTTCTGTCTGCTGGTAGAAGCCTTCCCACTCTGGAAGCAAGACTTCTAGCCTAGCATAGCATAAGGTATGGGGAACAAGAAGCAAAACATTTTCTAGTGAGCCACTAGGGGTAATGGAAAGCGGTACCATTTCTATTTCCACTCCTTGATTGCTGGGCTTATGAATTCTTACTATGGAAGAAACAGCCTCATTTATTGGATGCTGATTCAGAGCATATATGGCCTTCTGGAAAACACTACCTCAGATTTGCAAGGTTTTTCCACACAGCTGGCAGTGTCACTGCATCCTCAAAAGGTACTTTTCTATCAATTCAGGTGCTTCTGTGTGCTGGGGAACATAATAATACCAGTGACTATCAGCATGAGTCCATTGTCGCATTTCCTTTTTTTTCTTTTTCTTTTTCTTTTTTTTTTTTTTTTTTGGCACTGGGGATCAAACTTGGGACCTTGTGCTTGTGAGGCAGGCAGCAAAACCACTGAGCTAAAACCCCAGCCCGATTACCACATTTCTTTAGGTGTGAAGTATATCCTTTGGTCAGAAGGAATACTGTGTCCAATTGGTTGATGGTGCATGAGGGATTCTTTAAGTCCTTGATTGGTAGTTACATGAAAGGGGGATAAATCCATGCCCAAGAATGTCTATTCCATAATGACAAAACATGGGCCTTTGAATGATATAAGTGTTCAGTACAACTACTTTACAACCAGTTCACTGGCTGATCACCCAGAAGAATGAAATGGTATTGTACTGAGTATCCAGTGTTGTCCTCTGCTGTTGGCAAATTGTACATTCAGCAGTGACTATAGCCAAGTCATCATTGATGAGTGGATGTTCAGGTTGGCATATCAAAGCAAAATCTCCATCCCTGTAATCATTACCACTTGGTTCAAGAGCCCATGGGGCAATGGCAAGGGTTGATGCAAGAAAGAAGTTGACTGAAAGCCATAGAATGTGTCATGCTATCCACTTCATTCTGCATATCATGTAGAACCATCTTGAAACTAAGTCGTAGTTTTCTCTTCCTCTGTCACATAATCATATCTACACTCTGAAACCACAGGTTCACCCTGTGGGACAGAAGACAGTATATCAGGGTAGGAACCATGGACATTTGGGCCACTTCTTTTTATTTTTTATTATTTTTATTTATTTATTTATTTTTTTAATTCTTTTTAGGGGTACATTTTAGGTATACAACACCATTGCATTTCTCATTGGGAATTGTACCTTTACATAATGCATCTTGGTTCTTATTTTTTCCCCATTCCTATCTCTCCTTTCACCCCCTCCAACCTTCCCTATTTAAAAAAACTTTATTTCCATTTTTTCCATTTCTCATCATTTTTCTTTTCCCTTCTTTCCTTTTCCCTGCAACTCCCACTACCCCTACCACTTTGGACATTTTCTTCCTATTTTGCATTATCAATTATTCGTTCTAATCATTGGTGCATTTTAGGTATACAATATAATGACATTCATCATGGGAAATTTGCACCTTTACATAGTCTCTCTTGGTACTTATTTTTCAACCTTGACCAGACCTCCCTTCAACACCTCCATTCCTCCCTATTCACAAAGATTTTGTTCTTATTTTTCCATTTTCTCATATTAATGCCATTCCCTCCTATCCTTTCCCCTAGCCCTCTCACTTCCTTCCCCTTTGCCCCTTTTCTTCCTATTTCACATTACCTATTATACATTTTAGTCCTTATTTACACTTTCAGTTTCTCACACCAGAGAAACTGTTCGGTATTTATACGTGTATGTCCTATTTATTTCACTTAAGAGTATCACCTCAATATGCATCCACTTAGCTATAAATGTCTCTAATTTCTCATTTTTTATGGCTGAGTAGTACTCCATTTTATTAAAAAAACACATTTTCTTTAACCAATCTCCAGTTGATGGGCATTTGGCCTGTTTCCAAGTTTTAGCTATCACAAACTGTGCTGCTATGAACATGAGCACACATATATCACTGTGGTATGATTCTTTTAATTCTCTGGGGAAGATACCCAGCAGGGGAATATCGGGGTCAAATGGGACTACCAGTCCTAGTTCTTTGAGGTATCTCCATACGGATTTCCACAGTGGTTGAACCAGTCTACACTCCCACCAGCAGTGGAGCAGGGTTCCTCTTTCCCCACAGCCCCACCAGCATTTCTTATTGGTTGATTTCATGATACCAGCCATTCTTTCGCGAGTGAGGTGGAATCTCAGCGTTGTTTTCATTTGCATCTCTCGAATGACCAGTGATGTTGAATATTTTTTCATGTATTTATTTGCTATTTCTCCTTCTATGTCTGAGAAATGACTGTTCATTTCAGATGCCAATTTTCGGATTGGGTGTTTAAATTTGGGAGGTCTGATCTTTTCAAGTGCTTTATAGATTCGAGATAGTAGACCTTTGTCTGAGGCAGAGCAGGTGAAGATTTTTTCCCACATTGAGGATTGTCTCTTCACACTGCTGGTGGTTTCTCTTGCTGTGCAGAAGCTTTTTAATAAGAAGAGATCCCACTTGTTGATTGTTTGTGCTAGTTCATGAGGAACTGAGGTTTTGTTCATAAAATCTTTTCCTACACCGATGTCTTCAAGAGTTCTACCTAACTTCTGTTCCAACTGGTTCAGCATTTCTATTTTAATATTTAGATCTTTAATCCATTTTGATTTTAGTTTAGTGCGTGGTGAGAGATATATGTCTAGTTGTAATCTTTGACAAGTTGAAACCCAGTTTTTCCAGCACCATTTATTAAAGAGGCTATCTTTCCTCCAGTGAGGGTGTTTGGCTCCTTTATCAAAGATCAGATGGCTGAGTGTGTCTGGCATTGTTTCTGCATCTTCTAATCTGTTCCACTGGTCCTCAGGTCTGTTTCTTTGCCAGTACCATGCTGTTTTTATCACAGTAGCTTTGTAGTATAGTTGCAGGTTGGGGATTGTGATACCCCCTGCCATGTCTCTGTTACCTAGAATTGCTTTTGCTATTCTGGGTCTCTTCTTGTTCCAAATGACTTTTTGGATTGTTTTCTCACGGTACATGAAGTTTACTGCTGTGATCTCAATTAGAATTGCATTAAATCTATATAGCAGTTTTGTACATATGGCCATTTTCACCATATTAATCGTTCCTACCCAGGAGTAGGGGATGTCTGTCCATTTTCAGATAATCATCTTCAATCTCTCTTTTCAGAGTGCTATCATTTTCAGAGAAGAGGTCTTTGATTTCTTTCATTAGATTAATTCCTAGGTATTTCAGTTTTTTGGATCTTATTGTAAAAGGAATTATTTGCCCTATTTCTCTTACAGTTTGTCTGTCATTCATGTAGAAGAAAGCTATTGATTTTTGTGTGTAGACCTTGTAACCAGCTACTTGACTGAATTTGGTTATTAAGTCTAGAAGACTTGTGGTGGAGTTCTTGGGGTCTTCTATATAGAGTATCATGTCATGTGCAAATAATGACAATTTGACTTCTTCATTTCCTATCTTTATTCCTTTTATTTCTTTCTCTTGTCTAATTGCCATGGCTAATGTTTCCAAAACTATATTGAACAAGAGTGGTGATAGTGGACATCCTTGTCTTGTTCCTGATTTTAGTGTGAAGAATTTTTGGTTTTGACCATTTAGCATGACATTGGCTGTTGATTTTTTGTAGATGGCTTTTATCAGTTTGAGGTAGAGACCATCTATTTCAATTTTTTGTAGGGTTTTTATCATAAATGCATGTTGGATTTTGTCAAACGCTTTTTCTACCTCTATGGAGATAATCATATAGTTTTTGTCCTTGGGTCTATTGATATAGTGTGTTACATTGATTGACTGATTTGCGTATGTTGAACCATCCCTGCATCCCTCGGATGAATCCCACATGATCAGGGTACATGATCTTCTTGATGATCTTCTGCATTCTATTTGCCAATATCTTATTAAGGATTTTTGCATCTATGTTCATTAGTGAGATTGGCCTGTAGTTCTCTTTTTCAGTTGGGTCTTTCTTTGCTTTGGGGATCAAGGTGATGCTTGCTTCCAGGAATGAATTTGGGAGTATTGCTTCCCTTTCAATTACATTGAAGAGGTTAAACAGTAGTGGCAGTAGTTCCTCTCTAAATGTCTTGTAGAATTCAGCAGTGAAGCCATCAGGGCCTGGGCTTTTCTTAGTTGATAAGTTTTTAGTTACATTTTCAATTTCATTGGTTGATATTGGGTTGTTAAGAATTTTTAGGTCTTCTTCATTCAACTTTGATAATTTATACATATTTAGGGATCTGTCCATTTCTTCTGTGTTTTCCATCTTATTGGCATATAGGTTCTGGAAGTAGGTATTGATGATCCTCTGGATTTCTGCTGGGTCTGTTGTAATTTCACCCTTTTCATTCCTAATTGCATGGATTTGGGCCTTTTCTTTCCTTTTTCTGATAAGGTTGGCTAAGGGTTTGTCAGTTTTGTTGATTCTTTCGAAGAACCAACTCTTGGCTTCATTGATTTTTTCATATCGTTCTCTTAGTCTCCATTGCATTGATTTCTCCTCTGATCTTTATAATTTCCTCTCTTGTATGAGCTTTGGGGTTCCCCTGCTCTTCTTTTTCTAGAAGCTTGAGGTTGAGTATCAGGTTGTTTAATTGGGCTCATTCTGTTTTCCTAATATGCATATTCGCTGCTATGAATTTCCCTCTTAAGAATGCTTTCTTTGTGTCCCATAGATTCCGATATGTAGTATTGTCATTGTCTTTTAACTGAAGGAACTCTCTGATTTCTTTTTTAATTTCCTCTATGACTCATTGGTTATTCAGAAGTGTGTTGTTCAATTTCCATGTGATTATGAAATTTTTCCAGTTTCTTTTGCTATGGATCTCCAATTTCATCACACTTTGGTCTGATAATATGCAGGGGATAAATTCAATTCCTTTGCACTTACTTCAACATGTTCTACGTGTGAGTGTGTGGTCTATGTTGCAAAGTGACCCATGTGCAGCTGAGAAGAATGTGTATTCTGATTTTGTGGGGTGGAAGACTCTGTAAACATCTGTTAAGTTCATTTGTTCAAGAGTTAGTTTGAGTTCCAGTATTTCATTACTTATTTTTTGTCTAGTTGATCTATCTATTTGTGACAGTGGGGTGTTGAGGTCCTCACTACAATTGTATTAGTGCATATATGACTTTTCGTGTCTTTTAGTATTTGTTTTATATAGTTGGATGCACTAGTGTTTGGTGCATAGATATTTATGATTGTCATCTCTTCCTCTTGGATTGTTCCCTTTACAAGGATGTAGTGTCCTTCTTCATCTCTCTTAATCAGTGTTGGTTTGAAATCTACTTGATCTGCAAAGAAAATAGCTACTCCTGCTTCTTTTGGGTTCCTGTCTCATGGAGTATTGTTTTCCACCCTTTAACTTTCAGTCTATGAGTTTCCTTTTGAATTAAGTGTGTTTCTTGTATGAAGCATATTGTTGGATTTTGTTTCTTGACCCATTCTGTCAATCTGTTTCTTTTTATTGGTGAATTGAGACCATTAACTTTGATGTTTATAACTGAAACGTATTGACTTATCATTGTTATGACTTTTTCTTTTTGTTGGGTTCACCCCCTTTACATTTAATTTCTTGTTGTGGCAGATGGGTTCATTCTGCTTTGCTTCCTGGGATTGTGATCCTCAATGTCTGTTCCTAGGATATTGTGTAAAATTCTTTGGAGTGCTAGCTTGGTATTCATGAAGTTCCTAAGGTGCTCTTTGTCATGAAAGTATCTTATTTCTCCATCAGTTTTGAAAGATAGTTTTGCAGGGTACATCAATCTGGGTTGGAGGCTGTTTTCTTTTAGGGCTTGGAATATGTCACTCTAAGCTCTTCTTGCGTTGATGGTTTGTGTTGAGAAGTCTGCTGTGATTCTGGTGGGCTTTCCTTTGTATGTGATTTGTTTCTTTTCTCTAACTGCTTGTAGAACTTTGTTCTTCTGTTGAGTTTCTGGAATTTTAAAAATTTTATGCATATGTGTAGATTTTTTTTGATCAAGGCTACTTGGAGTCCTATATGCCTCACTTATCTGTATGTCAAGTTCTTTTCCCCTGCTTGGGAAGTTTTCTGCCATTACTTCTGTGAAGAGTATTTTTATGTCAACTGCACTCTCTCCTGTTTCTTCATTGACTCCAATTAGTCATATGCTATTCTTCTTTGAGTCATCTAGCAGCTGCTGGATTGATTTCTTGTGTTCCTTTTTAATTTTGAAGCAGTTTTTCTTTTCCTGGTCATTAATTGCAATCTTATCTTCTATATCTGAAATTCTGTCCTCACATTGGCTCATTCTGCTGTGTAGACTTTCAGTGGAGTTTTTCATGTCCTGGAAATCTCTTTGCATCTGTTTTATGGATTCCATTTGTTTCCTCTGTTGAGATTCCATCATGCTCCTCAGCTCCTCTCTAGATTTATTAATCATGTCTTGTACTAGGAGCCCAATTTCTCCTGTTGTCTGAGAAATTATTTGTGATTTCATTTTTTCCAGGTCCTATTTTATTTCCAGTTCAGTGGTCCAGGTGGTTGAATATCAGAGTGTTCCATCTCATTTCCCTTTGCAGTTGCCGTAGGTGATCTGGAAGTCTGGTTTTGAGATTTATTTATGTGTTTTCTCATTTCAACTGGGGAGGCAGGGGGGTGCTGTTGGCATCTGCACAGCATGTCTCCTCTGAGCTGGGAGAGGTGGGCCAGGGGCCAGGTGCGGAGGTAGGGATGGTGGCCCAAAAGCCCTTTCCTCTCTACCAGGAGCAGTGGGATGGTGTCTCAGAACCCCTTAACTGTGGGCCAGGAGTGGCGGGATGGACTGCAGCCCAAAAGCCCTTTCCTCTGGGCTGGGAGCAGCAGGAGGTATGGTGACTGGACAGCCCCTTCCTCTGGACTAGGAGCAGTGGAACAGTGGGTAAGAAGCCCCTACCTTTGTGCAGGAATTTTTTAAATGCTTAGAACTTGATTAGCTCCAGTACAGTGGTCTCGTGGTCCAGTGTACTCTGCGTCTTTGTAGTGTGGAACCAGGTGGCTGCACAGAGAAGAGGCCAAAGGAGCGGGGGCGGGGGGGGGGTCCAGTGGATTGCCGCCGGGGCGCAGGCTGATTCGGTGTTTTGTGCAGGACTCGCGACCTTCGGATTGCATCCGCAGACCTGCCTGTCTGCAGCGGGCTGATTCAGTGTTTTCCACATGACTGGCGACCTGGGGACCTTGGGCCACTTCATATAACTTACTTGTACCTTCCACACCTGCTCTGGCCTGATTACATGTATATCACTTAAATTTGAAGATGAAATATTATTGTGTATGTCCAACTTTATGAATTGGATTTGATAGTACCCAGTTCATGATGTGCATCTCAGATCAGATGGTAACCTGTTGTCTGTCAAGTGCTTGGTTTCCATTAAGGAGCAGTAGCAGTCCAAGAGCTGTTTCTCAATGGGAGAGTAGTTGTCTGCAGATGAATATCAGAGACTTGTTCTAAAACCCTAAGGGACTCTGCTGTGATTTACTTCTGGTGGACAGGCAGAGGCTCCAAACTGCAACTCTATTATTCCCTGAAACCTCAAATACTATTGTATATTCTGGATCCTATGCCTCAAGCAGCTGAGCAACCTGCACCTGTTGCAAAGCCTTCTCTTGTTCCTGGCCACATTTAAAGCTAGTAACACATGCAAGTGAGAAATTTATTGCTTCCAAAATCCAAATAGACCCACTGGTATTTGTGCCTCTTTGGTTGTAAGAGGGATCAGATGCAATAATTTATCCTTCTTCTAAGAAGGGATAGGTCTGCATGCTTGGCACCAGAAGACTCAGAAGTTTCAGTGAGGTAGGTAGCTTTTGAATTTTAGTTGAATTTATTTCCTATCCTCTGACAGATAAATGTTTCACCAATAAGTTCAGAGTGGTTGCTATTTCTTACTCATTTAGTACAATCTGCATAATGCCATCAATATAATGGACCAGTCTGATACCTTATGGAAGATCAGTTTCCCTGCAAAGTAAGTTGTGCAACAGAGGCAGAGATTTGATGTACCTCTGAAGCAAGACAGTGAAAGTATATTGCTGGCCTAGCTAGCTGAAAGAAAATTTCTTCTGGTGTGTCCTATGTATAAGTATAGGGGGAAAATATTTTGTCAAATGAATAACTCCATACCACACAAAAGAAGAAGTATTAATAATTTCAAACAAAGAAGAAAACCTGATAAGCTTATGACAATCCATCATCACACTCTAAGATCCATCCATCTTCTGCACAGGCCACATATGAGAATTAAATGAAGATATATTGGGAACCACTACCCTTGCATCTTTTAAATTCTTGAAGGTGGCATTAATCTCTGGAGTCCCTTCAATGATGCAATATTGTTTTTGATTTACTATTTTCCCTGGTAGAGGCAGTGCTAATACTTTCCATTTAGCCTTTCCCAACATAATAACCCTCATTCCCTAGGTTAGGCAATCAGTATAGGGATTCACCTAAGTATTAATCATATCTACCCAATTATACATTCTAGAATTGGGGAAATGACCACAGGATGGCTTTGGGAATCTACTGGATTCACTGTGAGTTTGGACCTTGGTTGAAATTCCATTCATCACCTACCTCCATACACCCTTATACTTACTGGTGGGTCACCATGATTTTTAAAGTCTCCGAGGAATTAACAATACTTCAGAACCAATGTTAATTAATCTCCGAAATGTCTGATCATTTTCTTCTCCCCAAAGTATAGCTACCCTAATAAAAGGTGGTAGATCAATTTGGGCATGGATAGGAAAAACAGCAGTAGTACAACTTTTTAGAACTGCAGTAGGATCAATCCTTCTTTAAGAGAAATGGGTTTCCTTTTCATTCAAGGAGTTCTAGGTATCTAAACTAGCTCCAAGCCTAGAAATTGTTGAGGAGACTGTGATTCTGTGTTTTTTTACTTTGAGTTACAATTTTGTTCATTTGCACTAAAATTTTTCTGCGTATGTATATCAAATAAAAATTTATAGGCTTCCTATGTATTTCTTTCACATCTGGGAGCATTATGATTAATTAGCCAGTGCCATAGGTCTTCACATGTCAGACCATTCTGATCATTTCTTTCTTGTGCTGTCCATTTCAGTATGCTCATCTTGAGTTTGGAAGTTGAGAATTGCCACTTTGCCTCTGCTACACTGGAATCCAATTATATTCATCTCATTTAAGTTTCCCAATTGAGTGACAGTTATCTCCACAATAAGTTCTGGCATACAAAATAAAGCAATGACAGAGTTCTTCAAGGATGCTGGCACTCCCTACATAAATCTGTTTCTTAATGTATTAATGAATGATATATTTTCTGGAACCTACTGGTATGCAGAAGTAGGTTTTACTTGGCGAATCCACCCAAGCATTTCTATTTTCCTAAGCCTTTGAACACCATCATCGAAGTAAAGAAAGGAATATGATAAATCTCATTCTCATTCCAAGTGGGCCATCCTTAATCCATATTTCAGGCAACCAGCAAAATAAATGAATAGCAACCTTTCAAATTAATGAGCTGTGACACTAAATCCAGAATCTCTACATAATGAAACAATATCAAGAAATTCAGCCTGATCTGGATTTATATTTCTGCCACAATTGTCCAACACTCTTAAAATCCTTTCCCATACCTATTAACTGGATTGCTTTTTATAAGATTTAGAAGAATGAAAAGGTTCTTTGGGAGTGTAACATATTTTGTCATGAGTCACACTGTACACCTATAACCTTTAGGGGCCTTCTGAGATTTGTGTCTGTTTAGAGGTTTAGGGACAAAAGTGGTTGATGACTGCAGATTCTGAGGAATATCAGCATTCCCTCACTTGATAACTGCACCAGGTAAGACCATTAATATTTCCATAGTTGACACAAGATTACTTTCCTCAGGTATAGGTGGAAAGGTCAACTCTACAGAAGTAGAAGGGGGGCATGCCTCTATCCCTGAATGTGGGAAAATATCTTCCTCTCCCAAAATAATATCATCAGAATTTAGATATTAAATTTCCCAAACTACATCAGGTTCTTCACAGACATCCTCCTTCCAGTTTGCTAGATCTTATTCCTTTTGTATCATTGCCCTCAATTTAACTGCATATACATTTTGAGGCTGAGAGACATACTTGTGTTGCAATTCAACCAATGGTGTTATAAAGGCCCGTGTTTCATTTTCAGCTACTTCATCCCTGTGATTAAAGGAGAGAAGATTATTGTTCAAGATACACTTAGAAAACTTTAGATTGTTTATGCATTTCTAGAGCTGGTAATTTGAATCATTGAACTCATCATTTGCTTTGATCTTTTTTTACTTTGCCTGGAGATACTAATAGTAATCAGCCAAAATCATTGTATTTCTTACTATTGCAAAATTGATCAAAACTGGTATACATGAGCCACTCAATTTTAAACATCTCCTAAGTGCTGAATTAGGATAGCCAAAAGGATCTATGTTATGTGTTGCTTTATTTATTTTATTATTAATTTCATTGGTACATTTTAGTTACACAGTATGATGACATTCATCATTGGAAATTTGTACCTTTACGTAATCTATCTTGGTTCTTATTTTTTGCCCTTTCCCCTGCACTCCCTTCAACCCCTCCAACACTCCCTATTTACAAAAACTTTGTTTTCATTTCTCATATTTTTTTCCTTTCCCTTCTTTCCTTTTCCCAACCCCTCTGACTTCCCTGTCTCCTTTGGACTTATTCTTCCCATTTTACATTATCTATTATCCTTTTAGATCCTTATTTATGCTTTCAGTTTCTCAGACCAGAGAAACTATTTGTAATATATACATGTCTGTCCTATACATTTCACTTGAGTATTGCCTCAATGTGCATCCATTTAGCTATAAATATCTCCAATATCTCATTCTTTATTGCTGAGTAGTTCTCCATTTTCTTAAAAAAAACCCCGAATTTCCTTTATCCAGTCTCCAGGTGATGGGGATTTGGGCTGTTTCCAAGTTTTAGGTATTACAAACTGTGCCAGTATTAACATGGGTGCATATATATCATTGTGGTATGATTTTTAAATTTTGGGGGGGAAGATACCCAGCAGGGGAATAACTGGGTCAAATGGGACCTCTAATGCTAGTTCTTTAAGACATCTGCATACTGATTTCTGCAGTGGTTGCACCAGACTACAGTCCCACCAACAATGAAGAAGGGTTCCTTTCTCCCCACAACCCCGCCAGCATTTGTTACTGGTTGATTTCATGATATCAGCCATTCTTTCTGGGGTGAGGTGCAGTCTCAGCATTGTTTTCATTTGCATCTCTTGAATGACTAATGATGTTCAACATTTTTTCAGGTTTATTTGCTATTTCTACTTCTTTCTTCTGAGAAATGTCTGTTCATTTCAGATGCCCATTTTTGGATTGGTTCTTTAAATTTGGGAGGTCTAATATTTTTATGTTTTTTATATATTCTAGATAGTAGACATTTTTCTGAGGAGTAGCTGGTAAAGTTTTTTTCCCACATTGTAGGTAGTCTTTTCATACTGTTGTTGGTTTCTGTTGCTATAGAGAAGCTTTTTAATAAGAAGAGATCCTACTTGTTGATTCTTTGTGCTAGTTTACATGCTAGTAAGGTTTTGTTCATGAAATCTTTTCCTATACCAGTGTCTTCAAGAGTTCTACCTAACCTCTCTTCCAGCCAGTTTAGTGATTCTGTTTTAATATTTAGATCTTTAATCCATTTTAATTTTAGTTTAGTACATGGTAAAATATATAGGTCTAGTTTTAATCTTTGGCAAGTTGAAAGCCAATTTTTCTAGCACCATTTATTAAAGAGGCTATCTTCCCTCTAGTGAGGGTGTTTGGCTCCTTTGTCAAAGATGAGGTGGCTGAGTGTGTCTGGAGTTGTTTTTGCATCTTCTAATCTGTTCCACTCGTCCTCAGGTCTGTTTTTTTTTTTTTTTTTTTTTTTTTTTGCCAGTACCATGCTGTTTTTATCACAGTATCTTTGTAGTATAGTTTCAAGTTGGGGATCATGATACCCCCTATCTTATCATTATTGCCTAGTATTGCTTTAGCTTTTCTAGGTCTCTTCTTATTCCAAATGAATTTTGGGATTGTTTTCTCAAGGTCTGTGAAGTATGCCATTGGAATTTCAATTGAGATTGTATTGAATCTATATAGCAATTTTGGAAGTATGGCCATTGTTACTATATTGGTTATTCCTACCTAGGAGCAAGGCATGTCTTTCCATTTTCTGATATACTCTTCAATCCCTTTTTTTTGAGAGTGCTATAATTTTCAGAGTTGACTTCTTTCTTTAGGTAGATTCCTAGGTATTTCATTTTCTGGCTGGTATTATGAAGGGAGTTGTTTCCCCAGAACTTCTGTCAGTGAGTCTGATGTTCATGAACAGTAAAGCTACTGACTTTTGTGTGTTGACTTTATATCCAGCTACTGTACTGAATTTGGTTATTAAGTATAGAAGACTTTTTGCAGAGTTCTTGTGGTCTTCTATATAGAGTATCATGTCATCTGCAAATGCTGACCACTTAACTTCTTAATTTCCTATCTTTATTAATTTTATTTCTTCCCTTGTCTACTTTCTGTGTCTAATGTTTCCAAAACAATATTGAACAGGAGTGGTGATAGGGACATCCTTGCCTTGCTTCTGATTTTACTGCAAAGGATTTCAGCTTTTGATTATTTAGTATGATATTGGCTGTTGGTTTTGCAAAGATAGCTTTTATCAGGTTGAGATAGAGAGTGAGCATTATAATTTTTCTGAAGGGTTTTTGTAATGAATGTGTGTTGGATTTTGTTCAATGCTTTTTCTGCATCTATTGAGATGATCATATGGTATTTGTCCTTGACTCTATTAATATAGTGTATTACATTTATTGATTTGAGTATGTTGAACCATCCCTGCATCCCTGGGATGAATCCCATTTGGTCAAGGTGTATGATCTTCTCGATGATCTTCTGCATTCTGTTTGCTAGTATTTTATTGAGGATTTTTACATCTATGTTCATTAGTGAAATTGGCCTATAATTCTCTCTCTTTTTTTTTTTTTTTAAACCGGGGATCTTACTTGGGTCCTTGCACTTGCACAGCAGGAGGCAAAACCACTGAACTAAATCCCTGGCCCTAGTTCTCTTTTTTGGTTGGATCTTTCTCTGCTTTTGGGATCAAAGTGATGCTTGCTTCCAAGAATGAATTGGGGAGTATTGTTTCCCTTTCAATTTCATTGAGGAGATTAAACAGTAGTGGCAATTGTTCTTCTCTAAAATTCTTGTAGAATTGAGCAGTGAAGCCATCAGAGTCTGGGCTTGTCTTCATTGGTAAGTTTTTAATTACGTTTTCAATTTTATTGATGTTATGGGATTGTTTAGAATTTTTAAGTCTTCCTCATTCAATTTTGGCAATTCATATGTATCTATGTGTCCATTTCTTCTGTATTTTCCATCTTACTGACATAAAGCTTCTCAAATTAGATACTGATGATCAGCTGGACTTCTGCTCCAGCCATTGTAATTTTACACTTCTCATTCCTAATTGCGTGAATTGGGGTCTTTTCTTTTCTTTTCTTTTTTGATAAGGTTGGCTAAGTGTTTGTCATATTTATTTATTCTTTCAAAGAACCAAATACTTGCTTCATTGATTTTTTGGATCATTCTGTTAGACTCCATTGCATTGATTTCCTCCCTTGTATGAGCTTTGGGCTTCTCCTGCTATTCTTTTTTCTAGAAGTTTTAGGATCAGCATCAGGTTGTTTATTTGGGCTCAGACATTTCCCTATATGGGTATTCATGGCTATGAATTTCCGTCATAAGACTGCTTCCATTGTGTCCTATAGATTCTGATATGTTGCATTAACATTGTCATTTAATTGTAGAAACTGTCTGATTTCTTCTTTAATTTGCTTGTGACCCATTGATTATTCAGAAGTGTGTTGTTCAATTTCCATATCTTTATGAAATTCTTGTGGTTCCTTTTCCTATTGATCTCAAATTTCTTCGCACTATGCTCTGATAATAAACACAGGATAACTTCAATTTCTTTGCATTTACTTAAACATGTTCTATGAGCAAGTACAAGCTCTGTTTTGAAGAATGACACATGTGCAGCCATAAAGAATGTGTAATCTGATTTTGTGGGGTTGAACACCCTGTAAATATCTGTTTAGCCCATTTGTTCAAGAGTTAATTGAGTCCTAGTATTTTATTGCTTATTTTTTGTCCAGTTGGTCTATCTATTTGTGACAGGGGTTTATTGAAGTCCCCCATTACTATGGTATTAGTGCTTATTCCCTTTTTCATTTCTATATTTGTTATATATAGTTGTGTGCACTAGTATTTGGTGCACATATGTTTATGATTCTCATCCCTTCCTCTTTGATTTTTCTCTTTACATGGATGTAGTGTCCTGTTTTGTCTCTCTTAATTAGTGTTGGTTTGAAATTCATTTGATCTTCATATAAGATAGCTACTCCTGCTTTTTCTTGGATTCTTGTCACATACAGTACTGTTTTCCACCCTTTCACTTTCAGTGTTTGAGTTTCTTTTTGAATTAAGTGTGTTTCTTGTGTGGAGCATATTGTTGGATCATGCTTCTTAACCTATTATTCCAGTCTATTTCTTTTGATTGGTGAATTGAGACCATTAACACTGATGGTTATAACTGATATATATTAACTTATCCTTAACATGACTTTTTATTTTGTTGGATTCTCCCCCTTTGCATTTAATTTCTTATCATGCCTGATGGATTCATTCTGCTGCACTCCCTGGAACTGTGATCCTCATTGTCTTTTTGTAGGATTTTGTTTAACATTTTTTGGAGTGCTGGTTCCTCAGTTTCTCTTTTGCATGAAAGTATCTCATTTCTCCATCAATTTTGCAAGATAGTTTTGCAGGGTACATCAATATAAGTTGGATGTTGTTTTCTTTTATGGCTTGAAATACTTCACTCCATGCTCTTCTTGACTTGAGTGTTTGTATTGAGAAGTCTGCTATGATTCTGATGGGTTTGCCTTTGTATATGATTTGTTTCTTTCTCTAACTGCTTATAGAATTTTATTCTACTGCTGGGTTTCTGGAATGTGAACTATTATATTCCTAGGTGCAGATTTTGTTTTTCATCATGGCTAGTTGGAGTCCTCACTTATCTGCATGTCATCTTCTTTTTCCCTGCTTGGGAAATTTTCTGCCATTACTTCAGTGAAGCATTATTTATGTTGTTTTTACTGTCTCCTGTTTCATCATTGACTTCTATCAGTCCTATGTTATTCTTCTTTGCATCATCCAGCAGCTGCTGTGTTGATTTCTCATGATCCCTTACTATTTTTAAGAATTTTTTTTCCTGGTCACTAATTGCAATCCTATCCTTTATGTCTGAATTTTTGTTCTCACAATTTCTCATCCTGCTGCATAAACCTTCAGTGGAGATTTTAATCACCTCCAAATCTGTTTGTATCTGTTTTATGGGTTCCATTTGTTACCTGTGTTGGGATTTCATCATATTCCTGGGCTCCTCTATTTTTTTAATCTATGTCTGCTCTAGATTTATTAATCATGTCCTCTACCATGGACACAATCTCTGTTGTTATCTGATAAATTACTTCTGATTTCACTTTTTCCAGATCCACTTTCATTGCCAGTTCAGGGAGTCCAGGTGTTTGAGTATCAGATTATTTCATCTTGTTGCCCTTTGGGGTTGCCTTAGGTGATCTGGAAGTTTGGTTTTGAGACTTGTTTATGCGTCTTCTCATTTCAACAGCTTCACCCTGTTGTGGTTTTGTCAAGGCAATTTTTTGCTCACCCAGTGGTCTTCAATTCTCAGCAAGTCAACAAGCAGCCTATTCTCTGCTGCTCACCACTGCCCCAATTCCAATGGTATCTGGGCAGATCTCTAGCTGTTGCTTGTGCATCTGTGTAGTTCTTTTCCAGGAGGTCCTTTGCCTGCAGCCTGTGGGACTGAGCTGCTGGTGTCTGTGAGTGGAACTTTGTGGGACCTGCTAGCTCCTGCTCAGCTCTGGTCCATACGTGCTTCTCACTGGAATATGCTGTGTGCATTTACCAATGGAACCTAGGCTATGTGTTACTTTAAATAGTCCACTTCACAGAGTATTTGTACTTTTCAAGTTATCAGAAGAAGAGACTATGGCACATGTCAGTCTTACCAATTTCATCCTTATAATTCTGTTTCACTAGAACTTCTCCTGGTAACAAAGTGTGTATTAGTTATGGTCCTATTGATGAACTAAATCAATATAAACTATATATGTATGATTATGCAAGAAGATTTATTCAGTAGGTTTGTAGAATCAGAGGAGGGAGAGGCTATAATTATTCATTGCATGCTGGTGAGCTAAATCTAAGAGCTGCTTATACAGGAAGATGGGAGATGAAAAACAAGAGGGATCAGGATAGTGCATCATGTCAGTGTTGAATGATTAGAAGCTTACTGGAGAGTGCTGGTGCTAGACTGCATTGACGGGTGCAGGAAAGTAGAGACTGGAAGACTGATGTCAAAGATGACAATGGTGATTGGAGCTCTGGAAAATAAGCACACTCCCTCCATTTTTTATTCTATATAAGTTACAAGACTTCTGGTTGATGTCATCCACATACAAAGTGGGCCTGCCTCTCTGTTTACTGGGTTAAAATCAGTCATCCACAAACACATCCAGAATTTTGATTTACCAATTAGCTAGGTATTTTTTCATCCATTTAAGATGAAATTCTATAATTAAATGTCAAATTTACCAATGAGATCCATCTAGATCCATGAATTCTTACTTGTGAGTATGCTGCCTCATCTTAATCTCAGGATTTCCAAAGCATATTAAACATGCAATAAAATTGAGCTATAATCTTGTTGTACAAAAATTGAAATAAAAAGCTCCTATAATTAGAAATTGAGTACACTAATTTTAAGTAGAGAAAATATTCCCAATAAAATCTTTATTTTGAAGTGGTTCCCCTTATTTTTTTTCACTTAAGTGCTTCTATGCTAAATGTTAAAGTCAACAATATATTCATAATTTCCATTTCAGCAGCACACATAAAATTAATTTTGGATATGGGTATAAATTTATGAAAAAGTTTCATCATATTTTAATTACTAATATTTCCCTCAAAGAAGCAAAATGCAGCCTTGCTTATAGGAATAGAGAATGTAGGCATACTCCCAATAAACAAAACAAGAAATAATATTTGTGATGGCTTCACTGCTAAATTCTACAAGACATTAAGAGAAGAACTATTGCCACTACTCTTTAAACTTTTCAATGAAATTGAAAGGGAAGCAATACTTCCAAATTCGTTCCTGTAAGCAAGTGTTACTTTGATTCCAAAACCAGGGTCTTCCCAACCAAAAAAACGAACTACAGGCAAATCTCCCTAATGAACATAGATACAAAAATCCTCAGTAAAATACTGGCAAACAGAATACAGCGGGTCATTAAGATGATCATACACCCTGACCGAGTCGGATTTATCCCAGGGATGCAAAGAGGGTTCGACATTTGTAAATCAATAAGTGTAGTACACTATATGAACAGAGTCAAGGCCAAAAACCATATGATCATCTCAATAGATGCAGAAAAATGAAATCCCAACACCATATTTCACAGAACTAGATGAAACAATCCAAAAGAACACCTGGAACCAGAAGAGACTTAGAATAGCAAAAGCAATTCTAGGCAACAGGGTCATGGTAGGAGGTATCACCATTCCCAACTTGAAACTGTACTACAAGCCCACTGTGATAGAAACAGCATGGTTCTGGCAAAGAAACAGACCTGAGGTTCAGTGAAATAAATTAGAAGATGCAGAAACAACTCCAGACATACTCAGCTACCTCATCTTTGACAAAGGAGCCAACCATCCTCACTGCAAGAAAGAGAGTTTTTTTAATAAATGGTGTTGGAAAAACTGGATTTCAATTTACCAAGGATTAAAATTAGACCACTATCTTTCACCATGCACTAAACTAAAATCAAAGTGAATTAAAGATATACATATTAAAAGAGAAACACTAAACTTTCTGGAAGATGGGTTAGGAAGAACTCTTGAAGACATTGGCATAGGAAAGGACTTTATGAACAAATCCTCAATAGCATGGGAACTAACACAAAGAATCAACAACTGGGATCTCATCTTATCAAAAAGCTTCTGCACGGCAAGAGAAACCACCAACAGAGCTAAGAGACAACCTACAATGTGGGAAAAAATATTTTACCAGATTTTCCTCAGAAAAAGGTCTATTGTCTAGAATATATAAAGAACTAAAAAAAAATCAGATCCCTGAAATATAAAGACCCAATTCAAAAATGAGCATCAGAGATGAACAGACATTTCCCAGGTAAAGAAGTAAAAGCAGCAAGTAAACATGAAAAAATGTTCAAAATCACTGGTCATTTGAGATATGCAGATGAAAACAAAGCTGAGATTCCACCTCACAAGAGAAATAATGGCTGTTATCATGAAATCAAGGAATATAAAATGCTGGCGGGGTTGTGGGAAGGAAGGAACCCTTCTTCATTGTTGGTGGGAGTACAGACTGGTGCAACCACTATGGAAATCAGTATGGAGATACCTCAAACAACTAGGATTGGAAGTCCCATTTGACCGAGCTATTCCTTTACTGTGTATGTTCCCAAAAGAATTAAAAGAATCATACCACAGTGATATATGCACACTCATGTTTATAGTGGCATAGTTTCTAAAACTTGGAAACAGCCCAAATGCCCATCAACTGGAGACTGAATAAGGAAGATTTTTTGTTTGTTTTTAAATAAAATGGAGTAATACTCAGCCCTAAAGGATGAGAACCTGGAGACATTTGTAGCTAAGTGCATGCACATTGAAGCTATACTCTTAAGTGAAATAAATAGGACACACATGTAAATATCAAATAGTTTCTCTGGTGTGAAAAATTAAAAGTGTAAAAAAGAATAAAAATGTATAATTGATATTGTGAAATAGGAAGAAAATGTCTAAAGGAGTAAGCGAAGTGGGAGAGGTATGGGAAAGGAAAGAAGGGAAAAGAATAAGTATGAGAAAAGGAAAAAAATGGAAATAAAGTCTTTGTAAATAGGGAGGGGTGGAGGGGGTGAAGGGAAGGCAGAGGAATGGGGAAAAATAAGAACCAAGATTCATCATGCAAAGGTACAAGATCCCAGTGAATTTAGCAGTATTGTATACCTAAAATGCACCAATAAACGAAATGGAAAAGATATGTAAAAAGAATAATATTTGCTGAAAAAATTTGTTTAGCATTTTATGAATATAAATTTCTTTAGCAGTTTATTTAATCTATCAATATAAATAGGTGCTAAGAACTCCACATTTCAGCATTTTGGTAATTTAAAATATTGTATTTAAATTGGTCTGAGAAGCCCACATTACTCATCTTTGCCTTATGAGAATGGTGATATATTTTAAGATGGTGCTGTGAGAATAAGAATATATTGTAGTTTGTGTACAAAACCTGTCTTTATGTCCTTCACATTTTAACTAGGAGCTGTCATTTCTAGTGAAAATGCATTTGTTTATCTGTGTGAGTTAGATCTATGAATTCCTAGCAAATGTGACCTGCCTATATATGAACTCAGATTTTCATGTTAAAAGTTGAGATTATTTTCTTAGAATTTTTCAAAAATCAATATTAACCATTGCCCATGATATCCTTGAAAATTAATATCTTTCACACAAATAAGATATTTTGTTTGATATGAACAAAATGAATCTTGAGCCCTAATCTAGAATTTGTAGATTATGATTAGTGGAAAGGCTGAAAATAATAACAAACTATCAAATTTATATTGCTCTGAAAACTCGTAGCACCATTTTGTAGGTGCATGAAGCAGAGCAGTCAAATGGTGGTAAAGAACCCCATACCAGTTTAGGAACAAATGGAAATTTGTATGAATATGGCCATGAGCCAAATATGAAGGTCAATGATCATGGTATACTACATGGTGATCCAGAGTAGGCAGTGGTGGTTCAAGGAAGAATATATGCTTGTTCATCTGAATAGGTAAACTGAACAGAGCGATGACCAAAACCCTTCATAAATGCTTGTCTAGAAAGTCATAATACTCTTGCTTGTATTCCCTGATAAAAGCACGTATAGGAAAGAAAGTTGACTTTTGTTGGCAAACTTATATGTAATCAATCCGACTGATGAGGTGACAGTCCAAAATCAGTCATCACTATGGGCGAGAACAGTGAGTTGACTTTTCTACAATAAAGTACATGGGTTATAAGGGCATGAACTATGCTATGTGCCTGAACTAAATGGATGAAAGGACAGCAACCAGATCAATACGTCAGTGCCACAGTCAGCAGGATCTGTTTAGAGTCTTTATACCACTGTAACCAGGGCTCTGTGGATCAGCCATTAAGACATACAATCAAAAACTTCTCCAATAATTAAGTCATTGTGACAGTTTTGAGATTAAGTTCAGTAGATCCTGAAATATGCTTAATATTCCCTACTATTAACTATTTATTAGCAATCATTTGCAAATATCAATACGTTCTCATGAAATTTTTTGAAACCTTTTTTTAGAAACATAATATATCATAAAATCTAATGACCTGTGATGAAAAGCCTATAGCACTTAAACAATAGAAGGCAGGCTGAATATTTGTAAAGGTGACATATTTCATTACATTCTCCTAAAATATTTTAAATGTTTTAATATGATTCCATCTGTATTCAAGCCTGCTTGGAAATCTGTTAAAATCTTAGGTTTTTGTTTTCTTCTGTTTATTTGAAGAAAATTCCAGGCCTGCATTTTAGCATCTGCCTCACAAGTGCAAGGTCATGAGTTAGATCCCCCGAAAACCCCCACCGCCAAAGATCCTATGCAATACTTGGAATTTCAGAAAAAAATATAATTTCTACTAAATTTTCAGTCTGTTTCCAGCATCTCTGTGTCACTTTTGTCATTATTTTAAGGCACTGCTTCTTTAAGTGCTGAACTGTATCCCCTTTCTGGAAACACCTGTGAAGTTAGCAAACATGTTCTCTTTGTGGACTAGTAGACTGAAGATTGAAAGGGCTTGGCAAGAACACCTTCTTTCAGAATCTGTTCTAGTGATTTGTAACATAATTGCCTTTCACAAACTGAAGAACAGACAATTTTTTATGTGTATACACACACACATCTTTTGTTTAGGTGTTTCAGAATAGCCTTTCAATTTCAAAAGTATATGTATACTATGTGACTGAAGATATCCCAGGTCTCTCCCATATACAGTTTTTCTGCTTCTTTTCTACCACAAGCAAAGCTGTGCCAATTTAAATCTAGGATAGTGAAAAATAAATTCATTACTCATAAAATTTTGTCTGGAATTTTGAAAGAAATAATATATACAATATATAAATTTATTTTTGGTTGTCTTATGTAAACTTACAGACCTCACATTAGTAAACAAATGCAGTGTCACTCAGTACTTTCCAGATATTTGTACATACAAATATACACATATATATGATATATATATATATCATATGATATATACACACACACACACACACACACACACACAAAGTTTTTAAAACAGGTTGATATCAGGGAAAATCTCTGAAGTTGACTACCTATGCTACTGAATAGCTCCAATAGATATTATTGAGCAAACACAACATTTCTATTTGTTATTTTCTGGATGTCCAGGGATACTACAGAAATAGAACAGTAGATAAATATTCACCTGAGTCTTTATAAATCCTAGGTAAGGAGACAATAATTGAATAATAAAATGCATAGTATAATGTAAAAGATTCAGATGTGATACGTGTTAATCAAGTATTGTCATAATAAGTGAGTAACAAACTGCCACAAAACACAGTGGTATATAAAAATGGTATATAAAATTTTTCCTTACACCTGATCACTAGCAAGGAATCAGTTAGACCTGGTGATAATGATCCTAAGTCGTAAGGTTTAATGTACCAAATATATTTCCCTACTTAGGTTACTACAGCTGCAGCCAAATTTTCTACTGTGGACCTTCTTTATATAAATAATAGTTTTATGTGTGTTTATTTTCCTCCATTTTCCTATAGATGAAAGCTACATTAAAATTAGTTTAAGTGTTTCTTTGTTCATAGTAGAAATACTTGTAAGTAGGCCATAGTATGGAACTGAGAAAGTACTTGGTACATGTTTATAGACTGGCTTTATTCTGGAGAGGTTATCAAATTAAAGCCTTTATTAGATGCATGGATCATCTTATATATGCTTCCATGAGTCTGTACTCTCCAAATGTTTTTATAAACTATTTGAAAATACAAAAATTTCTTCTGGCTGTCTTGTGTAAAACTATAATACAGAATTAAACCAATCCGTAGTGTCACTCAAGACTTTGCAAATGAGGTATTGTCAAACATTTTCAGTAAAATTGATAGTATGTATTTTATTATTTGCTACCCATATGGTCTCTGTCACAGCTAAACTCCACTGTTACAGCATGAAGTTATCCATAGGAAACACAAAATATCTGAGTTTGACTGTGTTTTACAGATACTCTATTTACAAAAACATGTGGAAGGCTTTATTCATGGGCTAAAATTTGTCAACCTTGTTGTATGGACACTCATTTCATTTGTTTCCATAATGCACCATCTATCACTGAAGCCTCTTATATTTTTGAAGGTATGGCATCCTGTAGATGCATTAAGCAAGCTTGCAGATGAGCATTTCATAGGTTCTCTTCAGCTCCTTCTAGTCATGCATTTTCTGATTGCTGCTTAAAGACTGCTGCCACATTACTTGTGCTGTGGCTAGAGCCCACCTAGAGAGCATCAAGGCTCTGAGGAGTGTGATATATCATGATGTTCTTAGGACTCCAGTCCTCAAAGTGTCAATGTAGTGGTGTTCTGAGAATCATTTGGGTGCTGAGCTATACTGTATCTTTTTTACAAATTGAGAACTCATCCCTAGAAGATTGCACTGTATGACTCTTATGTTAGGACTGCTAAGGTTAGTGTTTCAAAGATTAATATCAAGGAAAGAAAAATTTCAGGTTCTTCTTTCATCCTCTGCAATAATATTCCCTAACTTATATAGGAGTCAAAAGACAAGCTTGATGCAAAACAATGAAGAGAAACTATCTCTTGTTCTTCAACCAATTTGTACTGTGAGAGTTGGAAATATTCTGGAATGTGGCTTAAAGAGATGATATTGGCATTTGTCATTGGAAGTCTAATTAATGAATTTATGGCAATTCTGATAAACTTCAGATCTCCTCTTACCCTAAGGTCAGTTACATTTTGATAAAATAATTATTTGTTGATGTTTATCAGGAAGAGCAGCAGAAATATATACTGGTAGATGATTTTACTCTCCAGTAGTTATTATCTTAGTGATGAACTGGTCACTCACTGCTCTGTCCATCTAGCTTTCCTTTTAAAGCAACCTTTCTACAGAGGATCTTTACAGGGATAGTTTATAGTGCTAAATCGGTAGGATCAAGTTTTGTGGAAGGAAAATGAAAGCATCAGGGCTCTATCAGGTCCCTAAATGCAGCCAAAAATCATCACAATTTCTTAATTAACCTTATACATACTGAAGCTTAGTACACATTTTTATTAATAACTTACATATTATAAACAGTTCTTTGAGTGAAGACAAGTATATTACTTGTTCATTTTACTGAACTCCAGATGTATTAACCTTAAGCAATCCATGACACAGTTCATACAATTAAAGGAAACAAAATAAAAAAGACCTTCCATTACTAATTTTCTAAGCTCATTTTGTATTCTGACAGGTTCGAACATCACAAAATAGCTTTATTATTTCAAATTTAATGATTGCCAGATTAATTTTGTTAATGCTACACTTCATTATTTTTCTTCACATTATTTAATTTTTAAAAATGATTCCAAGAAATATCTATATATTATACAGTAACACGTGAAATAAATTCAGGGACTAAATATTTTTATTTAGGGATGCTAAATATTTTTTCATTGTGCCATAAAAGAAGTTTCTTTGTCTCTGTTGATTTAATAGATTACACTACTTTAGGCATAATCCAAGTAAAAAATTCTGAACTTGTGATGTTGATATGTAAGCATTTTAATGTGTTTTCATTTTCTTAAATGCGTAACATCAAGCAACAAATGAGATTGAGAGTAATGAGCCGTGGATTTTTTTTTCTAACAGAAACCATTACATTATGAGGGTAATAAACTCTTTTTGGAACAAAGACACCTGTCACTTTGGGCCCACAACACAATTGAAGCAAAATGAACACAATCTTGGTATCATTTCATTTTATTATCAGGTTGAATATATTTTCTTCCTTTGTGTCTTTTAATAAAATCTCTGAGTACTTTCATTGCTGTTTTTCTTTTTCATTCACTCATAAATTTTGATCAGTTTGCTCCACACTTGAGAAAACCCTGGATTGAAGCAATAGTGTAACTGCATGCCCTTGTCAACATCACAGAAGTAAACAGAATAGTAGGACTGTTGTGGAAGAAAAGATGCTTGGCTAGATTTCAGTGAGACTTATTGGGACATTTGCGCTATTAATTATTTTCTTCAATTAATTTTTGCAGTCAAGCATCCTAGTCCAACAAGATTTTCCCATCCCCCCAGAATTTCTTCACCTGATTTTCATGAAATACTCATTTCCAAAAATAAAATTGTATTTATTAGACTTGTTGCTAAAAGTAGAGTTTTGATTGACTAAACAATCTGTATGTGTTTACTATCACTAATATTTCATTTCCTAAAATTAAGCCCCCTTCTAATAAAATTAATGTTGTAAATCTTTACTACAAAATGCTATAAATCTCCACTGGAAAATGACTTTTTATTTTATTCTTGTTCCTAATCTTTAAAAATTGAAGAAATGGAAGCCTGCAGTACATCAAAGCTATTATTCTGAGATTTAACATTGCACAAGAATGTAGATATTTGAAAGTATACAAAATTGGTCTCTCCTGAGGTAGTAGTACCAGAAAAAGTCTTATTAGTACTTGTCTTGTGTAATTTGTATAATTCTGTGAAATAAAATTATTTACTTGCCATTTAATTTTCTCTTACAATACTGAATGCATGATGAGGTAATTAAAATTACACTACGGAAAATATTTTTAGAAATTTGGACTATAGCCATATATGTATATTTATTAAAGATTTATTTTTTATATTTTATAATGAGGTCAGAGTAATTTCCAGGTCATAAATTCTTTGTGAAGAATAGTAGAGGCCTCCTGTCAAATTTGATATACTTTTGGAATGAGTGCAAAACTTATTTCAGTTGCAAAAGCAGAAAGCTAAGATATAATTACAGCTTCCATGAGATTCCAGACTGATATCTGTCATTAAACTAGCTGCATGTAACTATGGGTTGTAAAAATAATTCATATTAACATGCTATATAAATGACAAAGGAAATTAGGGAACAGGGTTTATGTCATTATTACGTAAGTATCCATGTATATGAGGTTCTCTGCTTTGTTCAAAGCTAAGATCCATCCTTACTTTGTGTAAGAAAATTTTTGTTTTGTTTTGTTTTGTTTTGCTTTGTAATGGGGATCGAACTCAGAACCCTGTGCTTGCAAGGTAGGCGGAGGAACCAATGAGGTAAATCCCTGGCCCAAGAAAGTATTTTTGTTGTCACTGTGTTGAGCTGACAAAGTGGTCAGTGTAGTAGGATATAGTATAACTTTAGGTGAAAAATTAAATTTGAATTCAAAGTTTACTGGTTATCATGTCACTTTTAATTGAATTAGTATAACAATACATAAAACACTGCATTTTGGGCCAAATACAGAATCTTCCACTTAAAAGCTTTACAATTGTTTTTAATCAAATGCCAAGAAGCGATAATATTTAAGCTATATTTTCTCATATATGCAAAACTAATGTAATATCTATCTTACAAGGTTTTTCTCAATAATAAGTAAGCCTTTGAAGTGTGTAGCATATGTAACAGAGACTATGCTAAATTTCAATAAAGAGTATTATTACTCAAAATTGGGTCATATGTCCAAGTAGTAATTTCATAGTAAATCCAACCGTTATATCACTTACTATTTTTTCTTTTTATTTTATCAACTTCTAATAATACTGTTTTTCAAATAGGTGCCACATTAGAACAGAGAATGAAGATAAGAAATACTGACCACCTCTGAAATAGTTGTTACCTAAGGAGGCTGTTAATTCCAATTTTAGAAGTCGCTAAGAAGATAGACACACGGGCCAATTTCAGAAATGCGTATTCACAAGGATAATACTAATACCAGCAATCAGATGCATACCTAGTCTTAGCATCTCTACACAGGCCTACACAAACCTTACTGCTGCTAAAGATACACTTTTTTCTCTGAAACTTAGATGTGCTTTTTTTCTGTATAAGAGATCAGAGAGTGTCAAGGAGCCATTCCCTTTTTCATCAGTACAATATGGGACGGGCAGCGGATAGGGCTAAGCAGAGAGCAGTTTCTCTTCCCCTTCCCACTATGTTGGTTTATTCTTGGTATTCGTTTTTTCACAAATTTATTTATTTTTTGTTAAATATAACATGCAGAAGTAATAAAAATGGCACCTTATTTTATCATTTATCCAGATAACATCTATTAGTATTAGATATGTGGAAACCTCTAATGATATTGAAATTCAATAGTTCAATCAATGAAAGTCTCTTCAGGATCAAATCCTTACCAGTCTTATAGGACTCCAGAAGACAGCTAACATAAGCATTTTTCTAATATTTCATTTTTTTTCTATTCCCTCACCCCAACTCCTATTACCAAAAGTCTTCCTCCTCTTTAAATCTCTCAGTGACATTTATATTCTTAAGTGGCTTTGGTAGCATTAAGTAGAAACTAGAATTCACCATGAAAGAACAATCCTCCCTCAAAGTATATATAACCCCTGACGTGTTTAATAAAGGTTGGCCTATTTCTCTTAACAAATATAAATCACTTTAATTTTGACCATGTGATTATATTACATAGATAGTTTTACATTTATGGCAGGAAGTTAGAGGTTTTAAAAATTAGTTACCATGGAAACAGCCTCTGATCATAGGTAGTGTTAGGTAGAACCCGATATTTATATAGACGTCCACCTTCCTTTGTTAAATTTTAAATTGAAAAAATAAGTAAAACCAGGTCTGGGTTGGTATTCTCCTAGAGTTGTGCTATGGTCTCTATGTCCCTCAAAGCCTCATGTGGTCATAGGTTTTTGCAGAGGTGGCTGGATCTAGACTGTAATGCTGGAATTGATTCATGATGCAATGTTAGGCCCAAGTGCACTAGGATTGAATGGGAGTGCTACCTGCCCTAGTCTGAATAAGATGAAAGGGGCAGAAAGACACTGCTAAGTTCCCTTGCTCTTGCTACCTTCTGGCTTCCAGGAACTGTTTCTCCTCTGGAAAGATTGTCTATTATGCCACTCTGCCTTGGAGCCAGTTGATTATGGACTGCACCCTCTGAGAACTGTGAGCCAAATAAACCTTTTCCCCTTCAACTTTGGGTGTCAGTCTTGTCTCAGCAAGGAGAGAAAAGTAACAAACACCAAGAACTGGTGGCTTAAAACAAAAGTTTTTTTTTTTTTTTTTTTTTTCTTACGGTTCTGTAGACAAGGAATCTGAAGTCAAGATTTTGGCAAAGGTTGGCTCCTTCTGGAGACTCTGGAGGAAAAACTGTTCTATGCCTCTCTTCTAACTGATGATGTTTGTCAACAATTCTTGTGTCCCATGGCTTTTAGACACATCACTATAATATTCTAATATTTGCCACCCTATTCATATGACATTCTCCTCTCTCCATCTCTGTGATTCATAGAAAAGTAGCTGTAAGCCTAACATCACCAGCATATACAACCTTTCTTCTTTTAAGCATATTTCTATTGAAACTCATCTTTGGTAGCTGATACCAAATTCTTTCTTACAATATATAAGAGCCAATATTTTCTCATGTTAAAACCTACATTTTCACCAGAAGTATTTGATTATTAAAGAAGATATGAATTCTAGAAGATAAAATATGTTAAGGATAAAATTGCCTTTTATCCATGCATGTTTTCTTCTATTATCTCACTAAAATATATTAAATTGATTTTCAGTATGAGTGAGTATCACATAAAGTTTGCTAACAGATTTGAGTTGTGACTAAGTAGTATGTACATCTATTTTTCTAATGATACATTTCTCAATACATATTCAACTTTTTAAAACATTTTTTCTGCCTTTTTTTCTGAGTATAATTTATAATAGAATTTATACTAGTAAATTAATTCATATTTTAAAATAAAGAGTTTTTCATTTAATATCAAAATATTTCAAGTAGGATAAAAAATATCCCAGAATATATTCTGGTAAAGAATACAAAGGAAGCTATGACTGGAGGCTATAATTATATTTCAGCAGTGGAGTGCTTGTTTAGTATGCATAAGGCCTTGGGTTTGATCCTGAGTACAAAACAGAAACAAAACTAAGAACAAAAGAACCAAAACCTAGGATTAAATTTCTCTAATTATTAATATGTTTTACCATTTTACATTTCCAAAGTTATTTCACTTTGCATGTTTGCAGAATGTAATTTAGATAAAAAATTCTAACCAGATGCATTCTTTCATTTTATTTGTTTTTTATATTATTTTATGATGACTTTCCCAGGTAAAACAGTCTAAAAAATGTCATTAATTGTAGAATGGGAATTTTTTTGAAAAATCCAAAGAACTATTTATGTGAGGAAGAACTGATTCAGGCACTACATAAAATATAAAATTCAGAAGGGAGTTTCAGTGCAGGGAGTTTCAAACTGGGATTTAGTGTTTGTTTCACCTAGCTATAAAAACATGATTCAGTGAAAGGAACTCTCCAAGGACTTTGGGAAATAGAGGACTTCTAAAATTCCCCAGAAATGTATAACCAAAAGTTTCATTTGAATAAAAAATGTGATCAAGATAACACAGCCTCCCTATAGCTACTTTTTCTCATCAAAAAATGTTTTTGTAACACTAGTGGATACTAATCTCTCATACTGAAATCCCAGAGAGGCCCCAAGGTACATCTGGCTAGAAATATAATTGGCAAAACCTACGATGTATCCTGCCATCTGGTAGGAGTCACCTGATTGTCAGATTAATTCCCAGCACAACGGAATACTTGTGTTGCCCTTGCTTTAGATGTGTCTGAAGACCCACTGATGGGAACTGCATAGCTGAAGACTTGGTAAATTTCTCCTCGCAGCTTAGAGAGGGTGGTAGAAGCTCACATTGGAGATGCTTTTTATAATTAGGGAAGTGACTTCATTACTAGGATACTGAATAATACCTTGGAAAATGTATTTCTGAAAGGCAAGATCAGCTTTTTTAAAGAATTATTCATTACTAATACAGGTAAATATAATTTAAAATGTGCTTGATGGAATATTTTTTATTAATTTTATTGGTACATTTTTGGTATACAATATAATGACATTCATCGTTGGAAATTTGTAGCTTTATGTAATCTATCTTGGTGCTTATTTTTTTCCCCATTTCCTTGCCCTCCCTTCAACCCCTCCACCACTCCCTGGTTAAAAAGAATTTGTTTCCATTTTTTCATTGCATATTAAGGCCATACTCTTCAGTAAAATAAATAGGACACGCAGGTGTAAATACCAAATAGCTTCTTTATTGTGAGAAACTGAAAAGTGTAAATAAGGACTAAAAGGTATAATAGACAATGTGAAATAGGAAGAAAAGGGGCAAAGGGGAAGGGGAAGTGGGAGGGGTAGGGGAAAGGAAAGAAGGGAATGGTATTAATATGAGAAAATGAAAAAAGGTAGAATGCTTTTGGTAACCAGTCACAGAGTCATTAATGAACATATCCTTCTTCATTATTTGATATGAGTTTATGGCCAACCAATGCTTTGTATTCACATGGGCATGTAGAGAATGTAAATTGCATATAAATTTATAAAGATCCTTACGTTAAATATAAAAGTAATCTTGAACATAAAGCAATCTTGAACACATTTCGGAAGCCAAAAGTAGAGGACATTGTAAGTACAAAGGAAAATAAAATATTATGAGATTGGTTAATAATTTCTTTTTAATTTATAAACAGCTTTTTGCATAATTATTACCATGTTTAATTAACAATGGATTTCACAACTTTTTGAACAATATTTTAAGTCACTTATAAAAAATTCAATTATTATAGACACGTATACCTTTAATATAACATGAAAATATATTTTCAACTATTTCAGGTTGTTATTTCATGTAAATATACAGAAGCAATATACATACACAATATAAATAAGCATATACTCTTAAGCCACATAGATATGCTTCAATTTTCTTCAGACTTAAGAAAACTTAAATCAGTTCTGAACATTTATGGTAAATTTCCTGCTAGCTAGTTTAGAATTAACTATATTAAGTTAAGTGTTACTAGTAGAGTCGATTGTGAGCTGTCATTGTTCAAATAAATAATTCCCTAAATTCACTGAGATTTTTAGCAAATGAGTTTGATGTAACAGCCCTATGAATTCAAACTGGTCCACATCTTTTTGACTTCTACAAGTCCTTGACTTAATGTGAGATCAATGCACGAGCATTAGGATCCAGTTTTCTGACACTAGCAATAGATTCTCAGAGTTTTCCCCGTCTTATTCATTTGCCACATTCTCAACCAAGCTGAAAAATTTCAGATTGTAATTTTGCACAACTGAAGAGTCAATGACTTTACTTTATGTAGATATATGAACTGGTTGAGATTGGCTTCATAAAATACTACAGACTGGGTAGGATAAACAACAGAAACTTATTTTCTCACAGTTCTGTGTGCTAGAAGTCCAAAATCAAATAGTAGGTTAAGTTTCTCTAGAGACTTTTCTTTGGTCCGCAGATAGATGTCTTCTTGCTGTGTATTAACACGGACTTTTCGTTGAACATACACATTCTTCCTATGGGGACATCTATCATTTTTGATTAAGGTCCCACTCTTAGCAGTTGATTGAACCTTAATGATCCCCTGAAGGTCAAGTTCCCATAAACAGTCACATTGGGAGTAATGCTTCAACATATGAGTTTGGGGAAACACAGTTCAGTCCTTAACAGTAGATAATGACATTCCTAATATATTTGGAGTAAAGAGAACTTTAAGAGCTAAACTGGTCATAACTTTTGACTAATTCATCACTGGATCCATTTTTTATGATTATGGATTTCTAGATTTACAAATGTTAATAACATTTATGGTAAACAGCACTCCTTAACATTTTACAGGACCTTCTATGGTTATAAGTAACAATATTTATTTGAACATTAATGAAATTTTCTACAAATTGCTAAATTAGAAAGGTTTTAAACAGAAGGCTAAAATACTTAGACTTTATGTTAATATGGAACAACTCTTGCACTAGCAATGCCAACTGTGATTTCTATCAGTAACTCATAGATTTGAAGATCAGATTACCAATATTGTTCTGATTTTTTATTGTAATAGATCTGGAAAAAATACTCAAACTTAGGAAGATTGTATAATAGACAATCTTTTTTTTTAGCAAGTAAATATTTGATAGAAGATGACCAATTCCAGTTTTTCAGTGGTGGGGAAGGAAACGGGGTCTTCAGGATACTACACCAGCAGTCTACCTCTGACCTACATACCCAGACTCATGATTCATTCTTAGCTATCAATAAAATTCTGCAAGCCAATGTTCTGTGGGTTTTATTTATTCCTTTTAGTTGTGCCCACAGTGTTTTCAACCTTGAATGCAATAATAAAATAATAGGCTTCTGGAGTGTGATATTTGAAATTTGTCCTGTGGATTATACTTTTAGAAATTTAATTTTATTCTTGAAAGGTAGATATTTGTAAAATGTGATGCTTTAATTCATTCAACATTGCTTAGTGAATAATTCAGTGCAATCAACATATTCATAACCTTCAAATTTTATCACTTCTTTATAGTAGTCCATTTGAATTGCTATTTTCTAATTATTTGAAATTATATGATGAATTAATGTTAATTATACTGTATGCATTCTGCTGTGCCATAGAATAACCACAAGCATTTTTTAGTTGTTACATAGTTTTTAGGTATATATCTATGATGAAACTAAAATAAACTTGCAGTCCAATATACAACATGGGAAATACTTGGCAAAGCAGTATTTGAAGAGGGCAGAAATAATATCTGAGTGGTCAGAGGACCCAGGACTCTTCACTTGCTGTGCTACCCATATAGATAACATAGTTCTACCTGTCATTCATTAGAGGCTGGAATTCCTGAATATCACACAAAGGATCTTATTGCAATCTTAATATGCTTAAATTGATTTACAAAAATATCTGGTTTTTAATGAAAGAATTCAGGACCTTCTAAAGAGGTAGTCTCTTATTTTAGGATTCAAATGATTTGAAAATGCTCACAGTATAGTCATATTCTTCTAGTTGTTCTTATTGCAGCCACTCTGAGCAAATGTGAATTCATCCAATGATGATGCTCTACTACAATTTTTAAATAATTAAAAATACTATCCTCACTCCTTAGCAGGGCGTTTTCCTTCTTTTTCAGTAACACTGTTGTTAGTTCTATCATTTTCTGCCCAGAATCTGGAAGTGTAGTCACCCTGCCTTGCCTTCCCTTTTCCTGCACCTATTTAATTCACCATGTGTCTGGTCCACAGTCCATAAACTGTCTCTAATGTGCTGTACTTTACTTTAATCCTGTATTTAATATCAACTTTAAAGAAACACATAGTGTTTATCTCTAAAATGGTGTTTTCCATCGGTAATCTAAGTATTAAAATATTACTGTAATACTAAAATAATTGTTTTCTTTGAAATACAGCTTAATTAAATTTGCATTTATACTAATGAAACACTCATATTATCAGAACTCACTTTTTCTTAAGGCTTTTGATGTTTCTTTATTATGAAAAATATATAATTTTTAAAAAGAGACATAGCTCCTTCATATCATAATGTCTATTTCTTTAATGCAAAATTGAAGTAACTGGTGTGTTTTATGATGCGAGAGAATAAATAAGAAGTTTATCTATTTATAACACACACACAACTACCATGTTCTTCCTTCCTTTGCCAAATCAAGGTTGTAATTTATCTGCTAAATAGCATGATTGATCCTTTCTTACTGTGGTCTTGTCTATGTTAATAAATCAGGACACAGCTACCACCTTCAAATGTTCAATTCTGACCCTACAATTAGCTTTCCATTGACTCTGGTTCCTGATTAACAGCACAAACCTCTACTCTGAGCTATCCCCTAATTAGTCAGACAATGCAGTGTCATGTGCAAAAATATCCTGGCTGGTAAAACATTTGCTAAGCACTCATCTGTCACATCCCCTGGATGGATCTCATGCCTGTGTTTAGTTAAGAACTTCGGCAGCCCTGCATCCCATTGCTCTGACACTAATAGAGCATCCAGAATCTGAATGCAGTAATTAAAAGGTTTTAAACTCCTCTTAAGTGGCACCAGAACACATCCTACATACAAAATTTTTGCCTAGTCTTTCTTATGACAAAAGTTTTCCAAATGTTTTACAGTTCTTAAAGTGGCACCTAAAATATGGAATTTCGATTTTGTTAAAAAGAAAGAGGACAGAACAGAAATGGAAATACCCAGACAAATTTGAAAAACATCATTCCTTCATATATATATATATATATATATATATATATATATAATGTATGTATACTATAAATAGTTGTACATAATATATATAATGTTTATATATTGTATATACTATATATAGTTTCCTAGTGTATCTATCTACCTAGATATTTGATTATTTTGATATTTTCCCTTAGTGTATATATAATACATAAATATATACTATATAGAATTTCTTAGTGTATATATATATATACACTATATATACATACATGTTTTGATATTATTTTGCCTCTACTTCTCTATAACTTTCTAAAAGAATTTTTAAATTTAGCAACGCAGTATTTGTCTCTTGACTTAACTATATTCTGTCTGTATATATGTAAGAATTACATCCTCCATATTTAGTCTCAGCAGTACATATGATCACAGGGCAATTATTAGAGATAAAGTAATTCAAAAGAATATCATTATATTATTATAATAAAGATGAAAATAACATGCATTTTCATAAATTACTACTATTTTGACAATAAATAAGTCTCAGAAGAGTTTCAAATGAATAAGCTGTAAGACAGTAATACTGATTTAAATACTAATAAAAATAGTTTGACAGAAATTTTTAATTATTCTTCTCATTTATCTGTTTAAATTTTAAATACTTAGCCAAATAAAGTATAATTGATTTTTCTTTTATTTTCTTTTGGTAATTAATTGATTTTTTTGAAAAAAGTACTAAGAAAATTCAATAGGTGAAGATACTCCACTGAATAATTGATATGTGAAAACGAGGTCATGTAAGGAGTAACAATCAAAACACCCTACAGAATATGAAAGTTAGTTGATGGTACATCAAATATTTAAGTACTAATTCTAAAACTATAATAGTTCTTTATAAAATAGAAGCAAAGCTTCATGAAGTTGAATTAGGAAAAGATAATCCAAACTGAGAAAGATGCTAAAACATAGAAAATCATAAATACAAACTGTCAAACTCAGGTATTTGATTTTCAAAGTCATCACTAAAATATTATTTTCCAACAATCCACACTTTTTTATTTATCCAAGATACTTTAAAATATATGTTACCACAGACTTTTGTTAAAATGTTCACAGATGTTTACTCATAACAATTCCAAATCAGAAAAAATACAAATGCCCGTTTTAATTTAGTTAAAATTTTATGTTGAGTTCACAATATTTTACATTTTACTATACATAACTATTTGTACAGATATTTAAATATGTTAATATTACTCGCAATTAAAATAATCTTTATGTGTTTACATTAGACTAATGTATTTGGCTAAAACATTTTTCACAATAATTTCAAATAAAAATCAATTTTTGAGGGGTAAAAAGTGAAATTATGATTGATCAGACTACTTCTCTCCTTAAACTGTTGTGTCAAAAGAGAAACACGATTGTTTACTTTGATGTAAAATCCTCTTCCTTTCTCTATATTTGACAATTGTGAAAGTAAAACTCAGTCTTAGAAAACCTGTAATATCATGGCTGTACTCTCCAAAAAAAGAAGTCAATATTAGCAAGGAAACTAACTAGGCATTTCAGGTAGTACTAGTAGAACAAATATTTAAATTTTAATAGTAAATTAAAATGAACTTTTTCTTATACTATCCTATGTGGCTATGTGTAACACTTGAATGTAACAACATGTGGAATTAATTGATGTGCTTGCCTGTTCCTACAAGAACATATGTGGCAGGTGAATAATAAATAGTCTTCAATGAATTAATGAATCATTAATGCACTAATCCAAAAGTAAACAGTTTGGGCTAATCTAGGACTACATATGTCATGGGCACAATATTAATAATAATAAAACACTTGTCTAGATGAATTCTTGCTATGAGCAGATTATCATAACTAGTATGCCACAGTGCATTTAAAATTAATCATGTGAAATAACTACCATATAAGTTTCTCAATATGTTACCTTGTGTATCTGGATAGTTTATTCAGTTCTGATGAATTGTGTGTTGCTTCATCAGTGCAACATCCTTAATACTGCAATTTTAAAGCTGAAGGACTACCAACATTCTGATATTTTTCCTATTCTCTTGGCTATTCTTCTACTTTACTAGAGATGGTCTTCCAAATATGTCCTTTTCCAGTTAGAATTTATAAACAAGTCTGAGAAAATCGGACCTTTTTCATAATATTTTTAAAATCCAGGAACATATCTCTTTCCATTTATTCAATATTCTTAAATCATTTATGAAAATTCTGTACTTTGTGTTATTTGTTCTTAGGCTCATTTAAAATATTATTCATCAACTTGTACTTTTTGGTAGGAATAATTTTATATGCTTACTTTCAAATTTATTGTGATGAATTTTACTGCAAAATGTTCACATTTATGCATATACTTTTATTTCTGATAAGGCATAACAGACAAGTTACTGCCCAGTTTCTTGGTGTAAGACTATTGTTTGCTTGCTTTCTTTCTTTCTTTCTTTCTTTCTTTCTTTCTTTCTTTCTTTCTTTCTTTCTTTCTCTCTTTCTTTGCAGTGCTAGAGGTTGAACCTGGGGGCTCACACATGCTAGGCAAGCAGTGTCCCACCTCCCCAGCTCCTGGACTCATTTGTGGTGTGCCTATCCCAAGAGATATGTGTCAAATCATTTAAGTGACACTCTTAAAAGCTTGTTAGTGTCCTATTGTATTGGCAAATGTATTTTGGTACTTTTTTTTTCCTGGCACCCCCACCCTGGATGTAGAATAAGGTGATTGAATTAAATGAGTCAATTCAGGGAAAGCAATTAGAGTAGTGCATAGCATTGCCTGATATTACCCTCATCTACATCGACTATTCCCTTAAGACATGTGGCAAACACTTCATGTTAGTGATATGTTAATGTTATTAATGTTATTGTTGAATTTCTGGAGTTTTCATGATAAAAATATATAATTAGAAAGTAGTGAAAATTTTGTTCTTGCTTACCAAAATATCTGCCTCCTTTTTTCATTTTTTAACGTAAAAGGTCCTTCAAGGAAGAACATTAAATACATCATCATATGCTTAGCAAATGTGCTTATCTTATTTATGACATTAGTGATTTTTCTATTTTAATATTGAGAGTTTTGGCTGTTTCTGATAAAAATTCATTGTGTTATAGGAATTCTGAGTTATTTCTGTCACAGAAGTTGTGTTCTATTTTGTTTTTTGTCTGTTTTTCTGTTTTGTGTTGTTTTCTTTTGTTCTAACCAACCATGGGCTGAGAATTTCCTTTCCATAGTTATTAACAGATCATATTATCTAGCTTGACCTCCGCCCAGCTGTGAAACCTTAGAAAAATTATGAAACTCCAACAGATTCCTCTATGGAATTTATCAATTGAAATTATTCCTCTCATAAGATTCCTCCAAGAACTAAGGGAATTAATGGATAAAAGCATTTAGGTAACCATGTGGAACAAAATTAGCATTACATAAGAGTAACTTTCACACTTTCTTATATCAAATGAGAAATAACTCCAAAAGTGAGTAAAAACATTTTAAATTAAAATTTATGAACATTAATAATATTTGACTTTTATTCCATGTATTTTTTAAAAATTTGTATCAAATGATATAAATTGATCATATTTTAACGTGTTTTAAGATTTTAGCACTATTTAAATAATATGTGAATTAGCTCCTAGTAGTAGATATAATAAACTGATACACAAATTTGGGCTTTCATTGGATAATATCATTTCCGGTATATTCATTTAGAGAGTCTTTTGTTCTATATCTTCTACAGAATATGTTTACATTTATAAATGTTAAAATAATTGTGATTAATATAAATATTAATGTCTATATTATTCTTATGTAATTATATATACAGAAGTGTGAAAGATCTATGGTTTATACTCTACTATATATACACATTTGAAATATGTATTGTTAACACCTTTTTATTTATCATTGGTTAATTGGCTTAGGTTTGTGTTCTTTTTTCATTGAATAAAATTTTATGGATTTATTATATATATATATATATATATATATATATATATACACACACACTGTGAAAAAACTAAACCTCATTAAATAAAATATTGCTTTGTTTGTTTTCCAATAATTGGTGTTTTGCAATATTTGGTAAATTTTTTCAAAATTATTTAATTTATTTATTTCAAATCATTATTTCCTGAGTTTCCTCTAGTGAGAAATTTATTCATTTATATTTTCAAATGGATATGTATAGAGCTTGCAAGAAAAACATATATATTTTTATAAAACATAAATATTCATGTAAACATCTGCTGTGTTATTTACCTTTCCTAATATATAATTTTACTATTTTTTCCTATCATATGCCTATTCATTTTTACTTGAAAATTATTAGTCATATGAAATGTTCAAATAGTATTCACATGGACCTGTCTTCTAAAAATTCATTGAAACCTCAGTTTATATTTCCTCTATGACAAAACAGGTATCAGGATTTTATTTTTAAGGTCCTCAAATTATCATACAATTTTTCTTTCTCTACCTTTATTTCCTTGTGTTCTGAGAATTAAATTTGCCCATAAGTCTAAGATTTGAAAAGTATTGACAGTTTTTCTTAAACTCTATTATCAATGAAGTACATTTAATATGAATTCTAGAAAATATCTATCCTGAAGATAAATATAAAATTACTGTTTATTTCTACATAAAATTAGTGAAATCTATATTTTCAAATAGAATATAGTAAGATTAGGGAAATACTCGTAGACTATAAATAGTATACAGAATTTTCAAACCTTATCATAAAAAAAACTTGTTAAATTTTAATTAAATAAGATTTTCCTTATTGCTAAATACATTAAAATGCAGCCCCATAGCAGTGTTCTGTGTTTAAACCATAGCCGTGCATAATTCTGCTTAAAGTTCATAGACATCAGAATGTGAGTACCATTCCATCCCTCGTGGAGGAAAGTAATGATGCCAATCAACAGGGCATTGAAATGAGCACTGGTTTTTTATCATTGATTGCAGAGCTGTTGCTGCCAAAGCAAGATTGAAAGCAAAAACTTTGCCAGAATAAACTAAACCAAAAGCCATATAAAATCATTGGCTCTTTTCAGTAAGAGTTTGAAAACAGGTTAGTGAAATGTACTTTGGCTGAATTTTGAAATTATTCTGATTTTATTGTCATTTAAATTGTGAGAATATAGGAAAATTTACTTGAGAAATGTTTCAGTATAACAACAAGAAATTTTATGAACTGAGACACTGAAAAGAACTGAAAAATAAAGATAGACTAGGTATGGTATGTCTCTATATCTATTTATGTAAGTTGAAACTAGAAAGTTCAGTGAGTGTCATATTTCTGTTTCTATCTGCGATCAGCAGTGAATCTGACCTAGAACACAACAGAATTGCATCCCTTTGTTTATATGGCTGACAACTGTGAAATATCCATTCTAAAAGTGTCCATCCCTGTCTCATGTATCCACCAAGACCCTGATATGTCCTATCACAAAGTTTTTTACTTCATGTGGAGTGATGCATAATATGGCAGCAGACAAGTAATTCCTGAGAACAGCAGTCATTCTAATAAGTGTATGCCTTTGAGTGAGGTGGTTATTTTAAAGAAATAGAATATAAATATCACATAGACCTATTTTAGAAAATACATCACCAAAATCATGTCCTTCTAAATAGTATGGTATGTATTGGCCATGTGGCAATTATCAGAATGACAATACTGGGAAATAACTACTGTGCTTTAGAAAATAAAGATCCTAATTTATGCTAGAGGCCTCTACATCTGGTCCTAGACATAGCTATGCATTATCAGTACAATTTTAAATAAGGGATGTAAAAAAAAATCACTGTATTTATCAGACATTTTATCTAATGTGTAAAATTTCTTTAAAATTGGCAGATTTTTTAAAAACTTATTTAAGACACTTAAAAAATTATAAATATGTTTTAGAAACTGTTAGGTTGGCACTGAATAAAGGAAACTAAAATATAAAAGCCATTTAAGCAAAGCAAGCATTTATTTCTCTCTATGCAAATACAGTGAACTCAAGTCTGTCATGAATATCTGGACATTGCAAGAACACCATCTTTAAGTGTGTTCATCAGTATATCTTCCACACTGTGTCTCCACAAGTGGGCTCTGTGGTCCAGTAGGAGTAAGTTGAAGCACATATTCCAGAATTAAGCACTAACCATTTATTCTTACATGTATTTGTGCAGAATGTCATCTGTGGAAGGAGGCTTAAAATGTAGTCTTCAAGGCAGAATAAACTATTGAGTATCAATTCAATTTCTGTTTTTACTTTTTGAGAAATCTCCACACTGATTTCCATAGTGATTATATTAGTTTACATTCTCAACAACAATGTAGAAAAATTCCCTTTCGCTGAGATCCTCACCAGTATTTATGATTATCTGATTTCTTGATGATAGACATTCTTTCTGGTGTAAGATGGTACCTCCTTTCATTCCTTCTTTTCTCTCTCTCTCTCTCTCTCTCTCTCTCTCTCTCTCTCTCCATCTCTGTCTCTCTCACTTCAGAAATAAAATTGAGAGAGAGAAAGAGAGAGCAAGCAAAATAGCAGATAGATAAAGAGAAAATAAGAAGAATGTTCTCAAATGGATGAGAAGGAACAGGAAATGGAGGGAGGGTCTGGAGGGGAGGGAAAGGAGGTGGAAGAAAATGATGAGAAGACATCTTTTGCAAATGGAAAGGGAACAAACTGTTGAAGGAGGGAGGGAAAAGTTAGGGGATGAAAAAGAAAAAAAATACAGGGAAAGATAAAAGAATTAAGATGTATTATGTGCATGTTCCAACTGTCCATGTTATTTGTAATGATTATGTACTGCAAAAAAAAGCAATAATAATCAAATGTAGTGCTTAGTTTATAATTTCCTTAGCTAAATATCTGTCATTTCATTTTCTTTTTTTTTCTTAAATTGTTTTATTGGTACATTTTAGGTATACAACACATTTACATTTCTCCTTGGGAACTTGTACCTTTACGTGATGCATCTTGGTTCTTATTTTTCCCCATCCCCAGCCCTCCCTTCATGCCCTCCACCCTTCTTTTTTTACAAAGACTTTATTTCCATTTCTCATCATTTTTCCTTTCCCTTCTTTCCTTTCCTCCTCCCCTCCCACTACCCCTACCCCTTTGGACCTTTTCTTCCTATTTGGCATTATCGATTATTCATTCTAATCATTGGTACATTTTAGGGATACAATATAATGACATTTATCATTGGAAATTTGCACCTTTACATAGTCTCTCTTGGTTCTTATTTTTCACCCTTCCCCAGCCCTCCCTTCAACCCCTCCATTCCTCCCTATTTACAAAGATTCTGTTCCTATTTTTCCATTTTGTCATATTAATTCCATTCCTTTCTTTCCTTTCCCCTACACCTCCCACTTCCTTCTCCTTTGCCCCTTTTCTTTCTATTTCACATTACCTAACTAGACCTATATCTCTTGCCATGCACTAAACTAAAATTGAAATAGATAACAGATCTAAATATTAAAATAGAAACACTGAACTGGCTGGAACAGAGGTTAGGTAGAACTCTTGAAGACATTGGTGTAGGAAAAGATTTTATGAACAAACTTACAGATTGGAAAAACTGGTGTGGTACTTTTTTTAGATTGAAAAACAAGGAATGCGTGAGAGTCTTCAGGGGCACACACATACACACATACACACAAAGACATACACTCACCTTAACTCCCCCTCACATACAATCACACACACTTTTGCGGATAGCATATAATTTTGTTGCATATCTTTAATCAATAGAAAGTTCTTCATTATTCTTATCTCATGTCTCTCTACCTGCCTGTAGTTTCCTTCTAGTGTATACTTCTACCCTGTGGGGTAATATGAAGCAATTCTACTCCATCTTCCACATGAAACTTTCCTTAATGTCACAGGGTGAGTTTCCTTCTCAGAATCTTCTGTTTTCTGAGCACAGTATGAAGATTAGTCATGATAAGTACCATGGCCTAAACAGTTAACACAAACTACAGTCCAAGAAGTGCAGAGTAATGTGGAATAAAATAATTCATTTTATACAGTACTTTGAAGAAATTTGTGCATTTCTTCCTTCCATCATCATAGATCAGTGTGTTTACCAGCAAAATACTATATATACATGCATAATAGTATCATACTTATTTCTCCCATTTTTTATTGGGATATCTTTTGCTTTTTATCTATCTTTTGTACTATTACAGGAGAAAGTTAGGTCCTTTACAAACCATGCAGGCTAAAATAACTTTTGAAAAGCACTTTAATATATTTCTAGTATACTAATAAAAATTTGGAATCCATTTATTAACCATAAAATGCAAGAATTAACATGAAATGAATAATGTTATTTTACCATGTGATGCTTATCTTGGGAATTTAGGGTAAGAAATAATTTCAAGAGTAGAAAATTTATGAATGGAAAATTTTGAAATATCTTAACTAAATTATACCTACATGGATATGTAAGACCATCTTTTATCTTAAATAGGTATTATGTATGGCAATTACAAACTAGATAATTATTAAAAGAATGGTGAAAAGTTGGAGCTACAGTGTGGAGAGGTTTTTCAGATACAGTCAACTGGAGTAGTATCTGGGGAACATTTTCCACATAAGGCTTTGTGGAGTAATTGGAGAGCCTCTCAAAGGCTGTTCTTACTGTGGAGCTATACAATTGATCTAAGGCACAGTATTCTTCTTTCAATTACCTGGTAATTACAAGTAGAAGTAACTGTGAAACTGTATAATAACGGATGATGGTCTATGTTTCCTTAGCCATCTGGTTTATTCTTCATTAACATTTTCCCCATTTATGGATTTTGAAAACACATAGAGGGTTGAAATATTTCTTGTATTTCCTTCAGAGAAAGATATAATCTTTGAGTTGAATAAATAAGAAGATTTAGGTTCTGGAATGCTTGATAAGAATCTCCCTTAAAGCAAAGAATCATGATTAGTCTACTTTTCATAGCCCCAGACACTCAAAGGAAGCTTCACCTTTTCATTCAATGACTTTATGGCTTCAAACACAAGAATATCACTTTGAGATCATAAAGTTTGTTGAGAAAGAAGGTCAGTTGATAAACCTTAAGAGAAGATTTGGAAATTTTTATTTCAAGAACCTCCTTAGCCCTTGCATAGTTTTTTTTTTTGTTGTTGTTGTTTTGCTTTTTGGGGGGGGGGTATCAGGGTTCGAATTCGGGATCTTGTGCTTGTGAGGCAGGTGCCAGAGCCATTGAGCTAAATCCCCGCCCCTGTTTTACTCTTTTTTTTATACTTCATAATTGTAGCTGTCTTGATATAATTTGAATTTTTATTTTAATTTTTTGTTTAATATCTATCCTGACTTCATATAACCACAAAGCAGTACTAATGGTCTGATTGAAGAAAATAGTAAGTTTTGAAAACTCTGCTTACTTACTGAAACCAACGTATTTTTTGGCAGTTATAAAGTCTTGGATCCTATTTTCCAAAACATTTTGCACCTTAAAGTCTTAGTCAAATGCCTTACTGTTATGTACATTGTTTGCTCACCATTTTTAGTTTTTTAAAATGAGTTATTCAGGTTTAAAGAAAGATCTCTAGCCCACAGCCACCAAGCAATCGGGATCTTATTCCAACAAACTCATGGAACTAAATTCTGCCAAGAATGTAAAAGGTCCTGGGAAAGGACTCCAGATAACAATGCAGCCCTCTGATAGCCTGATTTTTGAAACCCTAAGGGATCACACCCTAAGGAAATGACCTAGTCAGGCTATACCTCAGCTCCTGAATGGAACCTCCATTCTAGTAAATGTGTAGCGTTTCAAGATGTTACATTTATTATAGTATGTTACACAGAAATAGAAGCTTAATTCACAGAGGGAAGAACAATCCTGGGAAGGTTCTTTCAAGGAAATTGATATAGGAAAATCTCAGGAAGCTATGAATCAAATGAATAGGTCTCATGAGAGCATGAGTGGAAAAATATCACCTTGATCTGATTAAATGTCAGTTCCACCCACAGATGGAAATATACTTCCCTTAAATTCATATATGATTCTCAGGGGTCCATACACACCCTACAACGTAATACTTACAATGACCTGTAAGTATTGCAAATTTTCATATAGTTTTACTTTTCCAAGCTTTTGTAAAAATTATTTGTCCAATGTAATTGGAAGATTTCATGTGATATACTTTTTTTCTGAAATAAGATTTAAAATACCACATTGAAATTAGAAGAAAAATAAATAGATTTTGTATCATCTTTCATCAACCTACAGCTAGTACAAAGTTTTATATGTACTAGAAAAATATGCATAAAACCACATTATTATCAGAGACAACAAAATGAATAAGACGTTCTCTTCTTTGACTTATAATAGCTGTACTATGGTGACTAATTTATTATATAATTTTTATAAATAACGTGCATATTCAGTAATTAATAAACTGAAAATTTGCTTTATTTGCTATCTTTTGCATGCAGTTCTTTCATAATAATTGGAATGTTCATCTTTCTTTTCCCCTAGGTATCAAAAGATGCACAATAAGAACTTCCTGCTGAAGATTCTTTACTGCATTTCTCATAGTTTTAAATGCTCCCTTTCTTATTCAATGTGAAATCTCTATTTGCCTTTATTAAGAAATAATGTCATTTGCATCTGTTCATTGCTCAGAATACTATCACCACACACACACCCTATTATTCAAAAGAACCACCATCCCTTCAGTTTTCTCAGTTTACTATTTGAATAATTAAAAAATAGAACTTTCTTCAGATATTCCATGAAAATAATTACATGTCTGCAACCCTGTTTCCAAATTTCAGCCTATTTCATCCACACATCTTCCTGTTTTCATTGATAAAGCAGTTTTTCTTTTTACTTTCCAAGATCTTTATATCTGAAATATTCAATGGCACTTAACAATTACTTAAAGCGTAAATGCCTATGAACCTATTTAAGTAGGATGTGTCATTCAAAGACTCATGTACTAAGGAAATGATCTCTAAGTAACAATGTACAGAAAGGCCTGAGAGGTGATTGGATCATGAAGGCTTTGACTACATCATGTATCAATCCATTGATGAGATCATCATATGATTATGTATTACTAGAAGATGATAGAACCTGGACGTAGAACCTATATGAAGAGAGTAGTTCATGGAGGTGTCACCATGAAGGTTAAATATGGTCCATGACCATTTCTTCCCTGCCTTTTTCCTTGTTTCTTTGCTTCCTGGCCAACATGAGTTCAACAGCTTTCCTCCACCATACTATTTCTGCTATTATGCTTCTGCCTCCCCACAAGCCTAGAAGCATTATATCCAAGTAACAATGGACAGAAGTCTCTGAAACCATGAGTCAAAATAAATATTTCAACCTAAATTGATTTATAACTGATTTTATCACTGCAATGGAAACCTGAATAACACAGAACACAAAACTTTTTTAGATGAGAGGAAACCCCAGGCTTCAGAACCAAATGAGCTTACCCTTGTGAAGTATACATTTGAGATTGGGTGAAAAAGACCTGTGAAAACCTGATTGCCATTCAAGTATAAGAAATAAGATATTTTAAAGACTATTCAAATAAATCAAAAAAGTGAATAACAAGAGTGGCACACTCAACATACAAAATCGATATAGATTTATTTTAAGATATCAAATCTGGTAGCACTAAATCCAATTTTTTAAGAGTAGCTTCTGGAATATCTTGTTCATAAATAGAAACAGACAAGCCATTTTAGCATAAGAAACTATTAGACATGAAAGAAAATAAGCCAAGCTAAGCAAATGAAATTACAAGGTAGAAGAGAATAGTATGTCAGCTCATATCAGATTTGGGGCTAATGTGCTGATTTGGGCAAATCATATGAATGCCAACTACAACTTACTGATTTGTCAAATTTGGGAGATTGCCTGATTCAGTATTTTCAACTTGTTCTCCATAAAACAATAGTTTGTTTTGTTGGGGTTTTTTTGTACCGGGAATGAACTAGGGACCTTGTGCTTGTAAGGCAGGCAGCAGAACCACTGAGCTAAATCCCCAGCCCTAAAACAATAGGTTTTGAAGCTGCATTTTATTTCAATAATTGTGGGGATGATCAGGTAAATAAAGACCTTTCTACCAAGTAGAATACCTCTGTTAATATCAAATGCATATATGTCTTCATATACTTTATTCAAAAATATTTTAATGCTAAAATAACATAATAATAGTCATACATTTTGAGTTCCAATTTTTCATGTTGCCATGGCATAAAGTGTAAAAAGGTTGGGATGAACACTTAGTATTTCCCTTTATTTTCCATCTAATATCTGGTACATTCACGTAGTTTCTGAAAGGGCCTGTTTTTAACATAAAAATACTTCAAAAGTATGCTAGAATTTCTATCAATACCAGCCATAATATGCTTCTCTTTTATTAGAGAAAAACCTAAGCTTGTATTTCCAAGGGATTGACAAAGAGATATTATCTGCAAAGATTCAAAAGAATGTTCCAAGATGGAAGCAAGACAATATCTTAGCAACCTGAATAATCTAGGTCACAAACAGTAGAGTTCAAGGACCCTGGGTGGGGAAGGAGAAGAAGAGAGAGGCAGAGGAATATTAAGTAAAAGAAAACTAGATATATTTGAAGGCTCAAATTGAATCAAAAATGCATGATTAAAAAGAGCTTTTAAGAGAATTTTAATGGAATTCTTGATAAGCTACAGGGAAGGCTCTTTTTTGACAGGGGACTGTATATCCATGCCCTCTCAAATGTTGTAAGTGCATAAAGAGGGCTACACATTTGTATATTTAATAAATGTTAAGTAAGTGCTTTGTTTCATAGTGTGGTGATGCAGCTTTAAAAACTCATTTGAATTCTGGACCCAAAAATCAGTCTAGAGTTATTCATTAAAATGAAATTATGAAAAATAAAATAAGATAGTTTTCTGGTTTTACTATGTGAGTAAATCAGCCGTTCAACAATCACATATGATATAGAGCAATAAATTGTGCTCTATTGGGCAATTTAGGTTTTGAAAAAATTCCATTATTACAGAGTTTATTGAGCATCAATAGACTGGATGACAAAATTACTTGTTGACCCATGATTTTGAAATTATAATTGAAATGAACATAATGAAATTAATGAAATAGAAATACAAAACTTTGGGATGTACAGTAACTGTTTCAGGGGGAATTAATTAGTCTGAGACTGATATGAATGTGTGCAAACAATGGTTAAATAGAACTTCCTCTTAGGCCAGGGATTTAGCTCAGTGGTTTCACCCCTACTGCACAAGCGCAAGGACCTGAGTTCAATCCCTGGTACTAAAAAAAAAAAGAGAGAACTTTCTCCTAAAAAAATTGTATTTAAGGCTAATTTCATAATTTTTTAGGTTAAATATAACTATACTATAATAATCCCCTTAAAAGACAACTTGTAGAATGGGAGAAGATATTCACCAACTAAGTATCTGATAGAGTTGATATGCTGTACAAGGTACTTCAAAATCTCAATGGCAAAACAAAAACACAATAAAAAAGGCAGTAGACATTTCTTAAAAAAAGAATACAAATAACAAATATGAAATAATGTTCAGTATCACTTATCAATGAAATGCAAATTTAAATCACAAGGACTTACTGTTTTACTTCAGGAGGAATGGCCTTTATCAAAAAAACTAAAGATACAGGTGCTCTAGAGGGTGTGGAGAAAACAAATCCTTGTAGATTGTTGCTGCAGATATAAATTAGTACAGCTATTATAAAAAATAGTAATACATTTTGTGGAAAAATACAGAAAATAATACCATAGTATCTAGCCATCTCACTACTGGGTTTATTTCCAAAGGAAATGAAAGGAGTGTGTTGAAGAGACATTTCTGCTCTTGTTATCACAGCACATCATGCTAACCAGGGACTTGTAACAATATAAGCGCCCGTTAACTGATGGCTAGGTACAGAGATTATGATACATATACATAATGGAATACTACTCAGCCATAAAAGGCATGGAATTATGTTATTTGGGACAACATAAATTGAAATAGATGGAAATCATTATGTTAGGTGAAATAAGCCAGGGACAGAAAGACAAGTACTATATAATCTCACTTATAGGTAGAAGCTAAGGTTTATCTTATAAAAATTGAGGATAGATTGGTGGCTGAGAGTAGAATGGAGGTTGAAGAAAGGGGAGGGAAATACGGAGGAAAACCAATCAATGGTTGTGAATTTATTTAGATAAGAGCAAGATATTCTGGTATGCCATTGCACAATAAAGTAACTATAGATAACATCTATGTACAATATATTTCAACAAAATAAAAGAAAATATTTTGAGCGCTTTTCCCATAAAGAAATAATTTTCAAGGAGATGGATATATTCAACCTGATATAAGCATTATGGAATATATACATTTCTCAAAATATCACATGGGATTTGATTTATATGTATAATTTAACTATATTTTATATCAGTGAAAATAAATTTATTATAAATTAGAAAATAGAGATTAAATGAAAGTAGTGTAAAACATTATTTTCAGAGAAAACATGTGAAGCTATAGATTTTCTAATCAACAGTATGAGAAGCAAGAAATAATTTTGGTTGGGGCCGTGGATTTAGCTCAGTGGCTCCGCTGCCTGCCTCACGAGCACGGATTCCCAAGTTCAATGCCCGGTGCCAAAAAAAAGAAAAAAGAAAAAAAAAATATTCTTGATCGTAGAGCCTAGTACAGATGACCTACTGTTAAGCATTTTAAAATTTGTCCTAAATGTGTTACTTTTAAAGCTATAAAATTTTAAACTGGGTAGTGACATAAATAGTGTTAAAATTTTAAAGTTATATGTGACAATAGAGAATAATTGGAAATGGACAAATACTGCACTCTGGAAAATATGTTGAAGGTAATTGCTCTAGTACATTTCAAAAATAATGCCTGTTTGGAAAATCGGGAGGAAAAATGTAGCTGAAACGTTAATCCAAATGCCTAGCAATTACTGAAAATTTGGATTTGGGAAGTGAGGGATGAGGAAGAACTCCTGGGGTGATCAATAAATCTTGAGTCCTTTAGAATACTAAAGTTAAAGTGGTTTGTCACATCAGTTCACTGATGTAGTGATATTTTAAAAAGCAACAATACATGGGGACGAGCTATTTCTGATGAGAAAATTAAATAAAGATGACTACCTGGATGCAAAGATACCTGGATGTGAAGAATGAAGTTTTTATGACAAAATGAAATGAACATATCCTGTCTACAGTTAAATGTGTATTGCTGAAAGTCAGGAGAAAGATGGATAGCCAAAATACTCATCTGAGACAACTCTATGAAGAATCTAATCAGAGCTATGAAAAAGAGAATGAGATTTCCAGGGAGAAAATATGCCATGAGAAGAGAGGCACTAGAATCCTGATCCTGGACAACTTTAATACTCAATGGAAAAGGGGCTATGTTTCCTGAGAGGTTATAGTTTAGAGAACAGCCTTACCCACAGTACTCTATTCTCGTGGAAATGTTTATATGTTTTACAAATTTAATCAACACAGTGGGTTCAACTAAGAAAAATGAAAGAGAAGGCACCAGAAGAAAAAGAAGGCAGAAACTGAATGAAATATTTTGTATTCCACCCATTTCTTCATAAAAAGTCTCATCAATATGAAATTTATAGATACTGCTCAAATGATGCTTTTGCTGTAACTTCTATTTTTAAAATAATAGAAAGATTGTGATGAATATGTAACCACAGTTTGTCAAGGGGAAGGAATCAACAGCTTTTATCCCAGCTGTGAATATTTTTAATTTCCCTCAGATTCTTTTGACCTCATTTAGCTATCAGAAATTAATTCACTGATGATTAATTTAACAGGAAGAAACCTAGTATCTTTCTGCTTTAACATTTCTCAAGAACATGTTCTTTGTTATATTTCTTTGTGAACTACAAAGACTTAAAAGTGAGTCCTGCTGAGAATTACCTTAAAAAAACAGAAATAAAATTATCAAATGTCAATATGGCAGAGTAAAATGTGATGATGCTTCATTATTAAATACTTATTCTTAATAACTGTGGCCCTCAAAAATAACTTATGAAAAGTACGAATATAATTAAAATCCTTGTAAAAATTTAAGTTGCAAAGAAAAAAGATTAAATAAGTGAACATATTTTCTCTTTCAAAAATTTTAATAAATCTACAGTAACCTGGAGTCTACTTTAAATATGAAATAAACTAAATGTAACAGAAAAATTTGTGTGGATTATATAAAAATAAAATTCAGAAAAGTAGAAATACTGCCAAAGTTTGTTGTAGAATAAAATAGGCTGTGAATAAAGAATAACCAATTAACTAGTCAACTAGTTACTAATACTTAGTAGTGCCTAGAACCAGATAAAATAAAGGTGTGGTTTTTGTTTTACTCTCTAACTTCTTTGAGACACAAGACTGACTGTGGTAAACTGTCTTTCTATCCAAATTTTAAATCATTTAAGTCCAACACCTTCCAAGATTATAAAAGCAATAATGGTTCCACAATGATTTCAATTTATTTCATGGCTTTACACCTGGCAATGCTTCAAGTAGATAGTACTCCCTGAAAGTCTTGTCTCTCAGTTCTATCTGTTACAGTCCTACTTGTCTTTCAATATTTGGCTTAAATCTCTGTCATAAAGATTTTAACAATGTTTCCTAATATTATCAGTCCCTTTCTCTTCTACAGCGAAGTTTAATAAGTATCGTTGGCTCTATATTTGGGGGGGTCCTGTACCGAACAAGAATAGGTTATTTCTTGTCTACTTCTTTATTTTCTTTTTTGGTACCAGTGATCAAACTCGGGACCTTGTGCTTGTAAGGCAGGCACTGGAACCACTGAGTTAAATCCCCACCCGTAGTTTATGATTTGAAGTATGCAGTAGAATATGCACAGATTATTTTCAGATACTTTGCCATTTTATATATGAGTGCACATCAATGGATTTTGGAAACTGTAGGATACCTAAGAACCAATTAATTAAATTACATCACAGCATGATTGAACTAATTTTGAATTGAATGCAACTCACCATAAGTCTTTGAGTTCTCAACATATGCTGAGTATCTTTAATAGGACACTACTCAGAACTAGAAATTGAAGATTTTTTGGTTTACATATTACTTTATATTTATGCTGCACTTCATTTAAAAAAGATTTTGGTACTATTGATTAGGGAGACTACACAGGACGAGAGAGTAGACACATAAAGATGAATTTACCTACACATAAATTTCACAATCTACAATAGGATGTGAATATATGTAAAGGCTGTGACTTTCATGCAGTTATACACAAATAGTGTATAAGGCACAAAAGAAGGAATGCTAGATTAAATGACTGAAGACAAAAGTTTTGTCAGATAGTATCCACAAAGGATGTTGCAAATGGATTAACTATAGCAAGAACTCATTATGAAAAAGTTACATTATTCACCAAAGGGTTTCAAAGGTCATAAACTGAGAAAATAAAATGTACCAAACATTGTTTATGTATTCTGGTATCAGATTTAATTCTTCTATTTTCTTTCCTATATCTGAGAGCTAAAACTAAGTTTCCCAGACTCCATGGCAAGCATGATTCATTTTGGTAACTTCAATAGGAAATCTTTACAAAAATTCAGCAGCTTTTAATAGAATAATTTCTCTCAAAAGAAAAAGTCATTTGGACTTTTTGAGAAGGTAGATGTAATTTTTCTTCAATGATCTCCAAGCAATCTGACAGAAATCATTTACATTAGTGGTTCGGGTACCACAAGCAATAGTTCCATAGAATTCTTGTACTTCCTTATTTTAGAGATGACTATAGTTCTCAAAATATAACTATTTTTTTTTGTAAATTCAAATTACCCTTTATTAAGTACTTTCTTAAAATGTGTTAGATATTTTGCTTTTTTGAACCAAACTACTAAAAAAGGCACAGAGATATATCATGACTGTATTTGCATTTTATCTTTTGAAAGCCATGTTTTTTTTTAATAAATGATAGCAAGTAAAAGGTAATAAAATGCACTGAGAATACAGATGATGAGGATTTATATATGACTGAACTCGCATTTTATCCTGAAACCTGAGGGAAACCAATGAAAGCTTGAATCTTAAGAGGCCAGGGATTATTTAGGTTGAGGATACTGTCTTAGATGAAAATACGGTGGTTCCCATAGTAGTTCCTCTTATATGCTACTAATATTAAGTTCTGTAATTACAGAGATTGTCTCAATTTCATGCATCAATGCCAAATATCTGATGTGTTGAAATACTTTCAAGGAACACAATGATTCTTATTTTTGGTTATTAAATCTTTTCAATGTGTTACATTACTTTACTCTTAAATGTTTCAAATTTTTGGTTTTTTCCATTTTTTCCAACATTTTTCAAGAATGTTTCAGTTCGTACACCATAATGAGTGCTTCTTTTGCTTAAATGATTAGAATCTTCCTTAGAAGTAGGTATTTGACATAATTAATCTACTTTATAGAGAACAGATATTGAATTTCAAGGAATTTTTTGCCCAAGGACAGGGTAAACTACTATTTAGAAAAAAAGGACATGCTAAAGTTTAAGCATGAAAAAATATATTTATATATTATTGAGAAGAATAATAGTGATGTAATAATGATTTGTTTTTTCCAAAAGGAAATAGATTTCCACAAAATAAAAATTTATAACTGAAATTGTGTAATATGTATTATTGGTTTCACTGACTAAATATATTTAAATCAAAACTGTATTATAACAGAAAAATTCATCTAGAGCATTAAGTTTTTAACAATTCATGGATTTTTTTAAGAACAAAGTATTTAGTTTCCCGTGTATTTGTTGCCCAGAAATTATTTATTAAACAAGGAAGTAACAGTCATACACATTTAGTTAAAATATATGTTAAATACCTAAGAATCATTTTAAGGGAAGCGCACAGTTTTCCAATAGAGTAAAATGTTGTAAAAAGCTAGTATTTAATTGTGTATCATTTTAGACATAGAGGTTACTCTAGACACCAGAGAATTATCAAGGCTTGATGACTCCCAAACTCTTCTATCCTCAAGCAACCTCAGATACAAAATTTAAAATGAAACATTATGGAAAGGACTGGAAGATACAGAAAGATTTGATAAAATTCCATCTTTTCTGAAGGACCCGAAAACACTGGCCTATTACATGAAAAAGCAGATGGCCTCTTACTTTATGAAATATACATACAAGGTATTATCACAAAATACGGTGAATGCTTCAATTAAAAAAATACAATAGAAGACACAGTGTCATTAATCCCCCTGAAAATATTGCTCCTTGCTTCAAACACGTTTGACTATCCTACTGGTATTGCTACTTTTTGAAGGAGCTCTGCAAGTCCTGTTTTGTCAGCATCCGTAGTTTGGATTTTGTGGCTGCCTCATGTCCTACATCAATTCAAAATATTTATGCTCATAATCATTTTGATTTAAGACAAGAGCCAGAAGTTGCACAGTGCCAGATCTGGTGAAAAAGGTGGATGAGGGCTCACTCTAACACTACCTTTCAATTGGATGGGTCTGAGCACCGACATTCAGTGTGGTTTTTGCTTGTTTGGTTTTTTTTTGCTTAAGTTCTTTCATTGGTACATTTTAGGTATACAACACATTTACATTTATCATTGGGTGCTTGTACTTGTACATGATGTATCTTGGTTCTTATTTTTGCCCCATTCCCTGGGCGCCCTTCACCCCCTCCACCCTTCCCTATTTACATAGACTTTGTTTCTGTTTTTACCTTTTCTCATAATTTTTCCTTTCCCTTCTTTCCTTTCCCCTTCCCCTCCCACTTCCGCTATGCCATTGGACCTTTTCTTCCTATTTCAAATTATCAATTATTAGTTTTAATCGCTTTAATCCTTATTTATACTTTCAGTTGATTGTAGATCCTAAAGACACTCATGAAAAATCATTTTGTAACACAGATCAGGGGATATTTGTGTAAATAAATACATAAGTGTTAGTAAGTTTCATAGAAGACAAACACACACACACACATGCACACACACACTTTGTAAGCTTTATAAAAATTTCAGTGTAGTTTAATTTACACCAAAACTCATCTTATGAGCAGGACTATGTACAGTATAAATACTTGTTTAAAAAGGAGAGGCTACAATTTTCTATAATGGATTCTGACATTAATTTGAAATGTATGGAATTGAGTAACACTAAGGAATATCAAGGAGACATGTTTATTTGACCTGCATAAAGTTTTCTTTTTTCAGTTCTTTTATTGGTACATTTTAGGTATAAAATTAATTTACATTTATCATTGGGTGTTTGTACCTGTACATGAAGTATCTTGGTTCTTATTTTTTTCCCCATTACCTGTGCACCCTTCACCCTCTCTGCCCTTCCCTATTTACATAGATTTCATTTCCATTTTTTTCTTTTCTCATAGTTTTTCCTTTCCCTCTTTTCCTTTTCCCTTCCCCTCCCTTCACTCCTTCGTCTTTGGACTTTTTTTCTATTTCAAATTATCAATTATTCATTTTAATCATTTTAACTCTTGTTTACATTATCAGTTTCTTACACTAGAGAGACTATTCAGTATTTACACATGTGTGTCCGATTTATTTCACTTAAGAGTATGGCCTCGATATGCATCCATTTAGCTATAAATGACTCTAGTTTTTCTTTCTTTATGGCTGAGTAATACTGCATTTTATAAAAAAAAACACATTTTCTTTATCCAGTTTCCAGTTGATGGGCACTTGGATTGCTTCCAAGCTTTAGCTGTTATAAACTGTGCCAGTATGAACATGGGTGCATGTATATCACTGTGGTATGATTCTTTTAATTCTTTTGAGAAGATACCCAGCAGGGGAATAGCTTGGTCAAATGGGACCTCTAGTCCTAGTTCTTTGAGATATCTCCATACAGACTTCCACAGTGGTTGCACCAGTCTGCACTCCCACCAACAATGGAGAAGGGTTCCTTTCTCCCCACAAGCCCACCAGCATTTTCTATTTGTTGATTTCTTGCTAGCAGCCATTCTTTCTGGAGTGAGGTGGAATCTCAGTGTTGTTTTCATTTGCATCTCTTGAATGATGAGTGATGTTGAACATTTTTTCATATATTTTTTTGCTGCTTTTACTTCTTTGTCTGAGAAATGTCTTTTCATTTCAGATGCCCATTTTTGAATTGGGTCTTTAAATTTGGGGGGTCTGATTTTTTTCAATTCTTTATATATTCTAGATAGTAGTCCTTTGAGGTACAGTTGCTAAATTTTTTTTTCCATATTGTAGGTTGTCTCTTAGCTCTGTTGGTGGTTTCTTTTGCAGTGCACAAGCTTTTTAATAAGATGAGATCCCAGTTGTTGATTCTTTCTGCTAGTTCCCATGCTGCTGAGGTTTTGTTCATGAAGTCTTTTCCTATTCCAACGTCTTCAAGAGTTCTACCTAACTTATTTTCCAGCAAGTTTAGTGTTTCTGTCTTAATATTTATATCTTTAATCCACTTTGATCTTAGTTTAGTGATTGGTGATAGGTATGGGTCTAGTTTTAATCTTTGGCAGGTTGAAATCCAGTTTTTCCAACATCATTTATTAAATAAGCTATCTTTCCTCCAATGATGGTGGTTGGCTCCTCTATCAATTATAACCCTCAATGTTAATGGCCTCAATTCACCAATCAAAAGAAATAGGCTGGCAGAATGGATTAAAAAGGAAAATATAACAATATGCTGTATACAAGAAACACACCTAACTCAAAAAGAAAAATAGTTCTCCATGCCACAGTAACCCAGAAGAAAGCAGGGGTAGCAATCTATTTGCAGATAAAATAGATTTCAAATCAAATTAATTAAGAGAGACAAAGATGGTCACTACATCCTTGTGAAGGGAACAATCCAAGAGGAAGAGATGACAATCCTAAATATATATGCACCAAATAAAAATGCCCCCAACTATACAAAACAAATATTAATAGACAAGAAAAACCAAATAAACACTAACACAATTGTAGTGGGGGACCTCAATTCTCCACTATCACAAATAGACAGATCATCTAGACAAAAAGATAAAAGGAAATTCTAGAACTGAAAAAAGCTATTGAACAAACGGACTTAATAGATGTTTACAGAGTGTTCCACCCCACAAAATCAGAGTACACATTCTTTTCAGCTGTACATGGGTCATTCTCCAGAATAGATCACGTTAGCTCATAGAACATGTCTAAGTAAATGTAAAAGAGTTGAAGTTACTCCCTGTATATTATCAGACCATAGTGCAATAAAATTGGAGATCAATAACATAAGTAACCGCAAAACCCCAACAAACACATGGAAACTGAATAACACCCTCTTGAACAACCATGGGTCACAGAAGTATTTAAAGAAGAAATTAAACAGTTTCTACAAGTAAATGAAAATGCCAGTACAACATACAGGAACCTATGGGACACAATGAAAGCAGTTCTACGTGGGAAATTCATAGCAGTGAATGCCCATATTAGGAAAATAGAGAAAACTCAGATAAATAACCTAATGCAGAACCTCAAGCTCCTAGAAAAAGAAGAGCATAATGAATCCAAAGCTCGTACAAGAGAGGAAATTATAACGATCAGGGCAGAAATCAATGCAATGGAGACTAAGAGAACAATGCAAAAAATCAATGAATCAAAGAGTTGGTTTTTTGAAAGAATAAATAAATCGATAAACCTTTAGCCAACCTTATCAAAAAAAGGAAAGAAAAGGCACAAATACATGCAATTAAGAATGAAAGACTTGAAGTCACAACAGATCCAACAGAAATCCAGAGGATCATCAATATCTACTTTGATGAACTCTATTCCAATAAAATGGAAAACACAGAAGAAATGGGCAGATTCCCAGATACATACGAATTGCCAAAGTTAAATGAAGAAGATATAGAAATTGTAAACACTCCAATTACAATGAGTGAAATTGAAAATGTAATAACATATTTACCGAAAAAGTAAAGCCCAGGTCCGGATGTCTTCACTGCTGAATTTTACAAGACATTTAAAGAAGAACTAACGTCATTACTCTTTAAACTCATCAAGGAAATTGGAAGGGAAGCAAGGCTTCCAAATTCATTCCTGGAAGCAAGTGTTACTTTGATTCCAAAACCAGGGAAAGACCCAACCCAAAAAGAGAATTAAAGGCCAATCTCCCTAATGAACATAGATGTAAAAATCCTCAACAAGATACTGGCAAACAGAATACAGAGTGTCATCAAGAAGATCATACACCCTGACCAAGTCAGATTTATCCCAGGGATGCAAAGATGGTTCAGCATTCATAAATCAATAAATGTAATACACCACAATAATAGAGTCAAGGAGAAAAACCATATGATCATCTCAATAGATGCAGAAAAAGCATTCAACAAAATCCAGCACCCATTCATGATAAAAACCCTACAGAATATTGGAATAGAAAGTCTTTATCTTAACCTGATTAAGCCTATCTATGAAAAAGCAACAGCCAACATCATACTAAATGGTCAAAAACTGAAAACTTTCATGCTAAAAGCAGGAACAAAACAAGGATGCCCACTATCACCACTCCTGTTCAATATAGTTTTGCATATAGTTTTAACTGTGCAGGCTTGTCAAACATTTGCTCAATGAAGTTTTTACATCTTTTAGGACAATTTTTAACTTTTAGCATTTGCATATTACAATCTCAAAATTCTTAAGAATGGCATTTTTATTGGTTGAATGTTGTGGAATTTCACTCTCTCTTCTAGAACATTCTGGAAGAATACTAGCCTGGCCTCGATTTTGGTCTACTCTTCCAAACTGTGGTCTTTACCTATGTGCTCTTTTCTAGAAACTTGGTTTAAAATATGGTGAAATGTGTAATATTTTTAAGATTTTCTAAGTCACTTTCTGTTTAGAGTGTCTTCTAAACTGATCATCAAATAATCAGAGATGATGATATTAATATGTTCCTCAAGAATGCGATTAAAAATCCTTCTAAAGTAGCTAAATAGAATTGCTATTAAAACCAAGAATTACTATTTAATAATGATACATACAACATTATGAAAATCACATGAAATTATAATTTTATAAAATTTTGTCTTTTTCATCTTTTTTAGACTGTATTAAAAGAAATGTTTAAGAAAAATTTTTGATTTCCTCTTTAACCTCAGGTCATCCAATGTCTGACTTATTTTAAAATGATCAATATTCTTAAAACAAATTTAATGTTTCTATAACTATAGGATAAGACTAAGTTATGCTTCTGATCATGAGCAAAATATCAAGAGCAATTTCTCCACTAGTGGTTGGCTATATCAGTCTGCTCTAGCCAACCTAGAAATTTTGTACATTTTTCTGTAATGAGAAAAGTAGTTGAAGATTTATAGAAAAGAATTACTCTGATCTTCAATTTTTATAAAACAATGATAATCCATGGTAAATTGCTGTGAAGTCTGCAGTGCAAATGCAAATTGGCCATGACAAGAATCGCTTGTCTTAAGAAAATCTCATTGTCTAACATTACTGGTCATTCAAGAGGTCCAAATGAAAACAACACTGAGATTCCACCTCACCCCAGAAAAATGGCTGCTACCTTGAAATCAACCAATAACAAATGCTGTGGGGTTGTGGTGAGAAAGGAACCCTCCTTCACTGTTGGTGGGAGTGTAGACTGGTGCAACCATTGTGGAAACCAGTGTAGAAATTCCTCAAAAACCTAGGATTAGATAGACATCTCATTTGATCCAGCTATTGCCCTGCTGGGTATCTTCCCAAAAGAATTAAAAGAATCATACCAGAGAGATATATGTGTGCTCATGATCATAGTGGCATAGTTTGTAATAGCTAAAACTTGGAAACAGCCCAATTGTCCATCAGCTGGAGACTGGATAAACAAAATGTGTTTTTTTAAAAAAATTAAATGGAGTAGTACTCAGCCATAAAGAATGAGAAATTAGAGACATTTATAGCTAAATGGATGCACACTGAGGTGATAATCTTAAGCAAAGAAATAGGACACTTATGTGTAAATACTGAATAGTTTCTCTGGTGTGAGAAACTGAAGGGGTAAATAAGGATCAAAATTTATAGTAGATAATGTGAAATAGGAAGCAAAGGTGTAAAGGGGAAGGGGAAGTGGGAGGTGTAGGGGAAAGGAAATAAGTGAATGGAATCAATATGAGAAAAGGAAAAAATACAAAGTCTTTGTAGATAGGGAGGGATGGAGGGGTTGAAGGGAGGGCAGGGGAATGAGGAAAAAATCAGAACCAAGATATACTATGTAAAGGTACAAATTTTCAACGATGAGTGTCATTATGTTGTATACCTAATATGTTCCAATAAAATTAATTTTAAAAATAAAATAAAATTTAAAAATTAAAAAAAAAGAAAATCCCATTGTCAAGTTGAATGAGTTTTCTTCCCTACTGGGTTGTTCATTTCCTAATGCAGGTATCAATTTCAAACTTTCACTGTCCACCTTTGCCTTCACTCTCTTTTCTCATTATTATTTTCTGTTCTTTCTCTACTCTACCATTGAGGCTTCTTACTTTCTCTCTCATTTGTGCTAATTTCCCTAGTATTGCTCTCTTCTTCAATGTTTTAAATGACCTTATACATATATTGCATTGTTAATAATATAGAATTAAATTATTTGTAAGTCCTTTCATTGTTTTTCCTTCCTTTAAACTTTGGAATAATACAATATTTTATTTGGGGACTATCTAGTTTAGTAAGAATACAAATTACCAATGTTCATTTTCTGTATGAAAAAAAAGTGTGTGGTGCTGAGAATTTTCCCCTCAATTTGGAATTCCCTTTTGGAATACCTGGTATTTAAAATTCTGTGATTCACACCATACCAGTTGCATCCATTCTTTTCTGATCTCATTCAGTCCCTCAAATTATTAGAAGATGTACTCTTTCCCCAAGAGAGATATTTTTTAGGAGAGAGTGAAGAATACTTTCAGGACCTCAGTAAAACCAGCTGCAGGGATGCACATAGTTGTTATTCCCATATGTAGGTGCCAAATTTTTCATGGTTTGAAGAAAGAGTTCTACTTGCAGTGACAGAGTAATACAAAGAAAATCTACCACTTAACTACATATGGGTTCAACATAATGAAACAGACACCAGGTCTAACTATAATCCACCTATCAGAGACCCTATATCTTTACACACAGGCTGCGCTGATCAGGCATAGAAGTTTATTAATTAAGATTGAATTTGCTTTATTTTAGTATCTCTACTAATTATTGCAGTGATACTTGCTAATCATTGGGTTAGTAAAATAGGTTTTGCTCCTGTAAGGTGTGAAGCAAGTAGAGAATGCACAGTGAGAAGGAGAAGATCCTGCAGCAGTGATCAAAACCAGCAGGCACCTTTTGTTTGGTTGTTCCTCTGCTTCCACATGTGGGTTCCCCTTCATCAAGGTGGGATGCATCAATGCCCCAAAGGAGAGAGTATAGTGTAGTTTTCAGTGAGGCCCTAACACCATTGTATTAGCTCTCTGACAAAATTGCCAAAAATTTACTTCAAGGAGACTGGACAAGTTATTCTTACTGGATTCTCCCAAAAATGCTCAAGAGGGTTTGATGAATAGCTCATTATTCTGTGTCATGATATTGTTAACTGAATAAGAATGTTGGAAATGGAGGTGAAAAAAAAGGCCTTGAACTCACACTCTTGGGAGGGTATTTTTCCATAAAATATTTAGAAATAATTGCTGAGATAAATCATATAGATAGATAACATTAGACAATTTCATAAGATTAAGTAAATCTGGCCACTACATTGAGTAGTGTGAATTTTTGGCAAACTGCCAGCTAACCAATCAGTTAATTCAGCTTTTAAATATAGTATGTTTGGAACAAAGTATGCAGTGCTGATGTGCAGTCTCTGAAGAAATATTTCTTTAAAGACATTAATATTTTATGAGCAATGTAATATATATATGCATGTATATGTTATATACATATGACATAAACATGACATGTAGGCTGTGAGAATATGGGACAGGGGTAAAGAAATAGGACATATACTTAGTTTAAAATAAATACATTTCAGAAGGTCTATAGAATGCTGTAACCATTTCACAATTCATTTTATTTCATAATTATTGTAATTGTCTAATTAATTCTCTATTGATAGAAGTTGCATTCATTCTACTCCCATGATATCTTAAAGTCAATTGTGCATGCAAGTAATATCAGAGGTTAAAGCTGGAAAATGACTGTACCAACATTTTCAACATGGAAAGCACTAGAAGGATTTGAGGTAGTTATTAAAAACAAAGAGCTATTTCTGACAGCCAACAAGAAGATGGGGACTTTAGCTGGATATCTGTAGGGAACTGAATTCATCCAAAATACAAAATGGGTCTGGAAGCACATTCTTCCCTAGATCAATACAGAAAAAGATACAGTCAGGGTGACACCTTGATTTCTGTCTTCTAGGACTGTAAAAATCAAGCTGAGCTATGGTTTACCTAGAATTTGATCTGAAGAGCTCTGTGATAATAATTTGGGGTCATTAACAACTACATTTGTGCATAATAATATGTTAAGAGACCAGCGAAACCTGATCAAGTTTGGAAATAAGCAGAAATACAGGGAGATATATAGAGCCTATCTGAATTGTCATAAAAGTTAATAATATCTACAGATCACATGCAAATGCCCAAAATAGTTTTATACAGCTATATTGTTACTTTGTCATTACTGGGCCAAAATACCTGGCATCCACAATTTAGAAGAGTGATTTATTCAGCTCACATATTCCAATGTGTTTAGTCCATGGGTAGATGGCACCAAGGCGAAAACCACATGGTGGGAGGGTTTGGCAGAGGAAAGCCGCTTAACCTCAACCCATGTCAGTCACGAAGCAGGCAGAAAAGCAAGGAGACAGAGGCAGAACACACCTTTTCAGGTCACACCCCTATTGATTCTCCTCCTACCGGGCTCAATTTCCTAACAACATATCCACCCATGAACTCATCAATGGATTCTCTGATGAGGATAGCATCATACAATTCAATCATCTCCCAAAAGACATACACCGCTGGTTACATGAAACTTTTGAAGAACATTCTGCATCTAAACCAAAATGATAGTTCAGGAGCAACATAGATGGACATTTTTTAAAAATAATATTACTTGAAAGCAAGCTTTAGAGATTAGAAACTACGTTTTACTTTCCATAAGGCCTACTTTTTAAAAAATAGAGAAAAATCAAGCAAAATTTTGCATTGCTTCTATCCCTTATATACTTATCTCAAAAATAAATATCCAATTCTTCATTTTAAACTAGTTCACATGGCACAATTTTATGGATATTCATTTTAGTTTCTGTTGAACTAATTTGTCAATTTGAGTAAGAAATGCCCAACTATGTTGGATCAGCATAGCTCTGGGTGTGGAAGACCCATCCTAGGGAGGATCGTCACCAGCATGGTATAAAAGGGAAGGAAATAAGGAAGGCTTGCTTTTTTTTGTCAGAGGAGCTCCAATCTTGGCCTTCACCTTGGACTTCTTCCCTCGGCTTCCAGAGCAGATTCTTCAGCCTTCTGAAACAGATCCTTCAGCCTCCTTATACGAAGGTGCACTAGACAGTGTAGTGACCTTCAGGCTTTCAACTGGATCCTTTGGATCTCCAGTGCACAGACAGACCTTTTGCACTCTTCCACACCTGACTCTGCAGGCAGCCATTGTAAGTCAATCTTTAAATTCTTATATAATTGTATATCTTGCACTAAATCTGTTTTTCTAGTAAGCATTGACTGATACAGTTTCTGTATACAAAATAAATAAGATCTTTCTCATCCAAAAGTATTTAGTTTTATCTTTTCTAAAATCCACAATCATAAGGGTTTTTTTGTTAATTTATGTATATCTTCTTCCACAATATATTTTACGAGCTATAAAAATATAACACACTATAGACCCTGTGCATCTCCACAGAACACACAATTCCAAAATGTTCCAAGAACTGAAACTTCTTGAGTTTCTAAATTACACAAGTGAAAAAGATTTCACACATGTTCTCATGACAGCTTGCAGTCAAAATGCAGGTGCACTAAAGGTATTGTGTGAGATTATCTTTACTGTTTGTACACAAGATGCATATGAAACATGAATGAGTTTTGTGTTTAGGTTGGGTCCTATCCTCAAGATGCCTCATTATGTGTGTGAAAATTCTCTAAAACATAAAAAATTAAAAATTTCAAAACATTTCAAAAATTTCAAATAAGTTATATTTTTGTCTTTGATCAAATTAGTAAGTTTCATTTGTGTATCATAAATATATCCATGTCTTCTTGTTATATTTAATTTAAAACCTTGAAGAAATATTGTTAGGGAGTTTGACTTTTAGTGGAAGATTTTTCTATAAAATTTGTATATATTAATTAAAATATAATAAATCATTTTAGTTCAACTCTAGAATTTCAAATGTATAAATTATTCTGTGCCATTTGGTCATTGATGGTGTAAAATTTACACTTCACCTCTGCCAGGAAGTCATGTTATAAAAAGAAAAAATGTTTTAAAACTTCTGAAGAAACTAAAAGTGACTTACTTATTACAAAAACCATATTTAAGAAGAATAATTTATTAATGTAAAATAGGAATCAAGAATTATCCATGACACCTAGAAAATGCCAGAGTTTGTGTTCAGAAATATCAAGAAAAAAGTACTATTTGATGGGCTGAGATACAAAACCAAATACTTCATTTGGAGCACCGCAAATTTGAACATACATTAAACACAAAAGATCCCTTTTTTAGGTTGCTTTTGAGTACCAAGACAGTAGAAATAAATAAAGGTTTAAAAGGCAAGCCATTCAATTAGAACAGTCTGCATCTTTCGCAAGGGAGTCAAAATGCAACTTCAAATTGTTCATTACTTTCCAGCTAAATATTGCTCTGATATAAAAAAGTGATATCTAATTTAACTTGCACATGATATCATCTGTTTCAAAGATGATGAAGATGGAAATACATTGTATATTTATAAAGGCATGGAGAACAAATATACCAGTGCAAGTATATAGCAATGACAGAATCCACCAGTGCAAGTATATAGCAATTTCTAAGCAAAGAGTGCCAGACATATGTATGTGTTTATGAGTATGCACACACACAAACACACACTATTTTGTTATATGCATAGTGCAGATATAATATCCATAATAGTCATAAAATCCATGAGCTAAAATAACAATGAACAGAATCAAATAATTTTCTATTTATAATTTTATACAAGGACAACATTAAAAAGTGGAAGCAAAGTCATGTCATAGATTACTTACCTCTTAACAAATGGACATCACTTTACATTATCTGTAATATTGATTTTATTGTTTAAAGATTTAATTAGTTAGACATATAGTTTATTTCTGTATTTACTTTGTTATGCTTTGAATAAAATGAAGTACATTAATTCCTGCTGTAGCAGAAAAGGTACTTTTGAAATATGATTCATTACCTGTGCCCATGTTTTTCTTTTTTCATAATTTTCCCTTTCCCTTCTATGTACCAAGAAAAGAATTTAAACAAAAAAACAAAGAAATATGTGATTCAATTCTAAAGAAAGTTGCATAATCTTGCTTATATTGCTTTATTATTGGTTTTATCAATATTTTGACATAATGAGAGAATTAAGAAGTGCCACTGATGAAATTACAAATCTGTGATACAGGAAATAATCTAAAATTGGTATGAAGTTTTTCAACGGGCACTGCCTCTGTCCTCCCATAAAGCATAAAAGTGTATTAGAACTAAAATAAGAATGGCTAATACCCATTAGTTTCAACCTAGTTTCACACAGTATTTAGAAGTTGAACCAGTTAAATCCATCAAAACATAAACCCTGCTAGGAGAAGGGAATTTTGTCCCTAAGGGTCTTTTCTTATAATTGCAGACCCATAAGATTTTTAAGTCATATGGAAAGTCAATATGGAATCTCCAGGGGAGCTAGTTCTTTTCCAACTTTTCTATTTCTCTCTTACTAGGTTTACCTCATTTCAACCCTCATTCAAATTTTAACAATTCCAAGAGCAGGTTTGTTTTAGAGCCTCTTGACATACATTTTTACCTGATAGACAATTCCAGTGCCCTTAGAAACCATATAAAAAATGCTCCACTTAAAAAGAATTTGCTTAAGTGCATTTATAAACTCAGTCTCTATGTATTCAGGAGTACAAGTCTATAACTGTACTCAAATGAAGCTTGGCCTTTGATCATAGTTATACTTTGTGTCAAAGTCATATGCAATTATAAAAATGCATGAAAGAAAAAACAGCAACTTTAGGAAGCTGTTCTGATCATAGAGGTCAACCATTTCTTCCATGCCTTGCCTCCAGTTAGAGCTGTATTACAGCCAAATGGAAATATTACTTTAGAGAGAGAGAGAGAGAGAGGGAGAGAGAGAGAGAGAAGGGAGAGAGACAGAGACAGAGAGAAACATCACAGAAAGGTATTGAAAACCTTAATATTCTAGTTTAAGTTTTAATTGTTTTAAGGAAAAAAGGATATTTAGAAATAAAATGTTTGTTGCTGATTATACATTTGTATCAGGAAATTCTGTTAAAATGAATAGCAAGAGATCAAAATAATTTAAAATGGATAAATTAATTTTACTATCATGTGAAAGCAAATAGCTACTATGTGTAAAATTATAATCAATGCATATTTAATTCCCCATTGACATTTCATTTCTCTAACAGGGGAGTGGAAACATCAAGAAAGATTTAAAAAAATGCACATTCTCCCCTTGAATGGTGATCTTCTTCGTTAATCTCATAAGAAGTAACTTTTTCAGTCTTTAGCTATTATACAAAGAAAGGAGACAAAAAGAAAAGAAAAACCTACTAGAGTAGCCAAGCTTAATTTCAATCATAATAGGCTTTAGAAATCAAAACTTCTTCAGATACATATTTTCATAAGAAAACTTCAAAAGATATTTCCATAAGAAAACTAAAAAAAAATTACTTCAGTAGAAAAACCCCATTGAAATTTTTGGACTGTCTACGGAAACAAAAAATCCTGCAGTTTTGTAGAATTTCATAATATTATTTCTATGTCAAATTAATGGATGTTACATAGTTTCTGTTTTTTTTATATTAAAATTAGCTATGACAAAATGATTATACTTTATTCTTTCATGTTTTATTAATTTTTAGAATTAAATATTACTATTTAAAGATGTGGTGCCCAAATGCAAACTTACATAAGGATTTAACGGAAATTTTGTTCATTTATACCAGAGAAATTATAAAAAAACTGATCACAAATATTTTATTTTATTTTCAAACATATTCCCTTTACAAATACACACACACACACACACACACACACACACACACAGCAAAAATCAAAACAGAACAAAAACATTTTCTAAAATAAAATTTCAAAAACAAGAAAATAAAACAATTAAAATAAAATTATGGCTATAATCAATTTCTCCCCAAGGAATTCAAATGACAATACTATGTTTTATATTCATATCTAAACTATTTATCAGTGTTTTTTTATATTAACTTAACCAAGATCTGCAATATGTAAAAAATTTTATAGATTTATGAGCATCTTCAAATTTTAAGAATGAAACTTCATTCTAAAATGCCAAGTATAATGTTTAAAATACAATATATATGAAGTCAAAATATAAAATTGATATGTATATTCATAGAGTTCTATCTCTATTAAAAAGTTCACCTCCCATGCTTTGTTTTTACTTCATAAGTGGTTCATACCAGTTATTTCATTATTACTAATATTCCATGGATCATTTTCACTGTTTATTGTGTTTTACAAAACGGTTCATTTACACTTTTATATTTATCTTAGAAAACACTCTCATTCTTCTATCATATTTTATGGCTGTTAGAAGCTAGATTTCTCAGAGATTCCTGTAGCACTAAATTAACTCCTCAAATACTTCCTTACTTTATGTAAAAATGTACATGAAAATGTAAAAAAGTATATTTCAAAAATAATTCAAACATTGAAGAATTCAAATGCATTATTAGCAGCATGCCCTGTGGGTAGTTTCAGATTATACCTTCAATTTCACACACCAAACATCAATGACTGTATTAGGAATGCCATAGTAATATTCTATTCTTACATTATACTTTTTATTTCATTCTGAATAAATTGACTGATAGTAGTATGTGAAAGTAAAGATACAGTCTCACAAGAAGCGCAAATGTATAATGAAGATAAAATACTGTTTTTCAGATGGATTGTGTAAATTTTCTTCTCATTTTTAATAACATGGTAATTTCTGTAAGATAAAAGAAAACTGATACAATGCATGCTGAAATACATTAAAGGTACTAGAGCAGAATGAATAATGGCTATTTAGGGTAAATTTCCCAAATCATTTTTTAAGTTAAAAATGAAAATTGAACATAACTGAAAGTGTGTCTACAGAATTGCCAGAAGACAATATCAAAAATATAAAAATTGGACTGTGTAGAAAGAGTAACTGGGCTTTGTGTCTTAAACAAAAGAAAACAGTAATAGTGTATCCCTCATGACCATTATTTTTTCCTCCCTAACATGAGAAGCTGTGTAGCAAAGAAATCTAATCTGCTAACCAGAGAAAAGACTCTATTGTACTGTAAATTATATGCACACCCGAATATGAAGATATGCTAAAACATTCAGACATTAGCTATTAAAAAATAAAAACCAGGAACAAAAATTGCAAAAACTATGTAGAAGTAAAATTAGAATTGACTGAATTTATGAAAGAGTAGAAGAAAAAGAGAAAAGCATATAAAATAAAAGAAAATATTGAAATAAAAAATATAAAAACTGCTGAAAACATCTTAAAGGGCAAAATTTCTTCAAAATATTGAAATTTAAAACCATGTATCAGTGTATCATTTAACTATTTAGAAAAAATTATCAAATGCAAATCATTACTTAAACTTTTTATATAAACAGTAAAATAGTTGAACTAAATTTCTAAGTCAAGCTAAGAATACGACAAAAATAACAAAAATAAAGAAAAATATAAAGATTGGACAAAATTACCCTTGTGTGGTGGCACATGTCTATGATCCTGCTAGTCTGAGAGGCTCACATGAGAGCCTGTCAGGTTCTAGCCTAGCTTGGAAAACTTAGTGTCTTACTGAGACTCTGTCTCTAAAATTAAAAAAAAATAAAAGAAAAAGGAGAAAAAGGCTAAGAATGTAGCTCTGTTGAAGGCCCTGAGTTTAATCAATCCCCAATTTAAAAAGAAAGAAAAGAAAGAAAGAAACAAAGAAAGAAAGAAAGAAAGAAAGAAAGAAAGAAAGAAAGAAAGAAAGAAAGATTATAAAAAATGAATAAACAGTTCAATGATTAGGGAAGAGAAAAATCACAAGTCACAGTCAGCTTTCTTTGTTTCTTAAAGAAGGGATTCAAGAGATTAACTAACACTGATAATTAAAATTGAAAAAGGAAAAGTAGAATAAATATAAAACATTAAAAGAGGGGAAACATTAATAAAAACATTTTCAGGTTTCATAAAACTTAGGTGACATGGGTATGCCAGGGATATTTAGTTCACACTGCTGTAAATAAAAATTCTAAACACCAAATTCTGTCGTGGAAGTAGAAAATATTTGTATGAATCTAAGCCTTCTTTATCCATGTAAACAAAAAGTACAAATGGATTGAAATTGGATTTGAAGAATTTTTTAAATTTTTCATAAATAATGATGGAAATTTTTAACCAACAACTGAACTGGCCCAAAAGGTGACCAGATATTTGGCCAAACATCACTCTGTGTTCTTCTTTGAAAATATTTTGATATAATTAACATTTAAATAAGTAGAATTAGTAAAACTAAGTCTCTTTTCTCCTGTCAGTGAACCTCGTGCAATTAGTTGGGCCCTGAAAAGAAACAAAACAAAACAAAACAAAACAAAACTGCCCCTTCAAAATAAGCAATAATTCTTCCCAACTAACTGCCTTCAAACCAGAACAACACTTTCTCCTACTCATATATTTGTCTGTTCTTAGTACGGAGTCTGCTGCTTTGGATTCAACCTATATTTTCAGCTTTTGGTCTACTGGGAATTTTCAGCTTTCTTAGTTGTGGTAGCCAATCGCTTATAATAAATTTATGTAAACATATGCATACACATCCTATGAATTTTTTCCCATTCTGGAGAACACTGACAAGTATGAAAAGATAAAAATTATTGAAAGGAAGCTTCAAAAATTATTTTTATGAAGTAAGTATGCCTTTGGATTTGAAACATGACACTTAAAAGTCTACAATAAGATAAACTGCACAATTATATCACCTCTAAATTGATGACAAATTTACTACTTATAATTTCAGCCAATGCAAGATAGAGTAGCAGGGACTAGAGGATGGAAATGAGCATAGTAATAGGTTAGAAACCATAAATACAATAATCAATAAGTCCATATTAACATAAGCACACAAATAACTTTATAAATCTTTAGGATTTATAAATCCTAATCTTTAGGATAGAATGATAAATAATAAATTCCTGGTAAATAATAGATTGATAAAATGTCATCATTTAGCAACTATAATAGTAGTAATTCAGGCTAAATACATCAACAAACACTAAAATTTGTTGAGTCAAATACTGAAAATCTCATATGACATTTACATAATATATAAATGTGTAAGTTCTTAGTAATGATAGAAAATAAAACTAAGAGGGAGAGGCAGTAAAAGGAACTAAGATGTTTTGTGTACATGTACTAATTCCTTATGTTTAATGCTATCATGATGTACTATAAACGTGCAATAATACAAATTATAATTTTTTTTTAAAAGCTTTCTAGGTAAGTCACATGGCAGATACGATGAAAAAAGACAGAGACAATAAAAGAACATAGAAAGATAGGGATGAGAAAAGAAATGAGAAAACAAGGAATTAAGCAACTACCAAGAAATTTAAAAATTAAATTAAATAAAAATTAGGGGTCTGGGGCTATAACTAAGAGAAGGAGCCCTTGGCCCAGATTTGACACCCAGAGCCAGGTGTGATGGCACACACTGGTAATCCCACATCTGGAGGCTGAGAAGGAAGGTCACCACAAGTTTGAGGCTAGCCTGGGCTATACAGTGAGTTCAAGGCCAGTCTGAGCTACATAGTGAGACCCTGTCTCAAATTACATAAATTAATAAATAAACCCCGCACATTCACCAATAGAATGGATTTATAAAATATTGTTGTGTAGTAGAATTACTTTGTAGTAGCAGTTGTATAGTATAATATCACAAAAAATCTACAAATTTTTGCAACAATAGTGATGACTATGATAGATATTTGTGGAGTGTAAGTACCAGACATAATAAGAAAATGTGGAATGTACCCTATACAGAATATTTGTAAACAGGCAAAATTAACCAACAGCAATAGAAATCAGAACAGTTCATACCTCTACTGTGTGTATAGACAGGAACAAGATAAAAAGACACTTACTTGTAGAATGTTAATGACAGTTTTTAACTTAAGCTGGGTGGTTGTTTTTGGGACATGTTTACTTTGTAGAAATCAAATGATATGTAACATTAAGATTGCCACTTTATTTTTTATTGTAACGGAAATGCTAAAAGTAAATGAAATAAACCATTTCTTATACAGACGATTGTAAAAGCCAACTTCTTTGCTACTCTAAATAATGACTCTGTAATTAAATCATTCTTTGTAGTATAATCTGGGTAATACATATTTGATTACTAATTAAGGTATAATACTTATCGTAATCATTCCATTGAGATGATAGATTCAGGAGGCAACAGGAGACCAGACTGGTGAGTGAGAAGGGATTTTTGAGAGAATTAATCTCCTTATAGAGCAGTATCAGGTTATGGTTTACTTTAAGTCAAAAAGACTGGCAAATAGCAAAATCAAAACAGCTTACTAGTAAGACATACTTTTAAAAGGCTAGGTACTTAACTTGAGTTTACAAGTATATGATTTTTCAAGATTTCATTGATTTTCCTTATTAACTTCCTTACTGAGCACATATGAATTGATTGTCTCTCCCTAATAACTGTTTGGTAACAGAATGGTTTCAGATATTGAGCAATACCTGCTGGGAACCAACCAATCAGAGTGATGGGAGTCATAAACAATTAATGTTGCCCTACAGTAGTATTCTGAGTGTATATATCCAGATGGTCTGACACCATGTTAATATGTCTGCAAAAATAAATATTGTTTTTATAATCTGAACCTACACCTTACAATAAGAACCTGAGTAATTATGAATTATTATAAGAAGAGAAAAAGTTCATTACTTCTTCCATTCACAAATGTGTTACATTTGGGCAATAATCAAAGATTGTGAAGAAACATACATTATTTTGAACCAACAGAAAGACAACCAAAACAGAGATTTTCACACAGATTTATTGCCAAGAGAGATACCATTTGTAGACTTTTTATTTAAATATTTCTGTTTACCAGTAATAGTGCCAAAGTTTTTCAATGAATTATATTCAGATGTTAAAAGATAGAAATTTTGTTTTCTTTGTCTCTCAATTGAGATCCTAATCTTTTATCCAAGTAAACCATCTCACTGGAAAACAGGCCAACCCCCTATAAATACTTACCATCACTTCATCAATCCACATAGATGCTTCTCAAGACAATCTGTTTTTGTCCCATGAAGAAGCTCTTTTGAAGTCTCATTTTATTTGTCAAATAATCTTAGTTAATGGAGTTTAGCTGAAATTGTTAACTGATATACTTTACTTTTGTAAGTTTCTTCTAAATGAACTCTGCTTTCTCTTGCTAGTCCATGTAGGGGAAAGGCCCAGTTATTCTTTTCAGAAGCCCTTTATTTTGAATTATTTGTAATACACACCCACTCTATTATCCCCTTTATTGAATTCATCTATTTACACGAACCCCATTACACTGCACAAATATTTGAATGCCATGGTTTGAGGATTTCTGCATGGTGAATTTTACTTTATTATGTTCAAGACATATAATAAAATAATATTAAGACAAACAATTGCTATAGACTAAATTTTGTGGTATAAAATTAAATCAAGGATCATAAAATATACTACAAATGTATTACACAGCATGATTTCATAAACCAATGAGATACAATGTAAAATATAAATACAACATATAAATATAATCTACTACTTAATGATCTGACAATCTGACAAACTTGCTATTGTAAATATTGAGCAATTAACACACAATAAAATTGTTCCTACCACTACAGAATTTCAAAAGACCTGTAAGATTTTATAAGTGGCCTCAATCTCACTAAATGTTCATTACAAGAGACTTAAAGTGGATTCATTGTTGTTTTTATTTGATAAATATTCATCAAATAAACATTGCATTCAGAATTATTTCATAAATGATATATTTGAAGTTCATTTAATATGTACCACAGTGAGTTCAATGGGGCTATGCAGCAAACCTGGGAAGCTGACATTGAAAGATGTTAAACCAGTTAATCTTTCTGTATACTATGCACTTTCAGCAACTAGGCTCAAAGAAGTAAATATGGCAATAAAGTATACAATTTTTAAAATTATAAGCTCATTATTTTTAGCTACTGTACAAAATAATTGAAGCTACCAATTTTCAACATAAATTAACTAAGAAATAAATATTTGTAAATAATGTTTGACTGTTTACTATATATATATCCTATATGAATTAATTAAAATAGATCAAAAATTTGAGAACTTACTAGATAATGCACAAGAAAGGGACAGGTGAAAAATTTTAACTTCAAAGACACAAATGAAAAGCCACTCAAATATCTGGTAATTTTTAATTTATTTGTTTGCTTATTTTTGCTACTGTGATTTATTTCAGGTCCTTGCTCATGAAAAAACCTACTTGCTTTAAAATTGAACTCACTGCCACTGTCAAGAGATTTGTACAAGACTTTTTACAAGGCATTGCTAAAAGTAATGATATGATCATAAAACATAATGTTTGTGAGTTTATACCAGTGTCTTATTTCATCACAAGAGAAAATGTATGACAGTGAATTAAAATATTTCACAAAAGTTGTTGAAATATATTAAATACAGGACATTGAGGCAAGAAAATTGCAACTTTGAGGCCAGTTTAGTTAGTGTCTCTCTCTCTCTCTCTCTCTCTCTCTCGTCTATCTATCTGTGATAGTTTTGTCATTTTTTAACCTCTTAATTTGAATGTATTTCATCCTGTTTTCAGCCAGTCATAATATGGAAATATGTTGGATTGACCAATTAAAGAAACATAGCAGAAATTTATTTTCCAGAGTTTTCATGGTAGATTGAAAGATATTAATTGAATTATACTGGGAAGTGATCCCAGGAGTGGAGATTTCAACCAATTATCAATTGCAATAATCTTTCCTGGTATTCTTGCAGGATTAATACAAAACAAATGTTTCAATCTTTCAAGAGGGGTCTTTCTTTTACTTTTTCATTTATTTTTCTTTGATTCCTATTACATGGTTGGTTCATGTGCACTCCTCTCTGGTAGTGTATTGTTATCCATCTTCTTCACTCTGCTGCCCTGAAAAAGCAGCAGACAGGCAACCTGGCATGGCTCTTTAAAGAAATGTGACAGTAATCCATCATCTATTGCACAGGCGGGCTTCTTATGGATTGACATTTTTACTAAGGAACAGCAACATTTAATATTCTTATGCTTGTGTAATACAAAGGACAAAAACCTATACATTTCCCCTGCCTTGTTTTGTTTCTACTTCCATTTCACCTTTCTTTGTTATTACCTTTTGAGCATGACAAAAAATGCTTGGAGCTTCAATCTAAATCAAAACAGACTACATTAGTATTTGGGGCTTATATTCATGAATACTACTGTGATTTATGGCTAACTACAGAGTGAATATCCTGCTGTTTAACATTTTCCAGTTACCCTAATAAATTTATACTGATTTAAAGTATATTGCAACATACTGTGTTTCCTATTCCTAATGAGAAATTTTGCCAGTTTATTTCTAATTTCAACTTGACTTGATTAAGACTCTCCTGGGTAAGTGATTGGACCGTGAGGGACAATGCTAATATGGGATTAACCCACTCATGTTCACAGTTGAGTACACTTCTAAGAGAGAGTACCATGTTGAAAGAGGTGGGTCACTGGGGATGCATCTTGGAGAGTATGTATCTCCTGGGTATTTGCCTCCTGAGCTCTGTATCCTCATCACCATGAAATAAGCAGCAATATTCTACCATGTTCTTCTGCTATGATATTTCTGCCTTGGAGCCAGTCAACTATGGACTGAAATCTTTGAAACTATGAGCCTAAATAAACCTCTCCCCCTTTAAATCATGCATGTAAGATAGTTTGTCACAACAAGTCTGAAGTCTGATCGATACAGAGACAGATGGATAGATGAATGGTAGGTGGATAGGTAGATAGGCAGATGTATAACTAGATACTATTAGATTTCACACACTGTCAATAAAAAAATAAAAATTTGCATAACAACAAAGTAAGAGAATAGTAGCTAAATACATTATTTGCTTCAATTCTTGACTTTTTGAGGAGTATAAAATTTTGTATATGGCTTAGTGTCAGATATGTGATTTAAAAATTACAGGACTAAAGTTAACAAAAAAAATGAAGTCTCTGAGTAACAAAACGTCAAGGATCTTTTATAATTATAAACAGCCCTAACAGTGGCCAGTTCAAATTCAGCACATTTTAGTACAGGCCAAAATTTCTTGGTTTCATGGATTTTTAATATAATTTATGAAACATAGGAGAGGCTGTTCCTTGTGTCTTCGGTGAATTCTTCCTCAAATCTACAAAAGTAATTACCAAACTTTATAACTACCTTTAAAAACATTGGTAAGGTTTAAAATAGAAATGGAAGTGACCTATTGGATATAGTAAAAAGGCAGGTAGTGCAATATTAGTGATATATTTTATTAGTGATATTTTTCTTCCCTTTCTTTTCTTTCAGGCTAAACATAACCTGTTAATTTTAAAACCAAATTATATGTTTTGCCCAAGCAACAATAGAGATATATGTTTCTATATTTAAAACCTATTTACAAACATATAGCTGATTACAAATACAAATGCTTATATTTATTAATTATACTTCAGTCAAGATCGTGTTAAAATTCATGGTTTTAAGTCATTCCTTTACTCTGAACACATACCATGGAGATAGAAATTTAAAAAAAAATAAATTATGACAAAAGATAATTAAAAGTAATTACTTTGCTCTTGATTATGAACACAAAAAAGAATAAAAGATCCAAATGCAAGAAGATAGTCAGGGCTGAAGAAATGCTGTATTGATGCTCATTCCAGATGCAGATATGAAAACTGAGAATTTGGCCTATGTGGATAAGGGAATAAAAGCAGCACCATATCTGTTAATAAGAAATATCTTGATATGTTTTTTTACAAAAGCATATTTTATTCCTTTCAGATATAAGGTATTACATTTTAATTTTCAAATAAACATTTATTATATGAGTAAATAAGGATCAAAATGCATGATTGATATTGTGAAATAGGAAGAAAAGGTCTAAAGAAGTAGGAGAATTGGGAGGGTAGGGTAAAGGAAAGAAGGGAAAAGAAAAAAGTGTGAGAAAAGGAAAAAATGGAAAAGTCTTTATAAATAGGGAAGGGTGGAGGGGGTGAAGGGAGAGCAGGGGAATGGGGAAAAAATAAGAACCAAGATATATCATGTAAAGGTACAAGATCCCAGCAATGAATGTAGCTGTACTGTATACCTAAAATGTATTGATAAACTCAATGGAAAAAAAATTGCCATGGTTTTTAATTTGGGACCCTCCCTGGTCTTTTAAGGAAACTGAAGTTAAAAAAATTTATTGCTTAGTTGTACATATGAAAAGAAACTAGAAACCACACTTGTATTTTCAAGGTCAAGATTTGGTGTTCTATGGCTTCCCTAATATAATCACTCATTTGACCAACATTCTGAGGTGACATTATAAGACCTATTAATAATAGATAGGGTCTAATGAAACCATGTTAACTATTATAAGGTTTGATACTTCAGAAATTAAAATGAGAAAGAAAAGTAGAAGAACAAGAAGGGACAAGAGGGAGAGAGAGAAGGAGGAAGAGAAGGATATAGAGAGGAAAGGAGAGAGACAGAGAGAGAAAAGTAGTAAGAGAGAGAGTTACAAAACCACATACACAAAAATAGACACACACACACACAGAAACGAAGACAATCTGACCCTAAAAGGCTATTCAATACATCCAAACAGATTTTTTAACTTAATTCTTTCTAAATTAAGATAGCATAATAACCTGATGGGTATTGAATACAAAAATAACACGATGAAGCAAGGTGAAATGATAGAGTATTCTATAAATAAAATATATTAAAGAAAACATAATGAAATAAATAAAAGGCCTTCATATAAACAGGGAGGATCATTAACACAAGCACCAGTTTTTAAAATATGAAATAAGGAAGTAAATCATTAACAAAAGGGAAGGGAACAAGATGGGGGATAAATCCAATAATTATGCGTCATGTTCCTGTACCAACTCCCCAAGAGAAGTGCAGTGACTGTGTGTTGGGAACGTGTACCAATAAAAATAAAAAGGTGTAAAATGATCATTTAGAAATACATGCACGCCTAGCTTGGAGGCCACACTCTAACAAAGTGAATTAAACAGCTTTAGTTGGAGTGGAGAGGGTGGTCGCAGATGTGTTGGGTTCTGTGGTATTCAAGTAGGAAGAAAATGACAGCAAATAGTTTATCTTTACCTGCTATTCTCTCTATACCAATTAGTAAACATGCAATGATAATAATAATAGTTCACTATTAAAATATTTTAAGAAAGCAAGAAAAGATATTATTTTCATGCAATAATTTTTAACATAAATGATATAAACACTTGCCCTAATACATCACTGTATTTCAAATTTACTGATGCAAATACGATTTAAAAGACAATGTAATGATGGGCTATATGGTCTCTTTGATATGATGAAGATTTAAGAAAGATTTTTACAACCCCGGATGTGTTTGCCTTATATGGGACATGTCTTTCCATTATATACTGTATTCCAATTGAAAAACAAATGGAGAAGAGAGAGACATTTAGAAACCAATGGAGTGAATATATTTATAAATGATACACAATACAGACTCAAAATGAGCAAAATATGCAGTATGGGAAGAGCAATATAGTAAAGGAAATGAGAATTGCCAAGAATAATGAAAATATTGTCTTGAAATATTGTTTAGTGTAATAACAATTAGCTTAGCTATAAAATGTTTTGTAAATGTGCTAGTTTGCACTCAGAAATAGGGAAACATATCATTTCAAATTGATTTTTTCCTTGTCACTTAACAGAAAGAAAATAGGGCCCTTTAACTGGAGGCTCATTCATTTCAATGATGGTTTTAATGATAGTTAATCATGATAATAGCAGTGGCTGATGTAACCACTCATGATTAGCTCAGGCTTGTTTTGTGTATATTTAAAGCAAAAGACAGGTTTTCCAAAGACTTCAGTTCTTTCTGCTCTGTTTCCTTTACTAAGTTAAACTACAACATTTAACAATTTAACATACACATACACACAATTAAGCATATTTATTCTACATATGCACATATCAAAGGATAGAAACTTACAAGGTGTTTAATATATGTTTGAGTAAAAATAGACATGGTTATTAATGAATTCTAAAATTATATAAAATATCTACTTCTAACAACATATTCCAACATATTCTAAATTCCAACTATACATGGAGATTAATGAGAGAAAGGATAAAGGAATGAATGTAAAACTTGTAATATATGAAATATATTGTTACATGCTATATACTGATTTTGTATCTTCACTTTTTAAAATCAACTGCAACAAAGACAAGAGTCATTAATTAATTGGTCAGTTTAAGCAAAAAACTGTGAATATCTAGAATATCAAAAAGTTAATAAAACAAAATATCAATAACCATAAGTAGCTAATTATTCATTAAAGCTACTTCCATATACATTATAGGGAGTTTTCTTTACTCCTAATAAATTTGACATTGTTTACAAGTCTAGAAGGTTTTTTAGCTTTATAGTATTTGGAAACATCAACAAGTTATACCTTAATATAAAGCACTATTAATTTGATATACCATATAATCAATAAAATTAATTTTAAATTGTTCAATTTATTTTTCTATGATTTGGAATACGGGAATGGGGATGAAATTTTTTCAGTAGTCTGGCAGATATTCTGCAAGCATTTTATTCATACTATCTTATTTTTCATTGTGGTAAAAACCCTTTTCCTTCAGCATTTAATTTTATCTCACAATTTTCTTTCTTTCCTGGATTCCTAAAGAAAAATACATATGAATATATTTTGCTTTCTTGAAAGCTCTTCTTACTAAAGTGAAAGTGATTAATCCTGAGTAGTTTCACTTTACCTCCATCCTAAATATCTAAAAATAAGTATTCCATAAGAATCTAATGTGTGGGGCCGGGGGCCAGGGGCTGGGGATTTAGCTCAGTGGTTCTACTGCCTGCCTTGCAAGCACAAGGTCCTGAGTTCGATCCCTGGTACAAAAAAAAAAAAAAAAAAAAAAGAATCTAATGTGTGCCAAGTGAAAATATAAATTATATTACATTTACACGCAGATAAATCTACAGAAAATGATCAGTTGAGAAATTCAGCTCTTAAAATTTTTAAATCATCCTCTTAGAGTGACCTCTCTATATACATCTGCGTGCATGCACGCACACACACACACACACACACACACATATATCATGTTTTGTCAGAATTATACCATAACTACCATGTTCTTTTAATTCAATTTACACCTATTTAAGTCAACAGAATTAAAAAAAAATATTTGAGATAAAACTACAGTTAAATAGTAGGATGCCACCTTTTATTCTTAAGCACAGGTACAAACACACCTGTGAAAATATTCTCTTCAATTCTAGTCTCTCTTCTTCCAATTATTCAGCAAATATTTTACTTCAGTATTTTGGCCGTACATTCAGCTAAGTAATATACCCCAGTAAAACCCAGTAATTTATCTCTGTTAAATGAAACATTACTTAGATTCTATATTTTGTGTTCCAATGGATAGAATGTGATACATTACTATTATGATGTTAATAGTAGTAACAAAGTTCACCACATTATTAATTGAAATCAATAAGAAGATAATTTCTGTACACTTAGAAACATTCAAAATATATTTCCCTTATTATATAATCTATATAAATTTAAATTTTCCCAGCAGTTCACATAATGTAATTTAAACTGATTACACATCTATTCTTTAGTTTTAATTGTGGAATAAACACTATATTTTTGATGTCTAGAACTTTGTGCTTTGGTGACAAATGTCCTTGAATTTGTGTAATATATTCTTCCATTACAAATATCAAAGCATCTACTGTTAGAAAGCTTAAAATAAGAGTGCCAGAAAAGTATAGAGGCACATATATATATATATATAATATAATATATAATATATATAATATATAATATATATATAATATATATATGACATTCATATATATAAACAAGAGTGAGTCTAAATATTGAAAAACTCAGTGTTGAATTTATAGTACCTGGGAACAATATAGATAATTTGTGAAATTACTTAAAAACAACTCTTACTCACCATGTGATATAAAGAAAGACAGTGTCTAATTTGATATCAAGAACCAAAATTGTTTCATAAATATGAAGAGTTAAAATAAACCTCGAAAATGAAGGACAAATTTTAGACCAAGAAGAAAAAGATTTTGAATGCAGAAAAGTGGGCTTGAAGATGTAAGTTGTGTTTGATTGAGGGCAAAGAGGCTACCCAAAAATGGAGCAGAAGGCGAGCAGCTTTGAAGGTGTTAGTTAGATGCCCTGTTTGATCTGGCATCATTGGAAAGGCTCTGAAAAGCGTGAGGGAAGAGAGACCAGGTTAAGGCCTCAAGCACTGAAAGGCATTTAGATATAGAATAGGAACACTTTAGATTGGTCCTGTTTGTCTTGATCAGGAACAGAAGCCAAGATTTAGCAGTGGAAATAAAATGGGTAAATTAGAACAGAAATCAGAATACATATGGTTGTGAGAAACATGGATAAAGCATCATAGGGGGTAGGAAAAGAAGAAAGAACATCAGAATTTCAGTTACCTACTTTTCAATACCTGCGTGTCAGTTACAGCCTAGACTACTTGTACCTCAAAGAATGTTATAGGGCAGAAACAGAAGGGATTTTCCATGCCAAGCCTAATTTGGAGCCCCAATTCTTTCCAGTTTTATTTCTTAGGCAAATTCATTCATTTCTCTCAATTTGAATCTTCATATTTGTTAAATGTTAATGTCATTACTATTCATATTATAAAAAGCAAAAGATCATTCTAAAGTATAACTGAGAAACTGAAATTTTAATTTTTCAAATAAAAATTATAATTACAAATATTAGGAATTTTTATAAAGATCCTTTCATTCATAAGTGAATATATCTGGGAGGTAAGGTGGAAAACTAATAAATTTTAAAAAGAAGGAAGAAGAGCCCAAAGTCTTGTATCTTAGGTGAACTCCTTATTATGTTTTTTTCCCTTAAATTCTCTTATTGATTCCCTTTTATTCTTTTATTAGGTAATTGTTGTACTATTTTTATGAGCCAGATAATGATCGTCTTTCCTGATGAATTAAGGTATCTATTTTAGAAGGCCCTGACTTTTTGTACTCAGTTTCGCATGAGCAAGTGAACTGTACCCTAACTGATATACTTGTGGGTTATTACCTTAATGGAACAATTTAAATTCCATTATAAACAGCAACTCATTCTATAATGAACAGAAATAAGACTATGAAAACATAGTTCACCTGAGTGCATTTATCTTATCATTAAGTTATTATTACTAGATCATTTAACATGGATTCATTCTCTACCTCAAACTTAATTGAGGGAAAATAGTTGTGGAGGTTTTGACTGCACAGTAGATGTGTGTGCAATGGAAGATTCTACTGGGAAATATTTTGTATGTATGCATAATACTGAGAGTCCATCAGGACCCTGCCATCCACATTGCCTTTCTTTCACCCCTAGCTTTGCAGTATCCCAAACACAATTTCATGAAATATGTGTGTATTATATTAAAATGGTGAGTGATCCTGAAACTATTCGAACAATTGAACGATATTCTAAATTGCACATATCTAAAATATAAAGAAACAAACCGTATAAAATCACATTAAGATAACTGAATACATATTACTGGTTAATGAGGTTATACATAGATATTAAGGGTTTGCAAATATAGAAGATATGATACAGGCATTAAGCCTGAAATACATAGTTATCAATAGATATCACAGAATGCAAAAGTTCAATGGCTAACATTCAGCTAATTTATAAAGTGTTCCTTTTTAACAACAAATATTTTAGACTAAAGTATTCTTAGGATAGGAGCACTTTACCCTGTACTTTTCCAAAATGAGTTTCCAAACTAGATATTAAAGTAGGAGCTTATAAAATATTTCATTAGTTGAAATTAAAATGATTTTAGGCTTTCAAATTTTCTACAATGTATGAGAATATATATGAAAAGTCATTCTATTCCCAAATAATTATGATATCTGAAGTATAAAACTTTCCTAGTTAAAGTCCCCCAAAATACATATTTTAGTGAATTTATTTTAATGTTTCCTATCAAAGGAAATGATAATAGTTATTTTAAAAGTTATAAACTTCCTTGATATAATACATTGAGTTACTTTCTCTTATTTTAAACTAAAATACCTATTTAACCCTTACTTGTCTGTTGAATTGACAATACACTCTTGAGAGACTCCAATTGATAAAGTCAGTTGAATTCAATGCTCCATTAAATATGACTTGTTGGACTAAAATCCAAGATGGGTTTCATTCAGTCAAAATAAAAGTTTCAAACGTTTCTAGGTGCTGTTGGCAAGAATCTGGTGTTTGCTCTTTTAGTTTCTCAAGGCTGCCGTCATATCTTTGTCCATGGTCCCCTTCCCACAACTAACAAACCAAAGGCTGGCCAAATCATATTTAGAATACCATTTTTCTTTTCTTTTTTTTTTTTTTTTTTAGGATGCCATTTTTCTTGAGTGGGTTTTACTCCACCCTCTTCCCCATCTAAAATGTTCTGTTATTTACATTGCACTCACTCTGACAGGTGAAGATAATCACGTCTTTTTAAAGTTAGCCAATTAGCAATCTTAGTTCTACATGTAATTTTAACTTAATTGTGGTGTACCACAACAGAATATTAGAAGTTCTGGTAATAAGGAAGACTTGTGGGTCTTTGTGGGGCCATTATTATACATACCAGAACTTTTGCTCATGAAATGATTAAAAATACTGACACTTAAAAGGCATGGAATAAACTAGAATTATAGAAAATAATAATGCTGATTAGAATAATGACAATATTGGTGTGTTTGGACTAATACATACACTACTCTAAGGCATATTTGTAGTAAATTATTTCTGTTTCACTGAAACTACACATCTCAGAAGACAACTGGAAGTGAGCTGTAGGTATAAATCCACGCTGTACTTAATTTGAAAAAATCCTTATATTGTTTGAAACATTTAATCTATGTTTATAGTTATTTCTTCATTAAAGATCCAGAGATTTCTTAATTTTTCCAAGATAACTTTTTCTTAAAAATATGCTTTTGTCAATAGAGTAGTAAGAACAAGTAAATTATTTAGTGAGAGACTAAAAAACCATAATATTAGTCTGTTTCTTGGCTTTACTATTTTTAGTATCATGGATATGGTCCCTGTCTTCATGGACTTATGACTAAAAGAGATGCCTCTTGCTGGTCAATGGATTGATCATGGTGATCTTGGTGGTCTCAGTTTGTTAATCATGTAACTGGGCAACAGTCTGGTGCATGTCCTTTGACAGGAAAAATGATTTTCCCTTTGTGAGTTCTAACATACAAATGAGGAAATAAAATTTTAATTTCTAGTCATAGTTCTGTCAGGAAATAAGCCTAAGAAAGATGTTACCCATCTTCACTGGCATGTTTCTCTCCATCACTAAAGGGTAAAGATGAACGCTAAGCCAAAGAGAGCCTAAACAGAAAACCCAGCATGCACAGAGACACCTTTACTGTTACTGTGACTAATTAACGTAAGCCAACATCCTCTCACTTTAAAAATTAAGCTCATTAAGATCAGACCTCTAATGAAAAGAGCTTGCAAAATATATACTTAAATCACTAACATTTTCTAAAGGAAATTAGAAAGAGACTAAGGTGTAGAACCCTCTGAAACATATTAGCCAAACCAAGATGAAAACTCAATTCACCAGAGGTAAATTCCCATCCTGTACAATTAATTCCATTCAACAAAATCAAACTACATGGGGAAACACTAAAGGATGGTCTCTTCCACCCTATGTCTCTCTTTTTATACAAGTCAGCCTCACATTTCTGTCTTGATAGTTCTTCCTACCTTCTCTTACTGCTTTCCCTTTTTGTCCCTTACTGGTATCTTCTCACCAAATCTCTAACCCATCTAATCTTGTCTTATATAGTGCTTCTTGGAAGATTCAAACTAACATACACTCTTTCTGTAATACCTTCAACAGCACTATCCTTTCCTGTAATGCAAATAAATGACATAATATGAAAAAAACTATGCATATAGACACCAAACAAAAATGCAGACATATGTAGTTTCAATATATTATGAATCCACTTTATTCTTAAGTGTTTAGCTCATGTGATTAACAGTAATACAGTTTTGTTATAGGGACTGCATCAAAGTGTTTCTTTCAATTTTTTAGTACTCTAAATCTACCTCCCTTAACTAATTTTAATAAAATGGACTACATAATTATAGAAAAATAAAATAACAAAGATGAACACGGTGGTTAATTTTTCTTTTTTCTTTTGGTACTGGGGATCGAACTCAGGACCTTGCACTTGCGAGACAGACGCTGGGACCACTGAGCTAAATCCCTGGCCCTCACAGTGGTTAATTTCAATGTGAAGAAATTATGGCATCATAAATTATGTTCTTCTAGAATATTTAAAACAATAAACACTAATCAAATATTAGTAAACCAAAAACTAATGCATTTATAAAATATTTTGGTGCAAAATATGCAAGTATGTATATGCACAATATGAATTAAATAATTAAAAACCCAATCTGGGTTTTTGTTTTTCTCCTTCTTAATATGAGTAGATTTAGTTCTTTTCTTCCCCATTTCTAAGTTATCCATTTTTTAAAGTAAATGTGAATTAATTTTACAGTTGGAGACCATGTATACAGTGTAAAATCAGACTATAAAGACATATATATTTTTTATAACCATATAATAGAAAGTAAAAAAACAAAAATGATATATTCTTGTTCACTAGCCTTTTCAAAGCCAAAGCATTTACATTCAGAATACTTGTAGTTTTAAAAGTGTTGAAAATTACTTGTGAATGTATATTGATTAAAATTTTTAAAAATTTAACATTTAATTTTCACTATCATTGAATAACTGAATTTTAAAAATGAATCAGGTATCATTTAATGGTTACATATAATTTTCTGTACTCCCAAAGAGCGTTGTATTCTTGCTTTGCCAGATTAGTGACATTTTATAATGGAATTAGTCATTATTTTCTCCAATCCCCACACATATTTCCTTTAACCTTCTGTAATATTCTAAATATCAAGAGCTAACTCCAAATTTTTCTATGAATATTATTTACTCTGGCTTAATTAAAGGATTAATATTTACTGTTTTGGTATCTGATTTAAAGCAGACACTACACGTTCTTTCAAAAAACAATTTACATCTTTAATGAAAATGGAGTGCTCTAGTTAGGGTTTCCTTTATTTTTATAAAACCTTTATTTTCTTGAGTAACATCCTTGACATGGATCACTCACAAGCTCTCCCATCTCTCTGATGATGTGCAGAGATGTATCTATTAGACGTTCTGTAAGAGCTTTAAGTCAGTGACTCTTCCAGATATTTTTCAAGTTGCCCTTGCCTACACTTTCCTAATCTTCGTGGGATCCTTCCATCATAAAGATTCTTTGAAAAAGCCTTCAACACTTTTTGATACTTTATCCTTCTCCCATTCTACCTGGAATAGATCTTAATCTGGAAGATTTACTTTCTCCAAATCAATTCAATTTTGTGAAAATTACCAAAGAAGATCACAGAATTTGGAGTGAAGTTAATGAGACTCAATTTCGTATTGGCTCTTCCCAATGTCTGAAGTCTTAACACCTTTTCTGATCTTTCCTGTTTTTTCATATCTTTTTCTTTCTCTTCCTACTGTTGTTCAAAAATTAACAGAACATTCTTTAGAAGTTTATTTATTTATCTTTTATTAGTACATATTTGCAATGCATAATGTTTATACTCCTTGTGTGGAATTGGTACATATAAGTAACAAATCTTAATTTCATTTTTCATTCCTAACCCTCACTTTTCTCTCCTCTCCTTCCATCTCTTGATCCTCTTCCCATTTGACAAACATCCATTGTCCTACTTCTTAGTACCTATCTTTCTCTTTGCTCTTTATTTATAATTTGGATTTCTTGGAAGCAACCTATACATCCATCATTGGATGAATAGATAAAGTATAGTATTTACACACAAAGTACTACTTTGCCAAAAACAAAGTTAAATTAGAGTCAAGTGTAGGAAAATGGATCCACCTTGAGAACATAATAATAAATAGCAGTATCTTTTTGTCTTCTTATCCTGAGTTTTGATGGAATAAGAAACTTTTTATGGCTCTCATTATATTCTGGAGTAATATTATGTGAGTGTAATGAAGGATTCTTACTCTTTTTTTTCTCTTACTATGAGTTTGTATTAGTGAGATTTTTTTGTCTTCTGACAAAAGAAACAACTTTATGGATGAAAAGTGTATTTTAATTCACAGTGTCAGAGGGATCAATACATGATTTGTGGGCTATAAGGCAGAAAAATCACGGTGGAAGGGCTTGGTCGAGAAAAGCTGCTCACCTCATTACAGACGAAAAGCATGACCAAGGAAGAGCCATGGAAAAGACATTGATCTCCTTCCTCTAATGGATCCTAACTTTCCAGTAACATATTCAGCTGTGAGCTCGCTGATGGACGGATGGATATATTTATAGAGTTAGTATCCTGAGGACCCAATAGCTTTCCTACTTCCAATAGCCCTACTTTTGAACATGAGAATTTGAGGGACATGTTAGATCTAAACCATGACAATTTGTTTTTCTTCTTTTTTCCTAGTTTTTTCAAATAAAAACTCAGATAATTGATTTTCATCTTCTTCTTTCTAACCATTTTTCCTTTTTAAATTTAAAATGGACTCCATTTTTATATATTATTTTACTTTTGTAATTTCTTTAGGTTGGCCATTGCTATATTTTTTCTTTTTACAATCCATTATGTTAAAAAAATCAATATTTATTATTTTTTAGTAATTGACCATCATTAAACTTCATATAATTGAATATCAGCATAATATAATAGCAATTTAAAATGGTATCTATTTTTCAATATTTGTACATGTCTCTTACATGTGAACATTATTTCATATTCTTCTCTGGTATCTGTTTGCACTTCAATTGTCTTCTTGGTTAAGTCACCATTGCTCCCTTTTTGTAATCAGCTTTCAAACCAAATACAATTAATAAGAGGTGATGGCGTAATGGGCAGAATTTGAAGATACAACAGGCACATATTTGTGGAGAATTGGATGTGTCATATAAGAGAATCCATCATTACTCATTCTTGATTCTGAGCATCTCCTATTCATTGGCAGTGGGTTTATTTTGTTTTGTTTTGTTTGCCTCCCCAAAAATATTTCACAGGAGATGCTTGAGAAATGCTAGAGTATTTATTTACTTTTATATGTAGAACCAAAGCCTTGTTATTTCATAGCCTGAGAGATTACAAATATCTAAATAAAAGTAATGAAAATTAAATTTAAAATTAAAGTTGCTCCATGTCTAAGACTATGCTACTGCCAACTAATATCTTTAGGGCTCATCTTTTCTCTAATGTTGCCTGTTTTCCTTTCTTGTATACAATGTCAATGATCTTTGTAAGAAATTAAATGAGCACTGAAATTCTAATGTATTTCCACCATTTTCTCAAGAACTACAATCTCATTTTCTAAAATGCATCAAGAGGCAGCTTCTTCATAAATTGATGTACAAAATATGATTTTATAGAAAAATTTACCCTAAAATGATAGGGTTAAAAACTAAATACATGATTTCTCTCAAAAATATTTCTAATCACAAAATTATCATGACAAAATTTCATTTCATATTAGTTTATTTTTCAATATGATAAAATATGATATAGCTTGTACTCCTGCCTTTGGGTGGTGGCTGGTAAATAATATATTTCAAAACTTTTAAAAGTTATAGAAACAATAAATGTCTCATGTATCAATGTTCACTTTATAAAGATTTTGGAATATCACTGTTCCTAGCTCAAGCAAAGATGAAAAATATAGTGGATAGATTCTCATGTTTTGCTAAAATGCAAGTGTTTTGTTAAATGAACAAGACAGAAATGGGTGATATCAAAATTGTGTCATTTCTACTACAATTGATAATCTCGTCATATAATTTGAAGTTAAAAAATAGATTTATAAAAACTAAAAACAAAATTAATTACATATGTAGAAATATAGAAGAAATAATAGAAAGAAAATCAAGGAGAATGGCATTCACAGTACCAAATGCTGCATGGAGATCTTTCTATGGTAGAAGAAAAATACGTATTGTTAAACACTTTGACTCAACAACTGAAGTAGTATGGGGACAAACAAAGAACTTAGTTAAATGAAACATGAATGCCCATTAAAGTATGTGATATTTGTATCATAATCAAATTACGTTTCAATATAATTTTGGAATAGTAGCAAATGATTACTGTAAAATCCATTAATTACATAAGATATTGATTTATTTTGATTTTTGTGAAGCATATTCCCTATTAGAGTTGTTATAAAGATAATATAGAGAATTAAAAATTACATTAGACAGAATTATTAAATAAGATTAAATGATACATAAAGTGATAAATAGAAATGTATATTAATGTTAAAGTCACAATTTATATTCCCAGACAAAACAACAACCAAGGTTAATTTTAATTTCCCATAATGAGTTTTTGTACTTCCCAAAATTTATTTCTCTTGGTCAAACAATATATTTGTTAATTTCTAATAATTTCTATTGCAGTTGCATGTTTGCAAGATGAAACTTATGAATAGTTGATCATTTCATAAGACAAGATTTTCTAAAACATTTTCAAATTAGAATTTTAAAACTATGTTTTTAGCATGTTCTCTTACAGTAAAATTTTTTTCTTTTTGTTATTTCCTAACTTCAGATTTGGTATATATTTCCCTTCCCAGACTATTAAAGACAATCATGAATTCTTTTCAAGCATGTGTGTGTGTGTGTGTGTGTGTGTGTGTGCGTGCGTGCCCTGAACATAGGGTTTACCTACTAGTATATTGCATGCTGAGAAATGTCTTTTTGTAATGCAACACAATTATATTAGATCTTTGGTATAATTTATGATGTGAAATGTAGAAAAAATGTATTGTTTCAATGAAAATTTACCATGCAACACAACAAACTAATATTTAATAGTTTAAAAAAAACCCAAATGTTTATTTGGTTCTATAAGTCAGAAATTTGGGATGATTTAATCAAGATCAGTGTCTGGTTTGTAAAAGTCTTAGCTGAATTGAGCTGGAGTTATATCTGGCATTTGTGGTCAGTTCTAGGGAACTTTTGGGGGAACCTGTTAGCTGAAACGCTGACTACATGGCTATTCATCCTCCACTGAGCATAACTTAGACTTCTGTACATGGTCTGATGCATCCAAACTCAGCAGTAGATGGTCAATCTCACTGAGAAAGATTTCCAATACCACTTTTAGCCCGAATTATAAATGTCTCCTTAAAAAATATCACATGAACAATGGATATTCAAGGGATGAAAGAATGTGTAACTAATTTTGTATAAAAGGTTCACAAAGTCATGTTACAAAGGTAAAGGTTAGAGAGGAAAGCTTTTTTTTTTTACTACTTTTACAATTTACTTACAAAATTTACATTAATTTTTTGTATTTTTTAAAAGGAATCATAATTTAAGACATAAAATTCTGATTTTAAACTGAGTTGATATATACTAAGACTATAAAACCACTAGTCTTGTGGAAACAGAAAACATTTGTAAAATTTTAAAAATATGATTGCACCTCCCTAATGCACTGCTAGTTTTTATGTTTTGACAAACATTGAGGATATAGTAACACGTACAGATGACCAGCTGATTTTGTGATTACATTCATTTCTTGATATTTGATTGCTTTGAAAGTCCTTAAATTTGGTCCTTGATACATTTGGACGTAAAAATGTTGTCTTTGTACTCAACATTATGTGGAATTTCATGCACAAGCTAGAGTAAATGTCACTTGTTTCTCAAGTCACTACCCTTTCAGGACAAAACAGTTTGATACTCGTCATTTTTGATACTCCTGTTGCCTCCCAGAACTAATTAATGAGTGTCAAGGTATCAGTACGTTATATATTTTGTACAACTCAAAATATTTATCTGAAATATATTTCTATTGTATGTACATTTCATCATAACCTTATGAGAATTTTCTGTATTTCTATTCTTAATTTATAAATTGAATTCTAAGTATGTATTATTTCTTCCTTGCCTTCAAAATTTGTCATTTCAAAAAATAAAATGAAGATTAACACAATCAACAAGAATGGTTTATTTCATTAACCTTGTGGAGATTTAAATATGTTAAACAGTAAACTTTTAAAATGAAGGTTCTGTCTAAATCACTGCCTTTTCTTTAATAATTTGTCAAAATTATAAAATGAAGATGTCCAGCTCCTAGAGAAATTGAACATGTTGATGTTGGGGGGGACTTTTGGTTTTGTTTGCCATCTTGTTTCCTTGGAAACTATACTCTTGGAAATAAATTGCATTGCTGTGTTTGATTTTGTACCATGGAAACAAGGGAAGAGAAATTCACCTGCATGACAGATTCCTGAAATGTCGGCAGAAGAGGTTGGAGAAAAATGGGAAGATATATGTGTTCCTTTACAATTTCTATTTTTAATATAAAATTTTAAGCTAATCCAAACTACAGTACGATAGAATTAAAGGAGAGCTGGTGGCTTCTGCAATAGCTGATCCAATTCTTGTATCAGGAGAACAAATAATATATTTATTAAGATCATTAAAATATTTTAGCACCAAAAGAGATCCTGATTTTGGCAAGCTGTAATCAGAGTTCAAATTATTTTGCATTATCTCAAAATATGATAATTTTAAGAAGTATGAAAAATGTGCAACAATATATAAAATTTCTAAATAAATTCAGTTGCTTGTTTTTCATTTTGAATTCATGATGTTGATAAGTAACGTAATGCTCTATTCCACAACACTCACAGATCACAGATTTTTATAAAATTAAAAGAGCCCAGTGTGTTCAACAAAATTCCACGGATGTTAGCTCCTGCAGATTACTCAGTAGAATACCTGGATGGGTAGGCCTGTGAAAGCATTTACAGTTCTGCAAAATAGCTGACTTTAAAGTGGTTATGTTACTTTGCATTATTCAGGTAGGCAAAATGAAAACTCAAAGAATTATTCAAGTGGTTCTCAATGCAATCACAGTAAAAGCTCAAGAGGAAGGCAAAGGAGTCTGAGAAATGTGGTGAAAGAGGCAAGCAACAGGACAGTGCCAAAAGGAAAACCAAAGAGTCAAAGAATGAGAAGGGCTAGGCCATGGTTTTGAACATGGTAGAAAAGGCAATAAACCAAGGAATGCAGGAGGTCTCTTGAAGCTGACAATTACCAAGAACTGAAGGCAAGAGAGCAACAGTGAGGGCCGGGGATTTAGCTCAGTGGTTTCGCCACCTGCTGCGCAAGCACAAGGACCTGAGTTCGATCCCCGGTATCAAAAAAAAAAAAAAAAGAGAGCAACAGTGAGTAGAGTCCTACACTATATGGACTGCATTTTGACGTCTTGAACGAGCAAGACAACAATTTGTGTCCGGGACCTCCAAGTGTAACAAGTTGATTATATTCTTGTAATAACCACAGTGCATAACTCGGCAGAATCCACACAAGAGATGCATGCAGTATTACAAAAAACAAATTTATATGCTTTAAATTTAAGCTTCTATAAGGAATTAATAGAAAACCCAGACAATTACTTTGAAATTTTATTCAACAAATTTTATCCATTATTCACTTCTTACTTGTTCATCCATCTTTCAGTCTTTATTAATTTACATCGATAGAAATGGAGAAATAATCTTTCCAGTATCATTAATCATAGTTGTAATAAAATACATGTCTACATGCTAATTAGTTTTATTTTTATATCTATTGACATTATGTAAAAGAATATTGCATAAGAAGAATTACATTCCTCACACATATTTATTTATAAACTAAATATACTCTGCATATTAATTAAGTTAAATTAGAGAATGTATGATGAAACAAACACAAGGAAAAATGACATGAATTACTAAATTCTATGACAACAGAGAAAAGGTAAAATCCAGGGATTTCAGAAACTTTATTGACAATATCTAGCCATTTGGGGAAGTATCTCTAAAATTTCTATTTTAAATTTAAATATAATGTTTCAGAATTATTCATTCCATTTTCTAACAAGAAAAATATTTAACATAAAATATATTCCACCCAACTAGTGTCAGGTCTGAAAATTTTTAAACTTTTTCTTTAGAAATATTTAAAATACTGAGCCCAATGAATTGGAAGTCACAGTATGCCACCATGCTATATGTCTATCATTTCAGGACTGAAATTTACTATTTTACATTCATACTAGTTTTCAATGGGATTATAATTGCTTTATAGCACATTCTACTAAAGTTATTCTAAGTATCTTCTTAGATTCACTCACTGAAAAAAGACCAGAAATTATAGGAAATATGTACGTTTTAAATAAAATATAATATTTGTTGAAACAACCAAATAGTGTCCACATAACTACAATCTCTTAGGGATTTTTACCATTTACACAGATTTACTGGTTACCTAATCCCATGCACTCACCAGGGCTCTTTGAGTGTGCCCACATTTGATCAGAATGTATTATCTTTTCAGTCAAGGCTCAAACCACCCAAAATCTTAAGGATGTGAAGGTGTGAGTAGGTGAAAACAAAAGCAGTATAATCTAAAATGAAATATTTCATATCAGTTAAAAGGCAAATCTAAATTTCAAACTAAGGCTTTAATTTTTGGCCTACAAGGCGGGAATCCTGGCATATGTTTATGCTGAAAGTTGCTGCTTCTTGTTAAGGAAACTTCAGTCTTTTTATTGCCTGTGTTATTTTTCAGGATAATAATGATTTTTTTAAACCTAACTGCCCAAAAGTAAAAATTAGGTTTCAATAGAAATATACTTTTTTAAAATATTTTATTTATTGGAACCAAATATATTATATAATGGGTGGCCAATTGAGTATTACTTGAGCTTTATGCTTTTCCTTTGTAATGCAATTATTTTTTAATGTAGTCTTTTTTTTTTTTTTTCATCTAGACCTTGGTTAACTATCTCATTAATTCAGCCTTCCTTTTAGGAGAGAATACATATCTTAAAAAAGCCTCCAACAATTTCAGTGTTCTATTAATTTCTAAGAAACTATTTTTTAAAAGTAACTGAAATTTAATGCTATAGATAATATATGTGCTACACAGCATTGCTACATACAGTATTTGAAAAATGCACAGTGATAAATTTGTTAGCTATTGATTTATCTAACTCAATTTGAATGATGCATAAATAGTTTGCAATGTTCAAGAAACTAATGAATATGTTTCTATGTATGTAGAACCCTTTCGGATATTCAGAGATGTCTCCTGGTTTTACCAAGTACCTGTACATGCGTTAGTCACCTCTTGTCATCCTATTCATAGAGAAGGAACTACTGGCCAAGTATTATGCAACAAGCAACACACTGCACCCAGCACTTGATAATTTAATTGTTTAAGATACACTTACAGCCTAAGATGCACAAGTACTGCATTCCCCCAAAAAGGTCACTCAGCAGTTGTACTTGAGGCCAAGAGTAAACAACTCAGAGGTGTGAGAGGAAGATATAATTAACTTATTTGAACAAGTCTGTGGCCTGGCAGAAAAATAACAAGAATGAAATGTGCCTAATCTCAAAAATTAAAGTGCTTGTTTGTTTAGGGAACATTATCTTGTGGGGCAGAACTGGGAGGGAACTTATGATTAAACTCTTCCAGGTACTTCCGGTTTCTTCTAAATGTTAAGGAATACAAAATATAAAACTATGATTTTATGTGTGTATTGACTAGGTGTCCACAAGTTGTGCTGTAGCCTGCCTATGAAGTGATTCATTACTATTTGCTGTTAATTTCTGTTTCCTAAATCATTTCAAGGCAAGTGTCTTATTGATGTACCCAGAAAAGTGAAAGTACACAAAAAGAAGATCTATAACATCTCATTATTCTCTCAGATATTGTTCTGACAAGGACATAGATCATGTCCCCACTTTCAGTCTCTGGAGATTGCCCTTTAACTGGGATCAGATTTCAATATTTGAGAAGTCAGCTACAGTATTAAAGGCCACCACACTGTTCACTTAATCTAATATTTTGAAAAACTATTTCATTCTTTCATTAAACATCTCTAATCAAGTAAAATTTCTCTCTTTATTGCTCAAACATATTTTGATCTTTCTTAATGTAAATCTAATACAATTGTGCTTCCATTCTTGGTAAAAATATGCACTGCAGGGATAATTTCTCTGGCTCTATTATTTATCTGCAAAATAGGGAGATGATATTGTTCACTTAACTTTTGTTGTAAGAATTGAACAAAGTTACTAGATTGAAATTGCTCACCATATTACAAAAATTGTAAATGGTTTATAAATACTTTGGAATATTATCTCCACCAATAAAGTCCCAATTTCCAGATAAAACCTAAGAAAGGATCAACTTGGCATAAGATTACTTAGAACGCCATTTTATCACTAAAATCCAAATTTCTTCCATGTCTAAATCATGGAAACGGACACTACACATCATGTGATATTTAAATGTATAAAATATATTTCTTTGTATCTAATTTTAACACTAACAAAAAAGTTCATATTATAACAGTTTGTATCATATAAATAAATATTTACCAAGGAAATTATGATAAAGAATCCATTTGTTGTTTGTTTTGTTGCAGTTCTGAGGATTAAACCCAGAGCCTAATGCATTTAAGGCCAGTGTTCTACCACTGAGGTACACCCACAATTTGAACTCCAAGTTTGAGGATTGATTGCATGGAAAAAAAATCCTGAAATAATACAAATAAAATCTTTGCCTTATATTACTAAATTATTCTAGTTTTTTTTTTTCTGTAACATTGCATTGGTTTCTTATTCGATAAATTTCCTAGTCTCACAAAAGACAGTTTACCAGATCATCTTACTTTCTAGAGAAGTACGGTCCTTTGAAGTAATGAAGATTTTTGCTGTTTCAGTCACACACAAATTACCCATCTGTTCATCCATTTTCTCTACTTGTTGATGTTCTAATCATCCATAACAAGATTACATACCACCTCCAAATTTGATTGCTTAAAAATTACCAGTGTATTATATGATTTTGTGAGTTCAGAATCCAAGAAGTATAGCAATTCTAGGTGTCAATTGGAGTTCGGGATGATTACATAATGACAGCTGGCCTGAGCTGAATGGTCTAAGATGACTCATTCATATGAATGTCAGCACCATTTTAGAGACAGCTGGAGAAAGGGCACAGGGCTCATGTAGTATCATAGACTCCTCATATCATCTCTTAGGATATACGTATTTATTACATATCAGAATAGGCATCCTTTGGACTAAGTAGAAAACTGCCAGCCTTCTTAGTGTCTAACCTAGGACTGCCATAATATCATCTTAACCATCCTCTATTAACTGAAGTGCTCACAGAACAGTTTATGTTCAAAAATCATTCACTTAGTGGAAAGAGGCTTTTTATTTGGCCCTCTCTAATTCCATACAGGATGTTTTTCTACATTGCTAGCTGAAAATGTATTATAATTCTGCAAACTCTTGGTAATTTTAGTCCTTCATGTTGTATGTGTGCTTTACTGCTCCTCAGTTAATTATCTCATTAGCTATTTAAATACTTCATAATCTTGAAATGTGCTACTACTGTGTATCTTACTACTTCAGGATATTGAGTTGGACTGAAAAACAGCACCCTCTTATCTGCAAGTTTTGTGTTGATAAGGACAGAGGATCAGCAGATAAAGATGAGAAAAACAAAGTTTGATTACAGGGAAATCTAATATTAAAACACATAGCTCATATCGGTGCCTGACTAGGTTTAAAGAAATTTAACCACAGAAGTAGTAAAACTTATCCAAGGCAGAGAAGGCCACTATTTCCTTTAAGTTAGAAAATGAAGTAGAATACTGTACAGATTTTTTGATTTAATTGCAACCGAAATGAGAGAATCACGGTGGGGTTTCACGTGCTAATCTCTCCTTTATTGTCCTAAAAGAAAGATTGTTTATCTTAAAAAGATGTGAGAGAATGAAAATAAAGTGAGCATAAAGTGACCTTGACAAAAATATTTGCCAATGAAAATACTATGAATCAAAAGAGATAAGAGATTTTCATAGGACTTCAAAGGTCATTGAATACAACTTGAGAACTTTAGAAGAAATAGTATGACAGATCTTTTGTCTGTCAAATCGCTTGTAAGGAGGATTTCCATGATGCAATCATTCAATTCAAATTGGTAGTGTCTGCCACCAAAAAATAACTGCAAACCTTTATAGAATGTTCATCTGTATATGCTAAATGTTTGGGTCAAAACTTTCTCAATGTGTTCTATTGACAACATTTGATCAGAAATAAATTCTAATAACATTCATTTGAAATTTTAAATCAATTAATTTTGTTTCACACTTTTAATAATTATCTTAATGAGAAAACTTTCTCTAATGGAAAATTTACACTGGTTATTTCCTAAAGATGGAATTTAAACTTAGAATATACTTTTAAAATTCAAACTAGTCTCACCTTTAGGGCTTTAAATGTTATGGATATTGACACTCAACAGGTATGCTTAGCTGCATAAGAGTTTCAAGCAACAATAGAAATATAATTAAAAAGATATTTGTGAGTGTTTGAGGGTATTTTCTTTTAGACATTGTGGACACATTTTTGAAAAAAGAATCATGTTCAATTATTTTTTTCAGATTTCTTACTTGTTCTGTGTGTGCATGTGCATATGTGTGTGAGTGTGTGTGTGTGTGTTAGGTAGAAGAAAAAAGAGGAAGAAAAAGTGCTGTGAATGCATCACTTAAAATGTGTAAGTTTGGACAAGAGGAAAGCCATTGAACAATGTTGAGATTGATGATGTGAAGTTGGCCAGCCTACTTATAGCCATTATGTTGGAATCACACAGCCTATAAATAAAACTTTTACCTTTAATGAAAATTGGATCAAAGTCTTCTGTAAAACTCTCCATCATTCATTTAAAAATAGATACAGGAGTGGATGATATATAACCATCACTTGAAATCAACTAGGAAAGATCAGAGCTCCAGAGGAAACCAGGCACTGGTCAGTTAGATAAATATGTACTCACCGTAAGTCTAGCTTTCACACATTGTAAATATCTTTAACTGACAATCTGACTACTGTTTTCTAAACATTATCCACTTTGTTTTCTCCTTTGATTTTTTAAAATAAAGCAGTATGTTGTCTAGAGAGGTTATTTAGAAGGGAAAACCCTTCCTCTGATTATTTTTTTTGTTTTTGGTTTTGTTTGTTTTTTCTTATTTATTTATTATTAAGTTTTGGGATTTTTTTTTTCTTTTTTTTTTTTTTTGGTACCGGGGACTGAACTCGTGACCTTGTGCTTGTGAGGCTGGCGGTGAACCACTGAGCTAAATTCCCGGCCCTATTATTAAGTTTATTGGTACATTTTAGATATACATAATGACCACATGCATTATAGAGAATTTGTACCTGTACACAATATATCTTAATTCCTCTTTTTCCCCATTCCCTTATCCTCTATTCAACTCCTCTTCCCATTATTTACAAAAGTTTTGTTTCCATTTTTCCTTCTTTTCTATTTTATTTTTCTTTTCATATCCTTCCTTTCTCTCTTTTCCTTCCCTAGTTCTCCTTCCCATTTGAGCATTTTCTTCTTATTTTATAATATCTAGCATACATTTTGGCCCTTTTTTATATTTTCAGTTTCTCACACTAGAGAAACAATGCAATATTAAGACATGTGTCTTCAATTTATTTCACTTAAGAGTATGGTCTCAAGGTGCATCCATTTGCCTTGAAATGTCTCATGTTTATCCTTCTTTATGTTTGAGTAGTAATCATATATATATACACACACACACACAATGCCCATCAACTGATGAATAATATAATAATATATTCATATATAAATATATATATATCATATGTATATATGATATATATATATATTTATCCATTCATCAGTTGATGGGCAATTGGGCTGTTTCTAAGATTTAGCTATTACAATCCATGATGCTATAAACATGAGTGTGTATAGATCACTGTTGTATGATGTTTTTAATTCTTTTGGAAAGATACTAAGATGAGGAATAGCTGAGTCAAAGGAAACCTCTAGTTTTCATTTTGTAAGGAAATTCCACAGTGGTAGCACCAGTCTACACTCCCACTAACAGTGGAGAAAGGATCCTTTTCCCACAGCCCCACCAACATTTATTATTTGTTGATTTCTTGATAGCAGCCATTCTTTCTGGAGTGAGATGGAATCTCAACAATGTTTCAATTTTCATCTCTTGAATGACCTGTGATGTTGAACATTATTTTTATGTATTTATTTATCATTTCTCCTCCTCCTTCTCCTCCTCCTCCTCCTCCTCCTCCTTCTTCTTCTTCTTCTTCTTCTCCTTCTACTCCTTCTCCTCCTCCTCCTTCTCCTCCTCCTCCTTCCCCTCTTCTCCTTCCCCTTCCCCTTCTCCTTCTCCTTCTCCTTCTTCTCCTCCTTCTCCTTCTCTTTCTCCTTCTCCTTCTCCTTTCTATTTCTTAGAATTGTGTATCCATCTCAGATGATTATTTTTGGATTGGGTCTTTAAATTTGGGGTGTGTGTGATTTTTTATATATTCTAGATAGTAATCCTTTGAGGAATATCTGAGAAAGATTTTACCCACTCTGTAGGTTGTCTCTTCATTCTTTTGATGATTACTTTTTCTGTTCAAAGGCTTTTTTAATAAGACAATATCCCAGTTGTTGATTCTTTGTAATATTTCTCCTGCAGTCTGGGTTTGGTTCATGAAATCTTTGGATATTCCTATGGCTTCAAGCATTCTACCTATTCTCTCTTACAGCAGATTTAGTGCTTCTGTTTTAATATTTAGATATTTAATACATTTTGATATTAATTTAGTGCATGGTGAGAGACATGGGTTTAGTTTTAGCCTTTAACATGCAGAAAGCAGGTTTTTCTAGCACTACTTATTAAAGAGGCTATCCTTCCTCCAGTGAACATGTTTGCCCAACTTGTCAAAGATAAGGTGGCTGAGTGTGTTTGATGTTTCTACATCATCTAATCTGTTCCACTGATCCTCAGGCCTATTTGTTTTTTATCAGTACCATGCTGTTTCTACCACAGTAGCTTTGTAGTATAATTTAAAGTCAGTGACACCTCCTCCCTTGCATTTGTTGCCAAGAATTGTTTTTGCTATTCTAGGTCTCTTCTGGTTCCAAAAAAAATTTTGGGTTGTTTTCTCTAATACTTTTTAGTATGCTATTGGTATTTTAATCAGGATTGCAATAAATCTGTATGAAAATTGTGGGAGTAAGGTCATTTTCACTACATTGGTTCTATCTCAAAGCAAGAAATATTTTTCCATTTTCTGATATCTTCTTCAATCTCCTTTTTCAGAGTACTGTTGTTTTCAATCTAAAGTTTTTTCTTTTTACTTCCTTTGTTAGATTGATATTTCATTTTTTTCAATCCTATTGTGAAATTTGTGGTTTCCTTAATTTCTTTCTCAGTGAGTTTGTTATTTGTGTATAGGCATGGTATTGATTATTGAGTGTTGACTTTGTCTTCAGCTATGTGACTGAATTTTATTATTAAAGTTAGAAGCTTTTTGGTGGAGTTTTTTGGGTCTTCTGTGTAGATTATCATGTTATCTGCAATAATAATAATTTAACTTCTCCCTTTCTATCTTTATTCCTTTTATTTCTTTCTCTTTTCTAATTGCCCTGACTAACATTTCAAGAACTATATTGAATAAGAGTGGTGAAAGTGTCCATCCTTGCCTTGTTCTTGATTTTAGAATGAAAGTTTTCAGTTTTCAACCAGTATGAATTTCCAAAGCTGAATCAAGAAGATATAAAAATTCTAAATAAATCAATGTCAGTCAATAATATTGAAGATGTATTTAAAAACTTACCAACAAAGAAAAGCTCAAGCCCTGGTAGATTCACTGCTCAATTCTACAAGATATTTAAAGAAGACAATGCCACTACTTCTCAAACTCTTTAATGAAATTAGAAAGGGAAGCAATACTCCCAAATTCATTCCTGGAAGCAAGCATTACCCTGATACCAAAAGCAGAGGAGAGGGCCTGTAATTTAGCTCAGTGGTGCCATCCCTGCCTCACAAGCACAGGGTCCTGAGCTAAAACTCTGGTACCAGGGGGGAAAATCAAAAACAAAAAAAATCAAAGCATAGAAAAATCCAACCAAAAAAAGAAAACTGTAGGCCATTCTCCCTAAGGAACATAAATGCAAAAATCCTCAGTAAGATATTGGCAAACAGAATGAAGCAAATCATCAGGAAGTTTATACACCATGACCAAGTAGGATTCATCCCAGGAATGCAGGGATGTTTCAACACACTCAAGTCAATAAGTCACATGATCATCTTAAAAGATCCGAAACAATCATTTGGCAGATTCCAACATTCATTCATAATAAAAACCCTCTGATTATGTTTGTGTGTTTTGGCTTTTTAAAAAATATTGATGGATTTTTGCAAAGGGGCAAGTGATCAAGAGATGTAAGGAGAAGGGAAAAGGGGAGGAGAGACTGATGAAATAAATCAAAATATGTTGTATACAGTTACCAACTCCCTATGATGAAAGTAATCATTATATACTGCAAACACTATTAAAAATAAAAATTTCACCTAGATAAGATGAAATAGTACTGACGGTAACTTCAACATTATGAAGGTTTTGTGTAAAAATGAACAGATTCAATATCTGATTTTTGTTTCTTGGTGCAGTTTGTCAATTTAGTGGACCAGACATGGGAGCAGCAAAGCAACCAGCAAAAATCAGAAGCCGGGAATATTTAGAGGGTCAGCTCAGGCAAACACGTGTTGATAATTGAAAATATGGAACTAAGGGCCGGGGATTTAGCTCTCTGTTTCTGCCGCCTGCCTAGAAAGTGCAAGGTACCGAGTTTGATTCTCAGTATGAAAAAAAAAAAAAATGGAACTAGAAGGCCAGGGATTTACCTCAGTGGTTCTGCTGCCTGCCTTGGAAGTGCAAGGTCCTGAGTTGAATCCTCAGTACCAAAAAAAAAAAAAAAAAAAAGTAAAAAAAAATATATATGGAACTAGATATCTATCCTTAGGTCTAGCTTTCAAGATAAAGGATTTAATAATATTTAGTAATATTTGGAGAAATATTTTAGGAAGAAATAGAACCATAGTAAGGGCTGCTAGGGTAAATTGAGGTAGTTGAAGAGATTTTTTTCAATTTCCCTTGGCACATGCTTAATGACCTGCCAGTGGATGGTACTGAATGAGTAGAACTGAATATGAACAAGGTCATAAGCATTGAATTCAATTTTACCACAGTCAAAAGCACAACTCTTTGAACAGGATCACGAAAATATTAACAGCTTGTATTTCTGTATTTTACCAAGCTAAGATACACAAACATCTCTCCTGGCCAGGAGTAACACTTTTTGTTCCCAAGCAGACAATAGAACTGATTTTTTTTAATACATTGGCTTGAAAGAACAAAAGCCGCCTACTGGGTTACACTCTGTGTAGCATTGTGCTTTTCATTTTAAAAATTTAATAAAGATTTGGCTTTGTGTATGGTATTTATGTATAGTATTTGGCCAAAGTTTTATATTTTCCCTCTCTTTACCCACCTGTTCCTGCAAAAATTAATCACCTAATATCACATTGGAATTTCTACATATAACTCTAAATTATAACTAAAATGTCTCATAAGTAACACAACATTTTGACTTATTCAAGTAGTGTATTGGAGTTAAAATATATTGCTATGTTAGCACCTCTTTGTTTTCATCATGACTGTATAAAAATTAGTCTCCCCTGTGCTACTAAAATGCTGTTGGAAATCATGTTATTCAGCTTTCCTGTTATTAAGCACAATATTCAACACCCCCAACCTAAAGGAGAAGTTTAATGTGGCTCACATGTAAGGGGATTTAGTCCATGACTAAGGTAGGAACAACAGGTGGAAGGCTGGTGGAACAAACCTTGGTTCATGACAGTGGGGAATCAGAGGAGAAGAGTGCCAGAGAAAGGGAGAAGGGCCAGACTTTGATCCCAAGATGATGCCTCCATACACCAACCAGATACATGCAGTACTGTACCCCACCAATACCCTGGGCAGATCCCAAAGCCAGTCAGGTTGACACTACACATTTGATGTACTAAACACCAAATACAGTTCTGAGTACTTGACACACAGTAAGTTGCACAATACAGAAAGCTGCACAGTGGTAGTCATTAGCACTGTTTATGAAAGGGTTCTGAACACTCGGTCTTCAAGCATATGGCAGCATGTATCCTTTGAAGTTAGGTTTAACCATGAAAATTGATTAAAGTAAAGAAATGGAAGAAGACACAAATCATTTTCAATGTAAAATCCAGTTTAAAATCTTTTATTGATAGGTGTTTCTATTGTCTTGGCTTCATTTGAGGCAAAAAAAGAAATCAATAAAAAGGTAACTGCCTTCAGACAGCACATTGCTAACTTTTCAAACATTAATGAGACTAATATCAGATGGGAGCCAACCCCTCCTGTAGCTTGACAAATACTGCTTCCTTTAAACCTACTATGACAAGTATAAATGTTTCAAGGCACATGGGCATTGCATCTTTAACATGGAAATCTTAGTGTAAGACATTCAGGAGTCAAACATGCAGGATAGACATTTTTTCTTCATTTTTGTACATAATTTGATTTATTTATGGCCTCTGAATTCTATTTTTTCTTGCCCTGATTTGCAAATTTGAAAACACTATGCAGCAGAATTGTTATGACAAAAAGATGTGTTTAAATATGCAATTGTTTTTAGTAGTTCACTTATTTCTTCATAGCTCAGTTTGATCTTGTCAGACATAATGTAGATAATTATAGCAGCAGCAATACAAATTAATTACATGTGCTCTCGATTTTTGATGTTGAACTACCCTACAAAGTGATAAGGTTTTTATTTCACACTAAAAAACTTAATGAATAATCTTCAACTCCCTTTACACAAAACTAAAGAAATGAAAGTTGAATTTATTTTTTTAAAAGTTTAATTCTAAAGGAAATTTTAACTATTCCACAATATGTGATAAAAATTTAAGACTCAGAGAATGAATATAATATGTTTTCAACCTATATTTAGACAACACTTCAACCTTACTCTAACATTTTGGTATATATCATTTTAGAGATTTAAATTTAAATAAATTAGCAATTAGCATGTTCCAGAATATAGAGCTCATGAATGACCTGGTTTTTAAAATGTACTTAATAAAAAACCACATTTTCTTTATCCAGTATTTTTATAAAATGGAATACTAATCAGCCATTAAGCATGAGAAATTAGAGACATTTATAGCTAAATGGATGCATATTGAGGTCATATTCTTAAGTGAAATGAATAGGACACACATGTGTAAATACCGAATAGTTTCTCTGATATGAGAAACTGAAAGTGTAAATAAGGACTAAAATGAATAATTGATAATGTGAAAGAGGAAGAAAAGGTCCAAAGGAGTAGGGGAAGGGGAGGGGGAGGGGAAAGGAATGAAGGGAAAGGAAAAATATGAGAAAAAAATGGAAACAAAGTCTTTGTAAATGGGGGGTGTGGAGGGAGTGAAGGGAGGGCAGGGGAATGGGGAAAAATAAGAACCAAAATACATCATGTACAGGTACAAGTTCCCAGTGATGAATGTAAATGTATTCTGTACCTAAAATGTAACAACAAAAGAATTTAAGAGGAAAAACTATGTACTTAATATAATATGGTCAGAATGGAAAACATGCACTAACTACCATTTTGTCTATATCTGTTTTATTTTCTGTAACAAAAGTCATTGTAGCAAAAACCACACCACTACAGCTGGCCATTTACATAAAACATTTTATCTTCACAATATGTTACAAAACAATGTATTTCTGTCATTTTATAACATGGTCCAAACTGCATACACTTTCTTGGTCTTCATTTTACACATTTGATATCATGTAAAATTTAATGATATTTACTGCAAGTTTATCTGACTTTTAAATGTTGTAGAGTATGCTTGGTTTAGTATTTGAAGGAGAGTGTGGTAGATAATACACATTGTGAGATCTTTAGTGTACCTCCCACCTAGGCAAAGAGACTCTAATTCTACATTATCCAACGTACTATAGAGTTACAGAAGTGAATCTTTAAAAAGCATATATTTATTTATATTTATATTTATATTTATAGGGCTTAATATATTCACAAGAGACTTTCTAGTCATATTTGGAGTTTACACATTTGGTACAAATGGAATGTACTTGATACTTGTGTATAGGTTGTGACTTGAGAGATATAACAGCTGATTTGGGTGAAGATAAGGCTGTTATTTTAAAACAGGGCTGGCACTCACATTATAGGCCAATGAAGTAGTTTTCTTTTACATAAGTGTGTTTTCATAAAGTTCTAAATGCAACGATTAAATGAATGAATCAATTTTCTAATGAATTCCAGTCTTCCCATTCCTCTTTGTAGACCATAAACTTACCATAAACTGAAGATATATAATAAATTATCCAACAATTAGTCTCTAATGCCTTCTTAAACAATTTAAGGGCTGGACAAAGGGTTATTATGTAATTTTTTTATCTTCAAAAGATAAGAATCAACATTCACCTGCACATTATTCTCACGCAAATGTTTTATATTCTACTATCAAGCTTGCTGCACTTCAGACATCTGGGTTTATGATTTCTTTCACCTACTGTCAGTTAGTAGTGTAAATACAGGTCAGGTATAGTGTCAAGATGCTAAGAACAAAGCTCATAGGGAATGCCACTGAAGGGTGTTGTGTGGATAGTGTGGAATAAAATATCATGGGCTCTGTAAAGCCCGTCTAAATTTTTAATGCACAACCTAATATACACAATTTCTAAATAATTAATTATGCAAATTTTCAAAACATGAAATATTACCCTTGGGTCCTTCTGAATTAATGGTGTTTGAACATAAGTTGTAACTTCACCACATAAAATTACCTAAAGAATTTACTTCCTAAAAATATCCTTTATTTCAGGTAACAATAAGAGTTTGCCCCTTCTTTTTTTTTTGATACTGGAGATCGATCTTGGATCCTTGAGCTTGCAAAGCAGGTGACAGAAGTGGCCTAGAATATTTCCTGTTATAGAATTTGTATTTGTGCTTGTTGAGAGTTATAAACAAAGTAGCATTATATTAAAATATGTGAGAATATATAAGAATACATAGACTGTATGTCTATAATATCTTACAAGGTGAGTTCTTTCTATTAAACATATATTTGTAGATCTGCCTAAGAACTTGAAAGGACTTCCTATTCTGCTCTTCTCTTCACACATTACTAAACAGCACATGGGTAACAGTGCACCCAGTAAGCCTTTTTGGTTTAATTTAGACAGTGTTCCATATTTGTTTAAGTCCTATAAATCAATATGTACCTAAGAAGATTATTAACACACGTGGATGATGACTACTAGAATTCTAAAATATCTCTGGCAAGAGGACTACTTAGTATTCATATTTGGTGTTCATATATACCAAGTATATTCAGGCAATTTACAAGCTGCCAGAGACCTGTCAGCCACTGATCAAAATTTATTGGATACTGAAGATCAGGAGAAGGTAAGACAATAAGAGGTAAATGGAGAAATGTGGTTTATAGCCAGGAAATAAACTCTTATGTTGTATATGATATGTAGTATTTGTTGCCTCCATGCTGTAGAAAATTTTGCAGAATGTAGATTTTTCAGTAAATTTTCAAGCAACTATTGTAATAGAGGAAATAAGATACAAATCTGCAGGAAGGATACGAGGTCATTATTACCTTGGGTCTCTTTCGTTACTTCTAACTCCTGACTAAATTGGGAAAACATTTCTAAGAGAGTTGGAGAAAAAGCCAAATAAAGAAGAAAAAAAAAGAATACCATTGCTGTAGGAAAGGCAGAGACAGTAGTGGAATGGATGAGGAGTAAATCTATGTGTACACACGCATGTACACAGCCTACACAAAAGCACACACCCCAACTCATACCAATGCACACATGAATGACTGAATTCATGCAAATATTCATTAGCCCATGCCATGCAACTGGAAGGATGTGAGGCTGAAAGAGGAAGAAATTAGGTTAGGTTTTACTGTGTCAGTACATCAGGCAAAAACTCCAGTGGGTTCTTGGTACTTAAAACAAATGATTACATAAAATCACAAGCAAGTTCTCTGAACTACTAATAGTGCTAATATAATCAACAAAATACTTTCCAAGTTTTGCATGTGCAAATTACCCTACAGCCATATTTATTTAGAGGTAATTTATTTCAAAGTTTTTCAATGAATCAGTTTTTTTCAAAATAAATGAAAATACCTCTAAGTATGTCTTAGTGTTAGCATGAGACTCAGACAATGCAATCTCTCTCTCCCTCCCTCTCTCTCTCTCTCCACCCTAAGTGTTCTTGTCCTTTCCTTTGCCTCTGCAGTTATGGGTTTTAATTTGTGCCATGGGAAAGACATGTTCTGATTCACAATGACTTTAATAACCTATCTCTAGGCAAATTTTTAAAAAGAAATACCTGCAGACAACTGCCAGGCAACACATTGTGGTGAGGCACAGTAGCGTGTTCACTTGACAGTACTGTTTTGCAGGCTGTATTTCCACTCGATGGCTTTTGATCATTTTTTTCTTCAGATTTATTAGTATTTCCTTTCCAAAACTGAATAACATTTCCTTGTTTTTGTAGCAGATGTCTGACCCTTTTGGTCCACACATTTCTGTTTCCACTTCATCAGTATTCATTTCCTTTTTACATAAATCTACCATATATAATTTCAGTCTATCATTCTCTTCTGTTTCTTCTTCTTCATGTGAAATGAATTTTGAAGAAAACAATAGCCATTATCCCCACCTATTTTCTCACAAACATCTTTTCTTTATAGTTTTGATTCAGTAATGATATGCAAAACTGTATATGTCAAAATATGAATTTATTGTAAATTAAATTAAATTTTTATACAGAATACTTACCTAATTATCCTGAGTTGCTACCTAGTTATCCTGAGTTGCTACCTATTTCTGCTTTACATAAGGGTTGTGGTCCCTTAAAAAGAGTCACCAGTCCTGACTAAGTGTAGGCTTAGAGATCCACCAGAAAGCTGTTTCTACAATTACAAACACTTCGATATTAAATGCAATTCTCAAATTAAAATTTTAGGCAAAAAATGGTGTTATTTGGGAAGAAAAAACACAACACATATAAGACAGCCATAACCTGACTATATCATCCTATTTTACCTTACCTTATGAATCTTTTACCTGAAGCAATGTAACTACTTCCTCAAGTTCATTAACATCCCATTAAGGCAATATTTATTATAAAGAGTGTTTCCTCAAAGTTGTTTGGCTGTTTCCTTCTACCAAAAGGAAGAATTTTCATTTTGTTTTATTTCTCTCCTTTTTTTCAATTGCCAGATACATTACTTTCATGTTAAGAAAGTTCAGTCCTTGGGGCAATGACACTATCCCTTAATCTTATAAAAACAAAACAAACATTTCTTCTTTTCTTTTTCTTGATTTAAGCCTCCATCTTCACTCTTTGACCACAATTAAGTGATCCACCTTAAGTGCTGCCTCTGAGATTTGCCTTTTAACCATTTATTCCACACATTGTTCCAGAAAGTATAAACTATTGATATTTAGGCTGAAATTAAATAGTAAATGAAATGTTTATCCACATCTTTCAATATACCTCATAATTGTTAATTATGTACATGTATTTAATATCTTATCATTCTATCTTTACCTTAATGAGTTATTGTGCAAATGTAATTTTTTATTAATTCATAATATCCTAACACTTTCTTTATACTGATTGATAATTTAATTTAACAGAAATGGAAATTTGTATTTCATATAGCAGCATCCCCTCATCTATCTATATGTATTTTGCTTTTTCTTTCCTTTAGTATTCTGGTAATAAAATTTATGACATTTGAATGAATCAAATTCCATTATAACAAACTTAAAAACCAGCACAAAACTTGTTTTGGAATTAAATACAATGATGAGTGAATGGAGCTTGGTAATATTGTGTTTACAGGATTTGTCCAGTGACAATAATGAATAGTAGGTTAAAGTGATACTGCTAGTACAATTCACCCTGAGGATAACCTAGGTAAGTAAAAGCAACCCATTTTGGAAAAGAATTCACCCAGGTCAAATACTTAGTTAATCCAACTACCAATCAGTGCCTTAGAAAGCTTTCTTTGTTCTAGCACCTGGTAGTCAGGCTGAATATATTTAATTCAAATATTTTAATCCCAAGATCTTTTTGCTCAAATGGGAGGTACAGGGCTGAAGTTGATTAAGCTAATTCAAGCCAATATTAGCCACAATACCTGCAAATTAACAGGTGGTCTTTAGTAAGTTGCTTCTTCAAACATGAAAGATCAAAATAACATTAGTTTCATTATGGCTAAATAAATTACTACCCTAGATTAGAGAATTTTGTGTTACACACTATGAATGTTACACACTATGAATGCTCCAAATGAAAACAATGCTTTTCATTTTGATAGAAAAAAAACATTAAGGATATTAAACCAATTGGCTAGGATGTAAAGTTAAAGATTATTTCTTATCAGACGTTTCTAAATCTGAATAATGTAATTCTTTATTTAATAGAACAACTCTTAGGTATTATTATTTCTATTTAATGATCCAGAAACTAAAACATAGAGAAATTAGAGGATTTCCCAAGAGAGATAATCACCAGATCAGGGTTTGTGCCACAGACTGCACACTACAGAGAATATATTCTTGAGATATAGAGTTTTGCCACCTTTACATTACTGTACCTCAATTCCCTCGCACACCAAACTTATGTATTTCTAGGGAATTGGATCAAATATAAAGCACATTGTTCTTGATGATGCAGACAGAGGATAGACTAATGGGATGGCTATTGTGCTCCATCAGTTTGCACTGGTGGATGGAAGTCTAGTCTTTATCATTTCCTCTTCAACTACCACTGTTTTCTGTGTTTATAGAGGTATCTATTTTTTATCTAGGAACAGCACAGAGACAAGGGATCTGGAGCTGCCTTAACATTTTGTGTATTTTCCCAGTAAGTCAAAATTGCTCAACCCTCAAACTTTAAAGGAAAGAAATATTAGCCTGTTATCTAAAAACACCTTTCAAATTCAAAGAGAAATCAATGAAATACAGAATCTTAACAAGGTTGCTAGTGATAAAGATGAATGAAACTTTAGAGGAAAATAATACACCAGAATCACTTTTTAATCACTTGTTCTTTTGACTTAGGATTTGTAGGCTAGAAAGAAAAGGTAAGCTTGAATATGAAATGTATGTATCTGTGCTTACTACTGCATCCTAAATATCTAGATAACCTCATAGGTAATGAAATGACACAATTAAATAAAAATAGAACCTTAAGATATTTAAATGTAAAATCTCATTTTAAGTGAGTTGTCCTAGTTTATTCTAAATTAAGATAATTGTATTATTTAAAACTAAGCCATTGTTTTCTGAAATTGGTGTCTCAACTTTCACTGTACATGTTCCTATGCAATAAAAATGTAAAATTTGCTGCGATATGACATCTGCTTTTAAGAATTATGTCTTTAAAAAACATTTAAAATCTGGGTGGTTATACATCTTAGAAAGGTAGCAAAACATTCCTAGGAGAGGAGGAACAGGACAGTGGTATTTGGAAAGAAACCCTTTCTAAGTTTCTATAGATCTGCAGGCCTTTCCTGTATCTTTATTATGCTACATTAATTTATTTATTTCCCACATAATAATATTTCATAATACCAGTTTGATCTTTCCCCATTAGACTAAGTTGAAAAGGCCAGTGTTTTGCTCTTTACACTTTTGTCCTGAGTTATGGTTGACTTTTCAAGGATATTGATTACTTAAGAGGTACTATGTATGTAGCCATAGGTCTTACCAAGGAAAGATGCTATATAAATCTTACGTATGTGTCTTATTCCTAATTGGGATTTCCAGCGAGCAGGAGGATTCAAGGTTGAATCCTCATTGAACTTTTTTCCCACATTTCCTATGATTCACTGCACCTGTACAGCTGGAAGTAAAACCTATCAGGTTCCCAATAAAAGTTGATGAGTTTTAGAACACATTCTACGACTGCTCATTTAAGATATGCATTGCACTGAAGTTATTACAACACTCACTAAATGCTGACTAAATCCATTTTGCAAAGATCAATCTTTTAACAGACTTGTCAGTGGTTTAGCAGACATCATATTTAGCACATCACTCGGTTGACATTATAAATGTCACTTTTCCTGGACGTTTAGTTAGAAATCATCAACATCTTTACAAAGTAGAAACCACCCTAGCAATGGCTAGTATTAAAGACAATAAAATTTTGTGATAAAGGAAAGAACAAATGGGATGTATTTTTTATAAAATCATTATCATCTCAAAGTTCATTGAAAATTTTTTAAAAATAGATTAATAAGAAACTTTGTAGTCACTCTGGGAAAATTAGCAAATTATTTGGTTGCAATTGTATTTATTGTTTCTTATTTAATAGATATTTGTTATCCACTTTTTTCATATTTAAGTGTACCTACATAGAAAGAACCACTAGAAATGATCTGACATAGATTTTTGTGGTAACATAACTCTAAAATTAAATAATATATAAAAATTACTGAGTGTGGAACAATAACAACAATTCCCATATCATAGTATTTATATGTATTTTAATCACAGTCTGTGTTTGTTTATTCATCAACATTTTATTTAGCTTCTAGTTAGTATAAAGAATAAAACATATGGTCCCTCCTTAGACAAAAATGAACTCACACAAGGATACATACGTATGGAAGAAAACAATAGGGGAGGAGGAAATGAGACTCAGAGAGAAAGAGAGAGGGAAATAGAGGAAGGAAGTAAACTGACTTGACATACTTGACTGAAGAGAAGTTCCTTTCTATTTTTGACATTGCCGCATAGGCCCTACTGATTTTATTCCATTTGTTGGAAGTGAAAGCCAATTTCACAGATAAGCTTAATGAGGGTGTCACATTAAGTCATTCTTATTTGGTTTTCTTACACAGCTGAGTGGCTGCAAACATTTCATTTTCTGGTCACAAACAAGTCCTTTTTTAAAGTTTATTTTGTTAGCACATGTTTGCCAAGGGTGACATTTATATTCACCTTAGGGAGTAGGTACATATGCAGAACACAACGTGATCTTGAATCCCTTTCCACTCCAGACTCACATCCCTCCCTCTGTCTCTAAATCTCTGTTCCCATTTCTATTGTTATTGTTACCATTATTATTTGTAGTTTGAGATTGTGACATATAATAGTTGCATTTCCTGTGCATATTTGGTATATATACATTGACACATCTTGTCATTACTTCCCCTCTACTCCTCCACTTCCTTTCACCCTTGGTAAACCCTGGACCCTATCCTGTTTGCAAAATGTCTTTCTTCCCATCAATTATTTATTTTACTCTTTATTTCTGCTTTGGATATTAAAATAAGAAGTACCACAAGGTATTTACACTTCTTTGTTTTATTTCACTAAACATTACATTTTCCAAGTGTATACATTTTCCTACAAATGACTCAAAATTCTTTATAGCCAAGTAGTAATCCATTATGTATAAATACTACACACTTTTACCATTCATCGCTTAATGGGCTTACTGGCTGCTTCCAGGATTTACCTATGATAAATTGTGCTTCTATAACTTTGGTATACATGTATACCAAATACATGTACATCAAAATAGAGAGGTTTTATGTCTTTAGCTTCTTGGGGAAGATACCTAGAAGTGGAATAACTAAATCTTATAGAATTTCTAGGTTTAGTTCTTTGAGAAATCTCAATATTGTGTTCCATAGTGGTTGTACTATTTTACATTCTCACCACAAGGTAAGAGGACTCCTTTTGTTTCACTATGGCCACTCAAGGAAGAAATTAAACAATTTCTGGAAGGAAACAGCAATGCCACACCAGAACCTATGGAACATTATGAAAGCAGTCTTAAGAGGGAAGTTTATTGCAATCAATGTTCACATTGGAAAAATAGAATCAGCTTAAATAAATAATCTAATGATGGGCCAGGAAATTAGCTCAGTGGTTTCGCCGCCTGCTGCACAAGCACAAGAACCCAAGTTCAATCTTCGGGACCAAAAATCATCATCATCATCATCATCATCATCATCATCATCATCATCATCTAATAAGGAAACACAAGATACATGTGAAGCAACAACAATCCAAACCCAAACTGAAATTAAGGCAGGAAATCACAAAGATTGCTCATAAAGAGTGGAAATTAATAAAACTGAGCCTGAAAAAAAAAACAATACAAAGAATCAATGAATCAAATAGCTAGCTCTTGGAAAGAATAAAGGAGATAAATCATAAGGCAAGTTTAAAAAAGAAAGAGAAAAAAGACTCACAACAATGCAAGAGAAATAAAAAAGTTGAAATCACAACAGATACCATTGAAATCTGGAAGATAGCAACTACTAAGAAAAATTGTATTCCAACAAATTGGGAAATCTTGGAGAAACAGAAAGATTTCTACACTCACATGAATTACCAAAACTAAACCAAGAAGATATAAAACTTTGAACAATCCAATAAGGACCAATGAATTGAGGCAGTCATAAAACAAGTACCAAATAAGAAAAGTCCAGAAGCTAATGGATTCACTGCTGAATTCTACAAAACCTTTACGAACAACATATCACAAATATTTCTCAAATTATTCAATGAAAATTTATTTGTTTGCTTACTTTTTGGAGACAGGGTCTCACTATGTAGCCCAGGCTGACCTCGAACTTGAGGCAATCCTGTTGCCTCAGCTTCCCAAGTGCTGGGGTTACAGGCCTGTGCCACAATATCCAGCTTCAATGAAATTTAATGGGAAAAAGTACTTCCAAACTAATTTCCAGAAGCCAATATGATTCTGACCTCCAAACCAGATAAAGACTCAAATAGAAAAGAAAACTACAAGCCAATCTCCTTAATGAATAAAGATGCAAAAATCTTCAGTAAGATATTGGTGAATAGAACTTAAGACCTCACCAAAAGGGTCATATGTCTTGACCAAGTAGGTTTCATCCAAGGGTTGCAAGGACGGTTTAACATAGGCGAATCAATAAATGTAATACACTACATAGAGGGAAGCAAAGACAGAAACCACACAATCATATCAACAGATGCATAAAAAGCTTTTGACAAAGGCACAAAGACATCCTTTCTTGAATTCACGTTCTGATTTACCACTGGGAAATTTCTCCAGAGTACTTAGTGCAACGATTTGCTAATATGTCAGTTTTTTTTAAACTGTGTATTAGATCTACACCTATTCCATATATCTTACATAAATACATGCTGTATTTGTTGGAGAAGGACATTGCACATTACAATTTTCTGTTTGTTTGGGAATGCCATTTCTAGACACCATGTTTGAATTTGAGTTTTGTTGAGTCATATTATATGGAAGAGGATTACATACAAAAAATAGAGTATATAAACACATATGAGCCACCTAGAGTAGATTATACCAATACACAAAGAACAAGAAGGGAGATGTCAGATGTTCTGTGTGTAAATTCTTCCTTTGTTCTTTCCAGCTGTGTAATAAGAGACATCAGAAAATAGTTCCCAAATATTAAGAGGTTGGTCTAATACAGAAAAACAAAAAAATAATCTTAGAGAAAAAATCATCATTATAATCATACAAATGTTTATGTACATATGATAAAGTATAGATATTTAACAAATATAAGAAATAATAAATATGTTACTGCTTTCAACACTTAATTTAAAAACATTGTAAGGTAATTTTCTAAGAGATACAAAAGTTCTAAAATGTCAAATTAAAATGTGTACGAATTTACTTTTGTAAAAAATGACAGCTTATTTTGGCTCTTTAATCAGGTTGAGGTAGACTAATTAGTGAGATAATTGAGTGTTTTATCACTCACGGTCCATTTAGAGACAAGACCATTTTATCTGTCAGTAAATTTCAATTTTAATTTTAATTTTCAATATATTTGTCATCTCAAGAGCAAATGATTAGAATAGACAAAGAATAATGATCCCATGACTTTGAATTTGCAGAACTCTTAAATATGTAGTCCTGTGTTTTAAAAGCACAAATATGTAAATAAATTAATTAATAATGTACAGAAACCAGATCTCCATTGTGGTTTTCTGTACCTCTAACTTTATCATGATTTCTCTTTTCTAACTACTGACTTTAAAGTTAATAAGTCTCTGAAGTATCCTAATACCAATAGCTAGATTTGTTTCCCAATTACGTTCAGCACTTTGCCTAGCACCATGTACATATATTGATATCATTATATAGCATTGCATCATTTATTTATATCTATATTTATCTTTATAATTAAGGAAATAAAGAAATGTCTTTTTTGGGATTTTTATTTTTTGTTTTTTTGAGACGTGGTCTTGTTATGTAGCTCAAGCTGGCCTGGAACTCATATGCAGTCCATGCTGGATTTAAACTCATGGCAATCCTCCTGCCTCAGCCTCCTGAGTGGAGAGACTACAGGTGTGTGACACCATGCCTGGCTATCATAAATAATATTTATGTTAAAACAAAGACAGAGAGTAGAAAATAGGAAACAAAGACAAAATTTTAAATCTCATCTGTACAATTCAAAACAGTTCATATATTATAATTAACATTTTTAAGTTTGTTAATGTGAGATTTTTGGTGAGGAAAAAAAATGGATTTTTGTCCTATAATATCATGAAGGTATGTAGTTTTGAATTTAAACATTTAAACATTTTGCATATGATAGTGTAAATATATACTAATGTTGCCAGACAAATTTGAAACTAATAGAGATAGTCCCTGGCATTCACTATTGTAACTGTTAAAAATAAAAAATACACAGGCTTTTATTCAAATGAAAGTTAATATATACAGATTACATAATAAATCTCATTAATGTCATGTTTAACAGTACTTACATTTCATTACATAATAGCAATACCTGCTGTCTTTTGAGATAAATGATACCGTGAAGACTACATATTAGTAGTAAAATCATTGCAAATTATTTTAAGTATGACTCATTTTAGTTATTATAATTAATAATGTTGTAATCAAAGCATTTAACTTTGGCACAGAAGGCCTATCTTGCTTTGCCTCTTCCATGTATATGAGGACAGTGAAAAATATACTTCATAAAACTCAACTGAATTAGACTTCCTCCAATTCTCTGTAAAAAATCTGAAAAAAAAATAATTTTAGGATAATTTTGTCCTTGATGTAGTATTTACTAAAACACAAAAGTGTATGGAATTTCCTCTTCTCATCTCCTAGAGTATCTCCTCAAATTAGTAATTAATCAATTATTTATAAATTGAGCATCAACTTTTCTTATATTTTATATATTTATCTAGGTGTATTAGTTTTTTATAGGTCCAAATATCATATATTTACCCTCAAATAATTACTAAAGCTATATTTCATCTTTGTGTTTTATTGAATCATAGATATCTACATTATAAAATATGCACATTTAGTTTTTATAGGATGTATGTTCTTTATTTTTATTTTGTACTTATTGTACTTTCCACAAAGTTATATATTGCCTTTTAAAAGATTTAAGCAGAGGTACATAGAATCGTGATTCTTTGTTTTGTATTTTCCTTTACTTTTTTCATTGTAATTCTCAAGACAGTATTGATATACACCAAAAATTCCAAAGTAACAAACTTTTTCTTGTTTAGTTAGTGATTTGGTCTCATCTAAGCTTTCCTTAACATGTGTATGGGCAATATGTACATGGGAGTTCTCTGTACCTCTGACTTTATCATATTTTTCTCTTTCCTACCTAGTAACTTCAAAGTTAATGAATATCTAAAGTATCCTAATAGCAATAGGCATATCTTAAGATACTTAGTGAATTAACGCAAGAATTTTAAGATGTTTTCTGAGTTACCTATGAAGTAAAGAGATGTAGATTCTAGGAGACTCATTTTGTCTGTACTTACATGTATATGGGGAAGTTAGTCTTCCTCAAATACTGAAAGAGACTAAGCAGGCAAAAAAAAAGTAATTGGGCAAAAGACAGGCAACTATTGGAAGCTGATCAATTCTCACCAACCCACCCACCCATACTGAGCTTTGAAAAAATGAGTTGTGAATATAATTGTGATCTTAGAAAAAAAATTCAAGAAACTTGGTTTCCATCGACTGTTGACTAATAACTCACCAGTCCTTCAAATTAAGTAATTCTGAAAAGTGGCAACTCATTTTTCAAAAAGTCTAACTTTAACAGAGTAGCTACATTATATAATTTGTAGTTCAGAAATTAATCTCCATGGATTTCTTAAGAAGGCACTTGTTACATATTTATTAACATATTTATTAGCTTTGGTATAAATAGTGCCTTTAAAAATTCAGTGATTGGCCATGTGATGATACTAAGAGGTGGACCTGTAAGAAATAATTAGCACATGAGGACATTTCCCTCAAGACATTGATTAAGACTCATAGAAAAGATGCTTCATTACCTTTCCAATTTCATTGATTGATATTGGGTTGTTTGGAATTCTTAGGTCTTCTTAGTTCAACTTTGGTAATTCATACGTATCTAGGAATCTGTCCATTTCTTCTATGTTTTACATCTTATTGGAGTATAGGTTCTGGAAGTAGGTATTGATGATCCTCTGGATTTCTGCTGGGTCCATTGTAATTTCACCCTTTTCATTCCTAATTGCATGGATTTGGGCCTTTTCTTTCCTTTTTCTGATAAGGCTGGCTAAGGGTTTGTCAATTTTGTTTATTCTTTTGAATAACCAAAGTTTTCCTTCATCAGTTTTTTTGTATCATTCTCTTAGTCTCCATTGCATTGATTTCTGCTCTGATCTTTATAATTTCCTCCCTTGTATGAGCTTTGGGTTTGTCATGTTCACAGCAGCACAGTTTATAATAGGTAAAACCTGAAAACAGACCATTACCCCATCAACTGGAGACTGGATAAAGAAAATGCTTTTTTTTTAATATATAAAATGGAGTACTACTCAGTCATAAAGAATGATAAATTAGAGACATTTATAGCTAAATGGATGCATATTGAGGTGATACTCTTAAATTAAATAAATAGGACACACTTGTGTAAATACCAAATCTTTTCTCTGGTGTGAAAAACTGAAAGTGTAAATAAGGATGAAAAGTCATAATAGATATTTTGAAATAGGAAGAAAAGGTCCAAAGCCAAAGGGGAACTGGGAGGGATTGGGGAAAGGAAAGAAGGGAATGGAATTAATATGAGAAAAGGAAAAAATGGACACAAAGTCTTTGTAAAAAGGAGGGGTGGAGGGGTTGAAGGGAGGGGAGGAGTATGGAGAAAAAATAAGAACCAAGATAGATTAGGTAAAGGTGCAAATTTCCAATGATGGATGTCATTATATCGTATATCTAAAATGTACCAATATAATGAATTTTTTTTTTAAAAAAGAAGAGAAACTTCAAGAAGCATTTGGTTCTCTTGCGCTTTCCCTCCCAGCATGTGAGAACACAGCTTTTTTTCCCTCTGAAAGACGCAGCAATAAAAATCCACTTTTTTAGTAGAGAGCAGTCCTCAGTAGACAACAGATCTGTTGATATCTTCAGCCTGAACTTGCCAGCCCCTCCAGAACTGTGAAGAAATGCATTTCTATACTTGATAATTAATCACTCGCATGCATTGTTACAGCAATATTGAGTGTGCGTGCATGTATGTGTGTGTGTGTGTGTGTGTGTGTGTGTGTATGTCAATATGAGTAAACAATAGAGGGGAGTTTCTTTGTTGCAACTTTGCAGTTTGCACAAATACAGTCCTTGAGGCCACAGTGAGTGAAACAGAATGCTTGGAATAGTTTTAGACATAAATTTCTAGCTAGTTGCAGAATTATTGATGGAACGCATAACATTGCAAGGAACTTTTAAATCCCAGTTATAGGGATATGACAATGATGTCATTGTTAATTCCTAGCCCATTGGACTACTGTGACATCGGTCCTCGTGTGCAGCAGTTAATCCTTCAATAGCTCTCTTTTAATTTTTTATTGTTCAAAAATAACAAAAATAAAATCAGTGTTATGTTATTTCATATCTTTTGATTTTTTCATGGGTCATTAGAGCATGATGCATTATATGACAACAATCCCAGAGCCAACCGATCATCTGTGATTATCTTTTGAGCTCTGATTTGCTGTCTCTTTTTTTGAAAGGATTACCTTTAGGAGGAATTTTCTATAAGCTCATTCCATGTGTTCTGATGAAAAGTATGTTACTTTTAAATTTCTAGCACTACCATCTAAGGCAGAGATTTTTGGAAAAATGGGCTCCAAACCTATCAGGGATACTTAATATAAAATTTTAAAAGTTTTATTTATTTTTTAACTAAACTTATTCATAGTAATTAATGACATAATTTATTCTAATGTTTATAAAATATTTATAAAAGATTTAAACAAAATATTGCATATAATTCTTTAGAATTTCCTAAGGTCTAGATACATACCAGTTTAGTAAAAAGAAATTTAAAATTATTTTACATATAAAATATAAGAATTCTTGTCTCAAATATATCTCAAAAAGATGATATTAGAATTAATAATTTAATGATTATGTGTCAAAAACTGAGTAGGCAATAATAGAGGTTGTTCTTTTCTTTAGATCTTTAAGTTGGAAATCAACTCCTGTCACCTAAATCCTTACTTGATAGAAATATTCAATTAATGCATCTCTATTTTACCTTTTCTTCCATTCCATTTCAACTCTCAACTAATAATTACTGCAATTAAGAAAAAAGGCTACAGAATTTTGTCAACAATGTTTTCTTTACCAGATTAAAGAATCAATAACTTGAATGTTAAAAGAAAATATATCAATTGTTAGATAACCAAATGGTTTATAACTCTTTTCAGAGTTATAAAGTTTAGTTTATGTGTATGGGCTTTGATTTTATCTACATAGAAGATACTAATGTTATTTAAAGTGTTGAAAAGATATTGTTTCTATATAATAGAATTTATATGAGTACATGGATCCTTCCTGGACAATGTCAAGAAAAATAAAGACTGTTCATGGCTTTATGTGTGAAATCCTAAAATGCAAAGCATATGAGCTAGAGACTGCAGTGAAGTAAGTTCTGCCAAAGAGGACTCAAGTGAATGACAAGTGATACTGCAAAGTGAAACATTTAAGTGAACATATTCCCTAGATAGACTGCACATTGATTTATGGCAGCCATGGTGTCCATTAATAAAATAAACAGTATTTTATGTCAAAGCACAACTTGAAGTTATGCTGATCACTGTCGTGCTGCATGTATTACTAAGAATGTCCGTAAAACTTCTGACACGAGGGTCTAGCATCTATAATGTGGGTAAATTGACAGCGCACATGAGACTTGATTCATTCCTGGAGTGTTCCATTACAGACTCTGACAGCCTTACAGTTCTGCTGGGAAATGATGTATAGCATCAGGTTACTAAGCAACTCTGCAGCATTTTAAAAGTATGTCTTGGAACTCACTTTGTTTCTCCTAATTGATTCCATCCATATCATTTTGAACATAAATGGGATGTCATGTTTAGAAATATGCTGGATAGCTACTTTCAGCTAACATGTCTTTCTACCTCTGCATATCTAAATCAAGTGCTGGCATATAAATGTCATATTGAAAGCAAATTTTTAACTTCTTCCTGAGTTGCATCAAAAAAAACCCCACATATATGAATTCTTTTGGCAGTTCAAACTAGTGTCGGAAGTTATTTGCACATTGCCAGAAACTAACATAAAAGACTGGAGAGACATCCTACTTTTTCTTTGACTTTTTCACAGAACAAAGTTTTAATTGGCTGGCTTGACTTATCCACAGTACAGCCCCGCAATGTAACACAGCGGACTCACGGTGAGTCCATGTCACAGCACTGCAGCAATGTTGACATTTCCACAGTCCCTAAACCATTGAGCAAGATAGCATCTCAACCAATCTTGAAATATTAGTGACAAGTATATCCATATGTCATGTTCAGCGAGGAGCAAAGTGGCTTTTATAAAGTTTGTCTCCTCTTTCCATTATATTGAAGATAAAGAATAAACAGTAAAATGCTGCAAATATTTTCTTCTCTGTGGATTTTCTCAAAGCCACATTTATTCTTCCCTCTACATTTTAGAATAGTCTATAATTTAGCTGCTAATTCTTTAGAGTTAAAATATTCTGAAAAAAAATGAAGGTCAAAGGTGTAAGAGAGATTGATGGGCTAGGAAAATTGTACATTTTATCCATTATAGGATTCAGAATTATTTAATTAGCTTTTTACTTAAAATATAACCTTCACAGAACACTTCCCTGGAAGACACTTTAAAACCGATGATAAAATTAAAAAATCATGTTCAATAATTCAATTATTGGAATCACTGTAACATATTTACTTATTTTGGAAGAGATCTTTGCTTTTAAACATGTTATTAGTACATATTTGCAGGGTATAACATTTATATTCCTTGTGGGGAGTTGGTGAATGTACATGCCACATCTTAACTTGAGTAGAAATTGATACAAAAGGTTTAAATTCAGAAAAATCAGAGCTTCAACCCATATTGTTTACTGATAAATGGAGAATCACATTACAAATATAAAATTGAAATCAAGGCAAAAACAATTTTAGGGCCGGGGATTTAGCTCAGTGGTTCCAGCGCCTGCCTCGCAGGCGCAAGGTCCCAAGTTCTATCCCCGGTACCAAAAAAGAAAAAAAAAAAAAGAATTAAGATATTAAAATCAAGTCCATGGGGCCGGGGATATAGCTCAGTGGTTCCGCCGCCTGTCTTGCAAGAGGAAGGATCCGAGTTTGATCCCGGGTACCCCCCCAAAAAAACAAAAAAAAATTCTATGCTGAAAAGTGGAATAGATATGCTTTTTTTTTTTTTTTTTTTTGGTGGTACCAGGGATCAAACTTAGGATGGGTGTTGAGTTTGCATGGCAGGCACGGTGCCACTGAGCTAAATCTCCACACATAGATATACTATTTTTAGTTTTTTGAGGGGCTTTTTTTGGTACCGGGGATCGAACTCGGGTCGTTGAACTTGTGCAGCAGGCGGCGAAACCACTGAGCTAAATCCCCGGCCCCTAGGTATACTATATTTAACCTAAGGGTAAATGTAGAAGTAGGTTTATTTAATAGATCAGAATCTTTTGGTGGTATTTAATATTACATGGACCTGCAACTAAGAGAGATAGAAGTATAAAAATCAATCTATAGAATTAACACAGACAGGCTATTTATCATAGTAATGTGGACATAATCAATGTGCAATAAATGAATTCATTCTTTATATAAAATAATGCATTAATACATATTGTAATATAAGATGATTTACAGGTGATATGAATTTTATCTAAATATTTGTACATAATTCATTTTTTTAAAAAGCATATGCTTTTTTAAATACAGGAAAATTCAAATAACCACAGAGAGGTTAAAGATGACAAAAAGAATAATTTTTTTTGCTTTGTTTTTTGGTACCAGGGATTGAACTAGGGCCCTTGCCCTTCAAGGCAGGCTGCAGAAGCAATGAGCTAAATTCCTGGCCCAAAAATAATGATATTAAAGGAGATACGCAAAAGAGTGTGGATTAACCAAATAATATGGTCAGCTGATAAAGCATCTTATCCAACCATTGTTTCTTAGAAAACAGCCTAGGGCTGCGGATTTTGCTCAGTGGTTTCACCGCCTACTGCGCAAGCGCAAGGACCTGAGTTCGATCTCCAGTCCCAGTACCAAAAAAAAAAAAAAAAAAAAAAAAAAAAAAAAAAATTAAAAAGCAGCTTCATCATGGTTGAATCTGTTCTTTTTCATTTTTTAAATTATTATTATTATTTTTTTGATACCAGGAATGGAACTCAGGTCCTTGTGCTTGTGCAGCAGGTGGAGAAACAACTGAGGTAAATTTCTAGCTTTTTAATTAATTTTGTAGGTACATTATTGGTGTACACTATAATGATATTCATCATTGGAAATTTGCACCTTTACATAATTTTTCTTGGTTCTTATTTTTCCCCATTCCCCTGCCTTCTCTTCAACCCTGCAATCCATCCCTATTTATGAAGACTTTGTTTCCATTTTTTCATTTTCTCATATTAATTCAATACCATTCTCTCCTTTCCTCTACCCCTACAACTTCCCCTTCCTCTTTGCCACTTTTCTTCCTATTTCACATTATCTATTATACCTTTTAGTCCTTATGTACACTTTCGATTTCTCACACTAGAGAAATTATTTGGTATTTACACATCTGTGTCCTATTTATTTCACTTAAGAATATCACCTCTATGTGCCTCCATTTAGCTATAAATGTCTCCAATTTCTCATTTTTTATGGCTGAGTAGTACTCCATTATATAAAAGAAACCCAAGTTTTCTTTATGCAGTCTCCATTTGTTGGGCAATTAGGCTGCTTCCAAGTTTTACCTATCATGAATTGTGCTGCTATGAACATGGGTGCGTATATCACTGAGGCATGATTCTTTTAATTCTTTGGGGAAGATCCCCAGCAGGGGAATAGCTGGGTCAAATGGAACTTTCAGTACTAGTTCTTTGAGGTATCTCCATACTGATTTCCACAGTGGTTGCACCAGTCTTCACTCCCACCAGTAGTGGAGCAGGGTTCCTCTTTCCCACTGCCCTGCCAGTATTTGCTATTAGTTGATTTCATGATAACAGCCATTCTTTCTGGAGTGAGGTGGAATCTCAGCTTTGTTTTCATTGGCATCTCTCTAATGATCAGTGATGTTGGACATTTTTTTCAGGTTTATTTGCTATTTCTACTTCTTTGTCTGAGAAATGTCTGTTCATTTCAGGTGTCCATTTTTGGACTGGGTCTTTAAATTTGAAAGGTCTGATTTTTTTTTACATTCTTCATATATTCTAGATGTAGACCTTTATCTGAGGAGCAGCAGGTGAAAATTTTCTCCCACACTGTGGGTTTTCACTTCACACTGTTGGTGGTTTCTCTTGCTGTGCAGAAGCTTTGTAATAAGAAGAGTTCCCACTTGTTGATTATTTGTGCTAGTTCACAGGCAACTGAGGTGTTGTTCATAAAAATTTTCCTACACCAATGTCTTCAAAAGTTCTACCTAATCTCTTTTCCAGCCAGTTCAGCATTTCTGTTTTAATGTTTAGATCGTTAATCCATTTTGATTTTAGTTTAGTGCATGTTGAGAGATATAGGTCTAGTTTTAATCTTTGGTAAGTTGAAACCCAGTTTTTCCAGCACCATTTATTAAAGAGGCTATCTTTCCTCCAGTGAAGGTGTTTGGCTCCTTTATTGAAGATGAGATGGCTGAGTGTGTCCTCAGGTCTGATTCTTTGCCAGTACCTTGCTGTTTTTATCATATTAGCTTTGTAGTATTGTATGAAGTTGGGGGTTGTGATACCCCCTGCCATGTCTCTGTTGCCTAGAAATGATTTTGCTATTCTAGGACTCTTCTTGTTCTAAATGGGTTTTTGGATTGTTTTTGCCAGGTCTGTGAAGTATGCTGCTGGAATTTCAATTGCGATTGCATTGAAGCAGTTTTTGAAGTATGGCCATTTTTACTATGCTGATTCTTCCTACCCAGGACCAAGGGATCTCTTTCCATTTTCTGATATAATCTTCAATCTCTCTTATCAGAGTGTTGTAGTTTTTATGGAAGAGTTCTTTGATTTCTTTCATTAGGTTGATTCCTAGGTATTTCAGTTTTTTGAATGCTATTGTGAAAGGAATTGTTTGCCCTATTTCTCTCCCAGTGAGTCTGTTGTTCATGTAGAGGAAAGCTATTGATTTTTGTGTGTTGATTTGTATCTAGCTACTATACTAACTTTGTTTATTAAGTCTAGAAGATTTTTGGTGCCATTCTTAGGGTCTTCTATATGGAGTATCATGTCATCTGCAAGTAATGACAATTTGACTTCTTCATTTCCTTTCTTTATTCCTTTTATTACTTTCTCTTTAATTGCTCTGGCTAATGTTTCCAAAATTATATTGAAAAGGAGTGGTGATAGTGGACATTCTTGTCTTCTTCCCAATTTTAGTGTGAAAGATTTCATTTTTTTCTATTTAATATGATATTGGCTGTTGGTTTTTCATAGCCAGCTTTTATCAGTTTGAGGTAGATACTGTCTGTGGAGAGCTGCGTGTGCCGCGCCTTAAAGATGGCGCTGGTTTCCGCCTTCCGCCATCCTGACGGCGAGAGCTCTTTATGATAAACAACTCCTTATTTGGCTGTGATGTGTCTGATGCTCTGCCCCCTCTTACGTGTACCTATCCGCATTCGCCACATGACTATCCGTGATTGGTTGGTTCAGGGGTACTTATTCTAGGGACGGGTGCTCCCCAGGGGTAGAAGAAAAAGAATGTTAAGTTTTCCTGAATAAACTGCTAGAAGAAGAGCGTTGGTGTTGCGTCGTCATTGCTGGTCAAAGGCGAACGCGACAAGTGGTGGCCCATACGGGGAACCCTCAGCTCAGAACTTCTAGCAGTCAGGGCAGCGCGCTGGTAAGTTCCCAAGGTAAGTTGGGACAATAAGGTCCGCGGTCATTGTGGCTAGTTGCTCTTGTCTGTAGGCAGAAGGGAGCGAAGACAAGTTCGCGGATTCGCGAACCGAAAGTAAAGTTCGTGGGATAACAAACCGAAAACAAGACATGGGCGCTTCTCATTCGCACCCAATTTTTTTGGCTCTACAGGAGCTGCTCTTATCAAAAAATTTAAGATTGAAAAAATCCATTCTACAGAGGTTTCTAAATGAGTGTGATACTGCCACCCCTTGGTTTGCAGTATCGGGTAATCTTACAGTCCCCTGCTGGGACAAACTAGGGCGAGACCTAGACATGGCAAAGGAATGGGGAACATTAAAACCAGAAGTTATACCCGTGTGGAAACTTGTTAGGAGCTGCTTGGGGGATCATAGGTGCTCTCATGCGGTAGAGGAAGGGCAAGCAGTGTTAGAACAACTGAAAGAGGAGAGATCGGCAAAGTCAGACAATTCATCTGAGACTGAAGGCTCTAGCTCTAATAGTGAATCTGAGGTGGAAAATTTGGAGAAGGAGATTCACGCTCTTTTAGAGAAATTAGATAAGACATCGATTAAGGAAAAGAAAAAGAGGAAGCCTCCGGAGAAGGAGAAGGGAGACCTGGTTCCATCTGCTCCTCCTCCCTATCATCAGGAGGAAATGGGTATGGGCCAAGGGAGCCGTAACCGGTCACTTTGCCCGGATGTATGGCATCAAGTCCGCACAGAGCTGACTCTGGCTTGTCCCGTGTTCCAAGATAACGCTGGGTTCCAGTGCCCGTGGATGCTCCTTCTTCTATGACACTGTTTAGACAGAAAAGAGATTTTGGGATCACAGCCGCCATTGTTGCTGCGGTCTCATTGGCTGCTGTGGGAGCTACCACTGCAGCGCTTGCCATGAGCCAAGCTGTTCAGACAGCCCAAACCTTAAATAATCTTTCAGCTAATGTGGCTCAAGCTTTGGATATCCAAAAGGGAATTATTGGCCAATTGAAAGGAGGGCTATTAGTATTGAATCAAAGAATTGATTTGACCCAAAAACAAGTTGATGTATTATGGCAGCTAGCTCAATTAGGATGTGAGTGGAAAATGCAGGGTCTCTGCATTACTTCTGTACAGTATCATAACTTTACTTATGCCGCTAATCTATCAAAAGTTTTGTCTGAGCATCTTTTAGGGAACTGGATCGGAGAGTTTGACACCATGATGGAACGGCTAAGAGTGGCCATCGTCCACGTAAATTCAACCAGAATTGATCTCTCCCTGGCTACAGGATGGACATTTTGGATTTCTTCCGCCCTGAATCACCTTAAGGAATGGGCGGGTATTGGGGCGGTAGTTTGCCTTCTGATATTGACCTCTCTGGTGGGCCTGTGGTGCTTGTGCCGGATGAGGATTACACAAAACCGAGACAGGGCTATGATTATTCAAGCGCTCACAGCCATTGAGGCTGGGCAGTCCCCCCAAACATGGCTTGCAGCCATAAAATTATGAGGCATCGCGTTCAGGTTGCACGGCACAGCACTGCACATGAGAATCGCTGTCTGCTGTTAGTGGTCTCATGGGGAGCATGTCTGATTGCATGCGGGTTAGTACCGTCCTCTCCCAATAAATCCTTTAACAACTCCCGCCTCTGGAAAAAGGGTACTGGACGGGTTGGACTCAAGTCGGGTTGAGAAACCTGATGTAGAGTCTATACAATGTCCTTTATGGTTGCCAGAGATCAGACCTCTACTCTCAGCCTGTTTCGCTTCTAAACAATAAGGGGGAACTGTGGAGAGCTGCGTGTGCCGCGCCTTAAAGATGGCGCTGGTTTCCGCCTTCCGCCATCCTGACGGCGAGAGCTCTTTATGATAAACAACTCCTTATTTGGCTGTGATGTGTCTGATGCTCTGCCCCCTCTTACGTGTACCTATCCGCATTCGCCACATGACTATCCATGATTGGTTGGTTCAGGGGTACTTATTCTAGGGACGGGTGCTCCCCAGGGGTAGAAGAAAAAGAATGTTAAGTTTTCCTGAATAAACTGCTAGAAGAAGAGCGTTGGTGTTGCGTCGTCATTGCTGGTCAAAGGCGAACGCGACAACTGTCTATTCCAATTTTTGTAGGGTTTTTATCTTAAATGCACATTGGATTTTGTCAAATGAGTTTTCTACATCTATTGAGATGATCATATGATTTTTGCCCTTGGATCTATTAATATAGTGTATTACATTTATTGATTTGTGTATGTTAAGCTATTCCTGCCTCCCTGTGATGAATCCCACTTGGTCAGGGTGTATGATCTTCCCAAAGACGTACTGCATTCTATTTGCCAGTATATTATTAAGGATTTTTACATCTATGTTCATTAGTGAGATTGGCCTATAGTTCTCTTTTTCGATTGGGTCTTTCTCTGTTGTGTGGATCAAGTTGATGCTTGCTTCCAGGAATAAATTCGGGATTATTGTTTCCCTTTCGATTTCATTGAAAAGTTTAAGCAGTAGTGGCAGTATTTCCTGTCCAAATGTCTTGTAGAATTTGGCAGGGAAGCCATCAGAACATGGGCTTTTCTTATTTGGTAAGTTTTTTTTTTTTTCTTAATCTTTTATTGGTACATTTTAGGTGTACAATACATTTACTTTTATCATTGGGTACTTGTACGTTAACATGATATATCTTGGTTCTTATTTTTTCCCCATTTCTTGTTCTCCCTTCACCCTCCCCACCCTTCCCTATTTACAAAGATTTTGTTTCCATTTTTTCCTTTTCTCATAATTTTTTCTTTCCCTTCTTTCCTTTCCCCTACCCCTCCCACTTTCCCCACCACTTTGGACCTGTTCTTCCTATTTCACATGATCAATTATTCATTTTTATCATTATTTACACTTTCAGTTTCTTGTTGGTGGGGTGGTGGGAAGAAAGGAACCCTTCTCCATTTTTGGTGGGTGTGCAGACTGGTGCAACCACTGTGGTAGTCAGTATGGAGATACCTCAACAAACTAGGAGTATAGGTTCCACTTGACCCAGCTATCCTTGCGTTAAATATTCTCCAAAGAATTAAAAGAATCATACCACAGTAGTATATGTACACCTATGTTTCTAGTGACACAGTTTGTAATAGCAAAACCTTGGAAACAGCCCAAGTGGAAATCAACCGGAATCTGGATTTTTTTTTTTTTTATATATAAAATGAAGTACTACTCAGCTCTAAAGAATGAGAAACTAGCGATATTTATAGCTAAATGGATGCATACTGAGGGTATAGTCTTAAGTGAAATACATAGGACACACGTGCAAATACTGAATAGTTGGAAAATTTTAATTATGTTTTCAATTTCATTGATTGATATTGAGTAGTTTAGAATTTTTAAATCTTCTTTGTTCAACTTTGGTAATTCATATGTATTTAGGAATCTGTCCATTTCTTCTATGTTTTCCATCTTATTGGCGTATAGGTTCTGGAAGTAGGTATTGATGATTCTCTGGATTTCTGCTGGGTTCATTTTAATTTCATCCTTTTCATTCCTAATGGCATGGATTTGGGCTTTTTCTTTCCTTTTTCTGATCAGGTTGGCTAAGGTTTTCTCAATTTTGTTTATTCTTTTGAAGAACCAACTCTTGGCTTCATTGATTTTTCTTTTTTTTTTGTATCATTCTCTTATTCTCCATTGCATTGATTTCTGGTAGGATCTTTGTAATTTACTCCCTTGTATGAGGTTTGGGTTTGTCCTTCTCTTCCTTTTCTAGAAGCTTGAGGTTCACCATCAGGTAGTTTAATTGGGCTTGCTCTGTTTTCCTAATATGAGTATTCATTGCTATGAATTTCCCTCTTAAGACTGCTTTCATTGTGTCCATGGATTTCAAAATATTGTATTGTCATTGTCATTTACTTGTAGGAATTGTCTGATTTCTTCTTTAATTTCCTCTGTGATCCATTGGTTGTTCAGAAGTATGTTGTTCAATTTCTGCACGTTTATGAAATTCTAGAAGTTTCTTTTGCTATTGATCTCCAATTTCATAGCACTATGATCTGACGATATACAGGGAATAACTTCAATTCCTTTGCACTTACTTAAACATATTCTATGGTCAAGTATGTGGTTTGTTATGGAGAACAATCCGTCTGCAGCTGAAAAGAATGTATATTCTGATTCTGCGGGGTGGAACACTGTAAACATCTGTTAAGGTCATTTGTTCAAGAGTTTGAGTTCTAGGGCCGGGGATTTAGCTCAGTGGTTCCGGTACCTGCCTCACAAGCACAACGTCCTGAGTTTGATCCTTGGTACAAAAAAACAAAAAAAGAGTTTGAGTTCTAGTATTTCTTTGCTTATTTTTTGTCTAGTTGATCTACTTGTGACAGTGGGGTATTGAGGTCCCCCACTACTATTGCGCTAGTACTTATTTGATTTTTCATGTCTGATAGTATTTGTTTTATATAGTTGGGTGCACCAGTGTTTGGTGCATATATATTTATGATTGCCATCACTTCCTCTAGAATTGTCCCCTTTACAAGGATGCAGTGTCCTTCTTTGTCTCTCTTAATCAGTGTTGGTTTGAAATCCACTTGATCTTTAAAGGGGATAGCTACTCCTGCTTTTTGGGGGGTTCCTGTCTCATGGAGTATTGTTTTCCACCCTTTAACTTTCAGTCTATGAGATTCTTTTTGAATTAAGTGTGTTTCTTTTATGCGGCATATTGTTGGATCTTGTTTCTTGATCCATTGTACCTGTCTATTTTATTTCATTGGTGAGTGAAGACTAATAACATTGATGGTTATAACTGATACATATTGACTTATCCTTTTCATGACTTTTTCTTTTTGTTGGATTCTCCCCTTTTGTGTTTAACTTCTTGCCATGCCCAGTGGATTCATTCTGCTAGGGTTGTGATCATCATTGTCTTTTACTAGGATATTGTCTAAAATTTTGTGGGGTGCTGGTTTTTTATTCATGAAGTTCCTAAGGTGCTTTTTGTTGTGAAAGTATCTTATTTCTCCATCAATTTTGAAAATTAGTTTTGCAGGTTACATCAATGTGGGTTGGAAGCTGTTTTCCTTTATGGCTTGAAATATCTCACTCCAAGCTCTTCTTGCCTTGTGGGTTTGCACTGAGAAGTTTGCTGTGATTCTGATGGGCTTTCCTTTGTATGCGATTTGTTTCTTTTCTCTAACTGCTTATAGAATTTTGTTCTTCTTTTGGGTTTCTGGAATCTTAACTATTATATGCCTATGTGTAGATTTTTTTTTTAATCAAGGCTAGTTGGAGTCCTATATGCCTCACTTATCTGTACGTCAAATTCTTCTTCCCTGTTTGGGAAGTTTTCTGCCATTTCTTCTGTGAACAGTTTTTTTTCTTTTTTTTTTTTTTTATATTGTCTGCACTCTCTCCTGTTTCTTCATTGACTCCAATCAGTCTTATGTTATTCTTTTTTGCATTGTCTAGCAGCCGCTGGATTGCTACCTCTTGACCCCTTACTATTTTAATTTTTTTTTCTTTTCCTGGTCACTAATTGCAATCTTATCTTCTATATCTGAAATTCTGTCCTCACATTGGCTCATTCTGCTGCATAAACTTTCAATGGAGTTTTTAATTTCCTGGATATCTGTCTGCATCTCTTTTATGGATTTCATTTGTTTCCTATGTTGGCATTCCATCATGTTCCTCAGCGCCTCTATTTTTTATTTGTGTCCTCTCTAGATTAATTAATCATGTCTTGCACTATGAGCACAATCTCTGCTGTTATCTGAGAAATTATTTCTGATTTCATTTTTTCCAGATCCTCTTTTGTTGCCAGTTCAGGGAGTCCAGGTGGTGGAGGATCAGACTGTTCCATTTTGTTTCCCTTTCTGGTTTATTTAAGTGATCTGGAAGTCTGGATTTGGTACTTGTTTATGTATCTTCTCATTTCTCTTCCTCACTGCTGGGGGTGGCTGTGCTCCTGAGCCTCTTTTAGTGTTTTTGTTAGATAGATATCGCCAAACATTCCCTGAATTCTTCATACATGTTACCTCAGACCTTCTACAAAAGAAGTGCTTTTAGTTCCTGTTACTTAAAACAAGCCAAATGTCAGGACAAACACTCCAGCTTCACAGGGCAGCCACTAAGTCTTGGACCAGTTCTTTATTGCTTCTGGTTAGGAAGAACTGTACAGGAAACATCAACCCTTTCAGCTGGTAATTTGAAAAGAATCTGGGGAAAACTGAAGTTACAAAAATACTTATGAAAAAGTTCAAAAATCCCCACAAAACTACCACTTCTTTTATCAGTTTCATTGATAAATGACTGCCATTACCTCATTTTACAATGTTTGCTCTAAATAGAGAAAGGAAAAAAAAATTACTGGAAAAATTGCTTCTTACTCTCTTATCCTAGACTCCTCATCTCCAATGTGATTTCTTCTCAAATATTTGACTACCTATAGTTTTAGTAGCATCAAGCAAGATAAATCAGTAGGGAAAGTGCCCTGCAACTGCATGAAAATGCAGTGGGAAACTCAAGCAGCCTGAGATGAATTCAAATTCCTCACTGGTATACTAAAAACAACTTTCTATTCACTAGAAATACACATAAAGTGTGGATTCCATATGACTTCCTAACCATTGAAGTGTTGAAAAATTAGCTTGCTTACAATCTGTTTCTTAAACAGCACAGTTCAAAATTATATTTCATAGCATGCTATTATAAAAATGTAGTTCTGAACACAAAGGCATAGGAAATGATTTAAAATACAATATATACATCTCCCACTTTGGGAGTTAAAGTTAATAGAAGTAGTTTATGTAAGCTTGTGATTTTAAGATTGTCTATCACTGGAACTTTTTTTGGACTTCTTTCATTTTAATTTCTCAGAATTGATAATATAAATTTCTCTTTTTGAGTTTCTTACTACAAATTATTTACTTTTGGTTGCAAAAATTTTGGGAAATTCAAATAGTGAAAAAAATGAATTTGAAAAAAATCTAATATCCACCAATTAGATAAGAACTATTTATGTTCTTCATGGCTTGTGAGTTTATCTCCTTTCCCCTTACAAAACATATTATCTATATATGTCCAGAAAAATAATGGTATATATGATATTTGATTTTGGTTACTGATTTTTAAATTAATAATTACTTTAATACAACTTGCTGAAACTTTAGATGGATTTAATGTAATTCATTGACTGAGTCGCATTTAAGGGATATTCAATAATTTCTGTTTTTGATACAGTAAAGAATATATTTTGCTCTGGTATTTTTAATATATCCAGAGAATTATGAAACATTAAAACTTCTGAACATAATTTTTTATATTAGAAGAAAATTTTTGTGTTTTTTTTTTAAATTTGATTGTTTGAGACAAGGCCTTGCTGTGTAGTACAGGCTAGCCTCAAACTCACTGCAATCCTCTTGCTTTAGCCTCCCAAATGCTGGGATTACAGGCATGCACCACCAAGCCTGGCTAAACACTAGAAAAACTCATTCCATGTCCAAGTTATTACAAATATTTGGCACAAAACTATTGTAGAAATAAATCCAGACTCAGAAATCCAAAAAGGACATAAAAAGGCAGTTTGAATCTACTTTTGAGTTAACTAATAGGAAACATAACCATTTTAGGATACTTTGAAAATTGCAATGAAAAGTATCAGATAGTTCCTGAGAAGAAGGGATAATGAACTCAATATTCATGAAGTACATTACTTGATAAAAGTATTATTTATTGAACATTTGTAAGTGCTAAAATTTGATAAAAATAAATATAGTAGAGAAATGAGAATTCAGTTGCTTCTTTCAATGATAATGTAGTATTCGGACAATACAAACAATTTTAATACAAAACTGGAAGCCTGAAAATATGATGTAAATATAAGGACAGAGTTAATTTGCATACAAACTGATGCATATTATCCTGAATATGTAGGAAAAAAATTGGAAGCAAAAGTCAAAATCTTAACTTCATAATGACAGAAGTTAATTTGAGATGATCTTTGAATCCACTTAGGCAGGCAGACTTACCTTCATTTGGTGTGTCATTTTATTTTGAACTGAAATGTAAAATATTCTTCATTATAAAGGATGCAAAAAGCATGAGTAAAATAAATTTTTGTAAGTATCTAAAATGGATATAGGAATGTAGAAAGAATTCTCAAGCATTGTGCAGTCCCCTTTTAAACAATCTTTGCAAAAATATTCATACATTCAATTATAAGGTTATATAATGTATGTTGCTTTAAAAAAAGTATTGAGATTTTGAGAAAATGGAAAAATAGGAACAAAATCTTTGTAAATAGGGAGGAATGGAGTGGTTGTAGGGAGGGCTGGGCAAGGGTGAAAAATAAGAACCAAGAGAGACTATGTAAAGCTGCAAATTTCCAATGATGAATGTCATTATATTGTATCCCTAAAATGTACCAATGATTAGAATGAATAATCAATAATGCAAAATAGGAAGAAAAGGTCCAAAGGAGTAGGGGTAGTGGGAGGGGCAGAGGAAAGGAAAGAAGGGAAAGGAAAAATGCTGAGAAATGGAAAAAATGGAAATAAAGTCTTTGTAAATAGGGAAGGGTGGAGGGGGTGAAGGGAGGGCTAGGAATGGGGAAAAAATAAGAACCAAGATGCATTATGTAAAGGTACAATTCCCAATGAGAAATGTAATTGTGTTGTTTACCTAAAATGTACCAATGAAAGAATTTAATAAAGTGCAAAAAAAAAAAAAGTATTGAGGAAGAGAAAAATGTACACATCATGAGTTGAGATGTTTGTTGATGATGGCCAAACAAAATCTGGAGACATTGATCATAGGCAGAAAAAGAAATAAGCACAAAAAATTCCTTTCCAAAATTTAGTATTAGAATTTATTTCTTCATTAAGCAAATGATACATTTTGAAAGCTGAAGACCATGACTGCAGAAGTCCTGTGAAAGTTCTTGATGACAGTGAAGACATTATTATCAATTTGTGTAAAAGTATGTTTACTGGCTTACAATATCCTACAATGTTACTTTCTTAAAGCCTCAGGATTCTTTGTCACAATGTATCAAAATATATAGCTTATACAATACATGAAATCCCTAACTGTTAGTGGAAAAATGATGTTTCCTATTACATATTAATATAAATACTAAAGTTAATTATGTGATATATTGTTTTGTAACTTTGGTGGTGAACTGCCTTTAAAATGGCTCTTTAAAAAATCTTAAAATGGCTCTTTATTCTGTATAAAAATGCATAAAAATGAGCAAAAATCATAACTATTGGGAGAAATGAAGAATCCAAGAAGGTCTGTGGTTTTTATTACTATTTGTTTTGTGGGATAAACTGGAAAACTGAGATTCCATAATTCACAAGAGGTGATGATGTATGTGTGACATATGAAACCATAAACTGCTATATTTTTTCCAATCATGACTGGATTATTCATTTAGATCTATTTTACTGATTTTTAAGGAATAATTCATGGCTGAGCTTCATGACATGTGAAGTGCAATGAAAGATTAATTTATTTCATCTTCTACGTAATTCCAGAGGATAAGTATCAGTGTGAAATATGTTATCCTGGAAGTAACAGAAAATACAAGCAGGAATTTATTATTTTTGCAAGTGTCCAGCAAAAGGATTTCTATTATTAGCTTAGCCATTCAGCAGTGTCTTTGGAGATCCATGTTGTTCCATCTTTTTTAGTTTACTGTCACTTTTAGCCAGTTACATTTTCCCCTTATAGTTACAAAATGGCATTTGCACTTCATGTTCTGTGTGTGTGTGCACATGTGTAACCAAAATCCTACCCAGAATATTCCCCTGTATGTTGTACTAGTCATAACTTGGTCATATGCCTAAGGAAAAGAGATTACTGCTACTAGTAAAGATTAATCATTCATTAACTCTGGATAGGGTGGCAGTATGCCATCTCAATGAAGTAGACATCTTCTCCACCTGATCCATTTTTAAAAGTAGGCATTTGTTCTTCAAGATAGCGAAAGCTCTAAGTTATTCCTCACTGAACAATTATTCAGCCCAAATGTCCTTCTAATATTAGTTACTCTGAGTGTCTTGTGGAAAAGATGCTGTCATGTCAAGGGACTATGGTGAAGGAAGGCATTAGTTTGAAACAACCTGAGTAGCTCTTGGAAACGGCAGGAATGTAAGAGACTAAAGTTTACAATCATAATGGAACAAGATTGAATGAGGACTCTTTGTGTCCATGTTGATTTTCTGCCATTAAAATTCAATTTCATGTTAGGCTCACAAAGCTAGAGGGAATTTGTTAAATAAATTCATTCTCTGGTATACTTTGCTCCTGACTTCTCAATACTCAGCTTCCATGAGATTTTCTTCATCTTCATAATCTCAGATCCTGTGATCTAAACTGTCAGTAGTATCTCTGAGCCAAGCGTTGAAGTTTTTAGATCAGTATGTTCTCTCAGGGCCAAATTCCCTTTGAAGATTGTTCGCATGTCTTTGCACTCAAAGAACAAATACACATCTCACACCAGCAACAGAAATTCTGTGAATGAAAACCTCAGCTGCAACCTTCGGTGGCTGTTCGCTCTGCTCTGGTGACCTCACTACCAAGCACACATGCAATGTGAAGTGCATTCCTGTGGCAAAACCTTTCCCTTCTCTGATGAAAGGTACATGTTATTACATCCAAGGGCATCCACTTGAACTGTAACATTATTACTCCAATATTTGCTTTGCTCGAAGTATAATATTTGGAGGATATTCTATAAGATAATATTACAACACATAGAAAATTCCTGGGAATGCCATATACACTTTTTTCAAACAAATTTTTGGAAATTCTGATTTTCTTCCATCCCAGGCTTTCAGCTCCATACTTGCCAAAGATTACCTTTCTCAAATTCATCCTCTATCAAGTTCTACCACCAGTTTTAGGCCAACAAAATGTTTAGGCTAGTGTAATATGACTTGTCAAGTTAATCTTGCTGCCAAAATGTGGAGATTGTATAACTAAGTGAAAATTTGGTTTCTCTACTTTTTGGAGGGAGGGGCTTAATAAGACCTATTTGAGGCACTTTGCATTATTTTTTTTTTTTCTGTTTTAGACTTAACTCATTTGACCCAATCATGATCTAAAATAATGAATTTTCCTTAAACTAAAGCCAGGTGACCGGAGCCTTAATCCTCCAGGACAATTCACCTAATTCAGAAATCTGTTTACTTGACTCTTTAGAGATGGACTATATCTTTATTCTTTATTGTAAATTTTCAATTTTTTCTGCAAAAAATATGCTTGCTAAACAATGGATCTCACAACATTAACACATTTTACAATCACAACCTACTTCTCTTTTGACATAGAATATTTTCTTTTTCTTCATGAGTTTTTTTCTTTTTGAAGGGAGTATTTTAGATTTTCTTTCAAATTTCACATATATAGTATATGTCTTCAGAAAGTATAGTAAACTCAACTCTTAAACCCAATCAGTACCTACTCTGAAATTTGTGAGTCTGATTCTTAGACTTAAGAACTACTGCAGTCAGTGAGGCAAGTCCAATTCCTACACTAGACCCTAGGAAGACCAGATCTATGGAACAAGGGTTGCTCTGAAGAGGAAAACAACACTAATCCTGAAACATTAAAACAGTGACACTAAGAAAAATAAAAATATACCAAATAAATTTTAAAAGGTCAATGCTTACTTTTCTCCTGGTTAGACCAAACAAATTTAAAAGTAAATAGAGCAATCAGTACTGGCCAAAATATGGATAGTGAGCGATGCTATCATGGAAAAAATTTTAGAATACACAATTAACTAACAGCATATCATAATTCTATTCAAGATGTCTATTGTGAGGAGTTAAAATAAGAACACAAACATTCTTTGGTTGATGCAAAAAAAATTTAACAAACTTTAATTCCTTTAATGATATTATATCAAGACATAGTCTAATAAATATTCTATTCCACTACCCAAAAATAGCATATGAAATTAAATTTTTCAGTCTGGTAATAATTATCCAATTGAAGTACTAGAAGATATATTTTGAAATACAGGTTAAATTTTTTTTTCATATTTTTGTTTACTTTTTTAAAACTCAGGACAAATTTTTTTATTTATCAAGAAAGCTATATGGCTGAAATATCAAGGTAACTCATGGTAGTTTATAGCTACAAAAAAAAAGAGGCAGGAACTAAGAACATTGAAAGCCATTTTCATCTACAATGCTTATTAGAAACAAAGGATGGATGGTAATAGACAATAGCAACAGAGTTGATCTCCCAGATTTTTCTTCATTGCTTTTCTCAGGTTTATTTTTGTGACTCATAATCTGAGACACGGAAGTATTCCTAGAATAAAATGTCGAGCACTGAGAAATCATCTTGCACATTAAATGCCATTCCCAGCAGTAAGGTTTTCAATAGCCTGGGAGAAAAAAGTATATAAATAATTTTTTTGTATTAAATTCTTTTATTGGTACATTTTAGGTATACAACACAATTACATTTCTCATTGGGAATTGTACCTTTACATAATGCATCTTGGTTCTTATTTTTTCCCCATTCCTAGCCCTCCCTTCACGCCCTCCACCCTTCCCTATTTACAAAGACTTTATTTCCATTGTTTCCATTTCTCATCATATTTCCTTTCCCTTCTTTCCTTTCCCCTGTGCCTCCCACTACCCCTACTCCTTTAGACCTTTTCTTCCTATTTTGCATTATTGATTATTCATTCTAATCATTGGTACATTTTAGGGATACAATACAATGACATTCTTCATTGGAAATTTGCACCTTTACATAGACTCTCTTGGTTCTTATTTTTCACCCTTACCCAGCCCTCCCTTCAACCCCTCCAGTCCTCCCTATTTACAAAGATTTTGTTCCTATTTTTCCATTTTCTCATAGTAATCCCATTCCCTTCTATCCTTTCCCCTAGCCCTCCCACTTCCTTCCCCTTTGCCCCTTTTCTTCCTATTTCACATTACCTATTATACATTTTAGTCCATATTTACACTTTCAGTTTCTCACACCAGAGAAACTATTCGGTATTTATACATGTGTGTCCTATTTATTTCACTTAAGAGTATTGCCTCAATGTGCATCCACTTAGCAAGCACTGTGGAAATCAGTATGGAGATACCTCAGAGAACTAGGACTGGAAGTCCCATTTGACCCTGCTATTCCACTGCTGGGGATCTTCCCCAAAGAATTAAAAGAATCATATCACAGTGATATATGTGCACCCATGTTCATAGCAGCGCAGTTTGTAATAGCTAAAACTTGGAAACAGCCCAAATGCCCATCAACTGGAGACTGGATAAAGAAAATGTGTATTTTTTTATAAAATGGAGTACTACTCAGCCATAAAAAATGAGAAATTAGAGACATTTATAGCTAAGTGGATGCACTTTGAGGCAATACTATTAAGTATACAAATAATTTTAAATGGATTGGGAAGATATTTTTACACTGTAAAATGAATTTTTATAAAAGATATGCAAGTATAATATTTTGTACAAATGGAAGCACATCCTTCTACAGTTTGTATACTGAAACCTAAAACCATAATACCTTAGAATGGGATCCTTTAGAAACAAGGTTTTACAAAGGTAATTCAGGTTAAATCAGGTCCTGCTATGGATCCCAAATTCTGTGAGATTTATGTCCTTATAATAGGAAAGGACACCAGGAATGCAGAGACATAGAGACCGTGTCATGTGTGGATACATGAGAGATATCAGCGGCAGGCCAGGGAGGATTCTCAGGAGAAGACAACCTTGTTAGCATCTTGATTTTGGACTTCCAGCCTCCAGAGCCAGCAGGAAATATATTTTCGATTAGGTCATTTTGTCTATGATCTGTCTGCCTTTCTTTCTTTTTCATTCTTTCTGGAAATTTCCTCTTTACAGAATTCTTTCTTGAATTCAGGATTCCCAATTTCCATTGTTCTCATATTTTGCAAAATCAAATGGAGGGCAGGGGATTTAGCTCAGTGGTGCTGCACCTGCCCTGCAAACTAAAGGTACTGAGTTCAATTTCCCATACCTTAAAAACAACAAAACAAAACAAAACAAAAAAAATGGAGGAGGAAATAAAACAGAAAAAGAAAGAAAAATTAGAAAAACAAAACAAAATGACCAAAATACTTCATAATTGCAATCCAAAAAGGAGACAAAAAGGAGAAAAACACAAGCAGAATTTGGAGTAATAAAGACTTCAGTCTTTGTAATCCATGATGGAAATCAAACCCTGTACCCAGGAATCTCAAGAAACACCAGGAAACAGGAACACTAAAATTCAATCACAACAGGTTTGAAGAAAACTAAAGACAATGAGAAAATATTTTACCTGTAAAAGAAAAATAACGAAAAGAGAGTGGACTTTAATTAAAGTGACAGTGAAATAAAATAACATTCATGGAAAATATTACACAGAAAGAGAAAAATACTCACCAATGTAGAAATCTCTATTCTGGAAACTATTCTTCATAAGACAAGGGAAGTATTTCAAAATTGGAGGGAATTTATTTCCAGCAAGCACACTAGGAAATAATTGTGAAGAAGTAAAGTACTGTAATGCAGATTAGAAACTTGGATCTATAAAAGTAAAGAAAGAATGATGAGGAAAAAATTAAGGCAAATAACTAGCTTTTAAAAAAATCTTCAATTAGTTTTAAAGATAACTATGTTTAAAGCAATTTACTAAGAACATATAGTGTGGGCATAGTTTATGGATAAGTGAGCTTATTACTGTATTTGTATTACATGCAAGATAGTACATAGTACTATATTGCAAGAAAAATTTAATTTAAATTAAATAGTGTAAATAGGGCAATTACATAAAAATTAAAAATAGAAGCATAATTAATGTGCAAGGAGAAGAGATAATTTTTAATACAATGCATTCAATTTAAATCAGAGAAAGCAAAAATAAGATAAAGAAAATTGAAGTGAACAGGTAAAAGTTAAAAGCATGGTAGATATTAATCCAACATCATTAATAATCACCTTAAATTTGAAGAGATTGGATTCATCTGTTTAAATTCAGAGTTGTTCAAATGGATTTAAAAAATAAAAAGGAGTGATGTATTTCAAGCCCTAAAGGAAAACAGCCTCCAAGCCAGATTCATGTACCCTGCAAAACTATCTTTCAAAATTAATGGAGAAATAAGATACTTTCATGATAAAGAGCACCTCAGAAACTTCATGAATATCAAACCAGCACTCAAAAAAATTTTTGACAACACCCTAGGAAAAGACAATGAGGATCACAACCCCAGGAAACCAAGCAGAATGAATCCGTTGGGCATGACAAATTAAACGGAAAGGGAGAGAATCCAACAAAAAAGAAAAAGTCATGACAAGGCTTTTAAAACTTTTAACTTCATCTCCCTAATGAGTGTATAATTCAATCTTATTATTGTACTGATTAGTATTTTTCTGATTCTAGAGTTGCACACCTTTCCTTGTGCTGTACTGGCTATTTATCATCTTCTTATGTCTGCTTTTAACTGGGTTGTCTATTAATGAGCTCTAAGAATTCTTTATATATTCTGATCATAGGTTATATGCATTGTAAATATGGTCTGTTTAAGGACTACTTTTCATTTTAATGATGTCATTTAAAGTTCTAAATTTTGATGGAATCCCATTTATCAATTTTTTCTTTTATACATCATGTTTTCTGTATCCTACGTAGTTCTTGCCTACCCTGAATTCATAAACCTTTTCCCTTATAATTTCTTTTTAAAGTTTTATACTTTTAGGCTTTCTTATTTATGTTCATAAATCTCTTCAAGTTATTTTCATGTTTGGAAAAAAAGGGTTGAGGTTAATTTTTTATATATGGATACCAGGTGTCCTAGTGCTGTTTGCTGAAAACACTATCTCTTCCTCGGCTCTTGAATTTAGTTTATATTCTATAAAAAGCTAATGTTAAATAATCTTTCAAAACTCAGTGTACCATATATGTGTGGTTCTATTTCTAGATTCTCTGTTTTATTCCAATAATCTATATATATTTCCTTACACCAACACTGCCTTGATTACTGTAGCCTTAGAAAAAGTCTTAAAATTAGGTACTAAATATCTTACAACACTGTTTTTGTTTTTATTTTTGTTTTTAACTTTTCTAGGTCCTTTGTACATAACTTTTAAATTTCAATATCCAGTCCTTCATTTATAGCAAGTATACACAGACCTGAACCTGAATTTATATATATATATATAAACCTTGTGTTTTCTAATCCTGCTAAATTCAAGTACAAGTTCTAGGGGCTCCTAGAGATTTCTTAGTATTTTCTCTGTAGATGATCATTTCATCTACATATAAAGATTTTGCTTCTGCCATGCCAATCCTATCCTGGTGATGTCATTTTATTGCCAGACTATTTTGGTTCAGCCTAGGTTTCAAAGTTTAGTGGACAGATAAATAGTAAGCATATCTGCCCTTGTTCCCCACCTTAAGGAGAAAGCATTGTATCATTTACATTCATATAAGGCCTTCTCACTGGAAGTATGGAGTACATGTCCTTAGTCTGTTGAGAAGGTTCTGTTCTACTTCTAGTCTCCTGATAGCTTTTACCATGAACAGCTGTAGAATTTAGTCCAATACTTTTTCTCCAACTAGTCACAGGATCATATGGCTTTTTCCTTTCCTCTGTTTAAATGATGACTTTTGGGGGTGGATCTTCCAATGCTCAACCAGCATTGCCATCCCGATAACAAAACCACTTTCTACATACTGCCAGATCTTACTTACAATAGTTTGTTTTGTTAAGCAAATTTCTATCTATGTTCATACTTTTTCCTTCTATTATCTTTATCCAGTTTTAGGATTAGCACAATGTTGAGTTCCTAAAATGGGAGAAATGTTCCTTCTTTTTTCTGCTTTAATTGTTTGATATAATTTATCAGTTAAAATGTATATGAGCCCGCTGTTGTCATATAGATAGGTTTTCAAGTTAGGAATATACTTTCTTTCATAGGTGGTATTCAAATTTTATATTTCCTCCAGAGTTAGTTTCTTTAATTTGTCTTCCAAGGTACTTCTTAGAAGTTGTCAAATTAATTTCAAAAAATATTTTTGAAATATGCTTTCTATATCCTTTTAACCTCTATAAAATCAGTGGTAATGTCTCCTAGATCTTAATATTGTAATTTAAAAAATGTATAACTGGTATTGGGTAATAGGAAGAAAAGGTCAAAAAGACCAGGGTAATTGGGAGGGGTAGGGGAAGGGAAAAAAGGGAAAGAAAAAAATATGAAAAGAGGAAAAAAAATGGAAACAAGGTCTTTGCAAATAGGGAAGGGTGGAGGGGTTGAAGGGAGGGCAAGGGAAGAGGAAAAAAATAAGAACCAAGATACTCATGTAAAGGTACAAGATCCCAATGATGAATATCACTGTATTTTATACCAAAAATGTACCAATAAACTTAAGGGGAAAAAATAGTTATGAAAATGACCTGGTAGTACAGAAATTATTTTAACATATTCATTTTCAGCAAATTATTCAATTTAGTTAAAGTTTTATTAATCCTGTAGATCATTTGAAATCTTCATCTTCATAGACCCAAAGTGATTGTTCAGATAACTCATTATACATGCTTCTTCTCTAAGGAAATCCTACCTTTTTACGGATACCAAATTACTATAATTAAAAAGCATTTCCTCATAATGAACTACATTATGTCCTGTTAAGAGACTTTCCACCTTAAAAATGAATTTCTGAAAGGAAGCATTCATTTGAAATAAAATAATAGTCTTATATTTAACCCACAATTTAACTAGTTTATGATGAAAGTAGCTTCTCTAGGAAGATATTTGTATTTTTGAAGAGAACAAATAAGTCAGTGGGATTCCAATATAAAAGTTGCTTTTTATTTATATTCAATCAACAAGAGTTATATATTAGGTGTGCTAGATTGATACAAAAGAAATTCTAATACTTAACCTTTAATTAGACTATTTGGTTTTTAATTTCTTGCCATGCCCCAAATACTTTTATTTCTTTTAAATAAAGTCATTTGAAGTAAAAATTTATATCCATTGAAGTATACCATCTCCCCCACAAAAAAAAAACTGGCAGCCAATGTTCTCTTGTCTGTTCTTCTGAATTTTACTCTTCCTTATATAAGTTTAGGAGTGGAATATTTGTCCTCTAGTTATTGGATTTCTTATTTCTGTGTTCATCCATGTTGTTACATATGGCAGAATTTCCTTGTTTTTTCAAAACTGATTAATAATGTATAGTATTCAAATAAAACATTTTTATTATTTATACATAAATTTTTGACTGATTCTATGTGTTAGCTCAAGATACAATGAACAATGGAGGACAGATATCACTTGGAGATTCTGATCTCAATTATTTTGGAGATGTGCCTAGAATTTTGATTGATTGATTTAGGATCATATGGTAGAATTACATTTAAATTTTTGAGGAAACATCATATTATTTCATATGAAGTCTGATGAAAATATACAGTGAATATTTTTTTAAAAAGTTATTACAGTAAAGTTACATTGACTTTAACATCCCTCAAATACCCCTGTTTGCTATACGTTTCATCATTTTTGCCACTTTATGAATCAGTTCGGGGAGTCCTCTTCCATGAATGTCTTTAGGAGGTGTGATTTAAAAATGTAGTTGAGCTGGGGATTTAACTCAGTGGTTCCACAGCATGCTTTGCAAGCGCAAGGTCCTGAGTTTGTTCCCTGGTCCCCCCCCAAAAATAAAATAAAATAAAAATGTAGTGAATGATGAAGCCAAGGGCCATCCAAGGAAAAGGCAGGCTTATAAAAACATTACAGTGTTTCTACATGAATTCTATTCTGCATATTTGGCACCAGGAAACTTCTGTCCCTTTCCCTCAAGTCAAAATGGTAATGAAATGCAAGTGTTTTCAATCAGTTCCAGACACTGAAGCAGCCACAACATCACAACTAAAGACAGGAAGGAGGATTACCACAACTGCTTCCACACGTGGCAAGAACAGCAGGGTAGGGGTGTTCAAAGCGAGGAGGAGTATTTGAAGGGAGACTAATGGTAATGTGTCTTTTACTGTGATGAATTTTTAAAATAAATTTTATTTTATCTCATTCTCTGTGATAAATTTTTAATTTAAACATCCACTATATTTCTTAATCACATCTCATACTGTTCCATAGTGGACACACAAATTATTTCCATAAACACTATGCAAGTTTGAAAATTTATCTATATCCTTTCCAATACTTAATATTGTATGGTTTTCCTTTGCATTTACCTGATAATTAGTGATGCTGACTGTCTTTCACACACCTGTTAGCCATTTGTACATCTCCTTTGGGATAAATGTTTATTTAGTTCATTTCCCCATTATTAAAATATTTGTATTTTACTACTGAGGGAATATGTTTCACATTAACTCATTTTCAGATATATTTCTATTTTAATCTTTATTATTTCCTTCTATAAGCTAAGTAGAGAATAATTTATCTTCATTTTCTGGTTACTTGAGAAGTAAAGCTATTTGAGATATTTCTAATATACATATTTATCACTCTGAGCTTCTTATTATTGTTTTTGTTATATACCAAAAGTTTCAGTGAAGTGTATTTTCATTTTTGTTTATCCTTGAATATTTTCTAATATCCTTTTGATTTTTCTTTTATCCAATGAGTTTTTCAACAGTATGCTGTGTAATTTGGAAATATTTTGAAATTTTCCAGTATTTTTGTGTTATTGATTTATAGTTTTATTTCATTACAGTCAGAAAAGATATTGGTGTGCTTTTAATCTTTTTAACTTTGTTAAGATTTGTTTTATGACATAACCTGAGATCTATTCCAGAGAATGTTCTGTGTGTACTTGAAAAGAATGTGTACTCTTTTGCTGTTTGTTAGGATCTTGCTTACACATCTTTAAGGTCCAGTTGGTCCATAGTGGCATTGTTCAAGTCAGTTGTTTCCTTATTGATTTTATGTCTGGATCTACTGTTTCTCTCTCTTCTCTCTTCTCTCTTCTTTGCTTCCACTTCCCTCCCTCTCCTCCTCCCTCCTCTGTTCTCTCTCTCCCTCTTATTTTTTTTTTTTCAGGCTGACAATAGAAAACTGAACCCAAGACATTTATACTAAGCTATTTTCCCAGCCCTTTTTGTTTCATTATTATTATATTTTATAATAATATTGGCTAAGATTTGTAGTCACACAGTGTTGTGACTACAAGAGTGTAATATTACATCCAGGTTGTTCTATCCTTTATTTAAAACCGAGGCATTAAATTCCTCTACTACTATTAAATTAATTGCTATTTCTCTTTTCAAATCTATCAGTGTTTGTTTTATATTAAGTGTGCTGATGGTTGATATAAATATATGTACATAGATATGTATCCCTGTACATACATGTTATACATATCAAAATGTACTATACACATGTTTATGATTAAAATATAAATATATGTACATATAAAGATATATGGATAATTAACATGACTAATATATGTAAATATGTGTATACATTATATAAATTTTATATGACAATATAGTAATATAAATAATGTAATTAATTACATATTTATAATTTTTCTTTCCTCTTGATAAATAGACATTTATTACATAATAATGTTCTTTGTCCCTTTGTAAAGGTTTTCACTTAAAATAAATCTTGTCTGATATAATTCTCATATATATACATATATGTATGTATATACATCTATATTTTATATATATCTTGTATACATATATACCTTGTATACATATATACATTGTATATTCTTGTGTGCATGTGTTTATACATTTTATATATTCATACATATGTATATTGTATATATATCTTGCATACATATACATATATACATTATATATATAGCTTGTGTGAGTGTGTTTATATCTCTCAGGGAGTTTAAACCACTTACATTGAAAATAATTATTTTTGGTACCTGGGATAAAATTGAAAATAATTATTTATGGATAAGAATTTACATTTTATTAATAATTTTCTCTCTCTTTTGAAATTCGTTTCCTCATCTCTCTCTCTTGTTGTTCTCTTGGTGATTTGATAATTTTTTGTAACTGTAAGCTTTAATTCATTAATTTTCAACTTAATAACCACCAAAGAATCTGCTTATCATTGAGTTTACATCAAATATCACAGTTATAATAGTTAATATTAAGCTGATGACAGCTTAAATTCTATCACAAAATTCTATATACTTCTATTGCCCAAGTTATTGATGTCAGAATTTACATTTTTATATTGAGTATTCATGGAGATTTTTATAGTTACAGTTATTCTTAACACTTTTATAATTTAACATTTATACCAGATTTAAAAGTGATTTGCATGCCACCATTACAATATTTCATTATGTTCTCTGTCTCTGTATATTAACTTTTGCACTTAACTTTAGCCAAAAGGCCGAGAAATGTTATCTGTATATTAATTTTTATCACTGATTGTTATACTTTGTTATACTGTTATATTGACATTTAGCATAGTTCATGGCTACAACTTAAGCCTCAGTTCAAACTTCTTCTAATTTCATCCAGTGAAAATGTTCTCTATTGCAAATGTTCAGCCACTGCAAATGATAAGGTAAATTCCTTATCACTACATTTCCAACATGTTTGCTGGATATAAAATTTTTGTTTGATAATTTTATTTTTTGTCTATTTTTTGGTTTTTGTATATATTATCTCATTCCAGTTAAGTCTGAAAATTTCTGCTAAAAAATCTGCCCATAATGTGGGGACTACTTGAAAGTGATAAAGTCACTTTTATCTTGCTACTTTCAAAATGTTTTCTTGATTTGGATAAATTGATTATAATGTTTCTTGGTGTATATTTCTTTGAATTATTTGTCTTTGAATCTTTTATTGTTATTATTCTGAATGACAATTTTTCAGCCATCATTTCTTTGAATAAGTCTATTTTCCTTTTTTCACTCCCCTTGTTCGAAATTCCTAAGGCTTTTTTTTTCAACTTTGAGCATTTCAAATGATCTATGAGATTTCGAATTTTCTCCTCCTTCTTTTTCTTCTTGTTTCCTGAATTTGTTCAGTTCATTTATCTTTTAACTTATTGATTATTTTAAATTCTGTATTGTTAAAGTATAGCTCTTCTTTTTCTCAGGATCAATGACTAGAGATATATTTTATTCTTTTGATTGTGTCATGTTTTTCTAAGCCTTTGATTTCTTTCTTTGTACATTTGTATTGATGCATGAACTTTTCTGTTTGTGTTTTGTTTTTTCTTTTTGTTTGTTTTGAAACAGGGTCTCACTATGTAATTCAGGCTCACCTTGAACTCACTATGTAGCCCAAGCTAGTCTCAAACTCACAGCAACCTTCCTGCCTCAGCCTCCGAACCCTGGGATTGCAGGCATCCACAATCACACCAGCTGCCTACATATTTAAAAAAACATTCAATTCTTCCAGTCATTTTACCCAGCCTTTGATGAGAAAGACTTTCCCCAATGAACCTACCTTCTAGAGATATGTACATCTATTATTCCTTCCTTCCTTCCTTCCTTCTATTCAGAAGCTCATAAAATCTTGATCCTATGGTTTCTAACTTAATTACTCCAGTGCCCTGTGTGAGTCAAGACAGAAACTGTCCCTATGGACCAAATGACCTCCCTCCTAAGCGAGAATCACAGCTTTGTCCTTTGTCTCGATCTCACAAATCCAGGACAGCTGCTGGAAGCCTACTAACTGTTTGTTAGTTTGTTTCATCTCACAAAGCTGGCCTCGGCTTCTGTCTCAGCACTGAGTGTGAACAGAAACACAAACTGGTCATTTTGGGGAGAGCTTTGAAAATCTGGGAAGATAAGGTGTCCACGCTCCAGTCTTTCCTCCCCATATGTAGAGAAGTAGCAGGGTGAATCCAATTCTCCTGAAAGCTTGTGCCACCTTGGGGAAGGAGACGCTCATGCAGGTAAGATGGACTTATAACTCTTGCCATCTGCAATGCTGCTATGCCCACCTTTGTGATTCTTTCAGGTGCTACAAGTTGTTACCTGGATTCTGGACTGATCATAAAGATACTTCAGTTCATTGTTCTTAGATTCGTTTTTCAGTAAGGGATGAGGCCAGGTCTCCTTACTTTGCCATCTTTTGATTTTAGACCTACTTTCTGAGCTATCACTTACTTAGACAAATTATTCGTGCAAGTTTCCAGGTATTATATTTATTTCCATGCAATTTCTATTGTCTATTGCCCTTAAAGTTCTTTTGTAAATGTGCTATTTTCGTTCAACATTTTACCTGTTTCTTAAAAGAAACTATGAAAATTCTTGAAAAGACTTTATGCATTCTGTTCTTCATGAGTTATTACATTTGTGATTAAATTCATAGCTACATACCAAAATATGTAAATGTACAAAACTAATAATTGATACTGAAAGAGAAATACTAAGGAAGAATGTGGAGATTTTCAAAATAATGAAATTAACTGACTGGAAGATGTAGTAGCATAAAAATTTTAAATATATATTCTTACTTTTCATTGCCAGTTTTGTAGCTCCATTTCCACTGTGTCTGCCTCTTCACAAATTGTGGACTTGAATTTTTAAGAAATAAGCATTCAAATATAGATATTTTTCTATTTGTCCTCTTAGACAATTTTTGGTATAAATGAAAGAAAATCCAACTCCAGCTTGCCTAAGATCAGATGAATATTTATGGGTTCATGTAACCTAACTGCCATGGAAAATAATACTTGTTCTAGTTCCATGATTCACATTATATCATTAGGGTTTGTGCTTGACACTTCATTTCCACTTCCCACTCTGTGGGATGGACCATCAGGCACATGATGGAGCTTTCATGATTTGGTTCCGCATTCTCAAATTCAAGATCAGCAGAAAGACTGCACTCAGATGACTTTATTAACTTATTCTTCTTGAGGCCATGATTTGTTTATCATATATATTCATTTATTTAAATATATTCCTTCCTTGTCAGATAATCCTTATCCCCTCCCCTATTTATTTTTGTCTGAGAGTACATTTCACCATGATATATGACTTGCGCATATTATAAATTGTGTATACATGTCAGTTGTATATACATGTACACAAATTCATATATGATATATTTATTCATTATATGTTGTAGAATATATAATAATATTATTTTAGAGACTATAAAATCTATCAGGGAAGTACATTTTATCTATTGTATATGCTCACTGCTTTGTCACCCCAACCTAGAAAAGTGCCTGGCACATATTATCTATTTAGCAAATTAATGAATTTATTATGTACTCTTTATTATTAATAAAGAGATAGCAGTAAAAATTCTATTTTGATTTCATTAAATGACTATCAGTGGGTGTAATATAAGATACATAAGTAGATAAAATGTGTATATTAAGAGAAAATGTCACTGTGTGTCAAGAAACATGATCGATTGATGAGCTAAGTTGTTTATTCTTTACTATGAGGACAGTTTTACTCCAAATTCCATTCCTGAAAGATGAAAAGATTGTTTTTTCTTGGAGGATCTGAAATGTATTATTCTGTAGAATTGAAATGGATGCTGAGTATCTCAATCACTTACCCTTACTTTTAGTATTCCTGACACCAAAAACTTAAAGAAGGAGACAATAATTTTGCCTTACAACCCATGGTCGCCAGGCAGGGTCCAAGGCAGAAAAAGGAGGACATGAGAGGTGCGAGCATGGATCTGAACAAATGAACTAGGTTAGAAACCACAGTGCATAGTTTACAGCTGGCATGTGAGGGAGTCACTAGAAATTTAGTTACACTTGAGGCAAACAGGACATGAAGTGATGCTTTAGAGAAATATCTCTACTCACATGCAGCTCCCAGTCTCAAGGGCTCACAATATATAATAAACAAAAATTAAATATAGACTATATTCTAATGATAACTATGATGACTGATGATTTATTTGGACAAGATTTGGATTTAAAGTTTCCAAGTAATAGTCTAATGAATTTTATCTTTTTTGGAAGTTGTTTGCATTGCAGTTTATGTATAATTTTTACTGTCACTAAATTTGTTTGTAATTCATATCCTCTCAGAATGGCTTTTCAAAGTTAGGTGTGAGTCTTATTGTCCCATGTTTGGAAAACTGAATACATCAGTCTTTATTTATATTCTACCTTTGCCAAAACTTCACATCTAATAGTTTTATGCAATTTTCCCCCTAATGTTCACTGTCATCTGTCTTTCTTAATCTTTTTGATGAAAAAAAGTTCAATGAAATCTCTAGTTATGTGACAGAAGAACAAATCCCTTTTCATTAGCAACAATTATAAGTGAAAACCTGTGATTCTCATGTATTCGTATCATAAAAATTAGTACAACTTAAAGTCTGGAATGTATGGAGATTGGTTTCGTACATCTTGGATAATTACTCTGTATTTAGCAAAGTGAAAAAAATGCCTCAACTAAGCTAAAATGTTGCAAAAAGATGTGTCACAATACCAAGATATTTTAATGATATTTAAAATAAAACATTGAATGTTGTGGAGTATGGGTTATCTTTTTATAACATTAGCTGCATATATGAAAAAGATGATTTAGAACAGTTATATATACTTTGATTACATGAACTATGTAGAAACATAGCTTTATAACTATCAAGCAAATAAAATACGATGCAAAATATAAATTTTATTAATTGTTAAATAATTATTTTATGTAAGTAAATTTTTAAAAAGCCTTTCTTTATATCAAACTTAACCATTCCATTGCTAGCACAATGTTAAATATTGGACCACTTTCTGTTTACTACTGGTAGAATAATATTATTGCAGAATACTTTTTGTTTGAACTCTTCTTCATTTCATTAAACTCTTAGAATTCACTTTATACAATGTGTATCACTTGAGTGTTGTGATATAAGAGATTGTTGTTTTTGCACATGCTTTTCAAAGTTATGTAGTATTTTGAGACATATTTATGACATATTAATGCTCAGATTTACTTGGAATAAAAAATAAAAATTATTTTTATATATGGAAGCTGCTATTTCCACAGATAATAAATAGAAATATTATCCACAATTTATGTGGGAAAGGGGCTAGTAAAGAAACTCCACAAAACAGTGGAAAATCTGAAAAAATAGATAAAGATTACTATATCCTGGAAGATAATTTTTCAAATCATTTTAGCTAAGATTCCCAAAATACATGTTGTGTTATGACTGTCTTATTTCTGAATGTGAAATGGTCATCCAGATTCTAGTTTATTTTTTATACATTTGGAAACTTCGCTGTTTTATATTTCTTAACACTTTAGCATGATTTCATTAAGCACTAATTTTTGACAATTTTACCATTTATAGGTAGAAAGTCACAGGTACTTGTTTAAAACCAACTAGTCTCAACTTCAAATCCAATTTCTTTATTGAAACTTCACATATAAATTTTCAGCAAACACTGAAGCAAAGATCTGTTTCTCCACTCAGTCACAGGACCAAGTCTAACACTTGAGATTTTTAGAAGATATAGAAATCCATGTACTAAAGAGTCAGGATAATTACATGGTCACCTACTTCTTCCACCTAAAAACTTCAATAGTAGAATTAAATATATAATGATCTAAATAATTCTCTGACCTTTTTGATTTATAGATAAGAATAAAAATTGTTTTATAACACGCATATGGATGTACAAATTCTGTAAACCTTAAGAGTTGCTGATATCTCCTCTTAATCCATTCTAAATGTAAATGTACAATTCTAATTCATAATTATAATTATTGAAAGAAAATTACAATAGAGGTATACTGTTCGTGTAAAAGTGGAAAGCATTTGAAATTTCAGCTTAATAGCATTTCTGTAAATTTCACTGTTACAGTGTCCCTGAAATTTTACTTAGTGGCTTATATGTCAAAATTAAAATATAGACTTTTCTTCCCAACTATTCACTTTTACACTATTGTTAGTTCCACAAAAATGGCCTTAATATAGCTGAGCTTCATTGCAATTCACTTTATGTTCAGTAGATTCAACTGATTTGTATGAAATAAATTATTTTTATCCATTTCAATTCCTCAACTACTTTGTGGAAGAAATATTTGAATTCATCAATTTTAGAAAGACATTGAATCATCCTTCAAGCAATATATGATGACATTTTGAGCACAAATATCAAGATTATTATTTTTAATATTAAATATTACCTGAGTGTTTAAAGTGGCTGAAGAGCATATTAATATTAAATATTATTTCTGACATTTTATAAAGGTCAAATATGCTGCTGTTATGCAAAAACTATTAGCAGAAACATCAAATTATTATAATCATTCTGAACATTAATTTGGCTTGAAAGTTAACATTTAGGGAATTTGGACTCAATATTTCTTCTCAATGAAGGTCAACATAATTTTATTGCTCAAGTTTTAGCCAAAAAAATTTCACTCAGCTTGAAAACACTAATTTAGTATCAATGTAGACTTTTTCTCTAACTCAAAGTGAGGATTTTAATTTTTTCCTGCATAGACACAATGGCCACAGAATAAGTAACTTTTTCAATTTCCAGCTATCTCTCCTACAAAGGATACATGATCATTGATCACAAAATATATCTGAAAAAAATTCTATGGATTGTGAGGGATATTCCTTCACTGTACCTGAAAGAACAAATTCTATACCACTATTCGCTAGTGGTTCAATGGCTGAACAAAGGGGTAGATCTTGAGCAAAAAACCACTTTTAGCTTTCAGGACTCAACTGTCTAATATTGCAAAATTACTCTACTCATTATACTTTAGTAGAATAAGATGAATTTCAGATAGAAGCAATAACCAGTGGCAAGGATTTTTTCATGAATCATCTGCACCTCTCTGTTCATTATAAACATTAATCAATATTTACCTTGTTGTTTATCCATTTCTTATTTTAGAGTTTTCTCTTTGTGAATTTCCATTTTCTTTATTTACTCAGTTTTGTTCTCTATAAGGAACTCTTTTGAACGGTGGCACAACATATTCTCAGAAGGACTTTATACCTCTAAGAGCTTTAAAAATGCAAAAATAACAACAGAATTTCAGTTCAGATAAAGCAGATGGCAGGGATATTTTATAGAGAGAATTTTGAAGATAGAACCATTCTATTTTATTTCTCAAAATGGCAAAAATCCTTTATTATAAGTTTCCAGAAACTAGTGAAATTGCCATAATAAAAATCATTGAAGTTTTTTTGTATAACACTAATTACTGTGTATGTGTGCTGACATCCGCATGCCAATGAAAATATTTTTCCATGATTTGAAAGCTGATAAAATGAAATAGACTCATCTAGGTCTCTGATTAACCCTTTATCTGTCTATCATCTATCTATTTATCTATATATCATATAACTCTCCCTTACCTATCTATCCATCTACCAACCTTTGCATGTATGTTTGCATGTATTTTGTACCTATGCATATTCTTGAAACACTGATGAATAAATAATATTGCCAATGAAGACAAAACTACTAAACATCACTATTTATTTTCTTTTTTGTTTATCTAGATGCTGATGGCCAAATTCTTAGTTCTACAATCACTGTAAATTCACTACTTTCCTCTGTTCTACTGTATAGAAGTTCATAGACCCTGAATTTCTTTAATCTCTATAATATGGTTCGAGCTTGTTGTCTAACCATTAATCCCACATATATGATCTTTAACAATTTACAGCACCACTTCTTTATGTATAAAAGGCATATTAATAATTTGTATTTAAGGTGGTGAGGATAATGTCTACTCCATAATAATAGTTTTTTAAAACAGTTTACATTACTGTTGATATTATATTGATTGATATATTATGATTGAAACATCTGGTGAATATTTACATTTTAAAAATGTATTGCAGTAAAATGCATTGCCACTAATCCCAGTCAAAATGCTCCCTCTTACTTCAAACATACCTGTCTATCATTCTTGCCACTTCCTGAAGCAGTTCTGGAAGTTCTCTTTTGTGGGTATGTTTAGTTTTTCTGCCATGGCTAATTTAGTTGTTCTGCCATGGTTTAATTGTTCTGCCATGGATGTTCTGAATTGATTCAAAATGTTTACCTTTTGTGGTTATTTTGACTTTAGGGAAGAGCCATAAGTTACATGGTCCCAAATCTGCTCTATAAGGTAGATGAAGCCATGCTGTAATGTTGTAAAACTCTGCCTTTTTATTGGACGGTTCTTGGCAGTAGCATTATTTTTTTATCACACCTTGTAAAGACACTGGAAAGAGAGAGGACTTCTAGAACTGCTTCAGGAAGTGGAAATAACAATGGGATAATTGTGCTTGAAATGAAGGGGAGTATTTGGAAGGGGACTAATGGCGATGTCTCTTGTACTGCAATTTAAAAAATTTAAATATTCATCATATACACTAAACACCTTTTGTATGTAATTTCATATTTTTGATTTTGATCTTAAAATCTGTCTTGAAACATAACTTTAGTGTTCATCTTTTAACTTAATGAAGTAAAAATTTTAGTAGCCCAGAAAATTTACCTGAAGACTGCAAGTAAAACCCCTTTTCCTTGGCTTAATATGAAAGAAACGCAGACCAGGAAAAGGGCAGTGGGAAACTTCTGTTAGAATTACTGAACCTATACTGGGCATTTAAGGCTAGCAGAGGCTACATAGTGAGTACAAAGCCAGACTTAACCACATAGTGAGACCCTGTATGCAAAAAAAAAAAAAAAAAAAAATTGAAGTTAAACACTCTTGGGTTTTGTGACCATAGGGAGACAAGTAGGTGAGTGTGCGTGTGTGTGTGTTTGTGTGTGTGTATTTAGTTTTAGTTCATATATTTCACCATGTTGCCCTTAAAATTTCAACCTTTTTAAATCAAATGGAGATATTTTCAGACATCCTTTCTGCAGCCCAGCTACATGTATATTTTTCCCTCTGATTCCTATAACCAATACTAAGCCAACATCAAATAAATGCCATTTGTTTTTCTGTGTGTTCCTGCAGAAACAGGCTTTTCAACATGAATTGCATATTCAAGTTTCTTGCTGTTTCAATCTATCCAGGATTGACCAGAATTTACCTGTTCACAATAAATGGAATGAGTATTGGATATTTGATCAAGGACAGTCCTCAGGCCTTCTGGTTTCTTTATTTGTTGAAATTTAATGTCATTTAACCTCTGGGAGTGGAGAACAAACTTTGCTTGAGACCAGATTGCTCTAATTTATAGGGAAACATTTGAATGAAATGGAGCTGCAAGCCTGCATTTTTATTTGTTTTGGCTCAAAATGTTTGAGTTTTTATATCACTTGTTTGCCCCAGGGTTTTACAAAATGGTTTATTTTTTTTACACATCTCAAAATAAATCACTCAGTATGAGAATTTGTTGGTCTATATTTGCTATTAGTATTACATTTTTTTCTGCCCTGGGAATTCTTCGAAAAACTCAGTTAATAAAAGAAAAACCCTTATAGTGTTTTAAGTCATGGTTACACTATGAATAAATAAATGTATCCAACTACTTTGCATCAGTCTTATTTTAATAAAATATAAATAACAACAGCAGAGAGACTACAAATCTACTTGTAAAGCCTACAGATTCTTCACTATCAGATTTTAGGCTGTTGTTTTTATTGGTTTTAGAATTAACTTCTATCTTTCCATTAATAATGAAGAATCTGTGAGGATATATTGTAATTTTGGGAGGAGGTTGAAAAAGGCAGAAAGGATAATAATCAGGAAAAGGTATGAACTAATAAAATGTGAAATATGTTCATGAGATATGAAGAAAGTGACCATGGAAATTTGTTTTATGATATACAGTGTTTCCCATAATCAAAGTCAAAAAAAATTTGATAGAAAAATATTGAGTGGAATAGATCAGGCAAAAGCATTAACTATCTAATAAAATATGAAAAATGTTCTTGAGCTATGAAGAAAGTAACTATGGAAGTTTGTTTTATGATATACAGTGTTTCCTATATTCAAAGTCCAAAGAAAAATTTGATAGAAAAATACTGAGTAGAAGAATAATATATAATACCACTGAATTAATATTTAAAACATTCAATATGACTAATCAAATACATTTTAAAATTAAAATGGATATATCATCTAGTGAATCTGAAAGGGGTTTTCATTCACATATAAGTATTTAAACAAGAATTATTAAAATATTATGAGATAAATTTAGATAACAAAATGTAGAAACTCACACATAGCAGGTATGTACTAATTATAATATATATAAATCAGAAATAAAAGGATAACATGAAAGACAAAGCTATATTTGTTATGAACAAAAATTGATCATCATTGTGTTTTATCATGTATAATTAAAAAACTCAACACGTCGTATACTTTTATGAGCTCTATTTTTTAATGTAAAAGAAATTATTACATTGTCCTGCAAAGTTGTTGCAGCAATAAAATTAAGAACTCATTATTTTATGTTTCAACGAATTTATATTGTCCATTTGTATACTTTTTTCTACCTACTGGTGAGTCGCTGTGAAGATAGAATCTTCCCCTAAATATATAGGGTGATGTTTACCAAGAAACCAAGGGTAAAGATGGACAGTGAGTTAGAACATACATCAAATTGGACCCTGATTTACATCCTCTGCAGAAACAAATATACATATGTGACAACTGCATTAGCAAAATGATCATGACTTCAACAGTGATTACCACCTGCCCTAATTTTGTGCCAGTTCCAATCCAGAGCCAACTCCAGAAAGCCATATATACTCCAGAATTCAAACATCCAAATTGGCTTTCTTGATAATCCACTCCAAGTTTTCTTGTATAAACAATTGCCTATCAGAACCTGGGTGAAGTTTTCTTTGGTGTGCTTGTTTTATGTTTTTGTTTATTTTCAACATGCAAAGCTTCCATACTCCCCTCTCTGTCTTGGAGTCTCTACTAAATGATATGAGCAGGGCTGGCTCTCCTGCAAGATCTTAATAAATAGCCTCTCATGGTTCTCATTTTGGCAATCTTTGTTTATTTGTATGTTACATAAACAGGTACACTTACATCACCAACTGAAAAATATAATATAGTTCATTAAGCAGTAATTTGTTGATATGAATTTTATGTGAGTCCTTAGAGATCAGTGACTTTATTAAAGGAATAAAGAAGGTTAAAAACAATATTGAACTTCCAATTACAACTCTGGCATAGAAAGAATTTAGAAATTGTCACTGTTATTATAACAATGATGAGAGAGAAACAGAAGAGAAAGAGAAGAAGCTGAATGAAGGGAAGAAGAGAGGAAGGAAAGAAAGAAGGAAGGAAGGAAGGAAAGAAGGAAGGAATACAAAAGGAAGGAGCAAGAAAGACTTGACAAATAAAAATGAATAAATGTTCTTGGGCTCATCAAAAATCTGTCATTGCATGGAAAAATACCACCTCAGAAGAGACAGTGGCATCCCAAGAAAGACCATGTAAGATTTTCTAACCTCAGCAGAAGCTATCAGTGGTAGGTACACTGGAATATGGATTTTGACAACTTTGTATGAACTCTCTTGAGTCAGTTATTTAAGAAGATACTCTTGGAAACACATAGTCTTAGTGTTCCTCCATATTATTAATGTCATTATTTGAAAAAGATTCCTTCTGATTGTGGGAGCAAGCAGGATTGGTGTGTTGAAGGGGAAGAATATAAACATGCCCAGCCTCTTCTTCATAACAAATGTCCATTCTCCAGTTGAAAGGCTTTGCCAGAGTACAAAGGTTATGGTTAAGAGAAATTTAGCCCAGCTGATGGAGGTGACAATTCTCCTCACTCTTCATCTTCTGTCCTTACTGTTTCAATTGAGGGACAGAGAGGAAAAAAGTATTCAACCGATAACAGAAATTCTAGCAAATACCTAGGAATTCAGCAACAGAGTAGGGAGTAGGAACAAGAATGGAAAGATGATAGATAGATAGAGAGATAGATAGATAGATAGATAGATAGATAGATAGATAGATAGATAGATAGATAAATAGAAAAAACATTCATGAAGGTCACAGTAGTTTAGGGATAAAGGTTACCTAAGTGACTGAGAAGAATAATATTTTGGAACATTATTGAAATCTTCCCTGTCCCACAATTTATAACACCAGCAGGGTACAAAATTTAAAATGATATATTATAGAAGAGATGCAAGATGCAGACGCTCTCTGCATAGCAGTCCATGAGGAATTCCCAGTGTAAAGAGGGTGGTAAAACCAAGGGCACCAGAGAAAGTAAAAAACCTAGCTACATTATCAAAAATTCTCACAGTAATTACTACTTGTCTCAGTCCTATTACCTGATAAAACATGTCCAACTTTCAACTATACAGCATGATAAAAATGAGACGAATACAGTCAGAAAAGACAAAGCAATCATCAAAACCAGATTCAGATATGACATAGATATTGGGATTAACAGAAATGGAACTTAAAATAGCTGCAATTAATAGGCTAAAGGGTCTAATGGAAAATGCAGATAATATGTAAAATAGATGCTAATAAGCAGGAAGATAGAAATTCTAAAAAAGAATGAGAAGGAAATACTAGAAACTAACCACAGTAACAGGAATGAAGAATATCTTTTAGGATTTGTCAGTGGATGTGCCAAGATAAAGAAAGAATTAAAACTTGACAGAACTAAAATTCAAAAAGAAATAAAAATTTTTAAAAGACAGACATGCAAGAACAATATGAATCTGTGTAAAATGCAACCTTTATGTTCTGCACTAAAAAACATAATAAATTTTTCAGGCAAACAGAAGAGCATTCTAACAAGAATGGTTAGCATGCATGTAGAAAAGGATTGAATTAGGAAAATATATGGCACACATAGGGGCAAATTTGAAGTTTAATGTGATTATAACACAAAATATGTAGGAAAAGTAGCAAACTATGCTAAGAATCTGGGGACACAATGTAGCTACTAGTATTCTTTATTCAGAAGAAGAATTGACATGAGTTCTTTTAAGCTTTGAAGAGAGATGAAATGGACAGAATCATTTGACTTAGAGATTTAAGTTGTTTTTTTTTTTATTTTATGAAGAAAGGTCAATATGTGTGATGATGAAGAAATTCCTACTGTTTTATGTCTCATTTAGTCTCTCACAATTTTTCTTTATATTCCAGTGACTCTAGACCTGAAAAGGCAGGTCTGACTGAGCAGCAGGATGTCCCTATATCCTTTAAATGTGAGGGAACAACTTCACATTTGTAACAGGAATTAGTGAAACAGAAGTTTAATTCTGTTAGACATTCCGGGCAGCAGCTCCAAACTGGAGTTGTGAAACCCCAAATGGATTCTTCTGAGTCACAACACGCTAAGTATCTTCAAAAACATCTGCCAGTTGTCCTTTGACTTTCTGAAACCTTTCCAGAGCATGATCAGGCAGGCCACTACTGGTTCAAGGGCACATGGGCCCTGTATAGACACTGCATGAACATTACACAGCATGGACCCTAAAAAGAATGTAGTATCTTACATGGTAGAGATTCTATTGGTTACAAAACTGCCTGAGCTTCCTTCTAAATCTCTTAAAAGCTCTACCACAAGGAGTCTTCTTGGATATCTAACTCAGAACCCCCTCCCTGCTAGTGGGAGCCTTATTTCCTTGCCTATATTTTTCCAACAGATTTACTGGAACCTAAGTCTTCCATCCTCACTTTCATTCTTCATCACCATGGGACATGACCCTGGTGTTCTTTCTGATAACAAATTCATATAACTTGTAGTATTTTTTGAGGAAAAAAAATCTATTTTATGACCAAAGAGGTTGTGGCCCAAAGAGAGGTTAGTGCAAAACATTGTGTAATATTGTTTTCGTACTACAAATGCAATCTCCGAGCCTCCAGAACACAGAGAAATAAATTTCTTTTCTTTATAAACTACCCACTTACCAGTATCCTCTCATAGCAGCACAAAACAGACTGAGACAATGGAATGGGGAATATCTTTATATTTTTTATGTTTTTATATCCATGAGAACATATTTGACAGAATAATTCATCTGAAGCAACATAATAATATGCCATGTCTAGCATTCTAATGGTTATTCATTATTTTTCTTCCATTCAAGAATGCATGCCAGAATGCAAATACAAAAGTTAACCTTATTATAGGAACACTGCTCTTTCTGATTAAATTTTTGTTGGTAAAAGTAAATCACTAAAGAGATTTGGAGATTCAACAGGTGATAGTAACAAATTATAACATTGTAGAACTAATGGTGGCACACAATGTAATAACATTATTCTTTAAAATTTCTATTATGAGAAATGCTTCTAATATTACAACTATATGTATTATAAACTCTAATTGTGTATAGGACATAAATTTATTATCTGTAAAATGAGGTGATAACAGACTCAAGTTCATAGGCCTGTTAAATTAAATGAAATAACTAATATATAATATTTTATAATGTATCTAGTATAGGATAAAAAATCAATAAATATCAACCATTATAATTAATTGCTATCGTGAAGGCAACTTGAAGTTTATGAAGTGGTCTTACATGAGCTATTTCAACTGGGATGGAAAACTAGCTATTCCCAATCATCTATTTACAAGGAAATTAAAAGTGAAAAAAAATATTTGTTGAAGGATTTTATCTATTCAGTAGAGTGATAGCATAGCATGGTGAAAAATTACAGACCCAATCTAAATTTTTATTAGTTAGTCTTTAAGCTCTTCTACTCATTGGTAATGTGGCTTTGGATGCTTAGTCTCATTATTCCTTGAATTTTTATTAAATGAGTTGATATTGACAAAGTGTTTACATGAGTTTCTGATTCTAGGAAGTCACATTTTTTAAACTAAAAAATAGAACAATCATCTAAAATAGCACAAACTATATTTGGTTCACATGATTCACTTCTTCTCTGGACTTAGTACCAAATTTGGTTGCCCATGAGATATCACTGAAAAGCACTGCCCCGATTTAATAGGCAAGAGTCATTATGTTTCAGCTGAAACTCTAGAGAACTGATTTAATCCAACTCACAGAGATGTGGCACCAAAATTATACAAGTCAAAAACACCTTCAGGCCTCCACAAACCAGGTCTAGGTATGAACCTCTATCTAAAGGATTATATCCAGGGCTGCTGCACTCCCCTGAGATATATGTGCTCTCCCATACATTGCCTCACCAGGAAATGTGCCATTGACTCCTACTCAACATACAACCAACTGAATTTCACAAATTGTTTCTCCTACTCCGGGATATTTCTTTGCATTATGTCATTGAAATCTTTGTCTGCATTTTTTCTTATAAAAGTCACTATGAGTCTTAGAAACATCACTCAGAAGAACCACCACTGTAATTTTTCCTAAACATCACTTTCATCTCCAACGTGTTAGAAATATTAGACCTGCTTTTCAGAGCAAGACTAATTATAATAATTTTTCCCAATATTATTTGTTGTTTAAAATAGACTATTAGAAACAGAAGACGGATACAGTCACCAGGTGATACAGAGCCCATTTTTTGATCAAAATTTTTTCTGACATGTTTGGCGAATCCACATAGACTTGAGTTCAGGAAAGAAGCACGGTGCAAACATCTCTTTTGGTGATAAGAAAAAAGAGAAGATGGTCAAACATGAATGGGAGCTCTAAAATGAAAGCAATGTGGGACTTGGATTTCCATATTTCTACTCCACTCCATCAGCAGCAATCATTTTGGCCAATTTTAGGATAACTTCCAAATTGTCATGTAATTTTAATGATTTTTCCAAAAATATGATTAAATTATCCCAAAAATGATATATTACCCATAAATACTTATAACATCAGTCTATAATAAGTTAATATGATACTAGTTAAGTTATGATATTTAATAGAAACACCTTAGAGAAAAAGCGTGTCCTTTATTTTAAAATGTGATTATAACATACACATGCTAAAGTTTTTAAATTTTTGGCTTCTCTATATTGACAAGTAGTAATTCTTATGATGCTGGTATTAGCTAAAGTGAATATACCTCTTCACTGTAGATTAGTACAAACTTCAAAAACTGTCTAAATTTTGTAAAGCAAAGAATTACTTTACTGTAATAGAATTACTACACTTTGCATTTTCTTAACTGCAATGCATTATTCAGGAACATTAAGTAAGTCAGGAAAGCAAATCAAATGTTCTTTGAAGGTTATGAGGGAAATGTGCTAATGTTGTTATCTGTCCATCACCAGAGGTAAATTACATGATTTTCACAATATAGTGACGGTTTATATTGATATTAGTGAACCTAAGCCTAGATTTCTGGATAAGATCCAGATTAAATAATTATGTTCTTTCTCCTTGGGTCCCTATAGTATCTTTATTTGAATAGTTTTATATCTAATCTTCTTGACTCTTATTTTTTCTATTTTCTATTCATTTCCTCATCAAATATAAGAAGAATCTGTTAACCTTTATTTCATGTTAGTTCCCTTCAGTGGAGCCAGTGATTTATCAGGTCAAATGGGAGTTATAGTCAATAATAGTATCCTGCATTCACATTTTTCTTGTAAGCCTGATATTAAATACTATTAAAAGTAAGCAAAGAGACAAAGAAGTATTTTGATGAGGAAGAAAATATCAAAATTTGCTCCTGAAAAAAAGTTTAGCTTCTATTTTTAACTTTAATGGGCAAAGAAAAAATTTTATTAAACAAGAACTGAGATTGCAATTCATATCAAACAATTTGAACTTTATAATTGGTTATCAGTTGTGTCAGGCATCACACTAGAACTCCAAGTAAATTTGTCAACTTATTTTTGCTATTTCTATAATGATAGTACAATGATACTCTTGATGGGGAATTGTGCAGTTATTGTTGTTATTCTTAGAAGAAATAGTCACCTTCCTTTCTGACTTGTGTCTTACCACTTCACTAGGGCATGCTGTAATCACCTTGACATGTTTCACCTACTGTATCTTAATGAGGAATAACATAATAAGAAGTAACAACTGAGCAGTCTGATGAGCTAATTAGAGTACTGATAAGCTCAGCTAACACAATCTCCTTTGTCTCTAGAATCATACTGGGCTCTGGGAGGACAGGTCCAAGAATCATATCCTACAATATTATATAGATTCAGTGTTCTGTTTACTGTCTCTGTAACAGATGTGAACGTGTTCAGCATCAGTTAATATTTTGTTTAGCTTTGCATGAATATGCTTATAAAATTGCAAATAAAAATAGAAAATAAAATCTCCAGCATATCCTGACAGTGCTTCCTCTTTTGGTAAAAAAATGTTTTAAACATTAATTACTAAGGGGCCAGGGATTTAACTCTGTGGTTCCGGTGGCTGCTGTGCAAGCACAAGATCTCGAGTTCAATCCCTGGTACCAAAATATATATATATATATATATATATATATATATATATATATATATATTAAGAGAGCAAAACATCACTAAAAGCCAACATCTGCAGTGTGTTTAGCTCATGAATCATATTAGTAATTTATTTGGAATTTGTTACATTGTTCTTTTAAATACAAATAACTTTTAAGTTATAACAAATGCCTTTGGTAAATGACCAAAAATATACTCAAATTTGTATACATTAAATGACTGGAAGTGTAGGCCCAAAAATCACTGAAAGGAGAGACAAGTCAGTTCTCAATTTTTGTGAGCCTCAATACTTACTGGAGTATCTCTTTATTTCCTGGGTATTACTGCTACAATAGGCTGTGGAATTTACCACCTGGGCAAAAGAAATAACCACTAAATATAGTTAAATATTTAACATATGACACATCCTGACATATAAATTTTCTCAGACTATTAAAGCTATAAAAAGACATAGTAACCTAAATTAAAAACAATAAATCCCTGATTTGTGAGTATAATTGGTTCCACAAACACGCTTGTAATCTAAAGCACTTATATATTAAAGCAAATTGCCCCATAAGAAACAATGGCAAATCAAATACTTTGTTTCACAACCCCCAAAAAAGTTCACATAAAAGTGATTTTAGCAGTGTAATAAAATACAAAATAATAAAGAAAATACAAATATAAAGAAAAATAAACAGATTAACATGCTCTTACCTTTGAATACCATTGTGGCTGGTGTGAGGGAGACAAGAGAGAGGAGAGTTATTGTGTAAGATGACTTTCACTATCACTAACAGAATCACTGCTATCTATTGGCTCAGTGGAATCCTTTTCTTTTTCTGAAACTTTAATGAGGAAAGTGTCCAATGACAGTTGCTTTTGCCTCCTTTTGAGAATTTGATGGAAAAGCGACATTGATTTCTCTTTAAATTTGTTACTCACACTACAATTCCCTTATTCAGGTGGTACTCTGATACAAAACTTTGGATTGTTTTCTGAATTTTACTTATGTCTGTAATCTTATTTGGACTGTGAGATTCCTCTGTTTTTTTTTTCCCTCCTCCTCCTCCTCCTCCTCCTCCTCCTCCTCCTCCTCTCCTCTTCCTCCTCCTCCTTCTCCTCCTCCTCTACAGATGAGATCTGGAGATGTTTTCTATAACCTGTTGCTCATGATAGATGATGATCAACAACACCGCAGAAAAAGAGAGGGAGAGAGAAAGATCTATTGGATCAGTTGTGATCATGTGATATCTGGCATCACTACTGTAAGTGTATTGCAAGGCATTGCTCATTTATCAAGTTAAAAATTATTAGAAATGTTTGCTTATCTTGCAGAACAATCACAGAACAAGTCACTCACAGTCCAAAGTTTTACTGTACATAATTGCTTTAAGTCTCAGTCTTTCTTATCTCACCCCTCACTTCTCATTCCCTTTTTATTTTCGTATCAATTGGCAATTACATTTCAAGACAGACTTTCCAGAAATACTATCTTCCTTATTACCTTAGCCTGAAAGTAAGAAAGAGAAGTAAACAAACATGATGATTGATGCATATCACTATTACCTTATCATTTAAATATATTAGATATATAAACACCAAATTATATAATAATTTAATTGGTTAGCAACTTATAATACTTTTATAGCAAGGGACTAGGTGAGAAAGGTGTCTTCTTGAAGAAGTAAATCAAAGTATTTCTGAACTTTCTGTTCATTGCAGGCTTCTACTCATGCAAAATCATAGGTTTAAATGCCATATGGTGATCTCATCTGAGTGAGGCAAAGACAAACAAAGAGAATGATAAGGGATGGATAGAGGCAGATAAAGGTATGATCTCTTGCAATAGGGAAAGGATCCAAGAGAACATAGATGAGGAAAAAGAAAGGGAAGGGAAAATAAGTAGAATAAAGATATGCCATGTACAGGACCCTAATAATTTCAGTAGATGTAAATATTATATGCCATAATATGACCTAAGATTAATAATATAAACAAGAATGAAAGCTAGGATAGAGGTATTAGGGGAGGTGGGACAGATAAGGGAGGAAAGGGAAAGGAAATTTTTTATAAAAAGCTCTAATATGTACATGCCCACTCCCCAAGATAATTGTAAACTACATGTACTGCAAATATGTACTAATACAACAAACAAGCTAAATTAACAATAATAAAAGAGAAGTGATAGGAAAATATTTTTGAAAGACATGATGAAGAATGTTGCATTAAGAGTTTCATGATTAAAAACTTTGGGATGCATATATTAGTTTCTGAGGGGATTAGATAAAATGACATTTTATTAGTTTTCCTCTATCTTATAGGAGGGTCACAGAGGGGAATATGGAGCAATACTTTGTAGTTAATGAAACTTGAGCATGAGCTATGGAAACCTCTTCTTTTCTCTCCTTTAAACTAATTCAGAATAAACTCCAGAAACATTTTTTCAAAGTTGATTACCCTGTCAGTGGTTCTGACATAGAATACATGTTACGACTCTTTATACATTTAAATGAATGTTCAATACTTTACCTTATATTTAAAACTGAGTCATATTACAGGACTAATTTCTTGGATCAGGTCACTGAAATCAAAACAAAAATGTAGATTAAGTTCATGGTTTAGTCTAATCTTTATTAGAAATTACCAAACTGAGGCTGGGGATTTAGCTCCGTGGTGCAGTATCTACCTCACGGCCACAAGGTCTTGAGTTAGATCCCCAATACCAAAAAACAAAAAAACAGAAAAAGAAAGAAATTAACAAGAGTAAAAAATAAGTAAAAGGCAGGGAATTTAGCTCAGTGGTTCCGCCGCCTGCCTGGCAAGCGCAAGGTCCTGAGTTCGATCCTCAGTACAAAAAAAAAAAAAAAAAGCAAGGCTTCTAGTTTCAGGCGAAGTTAAGAGTTTAGTACACATCATTAATTTCCGTAATCAAAGGTGGCAGATTGTCTGGCCATAGTCATTTTAGATTGTCATAGTGTAAAATTGTTATTTAGACAATTGTCATAATGTGAAGGTAAGTGATAAAACCAGGGTCTTTCATGACATTGTCTCCAGCTTCAGCTTCAGACCGTGGATCAGCAATTACAGCTCTCAGAGTTCCCCCATTAACATCTGAGATACCAAACAAATAGGCATCAGAAATTTTGACTCCATTATACAAAATTATTTAGTGTTTAGATTTTTTATTTTTAGCAATTTATAGCTTACAGCTTAAAATTATAGTGAAAATTATGAGGACCCAGACTGTTCCTAATAGAGAGAATATTTTTTAAAAACTCTAAGTTTTGAAACCAGAGGGTTACAATCTTTATTTTGACTCTTAGCTGAAACTAAAAGTTTGTTTGATCTTAATAACGCACCTGCTTTTATATTTCCATACTTGTACAATAGAAGAAGTAACTAGTATTACTGTAGCAGAAAAAACATGAGGAATATGTTAAAAAATCGGTTAATTGTAAATATATATAGATATATTTTTAAATGGTAAACTGACCCAATAAGAGTTATGTTTTAATGTGCATATTTATTTCTTCTCTCTTTTTTTAACCAAAAATCACAATTGTAATAGGTAGTGGAGTATCGTTGTTTTTAATTACTCCAAAAATGAGGGAACTTTGCATACTGCATTTCCCTTGATCCACTGGAGTACATGGTATACAGTTGGTGGTCCATTATAGAAATTAAATAAACAAATTAATAAATAGAAATAAAAGAATAATTGTTCCATTATTTACCATTCTTATTATCTAAGTGTTTAATCTTAATGAGATTGAAATAACTTGGAAAAAATTGGGTTACAATCCACTGAATGGTTGTTGAATTATTCTCTCACAGATTATTATTAATGTGTGTTCTTCATGACCTTGAGTAGGTTACACTTTTGCTTTTTGTTTGTTTAGTTTTTAGTACCAGGGATCGAACTTGGGACCTTGCGCTGGCAAAGCAGGCTGCAAACTACTGAGCTAAATCCTCGGCCTAGGTTATGCTTTTTAATATCAACCCAAAAAGTCCACAAATCAGCTTTCCACTTTTCTTCTCTGATTATTCTAATTATTATGATTTAATTAAAATTTTTAATCTAATCTTATTGTTAAATACTATCAAAAATACTTGTATACTGATTTTTTAAAATCTATTTTTAAAAAATGAAAATGAATGCCTACATGAAGTCTGACAGGTCATAAATTAAATTCCAAGCCAATGTATAGTTTTGGGGAGATATTCTATGAAGAAAATTAATAGGCTGTATTGTTACCATTTAAAATGTTTTTTTTCTTCCTATTTTCAATTTCTAATTTCTTGCTCTCTTCATTTATTTATTCTTTATTTTTTCAGCAACTGTTTTCTCTAAGGATCAACTTTATACATTTTTCCCAAAACATATTTCAATTGTTCTTTTTTAATGGATGCTTTTTATTGCCCACCCACCTGAAATACCTTTGATAAATTTTCACTCCTATTAAACACCGTGTTCCTAAAGACTCGGGTAGTGACCAGAACAATGATCAGCTACAAAAGACAGAAAAGGTGATTGTAAACTTCTTCGTAAATATGACAGGTAATAAAGGTTATTTGTATTTGCAGGCTTCAGAACCATCTGACATTTCCCCATAGATTTACAGCAGGAAAGGGGCTTGGAGCTTGCACCAATGTGTTCCCCAGAGCTCTTTGTAGGATCAGTAAAGAGGTTTGAAAAAATGAGATCACTTCCCACATCTTTTAAAGTTTCCTACTTTTTCCCACTGGATTCATCATTCTTATGTAAGGATGAGGGAAGATTCTCACTTTCCATGCTTTTACCCTACCACAGTGTCCTCAGGAGAGCAATTTGTGGGAGTATTGGCTCCAGAGCACCTTTGAATTTTCCACCAAGTACAATCAGCACACCCAATAGAGGGCACACCATATTCTGTTATATCAGAGGGTGGGCATTTGGCCTTGTACCATTTGCTTAACATGCTGAGAAGAATGAAATAAATTATTTTATGTCATTTAGTATTCTGAGGTATTATGTTTCTACAATTTGCCTTCATTTAAATGTACTACTATGTTTAAGACTTGGATTCTGCACCTTTCATCATTGTGAGCTTTTGCCTAAATTTTGATTTTATTAAGATATCTATTTCTGTATATATGGTTTAACAACAGTATCATGTCATTTCCCATCACATCTCTATGAAGTTGCTGTAAGTTTATTGTTTATGTTGTCTAATTTTTAAATCAGAGTTAGAGATCAAGTGTTGCACTATGATAAAGTCAAGTCTGTAATAACAGCAAAAAAAGTGAGGGGAGGAGAGAGATCAAACAGGTACATTTAAATATGCTGTCATTCAGGGCCAATTGCTTATCTTTGTAATCCTTAAGAATGGGATCATAGAATGATTGTACTCTCCAATGTACCACTGTGTGGTTTCATATTTTCTTTTCAATTCCATTGTTTCTCTGTTCTAATTCTCTCTCTCTCATCCTCCACCCACATGTGTGACACATAGGAATATACACAATTTCTGCCACCACTATTTGTTTCTAACTTACATATTTTATCACTTATTTAATGCTACAAAAGTCTGTTGAAAACCAATAGAAAAAGAACAAAACATGTGGTCACTGCATTGTAATTTGATTTTCTTCAATGGCTTTGGAAAATGTGCCCCATAAAGACCTATTCTATGGACCTGATATAATGTTGCCGTAATTGTAGATATGCAGAATGAAAGCTAAGATAATTGATCAGTGAGATGTAAGAAGGATAAACCAATGGGAAAGCATGTAATTTACAATCCATGCTTTCTGTTTTCCAAAATAGTGACACAAAAAAGTGAAAGAAAATACTTGTCACCATATGTTTTCTTTCTCAGAATTGAACTCTATGCAATATGTAGTAAAAAGTAATTTCATCTCATAATTATCCCAATTATATGGGTAATCTCCATTTACATCATCAAAATATTCAACTTGAAAATCTCCGTAAGTTTTTTTTTTACTGCTAATGTTCCCAGTAACTGTATTGTTATGTCATTTTAATTATTTAGAAAAGTGTAAAAATTCGTCATCTTTTGTACTGAATCTCTACTTGCAGGTTAAATAAATGAATTGGTGTGAAATATATGTTGCAGCTTTCTAAGAGAAAGCTGGATTCTTTCAGTGATGTCTTAAAATACAGCCAGGATTGAAGGAAAAGGAAGACTGGGAAATGAGAAGTCTGTGAAGCAACAAGGAAGTTCTGATTTCCGGCTTTGTCTCTCCTTATCTTGTCATCTTTATCTTTTTTTGACAACTATCTTCCTCTCTCTTCCTGGTTTCATAGAACTGGCCCATTTGTGCCCTCAAGTTCTCTTCTCTTGCCTGTCCCTCTTAGACTCATTCCTTTCCAACTTTCATATCAAATATCTGGGTAGTGGGTGTTCATTATTCTAATTTAGAGGAAGTTTCTGTCTCTAATGCATTCAGGAAGAAATGAGGAAGTGGGCAGATTTGCATTGCTCAGCTGATTGTTCAGGCGCTGTTACAAGGTACAAAAGTCCTCATCAAGGTACAAAAGTAAGAGTCATTTTAAGCACTAGAGTCAGTTCCATAGATCTCCACTATATATTTGATTCGTTTTGCGCCACTTAATTTATGATTAGAATTTAACACATCCAAGGCAATCTTGAGTTAGGTATTTGAATATCAAGATTTATTCAGTAATTAGCTCTCAGGATTGCCTACTTTTAAATAAAGAACCCTGAAATAGATGCAGGATCACTTAATGGTTACAGGTTCATTTGAGTTTCCTTTTTTTTTTTTTTTTTTTTTGGTACCTGGGATTGAACTTGTAACCTTGCACTTACAAGGCAGGTGCTGGAACCACTGAGCTAAATCCTTGGCCCAATTTCCAAGTTGAGTTTTGTATATTGCCTGTATCTCAGCTAACATGATTTCTAAAAATTTCTTTCTGGAAAACATTGAAAACAAAAAATTAATTTATTAGGAGAATCTTAGGAGAGGAAGTTATACTTAAATACAAAATAATAGAAGTGCTTGAAGAAGTGAGTGTGTGAAACCCAGTGTCAAATACTTATGGAATTAGGAAGAATAAAACAAAATTTGCTATATGTTACATATGTCCTAAACAGAAAATTGTGATATTTAACAAAAATGTCAGCAATGGTTGGTTACACTGTTTGTCAATCTGCCACTGTGAAGGCTCAATGGTAGAACACTTGGGACATTCCCAGGTTTTCCCTATCATTCCTTTCCTATCCCTCGCTTTCCCCCTTTCTCTCATTTTTCTTTCTTTTCCATTCCATTTTCCTCCCTTCATTCTCCTCTCTTCTCCCTTTCTTAACACTTCTCCTTCTCACTTTCCCTCCCTGCTTTCCTGCTTCCCTTCTTTCTTCCTTCTCTCCTTTCCTTCCTTTTTTCCTTCCTCCATATTTTTCAGTCTTATATGCCAATAGAAACCTAGTTATACTGATACAGGAAAAGTAGAACTCCTACCCTGTTAGATGTCAAACGTGCCAAGTTCATGGTCTCATAAAACATTGAAAACTGAAGTCGTGAAAAAAGGAAAAAATCAGGAAAATTTTATTGGAAATAATAAGAAAAATAGCTCCTGGCTTTCTAGTGTGAGAAATATGCTCACTTGTCCAGACCCAAAGAATGAACTTGAGAGCCATGAAGGGCAGCAAAAGTGAAACTGTTTATTTGGACCTTGCAAGGCTGAGTGTCTGATGGACAGACACACCCAGGGTGTCACAGCAAGCACTTTTAACTCCTAGCACACTGGTCCCTTGGGACAAGCTTTCCAGGATTATGGCAAATTAGGCAGCTCCCTAGTCTCCTTACCAATTTAAGTTTTGTTTTTTCATAATATTATCTATTCTTTACTTTGGGGCTTTCTGAGAAGCAGATGTTCCTAATTAAAGATGTATCTGATCTTACACTTACGCAGTTACTATGTGGCTACTTAGCCCTAACTAAAAGAATATGCGTTTCTCCTCCCTCTTCTACTCAGGCCTACAAGTCTATAAAGGCTTTCTAGTTTATTTCTACTCTAGATCTCATTTGCTTAGAGAGGCTTTGAATGTGTGAACTTTGTCTGCCAGTAATTTTCCCCTCAGAATTAAAAATTTCATTGTGAAAATGAACCAGTTTATGTTCCTTTATTTTTCCACTAGGAGGGGAGGGTGGTTACCAAGGCCCTTTGCCAGGGGTAACTTATATGGGAAAATAAAATGTGGGTACAACATGGGTCAAACTACAAATCAATCTGCGCATCTATCCAGGCCCACTGGGCCGGCTGGTGCTGATCACAGAATGTAGTCTCAAGTTGCTATTTCTCTCTCAGGTCTGGCTGTTGAGGCCTGGCTTTCTTCAGATTCACTTCTAGCCACAGTTTTGATATTTCTATTTGTTGTGCTGACTTCCTTGAGGGCACAATCATTTTCTGACTGCATATTAATTTTTATCTAATTCAGTGGTCTATAATAATATCGCTAGAAACAATGCAAGATAATAAAGCCTCTCTGTCATCCCCGGCACCAAAAATAAATAAATAAATAAAAAATAAAATAAAGCCGCTCTGTACACTATAATAGAAATTTCCTACAGATTCAAGTGAAAACGTCCAGACACATCATGACCTTAAGAGGGCAGCCAACACTTAATGGAGAGAAAGGTATAATGTTGAAAGTGTCCAGCAATAAAATAAAGAAGCACTGAAAAAAATCAGCTGTAAAACACAGGTTACATAACATTCAAAATCAGATCCATGGGCAATTACTGACCTCGTATTTGCTTACCTTGTCTGCCTTTTCAACTTACATCAATAACCTAAAAAAGAAAATAAATAAAGTGCTTATAGCAGGACTTCAACAAAGAAATCAAATGAGTTTCTGCTCTAAAAAGGACTGTGCTTTTGGAAGAGGAAGGAATTGCATGGCAACTCACAGAACAAATCTACTTACTTGATTGTTACATATTAATATAAAGTGTCCTGTGACTTTCTTTTCCTAGACTGTCTTTCAAAAAAATGAGTTGTGTTGACCAATATCTCTGGTAAATGGGAGGCTCATGAGTGATTTATTTAATTGTAGCATTTACTTAAAATAATCCCCAAATGTAGAAACCATTAGAGGTTGGCAAGATGTGAAGTAGTAATACTAGAAAAAAATGTGATCTCATTTTGTTCCACAATTTTTGCTTAAGTGTTCCCTATTGTAACCATCTGTGTACTTTCAAATCTGAAACATGAGGACCTCCATTGTATACTGAAATACTGCATGGTAGACGCATCTTCCAAACAAGGATTTGTGCACACTCAGAGCTAGGCAGGAAACAGGCTTTTTCAATAAATGCCATTTCTGAGTAGTCTAGCTCATTAATGAATTTTTATTGCTTTTTGAAAATGTGCCAAATCCCTCATGGAACTGAATTACATTTTGAGAATAAAAAGCACAATACTTGGAAACATTGAAATCTTATAAAAGGTAAGTGTTTTTTTCCTCCTTTATTTCTCCCATGAGACACTTTAGGATATAGGGGTATAATATCTCCTGCTTCATGCATCAACACATGATGTAATGTAAAATACAGAGTGATGGAGAACATGTGAAAAGCAATTGCTAAATTACAGGAAATGTTCTGAAAAGAAGTCTCTGAATTTAACCCTTTGTTTATACAGGAAACAAGTAACAAATTTCTGTAAAATTGAGCTTATTCCCCTCAGAAAGAATATTTATTTGGTAACAGGTTATTTTTTCAGTCTGCACCAGCACAAAGGTAAATATACAAGGTAGGAAGTCAACAGAGTTTGTTACTTGGCATTGAATATGAGGCTTAAGAATCTTTGTGAAGAAAAATATCTAACTCTGTGGCTGTACTCTGACATTTTTCTTCTTATTTTCTAAGCATTTTAAGCACAGTTGTGTCTATTACTGCCTTTATAGTGCTAAGAAATTTCTGGGTTTTAAAAATATTAAATAATGATAAGAAAAGCCTCTAAGCAAAATCTTATTTTAATTTGAAAATCAAAACTCTCAAAAACAAAAAATAGTTTTACCAGAATATAATATAATTCAATAAATATGCCTAAATTATAATACATTTTGTAAGTAAAATTGGTATGTTTGTGATTTATTCCTAAATATTTTTGTCATTTAAAAACTCAAAACATGGTCTTTATATTTTAGTTCAAGAGCCATACACATTTTATGAAATAACATACATGCTCCCAGAAGGAAGACTTGTTAAATCAATTTATATTTTGAGACCTGTTAGATCTATTACTTCTAATTAGAACTGTTTATTCATTTCCATAATGATTATGATTCTATTCTATATAACGGGAATATTTTTTAAGACATGTCATATAAAGTTCACCTGATCTGTTTGCTTTACAAATACAGAAATATGAACATAACACTGTTAATAAGAATATAATTTGTAAATAATGATCAAATTAATATGGTTCAAATTAAATTGAAGATATTATGACTGAAAATCTGCACACAATAGACTGTTAATTATATCAAATATATTTTGATCACAAAGGCCAAAAGTATAGCTATAAACTTACTGGGTATGAGAGCACCCAATAAATTACTTTATGAATTATAGATGAGAGAAACACAATTAATTGCAGCATAGTATATTATGGGTAAAGATGATGGTGACATAAAATAAGGGCCTTAAATTCTTTAGAATGAAGAAACACTAAATTTCTTTTTTATTAGTGGTTAAAAAAGAACTTAATAAAAGTGCAGAATTTTAATGAGATTTGTAAGTAAAATCTACTTTTTTTTTTTTGGTACCAAGGATCGAACTCAGGTCCTTGCACTTGCGCAGCAGGCAGTGAAACCACTGAGCTAAAACCCCGGCCCAAAAATCTACTTTTTAATCAGCAGAAAGATCAAGCATTCCAAATAATTTGAACACATCTAAATAGGACATAGAAAATATGAATGTAAAAACATAGTATTTTTACTAGAATACACTCCTTGATATATTTATTTATTAACAGACAAATACTATTTATTGTAGTTGATTGAAGATATTACTATTTTCATAGAAGCTTGATAACATATGAAACATTTCCTTTAATCCTTATCTTTTTTACACTTCATGTAAAGTACTTCAATGTTCATTATCATACACAGTAAACTTCTATGTGGTGGTATCTAAATCAATTGGCTGTAATTTATATAATGAAAGAGATTTTATAGGAGATACTTCCACAGATTTATGGTTAAAAAGGAAAGAAAGCAAATTGTAGTACTCACAAGGATACATAAAGATTTGAAACTTTTTCTTTGAATTTTATATATATTTATATTAGATTAAAAGAATATTTCAATTCAGTATATTTCCAGTGTTACACACTCACAGTACTTCTTTAATGTCATTAACAGTGTGTTCTGAATCCATAATTCTGTCAGAGGACAGGTTTAAATTATTCATCACCACAAAGCCAGTGGCTATCACATTGTTCAGCACAAGTTACAGCCTCAGTGCTCAAAGAAATGGTCATCTGAATAGTAATGAGGCAAGAGATTAGGGCATGGCAGGTTGACTGGAAAACAGGAGTAGCCTAATCAGAGGCTGAACAACAAGATGTGACCTATCAATCACAGCCATGATGCATGGACAGAGGACTTCTGATGGGCTGATCAAAGAGAGTATAACAAAGACAGCAGCCATTGACTTCACTTTAATCTTCCTGTTCTGCTCTTTTCCTGTTTCTGCAATGCCCCATCCTACTTGCAGGAGGTGTCTCTTCTTGCTCTTACCTTTGTTCATTCTTTTCTTTCCCTTGTTTATTTTAAATAAAAGTTATGTTTACATATTCATCGGTTGGCCTGGCCAATATTTGGGGCAGCACAGAAAGGGCCTGGAATCACCAGATACAGCCCCATATGGTAACAGTAATACAGTCCAACATTGTGAATTTTGGAAATTAATAATTTCTAAGCTAGTAATTTAAATGCTTTTCACCATGTACTTTAAAATAATTCATAAATACACATTATGAAATTTTTAAATAATATGTGAAATTACTTTTCCTTAGTGTAATTGTCTAGGCTGTAACTCCAGTTATAAATATTGACATTTTAAAGTAAAATTAGTATATTTCCATCAAAATACATATCCTATATAATAAAAAATTAGATTAAATTTAAAACTATAATATACATAGTAAAGTCCTATCATTTGTTTTCTTCTTTAATATAACTTCATTGATTTAAAAGATTATTTAAAGAGCATCTGACATAGATCAGACACTTAACATACAGCAATGTTTTTTGTAGAGATTGTACATCCTATTTCTCAGAAGTGTGTGGTTTTTTGTTTTGTTTGACTGTTTGTTTGTTCATTGGCTTTCATAGGCAATTAACTTAGACTCACCATGAAGTGGCAGCTCACATCTTAGTTGAGTTCTTTTATTCTCAATTAGCATGCATGTTGTCTTCTTTAGTGCCTATGTTACTTAGATCCATGCTGAAATGTAGGCAGTATATGTTCAGAGATATTCAGGTTCCAGATCTCTCATTCTTTCCTTTCAGAATTTTTTCTTTCACATGTTTTGCTTCCTTTATTTTATTTTATTTTTTTTTGGTACTGGGGATCAAACTCAGGAGCTTGCATTTGTGAGGCAGATAGCAGAACTACTGAGCTAAATCCCTGTCCCTATCTTTTGTTGTCACTATGACTCTTTCTTATAGTTTCTCAAGCCAAAAAGATTTCTATCAGAATTTTATCTATCTAATATATGACCTGTTCTTGAATCATTTTCTACAGGAAAAAAAATTATTTGAGATCACTAGGTTGACTCATTTTCCTTTGAAAAACCCAAAACCAATCATTTTCATTTTAATTAAAATGTGGAACACAAAATACAATACAATACAATACAATACAATAAAATGAGGAACATCTAAGTTGTACCATAATCAGAAGAAACCTAGAATAGCAAAAACAATTTTGAGCACCAAAGGCAACTCAGAGGGCATCACAATCCCTGACTAGAAATTACTGAGCATTGTGATAATAAAAGCATGGTACCAGCAAAAAAACAAACCACCTAAGGATCAATGGAACAGACTAAAAGAGCCAGAAACGACACCAAACACATTCAGCCACCTTATCTTTGACAAATAGGCCAAAAAGGTTCACTGAAGGAAGGATAGCCTCTCTAATAAGTGGTACTCGAAAAACTGGCTTTCTACATGCAAAAGATTAAAACTATACACGTGTCTCTCACCATGCACTAAAGTCAAAATGGATCAAAAAATTAAATATTAAAAGAGAAATGCTAAATTTTCCAGAAGTATGAATAGGTAAAGCTCTTGTGGACATAGTGCTAAACAATGACTTCATGAACAAAACCCAAACTGCATGGGGAATAGTGGAAAGGATCCACAACTAGAATCTCATCTTACTAAAAAATTTTTGCACAGCAAAAGAAATCACCAACAGAGTGAAGAGACAACACAAAGAGTAGGAAAAAATTTTAGCCAGTAGTACCTCAGATAAAAGACTAACATCTAGAACAAACAAAGAAATGAAAAAAATTAGAACCTCCAAACTTAAAGACCCGATACAAAAATGGGCATCTGAAATGTATAGAAACTTCTCAAATGAAGAAGTAGAAATGGCAAACAAATATATGAAAACAGTTTAACATCACTGGTCATCCAAGAGATGCCAATTAAAACAGCATTCAGATTTCATCTCACCCCAGAAAGAATGGCTACTATCAAGAAATGAAACAGCAATAAATTTTGGAGAGGATATGAGGGAAAATAAATCATTCTCCACTATTGGTAGGAGTGCAAGCTAGAGTAACCATTATGGAAATCAATGTAGAGATTCCTCAAAAAATTAGGAGTAGAGGTCCCATTTGACCCAGCTACTTCCTTGCACAGAATTTTCCCTAAAGAATTAAAAGCATCATACCACAATGATATATGTGCACCCATGTTTATAGTAGCACAGTTTGTAATAGCTAAATCTTAGAAAAAAACCAAATGCCCAGGAACTGATGAATAGATTAGAAAGACTACTACTCAGCCATAAAGAAAGATAAACTTGAGACATTTATAGCTAAATAAATGCAATGTAAAGCTGTACTCCTAAGTGAAATAAACCAGACACATATGATATGTGTAAATATTTCACTTTCTCTCTAATGTGAGAGAGTAGTGAAATGGTTAATAAGTACCAAAATGTATAATAGATAATGTGAAATAGAAGAAATTGTTCAAAAGAAAAGAGAATCTGTAAAAGGAAGAGAGGGGAAAGGGAAAAAATGTTAAAACAAGGAAAAAACAAAAATAAAGCCTTTGTAGATAAGGGGGAGGTGGTTCAAAGGAGGGAAGGAGAATGGGAGAAAAAGATGAATCAACCTATATCATGTACAGGTACAAGCTTCCTTTGATGAATATGACCAGTATGTGTATTTAGATTGTACCAACGACTGAGGAGCAGAGTCACCCCCAACACAGAGGAGGCAAACATTCCAAGCCACCATAGCACTGCCCCCAGCGCCAAGCTGAGCTGCACTGGTGCCAGCAGCACCCCAACCCCTGGTTGAAATGAGAAGACACAAAAACAAGTCTCAAAACCACACCTCCAGATCATAAAATATAACCCCAAAGGGAAATGGGATGGAACAATCTGATACCCAAATGTCTGGACTCCCTGAACTGGCAATGACAGAGGATCTAGAAAAAATGAAATCAGAAATAATTTCTCAGATAACAGCAGAGATTTTGCCCATAATGCAAGACATGATAAATAAATTTAGAGAGGACACAGGTAAAACAATAGAGGAGCTGAGGAACATGTTGGAATCCCAACAGAGGAATCTAATGGATTCCATAAAACAGATGAAAACATGTTTTTAGGAGATTAAAAACTCCATTGAAAGTTTATGCAGCAGAATGAGCCAATGTGAGGACAGAATATTAGATATAGAAGATAAGATTGCAATTAGTGACCAGGAAAAGAATAATTTCTTTAACTAGTAAGGGACCACAAGACATCAATCCAGCAGGTGCTAAACAATGCAAGAAGAATAAAACAAGGCTATTGAACTGAATGAAGAAATGGGAGAGAGTGCAGATGACATAAAAAACTGTTCACAGAAGCAATGGCAGAAAACTTTCCAAGCAGGGGAAAAGAACTTGACATACAGATAAGTGAGGCATATCGGACTTCAACTAGCCTTGATCAAAAATAATCTACACATAGGCATGTAATAGTTAAGACTCCAGAAAACCTACAGAAGAACGAAATTCTACAAGCAGTTAGAGAAAAGGAACAAATCACATACAATGGAAAGCCCATCAGAATGACAGCAGACTTCTCAAACACAAGGCAAGAAGAGCTTGAGTGTTGTATTTCAATTGCTAAAAAAAAAACAGCCTCCAACCCAGATTGATGTACACTGCAAAATATCTTTCAAAATTTATGGAGAAATAAGATACTTTAGTGACAAACAGCACCTGAGGAACTTCATGAATACCAAACCAGAACTCCAAAATTTTTAGACAATATCCTAGGAAAAGACAATGAGGATCACAACCCCAGGAAGCCCAGCAGAATGAATCCATCAGGCATGACAAGAAATTAAACAAAAAAGGGGAGAATCCAACAAAAAGAAAAAGTCATAACAATGATAAGTCAATTCATATCAGTTGTAACCATCAAGGATAATGGTCTCTTTTCACCAATGAAAAGAAATAGACTGACACAATGGTTCGAGAGGCAAGATCCAACAATACGCTGCATATAAGAAATACAGTTAATTCAAAAAGAATCTCATAGACTGAGAGTTAAAGGGTGGAAAATAATACCACATGTGACAGGAACCCCAAAAGAGCAGAAGTAGCTATCTTCTTTGCAGATCAGGTGGATTTCAAACCAAAAATGATTAAGAGAGTCAAAGAAGGACACTACATCCTTGTAATGGGAACAATCCAAGAGGAAAAGATGATAGTCATAAATATATATGCACCAAACACTAGTGCCCCCAACTATATAAAACAAATAGTAAAGGACATGAAAAATCAAATAAGCAGTAATACAATGGTAGTGGAGGTCCTCAATATGCCACTGTCACAAATAGATCAATAGACAAAAAATAAGCAAGGAAACACTAGAACTCAATTAAACTCTTTAACAAATGAACTTAACAGAAGTTTACAGTGTTGCACCCCACATAATCAGAATACACATTCTTTTCAGCTGCACACAGGTGTTCTACAAAATAGACCACATAGTCATAGAACATGTTTAAATCAGAGCAAATGAATTGAAGTTATCATCTGTATATTGTCAGACTATAGTTCAATGAAATTGGATATCAATAGCAAAAGAAACCCCAAGAATTTCATAAACACATGGAAACTGAACAACACACATCTGAATAGACAATGAGTCACACAGGAAATTAAAGAAGAATCAGACAATTAAATGACAATGCCAATACAACATATTGGAATCTATGGGACACAATGAAAGCAGGCTTGTGAGGGAAATTTATAGCAGTGAATACTCATAGAAGGAAAACAGAGCTAGCCAAATTAAACAAAGTGATACTGAACCTCATGCTTCCAGAAAAAGAAGAAGAGGACAAACCCAAAGCTCATACAAGGGAAGAAATTATAAAGATCCTAGCAGAAATCAATGCAATGGGGAATAAGAGAATGATACAAAAAAATCAATGATGCCAAGAGTTGGTTCTTCGAAAGAATAAACAAAATTGGCAAACACTTAGCCAACCTTATCAAAAAAAGGAAAGAAAAGGCTCAAATCCATGCAATTAGGAATTAAAAGGATGAAATTTCAACAGACCTAGCAGAAATCCCGAAGATCATCAATACCTACTTTGAGAACCTAAGTGCCAATAAGATTGAAAACAGAAGAAATGGACAGATTCCTAGATAAGTATGAATTGCCAAAGTTGAAGACCCAACCAAAAAAGAGAACTATAAGCCAATCTCGCTAATGAACACAGATGCAAAAATACTTAAGAAGATACTGGCAAATAGAATGCAGAAGATCATCAAGAAGAGCATACACCCTGACCAAGGGGAATTCATCCCAGCGATGCAGGGATGTTTCAATATATGCAAATCAATCAATGTAATGCATTATATCAATAGAGCCAAGGACAAAAAACATATGATCATCTCAATAGTTGTAGAAAAAGCATTTGAGAAAATCCAATGCACATTTATGAAAAAAAAAGTATAAAATTTGGAATAGATAGTCTCTACCTCAATCTGATAAAAGCCATCTATGGAAAACCAACAGCCAATATCATACTAAATGGTCAAAAACTGAAATCCTTCACCCTAAAATCAGGAACAAGACAAGGATGTCCACTATCACCACTCTTGTTCAATATAGTTTTGGAAACATTAGCCACAGCAATGAGACAACAGAAAGAAATAAAAGGAATAAGGATAGGAAATGAAGAAGTCAAATAGTAACTATTCACAGATGACATAATACTCTATGTAAAAGACCCCAAGAACTCCACCAAACATCTTCTACACTTAATATCCAAATTCAATAAATTAGTTGGATACAAGGTCAACACACAAAAATCAATAGCTTTTCTCTACAAAAGCAACAGAACTCACTGAGAGAGAAATGAGGCAAACAATTCCTTTCACAATAGTATCCAAAAAACTGAATTACCTGGGAATCAACCTAATAAAGGGAAGCAAAGAACTCTTCTCTGAAAATTATAGCACTCTGAAAAGAGACTGAAGAAGATATCAGAAGTTGGAAAGACATCCCTTGCACCTGGGTAAGAAGAATCAATATAGTAAAAATAGCCATACTTCCAAAACTGCTATATAGACTCAATGCCTTCCCAATTGAAATCCCAGTAGCATACTTCATGGAACTCAAGAAAAAAATCCAAAAATTCATTGGGAAAAAGAAGAAACCAAGAATAGCAAAAGCAATTCCAGGCAACAGAGACATGGCAGGGGGTATCATAACCCCCAACTTGAAACTATGCCACAAAGCTACTGTCATATAAACAGCATAGTTCTGGCAAAGAAACAGACCTGAAAACCAGTGGAACATATTAGAAGTTGCAGAAACAACTCCAGACACACTCAGTCACCTCATCTTCAACAAAAGAGCTAAACACCCTCACTAGAGGAAAGATAGCCTCTTTAATAAATAGTGCTGGAAAAACTGGGTTTCAACTTGCCAAAAATTAACACTAGGCCTATATCTCTCACCATGCACTAAACTAAAATGGAAATGGATTAAAGATCTAAATATTAAAACAGAAACGCTGAACCAGCTGGAACAGAGTTTAGGTAGAACTCTTGAAGACATTGGTATAGGAAAAGATTTTATGAACAAAACCTCAGTTGCCCCTGAACAAGCATAAACAATCAACAAGTGGGGTCTCTTCCTATTCAAAAGCTTCAGCACACCATGGGAAACCACCAACAGTGACAACCTAGAATGTGGGAAAAAATTTTCACCTGCTGATCTTCAGTCAAAGTCTATTATCTAGAATCCATAAAGAACTTAAAACAGTCAGACTTCCCAAATTTAAAGACCCAGTCCAAAAATGGGCATCTGAAATGAACAGATATTTCTCAGACAAAGAAGTAGAAATAGCAAATAAACACATGAAAAAAATGTTCTACATCCCTGGTCATTAGAGAGATGCAGATGAAAACAACACTGAGATTCCAACTCACCCAGAAAGAATGGATACTATCATGAAATCAACCAAAAACAAATGCTGGAGGGTCTGTGGGGAAAGAGGAACCCTGCTTCACTGATGGTGGGAGTGTAGATTGGTGCAACCACTGTGGAAATCAGTATGGAGATACCTCAAAGAACTAGGACTGGAATTCCCATTTGACCCAGCTAGTCCTCTGCTGGGTATCTTCCCCAAAGTATTAAAAGAATCACACCACAGTGATATATGTGCATCCATGTTCATAGCAGCACAATTTGTAAGAGCTAAAACTTGGAAACAGCCCAATTGCCCACCACCTGGAGGCTGGGTAAAGAAGATTTGTTTTTTTTTATAAAATGACATACTACTCAGCCATAAAAAATGAGAAATTAGAGACATTTATAGCTAAGTGGATGCACATTTGGGCGATACTCTTAAGTGAAATAAATAGGACACACATGTGTAAATACCAAATAGCTTTTCTAGTGTGAGAATCTGAAAGTGTAAAAAAGGACTAAAAGTATAATAGATAATGTGAAATAGGAAGAAAAAGGGCAAGGGGGAAGGGGAATTTGGAGCGGTAGGGGAAAATAAGGGAAAGAAATTAATATAAGAAAATGAAAAAATGGAAACAAAGTATTTGTAAACAGGAAGGGATGGAGGGGTTGAAGGGAGGACAAGGGAATGGGGAAAAATTAAGAATCAAGAGAGATTTCATAAAGGTACACATTTCCAATGATGAATGTCACTATATTGTATACCTGAAAGGCACTAGTAAAATTAATGTAAAAAAAATGAAGATTACCTTAGGTAGGAAGTTCTCTTTAGAGTCTTAGGGCTGATAATCCAAGAGAGTAAAGATGCTTATCTGCAGATGAGTTAATTCAAATAAAAATTTACTTGGTGTATTACTCAGTTTTCCATTCCTGGTACAAAACACCTGACACTCCCAATTTAATGGTGGAGGAGTTTATTTTGGCTGACAGTTTCAGAAGATTAGTCCATGCCTGGATGGCTCCAAGGCAGGAACATCCCAGAGGAAGGGTATAGTGGAACAAAGTTGCTCCTTTCCTGGCAGCAGGAAGGCAGAGCAGGGGAACAACACCAGACAAGAAGAGGCAGGAGAACATATATAGTGGTATATAGTGCCCAAGGCTGCCCCTGCATTACCTACCCAAACACACAGAGAATTATGTTTTACTAGGTGGATTTCAAACAGATCCAGTAGAAGAAATTCTAGTTTAATGGTCACAGTTGGCATAATATAGAAGCACCTAAAATGTTTAATTTAATGAAAGCTATATGTATATTTGTTGTGAGGAAATACAACAATGTTATAAAGTCAGATCAAATCATCTCTTAGAGGAAAATACAGTAACTGAAAGAAAATTTGATATGACAGTCCCAGCAACCAGAAGGAAGCTCCCCGCCTCAATCCCAGGCTCCTAGGGCAGAGAAGCTGAGCCAGTCCCAGCACCTAGAAGGAAGCAACTCTGCTGTCATTCCATGCTCCTAGGGCAGAGCAGGTGAGCCGTGTGGGTGCAGGAAGTACCCCCCCCAACGCCGTGGAAATGAGAAGACATGTAAACAAGCCTCAAAAACAGACTTCTGGATCACCTACAGCAACCCCAAAGGGAAAGGAGATGGAACAATCTGATACTCAACCACCTGGACTCTCTGAACTGACAACAAAAGAGGATCCGGGAAAAATGAAATTAGACATAATTACTCAGATAACAGCAAAGATTTTGCTCATGGTGCAAGACATGATTAATAAATCTAGAGAGGACACAGATAAAAAAAAAAATAGAGGATCTGAGGAACATGATGGAATTCCAACATAGGAAACAAATGGAATCCATAAAACAGATACAAACAGATTTCCCAGAGATTAAAAACTCCATCGAAAGTCTACGCAGCAGAATGAATCAATGTGAGGATAGAATTTCACATATAGAAAATAAGATTGCAATTAGTGACCAGGAAAAGAAAAATTTCTTTAAAATTGTAAGGGAAAATGAGAAATCAATCAAGCAGTTGCTAGATGATGCAAAGAAGAATAACAGAAGACTGATTGGAGTCAATGAAGAAAGAGGAGAGAGTGCAGATGACATAAAAAATCTGTTCACAGAAGTGATGGCAGAAAACTTCCCAAGGAGGGGAAAAGAACTTCACATACTGATAAGTGAGGCATATAGGACTCCAACTAGCCTTGATCAAAAAAAATCTACACATAGGCATATAATAATTAGGATTCCAGAAATCCAACAGAAGAACAAAATTCTACAAGCAGTGAGAGAAAAGAAACAAATCACATACAAAGGAAAGCCCATCAGAATCACAGCAGACTTCTCAATGCAAATCCTCAAGGCAAGAAGAGTTTGGAGTGATGTATTTCAAGCCCTAAAGGAAAACAGCCTCCAACCCAGATTGATGTACCCTGCAAAATTATCTTTCAAAATTGATGGAAAAATAAGATACTTTCATGATAAAGAGCAACTCAGGAACTTCATGAATACCAAACCAGCACTCAAAAAAATTTTAGACAATACCCTAGGAAAAAACAATGAGGATCACAACCCCAGGAAGCCCAGCAGAATGAATCCAGTGGGTGTGACAAATTTCTTGCAAAGGGGGGGAATCCAACAAAAAGAAAAAGTCATGACAAGGCTTTAAAATTTTTGGCTTCATCTCCCTAATGAGTGTATAATTCAATCTTATTATTGTACTGATTAGTATATTTCTGATACTAGAGTTGCACACCTTTCCTTGTGCTGTACTAGCTATTTATCATCTTATGTCTGCTTTTTAACTGGGTTGTCTATTAATGAGCTCTAAGTATTCTTTATATATTCTGGTCATAGGTTATATGGATTGTAAATGTGGTCTGTTTAAGGACTATTTTTCATTTTAATGATGTCATTTAAAGTTCTGAATTTTGATGGAATCTCATTTATCAATTGTTTTCTTTTATACATCATGACTTTTTTATCCTAGGTAGTTCTTGCCTACCCTAAATTCATAAACATTTTCCCTTATAATTTCTTCTTAAAGTTTTATACTTTTAGGCTTTCATACTTAGGTTCATAGATCCCTTCAAGTTATTTTCATATATGGAAAAAAAGGTTGACTTTAATTTTTTATATATGGATACTAGGTGCTCTAGTGCCATTTGCTGAAAACACTATCTTTTCCTTGGCTCTTGAATTGAGTTTATATTGTATAAAATGCTAATGTTAAATAATCTTTCAATACTCAGTGGACCATATATGTGTGGTTCTACTTCTGGATTCTCTGTTTTATTCAAATGATCTATATGTCTTCCTTAGACCAACACTGCCTTGATTACTGTAGCTTTAGAAGAAGTCTTAAAATTAGGTACTAAACATCTTCCAGTCACTTTTTTTTAACTTTTCTAGGTCCTTTGTACTCCTACATAACTTTTAAATTTCAATATCCAATTTTTCATTTATAGTAAGTATACACAGACCTGAATTTTTATATATACCTTGTGTTTTCTAATCCTGCTAAATTCAAATACAAGTTCTAGGGGCTCCTAGAGATTTCTTTGTATTTTCTCTGTAGATGATCATTTCATCTACATATAAAGATTTTACTTCTACCTTGCCAATCCTATCCTAGTAGTGTCATTTTATTGCCAGACTATTTTGGTTCAGCCTAGGTTTCAAAGTTTAGTGGACAGATAAATAGTAAGCATATCTGCCCTTGTTCCCCACCTTAAGGAGAAAGCATTGTATCATTTACATTCATATAAGACGTTCTCACTGGAAGTATGGAGTACATGTCCTTAATCTGTTGAGAAGGTTCTGTTCTACTTCTACTCTCCTGATAGCTTTTACCATGAACAGCTGTAGAATTTAGTCCAATACTTTTTCTCCAACTAGTGACAGGATTATATGGCTTCTTCCTTTCCTCTGTTAAAATGATGACTTTTGGGGGTGGATCTTCCAATGCTGAACCAACACTGCAATCTCAATAACAAAACCACTTTCTACATACTGCCAGATCTGACTTCTAATAGTTTGTTTTGTAAAACAATTTAACAAAATTTAAATTTCTATGTTCATACTTTTTTCTTCTATTATCTTTATCCAGTTTTAGGATTAGCACAATGTTGATTTCCTAAAATGAGAGGAGAAGTGTTCCTTTTTTTTTTCTGCTTTTAATGTTTGATATAGTTTATCAGTTAAAATGTATATGAGCCTGTTGTTGTCATATAGTTAGGTTTTCAAGCTAGGAATATACTTTCTTTAATAGGTCCTATTAAATATAAATATAATATAAATAATATATTCATATTATTTAAATATAAATTTTATATTTCTCCCAGAGTTAGTTTCATTAATTTGTCCTCCAAGGTACTTCTTAGAAGTTGTCAAATTTATTTCAATACAGATTTTTGAAATATGCTTTCTATATCCTTTTAAATTCTGTAAAATCTGTGGTAATGTCTCCTCAGTCTTCATATTTTAATTTTACAAATGTGTAATTGATATTGTGTAATAGGAAGTAAAGGTTTAGGGACATGGGGGAGGTGGGAGGAGGAAGGGGAAAGAGGGGAAAAATATGAGAAAGGGAAAAAAATGAAAATTGGGATCTTTCCAAATGGGGAGGGGTGGAGGGTGTGAGGGGAGGGCAGGGGAAGGGGGAAAAAATAAGAACCAAGATGCTCATGTAATGGTATAAGATCCTAATGATGTATGTAAATGTATTTTATACCTCAAATGTACCAATAAACTTAATTGTGGGGAAAAAGAGAAAATTTGATATGGAGATGTTTCCAAACTTACAATATTTCATCTTAAAAATGTTCCACTTTATTACAGTTTGAAAGTGATACATATTCCATAGAAACTATACTTTGAATTTTGATTTGTTCCTGGGATAGCAATATTCACCATGAATGCCACTGTTAATGCTAAGCAGTCGGCAGGGCACAGTTCCCATTGGCCATGTGATCATGAAGGAAAGAAATCACCAATAGGCTACGTTGTCTGTGTTCCTGATCTTTGGTACTCTATAGGTCTAGAGTGTCCAGTGCATTTTGAATAAGATGCTTTCACTGTGAAATAAGCTTATTGGGATGTAATGCCATAGTAATTTCAGGAGCATCTGTAGGTACATCTGTGCCCTCTAAGAGAGTCTTAGCAGTAAAGACAAAAAGAAAGCAAGAGAGGAGGGGATGGAGGAAAATAATTCCAACTGTTAACTGAATCTGAATATTGGCCCTTTCTCTATGAGCCAAGACAGTCAATCATAACACGATTCATATGGAGGACTATTTGCCACCCCCAACTTCTCTACCTTACTCTTCCTCCCAAATAACAGCTCACTTGGTGTTACTCTAAGTCACTGGACAAAAGGCATTATTCATCATTTGTTGTATTTTTGTTCAAGCTGGGAATTTCCATGCTGAGATTTTTTATGGATAAAATCCAAGGATAAGAACAAGGTAGAAGATGAGAATGAGGTATGTACACTTTGATATCACTCTAAATTTAAGGAACTATAATCTAAATATTTGATTTATTAGTGGTCAGGAGAGACATTCTGCTTTTTTGACATAGATTATCAAAAATAACATTGAGACATAAAGATTACTTGATGCATAGTTAACAATAAATTATATAATAAATATCTCTTTAAATACAGAAATTTAGATCAAAATATTTAGGTGTAGTTATGTTTTAAGACAGAATGTAAGTACTTAATGCTAGGAAATTTCAGGATCTCTCCTACTCAGTACTTCTTTATTTTCTGACCGGAGATTGGCTTTGCTTTCTGGTTGCTGACACTGTAGTCCAAAGTCCACTCTGGATCTAGGACAGTCATTCTTTCTCAAACATATTCTTATTGTAGGATTATATTCTCAGTTGCAAGGTGTTTTTCTCCTGGGGCTACAGCAACTTTCTTCAGTTCCAATTTTTTTTTCCTCGCTGAGGCTGCTTCAGGTCTGGGACCCATACTTCCCTGATCTCAGAATGCCAAAAAAGTTTCCTATCCTGACTCCCTCCCTAGGGCAGTCTGAGACTCACAGTTTAATTTAAATGATGTAAATTATAATAATTTGAAAGTGCAGGTGGCCAAGACAATTTCTTAAATCTGCATACCTGTGAAACCAAAATGGGAAAATTTGTAAAAGTCAAATTCCAAACAAGGATGGCTGCTTTTATAATGTTGGAAGTGAGGTCACAGGTAACAATAACACCATCTAAGAAAAAATATGGAGATAGCCAACTCCTTAAATTACTAGAAAAATAGAAGAAATAAGGACAAAAAAAAAGGAAAAGAAAGAAAATGAAGTGTCACTGGCCTTTGCTTCTAAAGCAATTACACACACATATACACACATACACACGTGAATACACAAGTACACACAGTGACACGTGCATGTGACTTATAGATTTAAATTACAATTTGCTTTCAGATTTGTTATCTTTTATAGGTAACTTGTATTTCATGTTCTTCCTTTTCCTTTAGAAAATAACTAATGATATGTAATTTATAAAGAGTTTTAAAATAAAAATTCTAGGTAAATAAGTGGAAAAAGTCAAAATAGCTAGGGAATTAATTTTTTTAAATGCTCTTCATTAAAATAGTCACTTCAGAAAGAACAAGAGTCTGAAATGAAAGTATATACTGAAAACTATCTAAGCAAAGAGTAGTACCTGAGACATGGTATCCAAAATGTAGGGCTATAGGAGTGACTTACCCTTGTGTGTCTAGTTCACTGTGTGAAGTTAAAAATCAATTAATTGAAAGAAATGAATTGCACAATAGAAAACATCACTCAGAGATAAAGAGGATTCTATAATAAGTTTTAGGATCTTTTGATGGAGGTGGACAATCTGAAAAGAAATAGTCATTTGAGGGAATCAGAATACCAAACCATTTTCTGAAATATAGGTTCATTTTCTCGGCTTTGAATATGTGTGGCATGCATTAAACATTTTTGCTCATAGATTGTCAAAATTCTTTGCATTTATGCTGCATTGAAAAGTAACTTAGATTGACTGTAAAAGGAAAAAAAACAAAGTTCTATGCAGTTTGATATACAATTTTCAAGTTAGAAGGCATAGTGAACATGGCTTAGCAATGAAAAGTAATCTCCAGGATTCCTCTTGAAAATAGAGAAATTCCAATACTCAAGAGCTGATAAATGTTTACCACAGATTATGTGATGCTCTTGCATGACAAAATATATTTGCCAAAGGCACACTGAAATAAAGTAGCTATTACAAGGTCCTTATATGATAATTAATGTCTCATTCTAATATCACTACATATTTCCTCAAATAAAATATATTTTGCCAACAAAATCTAAATGCATGTAATGAGTATTATATGAATGTGAGAAAGATGATGTTTTGAAAATATGAACTTTTAAAGCTCTACCATTGATACAAATAATTCTATTAGTTTTCCTGAAATACTGAATACTTTTACTGATCTGACAGACATTTGGTGAAAGAATTGTCATTAACTGGTGACAAAGTAACATGTATTTTGGAAATCCTTTTCTTTCCTCTTTTGTTTTGTTTTGTTTTGTTTTGTTTTTTTCCTAGGGCTCCCAATAGGAAACTAATTCTTCTTTTTCTTTTTCAAATATTCTGTTGCTTGAAGACTTTGACAAACTGTGTAATGAAGGGTTTAGTCCCTAGTAATGAATGTCACGATCCTAACAATAAGATCCAACAAACAATTTGATGTGATGTAGTGAAAGCTGACTTTGTGCAGAATACACACAGAGTCTGACTGATCTAAATAATTACTACCATTTGGTGGAGATACAGTAGGTGCAGTGCTCTGCAATGGCACCTGCTGAGACTCAGTATTATTTGAAAAAATAACAGTTTATTCTGAGAATGAATGCTTTAAAATAAGTAACTGAATGCAGGCATCAATTCATGTGCTTTCTTTTTGTACTTTAGAATCTCCTTATTTAAGGGTTTTGTTTTGTCAGCTGTGTATATTTTAAGGAGTGCTCAATAATCTCAGTATTACTCTTTTTTGATCCCTTTAAAGAAAAATCAGTAGTAGACATTTTAGAAGATCCATTTGCAAAAGAGAAAGTATGGGCCCCTAAGGGGTATAATTAAATATTTATTACTAATTTTACATGTTACACATAGGTATGTATTATGCAATATTATACATTGCATTGATTGTGGAAGAGTTCATAGTACTTTTCTGTTGTTTTGATTATCTGTTTTTTGCTTTCATAACTGACTTGTGCTTTGAGCATAGTCTCATTCTATAGATGGAAAATGTATGGTTGAAACAGATATGTGAGCAATAGGGCCATAATTAGATTTTTGGAAGAAACTGAATATATTTTTCTCCATTGTATTGAAAGACTAATAAGGCCAAAGAAAAATAATTTCTATACCATTTAATATTTCAAGTACATGGATTTAGAGACATAAATTTCATGAGAATACCCCAGGTACCATCCCTGATAGGTTATTGTCGGACATTTTCAATAAATTTGACCACGAGAATCTTCCAGAAATAGCAATGTACCTGGATTTCAAGAAAAGGAGTCTTCTGTGTTTCCCAAAGCACGACTCGTTTTTAATTACCTTGCCTCATCTGAAACAAGAGGACATAAAGTTGGTGTGTTTTGCTATTCAGATGGTGATGTGTAGGTCAGGTCTAGGTATTTTGGAAAGTTTTAGATAGTGTTTATAAATGCAACAGCTGCATCTTTGATGAGACGATGCAGAAATATCATTAACCAACAGATAGAGGGTAATTCTTACTTTCAAAGATCACTATTTTATGTTAAATTCTTCCGTTGAATTTTTATTTTACCAATTTTCCTTTCTGGCTTCCAAATTTTGAAACTATGAGATGATAGGGTTTATTCTGTCTTCTCATGGAGAAATGAAATCATTTCTCTGAGTTGGAAGTGTCAAGACGCCAAAGGCAAATTTTCCTCTTCATTGAACATGAAAGTTTAGCAATTTTCTCTTTAAAAAGGTCATTTTTTATACTAAAACAATACAGTAAAAATTATTAGGTAGAAATCCTCACTAATGTCACTATTGTGTGTTTCATTAGCATTGATAAACTATCGAAGAACACTGGCCAAATAGACTCGTGTCTTAATAAAGCACTGTGTAGTGTTTTCTACATTTCTCCCACAAAAATGTGTTCCCCTACATACAGACATTTTAAGGTTTTACTTATCAAGAACAATTAATCATCACCACAGTTGAAAACTTCTTTTTAATCAAACAAGTTTACTAAAAAGCAAATTTAGATGCAGATAAAACAAGCCTGTGGCTTATTTACAGAACATCATGCCTTGAGTTTATAGCCTTAGAAATAAAAATATATTGCATTTAGTATCATCCAGTGAGCTCTTTGTTGAAGGGTCTAATCTTAGACTGACAAGCAATTAATACAGTACTATTCATTTCTAATGAATTCTTGTAATAGAAAATATATATAATGAATATGGGGAATTTGGACAATTTACATGAACATACAAAAATTCCACTTATATAATGATTCTTATATGCCAGATATTATTTTTAATTACATTCAATTAATTATATTAGCTCTTCACTTTCATGAAACACATTTAAGAGACAGACAATGTGAGGCACGTAACAGCTAAGTAGGCCTAAGTGACATGGTGTGTCTGCGTTTTAAACAAATGTCTGTCACCATTGTTCAGGCATTTAATCATTATGTATGTCACAGTGCCTCTTAGGAGACATACAAAATTCAAATAGGCATAGAAAAAAGAGGTTTTGATTTTATTAATATTCAGCATTTTCTGAAATAAAATATTTAGGTTAAATAATTTTATCCTCTTTAAAATCTATATTTTTAAAAGATAATCTTTAATGGTAACAAACATATAGGGCTATAGGTAATTTTCACACAACCAAATTGATCTAATTTGGCTCAATTTTGCTGCATAATTTGTCAATGTATGGAAAGATTTTAAATATAATTTTCATTGAATAAATGTAATTCTAATATCATTTACCAAAATCCAATTGAGAGCAGATATTTATATAAGCAAGTTCAAGCAGAGTTTTTATATTTTTTCCCTGTTGTGAACATTTATTTTACTGGACAGAGTTTGATATGCACTACATTGACTGAAATATATGTGCAAGGTATGATATTACTTTCTTATTAAAACATTTAAAACAAATTATCTACATTCGCCACATAGAAAATTCTTTAGAAAAATTATATTTTATCCATAATGATATTATACAATTATGAAAAAGATGAGAAAGAATCAGATTTGTAAGTTTAGGATGAAAATATAAAACATTTGAAAGATTATTATTGTAAGCTATGCCATGTAATAGAACATAGACTATGATTCTCTCTCTCTCTCTCTCTCTCTCTCTCTCTCTATATATATATATATGAGTATATATTTTGATTTTATTTTAATGTAGGATTAGAGAGATGTGGTTCTGGATTCTGCACTTGGATAAACAATTTTCCCAGCATTACTTGTTAAAGAGGCTTTTTTTTTCTGCAGGATATACTTTTTCTCTCTTTATCAAAAATCAGGTGACAGAAAGTGCATGAGGTGTTTTCTGCATTCTTAATTCTATTCCATCTGTCAATATGTCTATATTTGTGCCAGTACCACATTATTTTTATTACTGTTGTTTTGTAGTAAATCTAGAAATATGGGATTGTAATGTTTTGATTGTAATGCCTCTTGATTTTGGGGGGATGGGGGTCAGTATTACTTTAGTATTTCTGGTTTCATATAAACTTTAGAATTATTTTCTTATTCTGTGAGTAATGTGTTAATATTGTGATAGGAATTGGATTGTCTATATGTCATTTTGGTAATATGACATTTTTACAATACTTTTCTACCTACCCAGAAAAAAAGGGATGTCTTTCTCCTTTCTAACCCCCTCTTTAGTCCCTTTTTTCAGATTATAATAATTTTTGTTATAGTGGTCTTTCTTTTATACCTCAGTTAGGGTATGTCATCGGAATTTAAATGTTTTTTGAATGGGATTGTTTCCCTGATTTCTTTCTTGGTGGATTAATTGTTGGTTTACAAAAATATTACTAACTTTTGTATGTTAATTTTGTCCTGACATAAACAAAACTCTCCTCTTAGAACTGCTTCCATTGCCTATAGATTGCTATTTTTAGATTCTGCCATTTTCATTTGATTTTAGCAACTTTTTAATTTCTTTTGATTTCTTTCTCTGACCCATTAATTATTCATTGCCAATGTTTTTGCATTTTTTATGTTTTATTTGGTGTTGATTTCTAATTTCCTTCTACTGTGTTTCAATAGTGTACACGAGATTATTTAAATTTTTAAAATATATTTAGCATGTTTTATCACCTAAGATCTGGCCTACTTTGGAAGGAGTTTCAAAAAGAGCTAGACAACATGAAACTTGATCCAACAGATGTCAGATGACTGAAATAATTAAGAATCATAGCAGCTAAAGAAACTTTAGAAGGGAACACTATAGGTACAAAAATTTTATTTACTAAAAGTATACCAGAAAAATTTTCAAATCTATGGAAAAAATACAGTATGCAGATGAAAAGAAGCATATAGAACTTAAACAGCCATGGCCACAGTCATGTGCACAACACATCATAGTCAAGTCTCCAAAACTCTGCACAAAGAGAGAATGCTAAACATGAGAGAAAAACATCAAGTAATATTTAGAGGCAAGCTTATCAGAAAAGAGCAGGTTTTTAAACAGAAACCTTAAAGGCCAGGAGAAACTAAATAAAGTTTCCAATATCTGAAAAATAAAATAATTACCAATCTAGGTTCCCATGTTCTCCAAAATTATACTTCAAAATTGACAGAGAAATACAGACTTTCCACAATAAATGGAATGCAAAGATATTCATGATCACCAACTTTCATTACAGAATGTTCTCAAAGTAAATCTCCACAGAGACAGCCAGAAAGAGACTAAAGGAGAGAATAAAGCTTAGTGGGGAATAGTTTAAATAAAGGAAAGAAATAAAGCAATCAACATTGGAAAATAATGCAATGACACAATTCCAAATAATTTTCAACCAACAATCATGGCAAATGGTCTAATACCAAAATCAAAGGACAGATGGACAGATCAGATCAAAAACAAACTCCAAATATAAGTGCTTGTAAGAGACGTACCTAACCACAAAGAGACACACAAACTAACAAATAGAGCGGACAATAATATTCTATGCAAACAGAGCCAGAAGGTAAGCAAGAGTAGCCCTCCTAATTTCTGACAAAGTGGACTTCAATCCAGAACTGAGTAGTAGAGATAATGAAGGTAAAGGGAACAATTCAATAGGAGAGACCTTTGCACTGAGTTATGTATCCATCTCCTTTTACTTTTTGTTGTTTTTTTATTTTTCTTCTGATACAGGTTTTCACTAAGTCAGCAATTTCCCCAGACCAGACTTGAACTTGCAATTCCCCTGCCTCATCCTTTCAGAGTGCTGGAATTACAGACATGTGGCACCACTCATGGCTCTTGTCATACTTTATCATTCAAAACTTGAGTTATTTCCACTAAATCTGAAAACAATACAAAGATCAAGGATGTCCAGTCTCACCAAAATAGTTAAAAATTTCCTAACATCCTGAAGTAATATAAGTTAAGAATACATCCACACTCTCTCACCTTCCTCTTTTAAATAAAATATTCAATAGCAATATAAAACCATCTTTACTTATTGATTATAATTGTGCGTAAAAAATTGATATATTTGGGGACAGAGATGTATCTCAGCAGTGCAGTACCTGCCTGGCAAGCAGGAGGTCCTGAGTTTAAATTCCAGTACCAAAAAAAAAATAGATATATTATACAAGCATATTATTACCAATAACAAGGATATTTAGAAAATTCACTTGGTGAAGGATCAACCCACAGATGTCAATTTAATCATCAAACTTTGCAACAAATAAAAATTAGACATGGAAATTTTAACTTACTAATAAATACAAAAGTGTAAATAACTATAAATAAAATATGAGGAAAATGTGCAATAATTCTATATCAAAAAGATTTAATATTAGATACAGAAGTTAATAATAACCTCCATTAATGGATAATATATCAGGTACAGGAATTTGGAAGACTCAGTACAGTTCAGATGTCAGTCCTCTGTAAATTCCTCTCGATATTTAATATAATCAGAGTTAAAAAGTCAGCAATGTTGTGTAGAAATTATTATATGCCTCTAAGATTCATATAAAAATTCAAAGGACTTGGGTTATCCAAGAGAACCTTGGAGAAAAATAACAAATGTGGATGTCTTACATTTATAATTTCCTACATTAATAATTTCATGGGATTGTGTTATAGGAACAACAGCAGACAAGAATACCAATGAATCAGTTAAAAGGCCAATAAAGAGAAATATGAGAGTATAAACTTGACACATGAAAATCTCATCACTGCAATTCCATGGGAAAGAATGAATTTGATTTATTTTTAAATAAATTGTGCCAGATCAACTGAATTTCATGATTGCAGAATGACAAAACAAAACAATTTGAGCCTCTATACTAAAAACCACATAATACATTTTTATCTTTTTCAATACAAAAGCTGTAAGAAGAAAACATAAGCCAGGCATGGTGGTCCATGCCTGTAATCCCAGCACTCCAGAGGCTCAGGTAGGAGAAACATCAGGAGTTCCAGGCTAGCTTGGGTTGCCGCATAGTAGGTTCAAGGCCAGCCTGAAGTACATAATGAGAATGTTTAGAATATATTTGGGGAGTCTGAGATGTTCCCCTGCTGTAGGATTCTATCCCTTCCTCACAGTTTTCTGCTAGTTTATGATGTAAGTGTTTCTCCAGGTGCTTATTCCTTGATGTCATGCCTTGTCACAGACCAACAACAACAGTATCATCAAGTAAATAATTGGGAGCCTCCATGATAACCTAATCTAGTATTAAAGGTAACATGGAGCAACTGGAACTACCAAAGCTGTAAGCCAAAATAAACCTTTTCATTTATGAGTTCATTTTCCTAAATAGTTCATTAAAGTGACAGAGGCTGCCTAATAAATGAGGCAAGAAATGAAAGATAAGTTCCCATTCAATACACGTTGTATTGGACACCAACTCTATACATGAGACCACATATATATTTCTCCATTGAAATTTTTTGTACTTTGTGCATTTACCTTTTTGATTTTCAAAGTGCAGTCTGTATTTTCAAAACCCTAATAGTGATCAATCTATCTCTGATTTTTAAAAAGCAGTCTCTGTTTTCAGAACTAGTATCCTAATCAATTGAGAATTTTTGCTTTTAAATAATCATAAATTAGAAAATGCTGTTAACAACATTGCTTGTACTTATTAACAATATCAAGACTTTCCCTTATCTTTATAAAGGAAAGAAATGTAGTCTGTTGTCTAACCTTACTGCTAAACAGTGAAAGTGTATCATTCATCAATTGATTTATCCTCTTCATCAAGCATGTATCTCATTGTACCCTCAGAACAGTGGTGCTGGTGCTTAAATAAAGACACTCAGAGCACTACAAACTAGGAAGTGGTGAAGAGGTATAAAAAAGAAATACAGCCTGAGAAATGTCTGTTCATTTCAGATGCCCATTTTCAGATTGAGTCTTTAAATTTGGGAGGTCTGATCTTTTTAAGTTCTTTATAGATTCAAGATAGAAGACCTTTGTCTGAGGAAAAGCAAGTGAAGGTTCTTTCCCACATTGTGGGTTGTCTCTTCACACTGCTGGTGGTTTCTCTTGCTGTGCAGAAGATTTTTAATAAGAAGAGATCCCACATATTGATTGTGCTAGTTCACGGGCAACTGAGGTTTTGTTCATAAAATCTTTTCCTACACTGATGTCTTCATGAGTTCTATCTAACCTCTGTTCCAACTGGTTCTGCATTTCTATTTTAATATCTAGATCTTTAATCCATTTTGATTTTAGTTTAGTGCATAGCGAGAGATATAGGTCTAGTTTTAATCTTTGCCAAGTTGAAACCCAATTTTTCCAGCACCATTTATTAAAGAGGCTATCTTTCCTCCAGTAAGGGTGTTTCACTTCTTTATTGAAGATGGGATGGCTGAGTGTGTCTGGCATTGTTTCTGCATCTTCTAATCTGTTCCACTGGTCCTCATGTCTGTATCTTTGCCAGAACCATGCTGGTTTTATCACAGTAGCTTTGTACTAGAGTTGCAGGTTGGGGATTGTGATACCCCTGCCATGTATCTGTTACCTAGAATTGCGTTTGCTATTCTGGGTCTCTTCTTGCTCCAAATGAATTTTTGGATTGTTTTCTCAAGGTCCATGAAGTACACTGCTGGGATCTCAATTGGAATTGCATTGTATCTATATAGCAGTTTTGGAAGTATGGCCATTTTCACTATAGTAATCCTTCCTACCCAGGAGCAGGGGATGTCTGTCCATTTTCTGATATCATCTTCAATCTCTCTTTTCAGAGTGCCATAGTTTTCAAAGAAGAGGACTTTGATTTCTTTCATTAGGTTGATTCCTAGGTATTTCAGTTTTTTGGATGCTATTGTGAAAGGAATTATTTGCCCTATTTCTCTCTCAGTGAGCCTGTCATTGGTGTAGAGGAAAGCTATTGATTTTTGTGTGTTGACCTTGTACCCAGCTACTTGACTGAATTTGGTTATTAAGTGTAGAAGACTTTTGGTGGAGTTCTTGGGATCTTCTATATAGAGTATCATGTCATCTGCAAATAATGACAATTTGACTTCTTCATTTCCTATTCTTATTCCTTTTACTTCTTTCTCTTGTCTAATTGTTGTGGCTAATGTTTCCAAAACTAGACAAAGAAGTAGAAATAGCAAATAAAGACATGAGAAAATGTTCAACGTCACTGGTCATTCTAGAGATGCAAATGAAAACAATGCTGAGATTCCACCTCACTCCAGAAAGAATGGCTGCTATCATGAAATCAACCAATAACAAATGCTGGTGGGGCTGTCGGGGAAAGAGGAACCCTGCTCCACTGATGGTGGGAGTGTAGATTGGTGCAACTACTGTGGAAATCAGTATGGAGATATCTCAAAAAACTAGGACTGGAATTCCCATTTGACCCCACTATTCCACTGTTGAGGATCTTCCCCAAAGAAATAAAGAATCATACCACAATGATATATGTGCACCCATGTTCATAGCAATACAGTTTGTGATAGCTGAAACTTGGAAACAGCCCAAATGCCCATCAACTGGAGACTGGATAAAGAAAATGTGGGTTTTTTTTAAATAAAATGGCATACTACCCAACCATAAAAAATGAGAAATTAGAGACATGTATTGCTAAATGGATGCACTTTGAGGAGATACTCAAGTGAAATAAATAGGACACACATGTATAAATACTGAATAGTTTCTCTGGTGTGAGAAACTGAAAGTGTAAATAAGGACTAAAATGTATAATAGGTAACGTGAAATAGGAAGAAAAGGGGCAAAGGGAAAGGAAGTGGGAGGGGTAGGGGAAAGGAAAGAAGGGAATGGAATTAATATGAGAAAATAGAAAAATAGGAACAAAATCTTTGTAAATAGGGAGGAATGGAGGTGTTGGAGGGAGGGCTGGGCAAGGGGGAAAAATAAGAACCAAGGGAAATTATGTAAAGATGCAAATTTCCAATGATAAATGTCATTATATTGTATATCTAAAATGTACCGATGATTAGAATGAATAATCAATAATGCAAAATAGGAAGAAAAGGTCCAAAGGGGTAGGGGTAGTAGGAGGGGCAGGGGAAAGGAAAGAAGGGAAAGGAAAAATGAGAAATGGATAAAATGGAAATAAAATCTTTGTAAATAGGGAAGGGTGAAGGGGGTGAAGGGAGGGCTAGGAATGGGGAAAAATAAGAACCAAGATGCATCATGTAAAGGTACAAGTTCCCAATGAGAAATGTAATTGTGTTGTATCCCTAAAATATACCAAAATGAATTTAAGAAAAAAAGAAGAAATACAGCAATGTCATTTTACGTTTGTACTCTGCTTGTATATAGTTATTTCTTTTTTGTATTTGCCACGTTTGATAACAAAGTGTTAAGGCAGAGGAACATTGTTTTGAAATAGCTATTACAAAATTACTGTTTTAATATAAGGAGAATACCTGCTTTTCTAATGTTGAACCCTGTCTCTGGGAATCTGCATAAGAAAATGCCTAACAGCTTGCATATAATATTGAAATTGCCTTTCAATGTCTTCTAAAGGTCAGCCCCGATATTTATGAAATTCTTAAGATAGTAATATTAAATTATAAAAATCAAGAGAACAAGGACTGTGAGTATTATGTTTACAATGGTTTTCAAGTATCCAGAATTGTGCCTGGGACAGAGATATGCAACATATATTTGCTGACTGAATAAAGGAATCCATGAATGAATGAAGACAGTAAGATATCTGACTTAAGTCTAAGATTGTCAAATATGATATTTACTTAAATTATATATCCAAACCTAGAGGAAAACATATTTTATGAACTTAAAGAATAGTTTAGTAATAAGCAAGAGTGAGGGTTTAAAATTGTTATGCCTGGTTTCTCAACATTTAATAGCACATTAAAAGTAGAATTAAAGAAGTAAACATTTCATTTATTGAAATAAGAGGAAAAAATTTTGCTCTTGTTGAAATAGGAGAAGCATTTATTTAAATGGTCAACTAGAGTAAAGGTCCTGGGTAAACAAGGGTTTATTAATTAATTTATTTAATTCTCCAGGAAAGAACAATATCCCTGGGAAGCTATTTTGTTTAAGAATCAGAGGAGATCTCTAGGGGCATATACAAAAGGAAAATGTGAAATATCTGGAGCTCACAGAACCATGGGGCTACACAAATCTTAAGAGTCCATTTTAGCAGGCAATATCATTGGAGAGCAGTTTCTGTTATTTACTATCATTTATAAAGCCCTAAATTGTTACCTCAATGTTCTCTTCTTCTCCTGAGGACCATCCTGGCTACTAGAGTGAATCAGAGACCATGTTTTACAGACCAAACTCAATTTTCTTTTCAGTATGAAGAGATCATTTCAGATATGAGGCCAGTTCTAGATCTATGTGTACCTAAACTTGGAAGCGAATTATCAAACCTCAAAAAGGGTGTGGAATAGGTATTATGATGTAGGTATTTCAATCGTTCACAATCTGCTTAAAGTACAGCTATAATTTTGAAATTTTCCCGATGTAATAATTTTAATTAATATACTAATCATATTGGTATAATTTCCTCATTATGTTTGAGAAATATACATTTCAGTAGACTAACAGAACACTTTTCACACTGAACTACAAATTCAGTTTTGCCATGCCACATTTAGATGCATATTCTAGCAAAGGCATAATACACCTCACCTAAAATCCAACTGTTCTTTTCTCTAGTACATATCTAATAATGTGGTAACTTGGCTTTTATGGGATATAGAAATATTTACACAGGTATATTTGGTCTCACCTTATCTTGCCTTCCAGGCTGAGTCCTTGGCTTCTTCCCTAGGAATTTGTTGCTGAGGACTACTTAGAATCCACCTTGATTCCCAAGCCTATGTTACAGGTCATGCAAACCATTCTTTTATCAGTACTCACCAGGCAAAGATGATGTGGATCGCATCTATAGACAAAGAATGATTTATCAGCAAATGTGAGAGAGAGCAATAGAAAATGGAACACTTTACCAAAAAGAGGGCAATTTCAAAATTTGATATTTTGTGTTATTTTGTTTTTGTGTTCAATGCAGGAGGAACAAAGTAGAGCAGAGCTAGTCTCACCTTACAGACTAAGCTAGAAGAATATATATTGTTGTAGTTTAAATACAAAGTGTCCCCCAAAGACTCATGTACTGAAGTTTTGATCCCCAGTGCAGCCATGTTTACAGGTAACACCTGGAGCTGTGTCTGGATCATAAGGATAAAAACTGCATCAGTGGATGAAATCATTAGCTAAATTGTCTGTGTAGAATGAGGATGTGGGTCATGGGTCCTGCCTTTGAAGAGTGCATGTGGTCCCCAGCCCCTTCCCATGTGTCTCTCCCCTCTCACTCTGCTTCCTGACAGATATGACCTGAGTAGCTTTCCTCCTCCATGCCCTTCTGCCATGATGTTTCTGCCTTGGAGCCTGCTGACCATAGACTGTAACATCTAAGACCAGGAGTCATGATAAATTATTCCATATTTTAAGTTGTTTTCTCAGGTATTTGGTCACAGTAAGAGAACAATAACTAACTAACCCAGTCATGTTTTGTGCTAACAAAACATACTTGCTTTTATCACTATTTAAATATTTCATTGGAATGATCTTTTGGTCTTCTAGTTTCATTAGGGAGAATATTTATCTGAAATTGATGGTGGAAAAAAAGTGTGTTCAACAAACAAGAGCCATGAATTACTTAGGGCAACTGGTCATCAGATGGTATGGCTGTTGTTCTGAAATTCTCTTTTGCAAATCGATGAGCTATGAAGAAATAAATAAATAGATTTTTCTTTTTTTAGTACGGGGGATCAAATTCAGGATCTTTTGCTTGCCAGGCAGGTGCAGCGCCACTGAGCTACATCACCAGCCTTTATAAATACATTTTTAAAAGGGTCTAATTGTGAGACACAGTTTTTGTTGCTTCTTTTTTTTCTAGACATTTTGAAAGTGTCAATCATTCCCAACTGCAGGTGACAATCTTGATAATCTTTTATTTGTTCCTGCTAGATCCTGCTCTTGCATTTCACCAGCAATCTTTGGCACTGTGTTCTATCAGTCTCTTTGCTTTCTGATGAAGATGAATATGACTGTTGCCACTAGAAAGGATCATGAACAGGAGATGTTCAAGATGGGATTTGGTGCCTATACTACTCTAAAATCTGAGAACTGGAAGGAACATGTACTCCTCTCAAGGAAGGTTGCTATGGCTGCTATGTACAAGGCATCATAAATACTGAGGTTTGATGTGCAGTTAATTGGGATGAGGGGTAGTAGATCAGAAAAGACCAGATTATACCTCAATCTTCTTGTTTAATTAGAAAGATGGCAATAATAATTATGACAATTCTGGAGAATTTTGGATGTTAATAAATTTATTTGAGTTTTGTAAAAAAAACACAATTGTTTCTGAGAATGCAACTGTTAACTTATGGCAAGCTGTGAACCCACAGGGCCTTTATGGCAGATCTTAAGGAGACTCAAATCTCCTGCAGTTACTGTAAATCAAACTTACAACCTAAAGCAATGATATCAATGGTTCTAAGTACAGTCTCTGTCTAGCCTTGACAGATTCCGTATGTCAAAGAGAAGAAAAGATTTGGAAGATAAAACCCAAGATGGGAGAATTCTGTAGAAGAGCCCAAGGATTTACAACGCTCAGATTCTCTGAATCCTCCAAGGTGGGAAAAATATTTTTCTCTTACTTTCCTGAAAAGATGCATCAATTCCTTCCCGGAGGCTCTGAAAAGGACTCATGCAGACCAGTATTTTTGTTTTTTGAGGATTTTTCTTGCTAGTTTCAAGTAACTCACCTGAAATCTTCATCCCTCTATGTTAAAAATAAAGCCCAGATGTTATCATGATAAGAAACTACAGCTCTTTCTCCTGGAAGTCATAAGTTATGTGTTGCAACAGTTATGTGAACTAGGTAACATGGTGGAACCTAATGTGTTAGGTAGCCCTGTTTTGCTGTGATCAAATACCTGAGAAAAACAAGTTAAAAGAAGAAAGATATAGGGCAGGAGATTTAGCTCAGTGGTTCCGCCCCCACCACCTGCCTCACAGGCTCAAAATTCTGAGTTCGATCCCCAGGACAAAAAAAAAAAAAAAAAAAAAAAAAAGATTTATTCTGGGTCTTTATTTCAGAGGTTTCAGTCCATGGTTGGCTGGCTCCATTGTTTGTAGGTCCAAGGTAAGGCAGAAACTTCACAGCAGAAGGATGTATGAAGCAGGCTGCACATCTGAGAGTGGCCAGGAAGAATAGCTGTAGGGAAAGAGCAGAGATGAAGGAGTTTGGTTCCAGATACAGGGCCCAAGATTTGCTCCTTTCAACTAGGCTCCTTCTTGAGTTTCAGTCATCTTCCAATGATCGAGTCAAATTATGATCTCATCAATGAGTAAAACCATTGGTGGAGTTATAAATAATGCTCCAATCTTTTTCCCAACCCTATCATCTGGCAACCAAACCTTTAGCTCATGAGTTTGGGGGACATTTCAAACTTAACATCTACCTGCCAGAGTCGATTAATTAGCAAGTATTAGTACCTATCTATACTACCAGAGTACATAGGTGTAGTTAATGATGTTGTTGAAATACTATGTGGGTAGGGAAGACAGAAAGGGGGTTAATAAAACATATTTTTCATGTGAGGGCATTTAATATTGTCTTCAAATACAATGTTTTGAAGGATATCTATAGACAATGCTGAAGTTTTTGTGGGACAGTTCCTTGAAGTCTGATGAAAAGATTATGTTAAATGCTACAGATATATCATGATTTCTTTGGAATGACAATCCAGTAAGATCTATGAAACTCAAGCACATGTGGGTATTAAAACTGAATTATTTTGTGTATCCTGAAAATTCATCATAAGTATTTATTATATGTAGCAATGGACGATGAGCCTAAGTGATATTATCTTCATGGGAAAAGACAGTAATAAGGGATGGATGCTGGTTGGGATTTTCCTGAGAACTGAATTGTGTCCCACACGAGTTATACAGTGAAGCTCTAATATCTAGTGTGACTGTCTAAAGACAGGGTCTTAGGGAGATAATTAAAGTTAAAGAGGTTGTTAGCATGAAACAATAATCCAATAGGACGGGGTCCTTATAAGAAAAGGAAGAACCACCAGAGGTTTCTTTCTCTCTCTCTCTGTGTCACTATCTCTGCTTCTGTCTGTGTGCCTGCTTCTCTCTTTCTCTCTTTCTGCATGTACACAGAGAAAAATCATGTGACTTCAGAAAGACAAGTCAGCCTTCTAAAAGCTGGGAAAGGGGACTCCTGGAATCCAATTCTGATATAGAATATATAACTCCCAGAACTGTGAAAAAATGTATCTGTTCTTAGAGCAACCCAACCAGTGGTATGTTGTCATGACAACCCTAGCAGACTATTGCACCTATATAGATGAGAGTTAGCTGTAAGAGGAAGACATGGAACTTGCCACGTTGGAATCATAACAGAAGCCTGGCAATGTTCCTCATGAACAAGAAACAATCTCTGAACAAATATGATGCCTTGTCCCACAAGATGAGTGATGTCAGCTAACTTTAGTATCTCTGAGGCAAGACAAATAGATTTCTAGATGTAGTGTAAGTCAAATTGATGAATATTAATAAAAGTAGTATTAATCACATAACTTTAGATACCTGGTGGTCATAAGGCTATTTATTGTTAGCTTCTGTAGGGAAAAGTCACAATCCTTTGACTGGTTCCAGTTCTAAGTCAGTTGATAGAATAAGAGACTAATCAAGGTGGGAAAGGAGGAAGGGATAGGACAGTTCCCATTGAGGGAGACATCATAACATCACCATACGGATATGTAGAAGGGGTGATCAAAATACCTAATGTGTATTTAAGTAGAAAAATATTACAGTAAGAGGCATATTGCCTTTAATCTCCCTCAAAATATCCCCCTCACATCAAACACAGCTATCCCACTTTCTGAAGCATTTCCAGAAGTTCTTTTCTGTGTTTTGAGTAGGGGGAAAATGTCTGGTGAATGCTCCTGCAGAGTGCCATGGAGTGGAAAGTCAGGCTCTGAAAAGCGTAACTTGTGTCCTCCTCCAAATTATTCAATAGATCTGGCAGCCTGTGCCTTCTTGTTCTTCCCCAGAGTCAAAGGATGGTGAAATGTAAATGTTTTGAATGAATTCAGGACATCGAGGCAGCAACAACACCACAAGTAAAGACATTCACAAAGAAGAGCCTTCTAGAACTGCCTTACAACAAGGCAGGAATAATGACATAAGTGTGTTTCAAGCAAGGAGGCCAATACTTGAGGGGAATTAATAGCAATGTATCTTTTACTCTAATAAATTACTCAAAATTTAGACATTTATTGATCATGTCAATATATATCTTCAATTTCTTTACAATTAACTGCACAGTGATGGAAATGGAGAAAATTTAATGCTATTCAACATAGTTGATAGAACAATTTACAGGTAAATAAGTTTTAATTTCACTATTTTCTGCTTTGCAAATATGCTTAATATTACATATAATGTAAACAACTTTCATGGAGAAATATTAGTGGGTATTTTCTTTTCTTGGTTTCTTTAGTAATATGCTTTAAAAACAAAAACAGTGGCCAGACATGGTGGTGTACTCCTGTAATCCCAGAGCTCAGGAGGCTGAGGCAGGAGGATCACCATGAGTTCAAGGGTAGCCTGGGCTACATAGTGAGTTCAAGACCAGACTGAACTACATAGTGAGACCCTCTCTTAAAAAAATAAAAGTGAGACCACTATTCTACACTTAAATTCTTTGAGCTCCACATTATATATGTCACATATTAGTGAGATAATATGTCACATATCTTTCTGTGTGTTTTACTCAACATAAAGAATTAATACTTAATAACTATTGATTTATAAGTCATTTGCACTTACACTAATGCCATAAAATAAAGAGTTTCCTTTCAGATCTAAAGTAACAAGCACTTGTTGAGTATTGTTCATTCACTTATTCATTCATTCATTTCATTTATTGAGTTATTTAATATTTGTCTAGGATTTAATGAAGACATACTATAAACAGTTGCTATAATTACCTGACATAAATTTGTAATTTTTATTAACATTAGGAAATTTTAGATTGACTTTTTAAGATCTTCCTCCTTTAAAGCATAGTTGTTCTAACATCAATCACCCCAAATCACCACCTAAGCTATAGAGGATAGAAAACATTATCCAAGTAGTTGATGGTGATAATGTACAGAATTATCTTGACCTTTTCCTTGCCCCTTTCAAATTTATTAAAGCAATCTCATTGTTACAAAAGCATGAATTTCTTGAGTTTCTAGAGAAAAGAAAATTTCAGTGTATTCTGGGGTTAAATATATTACAATCTAATCTATTACAGGTTCTAGCACTCTGCATCTTCTATTTTGTGATACTATTTCATGAATTTATTACACATTTATGGAGACCTACTTTCTGATAGCACAGAACAATGAACTGGTTAATAAAAACTAACCATTGCAAAATAGGTACTGGTCTCATGTAACTGATTCAGTGCTTTACATATATTAACACAATTATGTATTGATGAGGAAAATATGCTACTAAAAACACTCCCAATTTTGCAGTTGAGCACAATGAATCATAGAGAATAAAGTAACTTAATGACAATTATGGCTATTAAAGGTGAACTTAATAGACTCAAGCAAGCAGACACCAGACTCTGTTCATTTCTAGGTATTCTAATGATTACAAAATTTTAGAGATTTGAATAGTAAAATTAATCCTAATTGTTATGAATGATATGAAAGACGAATATTGGATGATAATAGAATGATGTTGGATAGTTACATATCAATAACACTCAAATCAAATCTTACGTTACATAAGCTTATTATTCCTTGTTTGTTATTCTACATTCTTGGCCTCAAGTAAGTGTCACATTTTGCTTAACATGCTTTACTCACCAGAGCGGCTTTAGGTTTACAGCAATATTGAGTAAATGATACAAAGATTTTTCTTATATTTCCTGCCAACTATACGTGCATCAGCTCCCCTATTCTAAACATCCCCCAGCATGGGAGTACGTGTGTTAAAACTGCTGCATGTTCATTACCCATCATCATTACTCAGTCTGTCATCTAGAATAGAGCCAATTCTTAGTGTTGTTATACTCTTTGGGTTTGAATAAGTGTACACTGCCATGTGCTGTCATGTTCATATTGTTCACAGTCCTAAAAAAATCCTTTGTATTCTAACTATCCATCCCTCCCAAATCTTGAACATTCACCACTTTCTTGTTAAAATTTAAGAGTTCACGTATTTTGGATAACAGGTCTTTATTAGATATGTCTCTTAAAATATTTTACTCAGTCTATATCTTGTCTTTTAATTCTCTAGGCAATAGCATTCCTATATCAGAGGTTTTGAACATTAATTGAATCCTGCTTATCCATTCTTCCTTTCATGAATCATAAATTTGGTTCCACAGCTAAAAGGTCATTGCCAAACCCAAGGCTGTGTAGTTTTCCCCCATGTGATAGTAGGAGATTTTGCATTTTGGATGATTTGATTTACGATGAAGTCATCCTGTATAGAACTGGCAGTTATAAACAGTGTCAGTGTGTAGGTTCTTTTTTTTTTTTTAATTTTGATGTCCCGCTTTTGTAGCCCCATTCGTTAAAAATGACTTTGGTCTATCGCATTGTTGTTGCTTCTTGATCAAAGAACAATCAACTATAACTATGTAAATCTGTTTCAGGGCTCTTTCTCCCATTCCACTCATAAATTTGCCTCTTATTTCACCAATGTCACGTTGTCACGTTAATGTCATTGTACAGTATGCGTTAAAGTCAGGTATTTGCAGCTCCCCGGCATTGTTCTTCTCTGACATTTTGTTGTATTAGTGGTGTAGCAAGTTATTCTTCATCCAGTTTAGGCAGTTTCATCCTTAATATTGTAATTATGTTGTCAATAGTCACAGAAGAAATTGCTAGATTTTTAATGGATTTTCATTCATTTTATGGCTAATATTGGGAATAACTGACATCTTGAAAATACTCATCCATGACCACTGAATATCAGTTTTTAATTCTGTTTAGCAGAATTGTGTAACTTTCCCAAAGTAGATTTCAATTTATATTTTGTTATGCATTTATACATAAGTATATTATTTTTGAGGTGCTAATGTAAGTGATATTGTCTTTTCAATTTCAACTTCCATTTGTTCATTAGAAAAGTGAATGACTGTTGTGTACTAACTTTGTAAGATAGAGCTTACATTATTATAAATTCAAATTAATTCCAACAGTTTCCTTGCAGATCCTTTTGGATTATATCCATAGATGATTTTTCTCATTACTTTCTTATCACTGGGACAAAACAACCAGCACCCTCAGCATAAAGGAAGAGAGGTTTACTTTAGCTCACATTTAACATTCACAGTGGCTGGCTCCAAAGAGAAACAGGCTTTATGCAGGGAATAAGGAAGAAAATGGTGCTCTCCCTAAGGCACTCAGGAAGCAGAAAGGGAAAGAAAGAAGCTTGGACAACAATATACCTTTCCAAGCTGGGCACAGTGGTGCATATCTATAATCCCAGGACACAGGAAGCTGAAGCAGGAGGATTGCTGGGAGTTCCAGGCTACTAGCCTGCACTACACAGTGAGTTCAAGGCCAGCCTGAACTACATATCTCATATATATATATATATATATATATATGAGAGAGAGATTTCCAGATCATGCTCCCATTGACTCACCTTGACTAAGACCTACTTCCTAACAACAAATTCAGCTGTAAATTCATCAATGTATTCATCTCCTGGTTAGTATATCACCCTCATGATTGCAACCATCTTCTACACACTTGACAATTCTGGGAGACATTTTATGTCTAAACCACAACAAAGATCATGATATCTGCCAACAAAACTTTATTTTTCTACCCAATCTATATTTCTTTTCATTCCTTTTCTTGTCTTATAGCATTAGCTAGGACTTTAAATAGGATGTTGACAAGCAGTATTAAGATGGTAAACATTACATTGTTTCTCTTGCTTGAGAAACTCAAAGGGTGAATAAGGACCAAAGTGGGTGATAAATATTGGCAAGTAGGAAAAATGTGTTCAAATGGAAAGGGGACAAGGCATGGCTGGGGACAAAGGGAAGGGGGGAATAGGAATAAAAATTTAAAGGAATGGAAAGAAAACAATAGGAACAAAGCTTAGTAAAAAGAGAGAGGAAGAAGGATTGAAGAGAATGGAGGGAAATGAGAAAAACAGAATTTAGATGTGTTATGTACAGGTACAAATTTCCTATGATGAATGTGGTCATTATGCATGTCAAAGAGTACCAATAAAATAAATTTTTAAAAAATTACAGACTTTCTTTGTTCTTAATTTAGAGGAAAACCTTAGAGGTTCCCACAATTAAGCATGATGAAATCTGTGGGTATTTTGAGGATGTTTTCCATCAAGTTTAAGGAATTTCCTTTCATACCTAATTATCTGAGCACAATTTTCAAATTATTAATTTTTAAAGCAGATTTTTTAAACAGGTTGTAGTGGTTAACAGAGTAATTACTTTCATTTAGCATTCTTGGAGTTTTTTTATATAATACTAATGATTTATTATTCTATGAGATTTAAAATAAAAAATTCTAAATTCAAATAATATATCATATAAATGCTGCTAAAATTTTTAATGTGAACGTCAATTTGAAAATAATACTGTTGGAATTAGAAATCTTAGACGAATGTGTATTATGTCCCATTCATTTCATTATCTTTTAATAGAGATGTGACATTTTCTCAAAAATATTTTGATCAGTATTTTTATTCTAAGTATTAAATTAAGGTTGGGTGCTATACTAGATTAATCTCAAATTTTCAGTATTTTAGAATGATAAATTTATTCCTTGCCCCTGGCAAAGTCTATTATGACTTCTCAGGCAGCTCTTCTGAGTGACTCTGCTACAAGCTCTAATAAAGAACAACTGCTGTTTCATCTTGGCACATTCCAATCAGGAATCTTCTTCCACACTTGTTTTTTGGGGTTTGAGGTTTGCATGTAATGTGTCTAGGAAACGAGAAAAGAAATACAACAACAAAAATGGTTCATTGAAGATATATTTGAACTATGTCTGAAAGTGACTAGTAGTTCCCTCTCTATTAACATTAATTTGAATCATTTCCATGGAGTTGCAAACTACAAAGGAAGTGACAACATGTGATTAGTTTTGTTGATTAGAGAGAAGATGATTTGAATGATTTGGTAGAGTATGCTTACCAAATAAGATCAATGGTGATTTATTTTGGTAAATTTGTTAGATTAATTGAATATGTTTTTATAAATTAGCATGTAGTATGACAATGAAAATGTACTCCTTCATTTGCAATGCTTGATCATTTTATTTTTTATTTGATTTTGTTAACTCCAACATCAAGTTTAATGTTGCAACATATCAAAGCTATTCAGTCTCTTTTCTTTCTAAATTAAAATACATAAAAGTTCTCTATGATGTTTCTCCTCATGATTTGAACAGATTTTATGAACATTTGTTTTTCGCTAGTATTTGAGGAATCCACATTAAAATATCTTTCAAAAACAATCAAATGTTTCTTTAATATAAATTGTAGCAATATTTTTCTTGTGTCAGTTACTATGGAATTACACTGGTATTAATTGAAGCTGCCCTGACTCAGAACATTTAATAAAGAACGCTATACTCTGGTTCAGGCCACAAGTTTGTTACTAAGGTGGCATGGAAGCCCTAATTCCTGCCAGAGTGATGAGAAAGAAAAATCTACCCTTACACTGCGTATGTTGATAGCAATGGGCTTTGTATCCCATCACATCATTTTTTTCTTCATGCAAAATATAAAACTTCCTTATTATCTCCAATGTTTTAAAAATATATGTTATACTTGCTGCTCTGTGTTTATCTGTTCAGGCAAATATATAACTTCAGGCCTAAGAATGTACTTAAAGTCTTCCTACTGTCATGATCAAATTGAAAACTGGTCCTTGTCTATTAAACTTTATAGTTGTCTCCATAGAGTTTGATTAAGTCCAATAGCAAACATTTTCACATTGCTAAATTAAATCTAACCAATTTGTATATAATACAATGTCATGATAGCATAGTAATTTTTAAAAGTACAGATTGATGAAAATGAATCACTTTTTTGTTTTAAAATAAGGAAAAAAAAACCCAGAAGCCTATTTTATTTATTTATTTATTATTTTATCTTTTAATTTTCCCTAGTTAATATCACAGTATATCAGATCTCTATGATAAGAGTATTGAAAGATCAATAATTTCATTTTTTCTTAAATAAAGAAAGCCTAACAATTCAGCAGATTCACTATGAGGATATGGTAGTGAGGAGTTTCTCTCAAGCAAAATATTACTGAAATTTATTGTTATATCCACATTAACAGCAATCTGTCATGTCTGTTGATTTTCATTTCTCTAGGGTTACAAGCATTAAAATGTATTTCAACAAGTTGAAAAATTTTACAATTCTATAGATTCTGGAGATTGCAAATGATGCTAAGTATAATGATAGTGTAAATTTGAAACCTGCTGTTTGGTAATATTTTCCACTTTTCCTTAAACCCACACATATTAAGATTTGTGTTGAGCATTATTGTGTTGAACACAGCAGTGGTGATGGCAAAACAATTAAGAAAAATATTGGCATAGAATCTCAGCATTGTCCTTTAAGTTTAAAGTATTTAATGTTGCCGTAAATGGACTTTTGTATGTGTGTGTATTCATATATGTGTGTGTGAACAAAATGTTTTAGATTGTATAGGTGAAATTTCTCCTGATAATATTGAAGAATCTTGATAGTTTTCAAATATGTATGTTCTGGAGGTTATCAGAATGTAACACAATGTTGTCAGAATGTAATATGACAATGTAACACATTGTTAATACATACATATGCTTTTTTGCTGACGTGATAATTGAACCAAGGCTTTATTGAGCTAGACATGCACTATACACTGAGCAAAACTCTCAGTGCTATTAATATACTTTTTAAAGATTTTACATAGATCATTTCTATATATATTGAATGTGTGAAATTTAGAACTGTACAATAGTTTTATTATATGTTCTAATCATGCATAATGTCGTGATTGCAGTATAAGTGACATTATGCCATTGGAAGCATCTCTCTTTAAATCAGAACAACAGGAAAATCATTTTATGTTTTAGTAGTTACTGATATTCATTCCAACACTACTTTAATATGATTATGTTATCCAGTTATTTGACAGAATTTTAGAAAACTTTTTATTATCCCACTAATACAAACCAATGGGGGATTTTCTTGCCTGAGTATAAATTTTAATTTAAAAAATTCAAACAGGTCACTTTTGCCTATTCATGAAAAGATATTGAAATCTGAGGAAATAAATGATTACAAATATAGCTTTTAATCTCTATAAATATTTGATTGTTTTGATAGTCAAAACAATATTTTCTAACTCTATAAAGTCTAGATCTAGGTTGAATTAGAGAATTAAATAAAAAGTATTTGAAAGACAGCAGCAAATGTCCTCTAAGCCTGTCATAATTTCAGTAGGTTAAATGAATATACCAGGAATAGCATAACACCAACAGATAATATTTTATTTAAAATAAATACAAATGACACTTCTATACATATAGAGACCACTCTTTTGTAATAGTACCTCCTCTACAAATTTTTCAACACAGGAGTCTAAAACTTATAAGGTAATTTTCACACCTAACTCATTCCCATTGTATACTCAGGAGCTTTTTTTTGTTTTTGTTTTTGTTTTTGTTTTACTTTTTTATTAGTACATGTTTTCAGCACATAATGTTTCCCTTCCTTGTACGGAGTTGGTACATGTACGTAGCATATCTTAACTTCTTTTTCTTTTTCATTCCTTCTACATCTTGATTTCTTTTCCCTTTGAGAAAGATGTATCTCTCCATTTCTTATTATCTTTCTTTCATTTTGTGTCTATTTATAATTTGGATTTTAGGGGGTAACAATATTTTACTTCACAGGAGGAGCCCTCGAAGCCTATTCTTATCCAGAACTCTTGCTGTGGTTTACAGAAAAGGAAAGATAGATTTCACTCTAGAAGAGCAATGCAGGAGGAAGGTGATTATGATGAAAAACTACATGAGTGAGGAGAAATTGTGGATGCCGAAATAATGGAGATATGTATCTTTTATTTTCATGTAGTATTCTAAGCTTTGCAAGATGTTGAGGGACTAATTTATAGACTAAGGGGCTTGCAGGATACACCAGTCATTGTGGCTTTGAGAAAGAAAGATGTGATGCTACTTACAGTATTTACCATCAAAAATATTTTGTTTCATTTTTCCTCTTTTCCTTTCTTCCTAACATTTACTAAATTATAAAATGTCACTATATGACATGCATATCCACATATATACAGTTCATTCCAAGGGAACACATACAGCTACAATACTACCATGTCTAAGCTCTCAAGTTAAAATGTCAGATTAAACAAGATGTCCATGTTGATTTAGGAAAATGTAATATATACATCGGGCTTCTCAAAATTTTGTGGTCACCTTGCACACAAATAGATCTCAATTCTAAGTGACTCTTGTATTTGAAATCACTTAGTCACTGCCAAGTGGAATCATTCATTCAAGAGGAGGATGTTTAAAAACAGGAAATAGAGAACATCTTCAGAATAACTATGTGATATGAGTGACAGGGTACAAAGGAAAGTATTTGTCTATAAGAGCTGTCACTGGCACAACTCTTAGTGATTTGAGAATCTTTCAAACTGTAATGTTTTGCAGAATGTGCAATTATTGTTAATTGTTAAAAATTCATTGTCATTGGTTGAATTACTTCAATATCTATATGCAGAAGATTTATGCTTGAATTAATTAGAATTTTCTACATCTTTTATCCTTGTGCCTTCTTTCCATTGGTTTATATAGAAATGTGTGTCATTTTCCTTTGTAAACTATGTAAATGTATTCCTTAGTCTTTCATATAAGGAAGGAGGAATGCCAGGTGAATCTTTCTTTCTTCCCAGGGAAACACACATGGAGTGGCTTACTCAATGACATATTTTATATACATTCAAAGAAACAAGAAAAGGAAAACAGAAACCAGAAATAATAGACTTTGTTTCTATAGGGCTTTGAAACCATGTTAATTCCAACATTTTTTTTGTGTCAAATATTTCCTATTTCTAAAGCTAAAATTTAGAGAATGGAATTATTATTATTCACAATCAGCTAAGTCATTAACATATTTTTAAGAATACATACAAGTAGATCAGCTAATGTAGGAAATGCATATGAAACAATTGGACAGAACTTTATCAAGAGGTCTCCACACTAAATTTATGAACATTTGTTTGGTTTTTCTAACATTGTAGAAGACAAAAAATATTAAATGTATCTACCCATGAACAAAGATATGTGGTAAGACACATAAAGAAAGGCTAAAGATGATGTGGAGTTTTTATAAAATGGAGTAATATTCAGCCATAAACAATGAGAAACTAGAGACATTTATAACTAAATGGATGCACATTGAGGCCATATTCTTAAGGGAAATAAATAGGGCACATATGTGTAAATACCGAATAGTTTCTCTGGTGAGAGAAACTAAAAGTATAAACAAGAATCAAAATGTATAATTGATAATGTGAAATAGGAAGAAAAGTTGTAAAGAGATGGGGAAGTGGGAAGGGTAGGGGGGAGGGAAAGAAGGGAAAGGCAAAAATATGAGAAAAGGAAAAAATGGAAACAAAGTCTCTGTAAATAGGGAAGAGTGGAGGAGTTGAAAGGAGGGCAGAGGAATGGGGAAAAAATAAGAACCAAGTTATAGCATGTAAAAGCACAAGGTCCCAATGATGAATTTAACTATATTATATACCTAAAATGTACCAATAAATTTACTGGGAAAAAAAAAACCCAGATCTTATCACAGACAATGGAAGCCAGAAGACAATAAAGCAATGCCTTTAAAGTTTAAAGGGAAAAAAAAGAAAGGCAAGTATGAACAACACCTTAAAATAGTCATTAAGTAACTTCATATGAGTAAATGTTATTGATAGACATTGGAGATATAAGCATAAATACATATATATAATGAAAAGTAATATATGAAAATTATTCTGATTAATGTGGTGTTTCCAGGTCACTCTTTCTGCTATCTGAGTCAAAGCTCCTGTTGAAATAATAGAAATCACATCTCACGAACTCTGTAATTTCAGCCTCCCTAATCTTCATCCAGTGCACCTGGTTCATTGTCTCAATTTACTTAACCAATTTCAACAAGCTAGAGTTACAGCCTTAACTGGCTGCTGGCCAAAAGTAAACAAAGAGAAGAATGAGCTAGTCACTACATCCAACCTTCCCAACACAACAATGGATTAAAAAATTAATCACTTTAGATGTTTTTAAATGTGCTGTTTCATTTTCAATATATTGTATTTGAGGATTTTTTTTTTAACTTTCTATTTCCAAACAATTATTTTTAAAGTTTTATTTTTTGAGTTCTGTGAAGTTTAACATAAAGTGATTTTAACTGATATCATAAATTCTGCATTATAGGGCTAATTGATAAGCTCAGATTTTGCTACAATAAACATTCTTGCTGGAGTCTTGGATTATGTGCAAGAAAAATATATATATACATATTCTGATAGCTGTATTAAAAAGATAAATGTATCTGTAGAAACTTATATAGGAAGTTTTAGGTATTTTGGTCCATATGAGGCTTGATTACAAAATATGTAAATCTTTTGTTATTATTAATACTAACACCTGTCCAAACCATGTGGTACTCAGAAAGAAAATGTATGTATTAGTTGTAATTTAGATGAGTTTTTAACAACTTATCTTGAGTACAGCAGAATCAGGTTCTGAGACATAATATTAGAAATAAAACCTGGATATTCTCTTTCTAGGGTGTGCCCTTAGACTTACCATTTTAAAAATCACTTAAATTAAATCAAATCATTTAATTTATATGAACTTCAGCTTTGTAAAGTTTAATATGGGGATAAATGAAGAATCTGTCTTATTGCATCATGAAAATGAAATCATGTATATTTAGTAATTTTGTTGGAGTGTTCCACCCATCAAGTTGAGTTGTACTTCTTAGTGGCAGTAGTTTTATTAGCTTCATTTTCTTTGGTGAATCACTCCCGTTGCTGTCAGCCACTCTAGCCTCTAAGTCTAGTTCTGTGGCTTTATGGTGCACATAGCTATGTAGGGTATTGTGGGTATGAGGTATAAACACATTTAAAAATTCCGTGGCAATGAGTAAGCTTTGAAGAAAGGTTGGTGATATAGCCATGTTCATGCACATGCTTATAGAAGAACCATTCATAATAACTTAGCTGTGATAACTGTCTGGTTTCTTATAAACAGATAAATGAATAAAGAAAATATGGTATATATACATATATATACATACATACAATGGAATATCACTCAGTCATAAATAAAACAAAATTCACGTTCTTTGGAAAAAAATTAGAGAAAAGCACACTAAGTGAAACTACATGGACTCAGAAAATTAAATATCACATGATTTATCTTACCCAAGAACACCAAAAAACTTATAAATTATTAAATAAATAAGTTCAATAAGAAGAGAGGACAGAAAAATGAGAAAGTAGATTTCTGAAGATAGGGAATGAGAAATGAGAGCGAGAAAAAGGGAAGAGAGGAGTAAGTAAGAAGTTGATTAAGATATGTTAAATGGAGGTAGCTACTTCTCAAAAAAAACATCATCATGTAATATTAATATGTACTAATAAAATATATAAATAAAATTTTGGGAATTGAATCACTGGAAGTCAATCTCATTTATATTCAGTTCCTTTTTCCTTAAAATCCTGTTAACAATACCTGCCTTCTGAGGTTCTTACTGAAATGAAATCAGATTATATATTTATGTACAGAACATTGTAAAGTATGATCAAATAAGAATAATTTAATTATATTGTAGATAAATGTTGTAACTAAAAGCTTAAAGTAAATTTTTTCCTGTTTGCCACATTTCTGAATGTACATTTGAGAAAAACAATGAAATGTCGCATTTTGTATTTGTTTTGATTTTTTTAATGTACTGATTTTGTTATTCAAATAAAAGCTAACTTAGAAGTCCAATATAAAACAATATAGGAAAAAGAGCAGCTCTATTGAAGTATTGCAGAATGAAAGATCTCTTTGCTAGACTCATTCTCCCCCATCAAAATGCCCTTGAAGCATCTCATGGACAACAATTGGAAAAGTGATGATCAGAACCAATCCTCTCCTTTCACACAAGGATTCAGAAAAAAGGGATTGACCTTATCAAAGTTAGAGAAGCTTTTAAAGACAGAGCAGGCATAAACCCAAGGTCTGAGACTTCCTGGCTACACTGTTCAAAAGTACAATGAATGAGCATGAAGCTGGAGCTGATAGTGATATGATGATGTATGATTCTTACACAAGTCCTTGGTGGCCAGTGGCATTTATTTTGCTGTTGTAATGGCGACGGACTCTTAATCTACCATTTGCTTTGCTCCACTCATTTCTTTCATGGTTGCAATTTATTGAGTGGTTGTTATTTGATTTTTATTTTCTGAAATCCAATTTTAATTCCTGTTTTGAATTAATACTAGAATACTCGGCAAAATCAACTGAAAATAAAAGTTTCAATTGTTGCCATTGTAAACGATCACTGAGTCAAAATAACGTAATATACTTTTCTAACTCTATTTCTCTATCTCTTTGACTATGATTTAAAAATATACTCTCTCATGAAAGATCTGGTAAAACTACTTCATAATGCTTTTGGTAACACTATGTTGACTTTAAAAGCTTTCTTTGGCATCATAATCAAATGAGAAAGCATTTTTCTACTGTTTAAGCAATTGGCTTGACTACTCTGTTAGCATGATTTGATATGTGTTTTTCTCAAAAAAACTTCAAAAAGTAAAGGACATAATTATCAAGTATTTTACAGAATGGTAGTAAAAATAAACTTAACTATTAGTGTCTATTTTTATTTTTTCCAACAAAAATAAAATGTGAAATCTGGGGGTAATAAGAATTGGAAGGAAATGTATCAGGATGAGAAGTGTCAAATATGGGCTTCCTTAATGATAGAGATGTAATTGTTTGGTATTGGCAGATAAAGAAAGGTGAGGAATTTGAAGAGTTCTGAGCTGGGGCGTACAAACTATATTTTGATTATTTCTGTTGAAATGTTGATGGGTCTTTCCTGAAGTTCCTAAAAGGTATGATAAAGTCATTTTCTGATTTTATTTTCCTGAGCAAGAATTCCCCAGAGTAATAAAGTCATGAGGGTACACAGAATAGAAGGGCAAAATCACATTAGATAAGATTGTATATGCCACGGATATGGCCATTTCCACTTTCAGATAATTGGCAGGCAAGGGAGATAGAGGGAGAAAAATAAAATAAAAATTATATACACTTGAAAACTTAAAATGTGTAAGAATTATCATTTTTTAACATACAGTCAGGTTGTGTGATTTGTTTTAGAACTTTCCCCAGGTTTATTCAAATGTTCTACTGAATTGTTTGAAAATCTGTGTTTTGGAACCTCAGAATTACTTCTTCAATGGCATTCTCATTGTCTCAAGAGTTAATGACATTTTCACAGACAATTTACATCACGTTCCTTGAAGTACCCCAGGGTGCCTTTGCCTGAAGCTGAAAGTACCAGAAAAAGAGTCCACTGAGAAATTTGTCCTTAATCTCAGTAGCTGCTCCATTGACTGCACATATTCCGTATCTAATCTTTTCTCCCCTTAACTTATTCTTTCATTTATTCAACATATAGCACATAGTTCCTAGTATGGACAAACTATAGCAGGGCAATGAATGGGAACCAAAACAAGAAAGAGTAAAACAGTCCAGAAGCCACATATCCAACTCATTGGGATGAAAGTCAAGGAACAGTTGGCATTGCATTATCAGTGAATAATCCTGGGAAAAACACAGAAGAGTCCAAAAGAGCATAACATAAACCTGACCTAGTGTAATCAAAAACAGGTTAGGAAAGATTTCTCGAAGAACTGAAGTTTAAACTTTAAATTGCGTAAGTATGGTTTAGACAGATAAAATGGCCATGGAAAGGAAAAGGTAGAGAGAATGTAAGAAACAGAAAAAGCATTCATTTAGTCATTAACTTAAGATTTATTTTTACTATATTGTGTCTCAGGCACTGTAAAATGCAGTAGTTAAAAAAGGCACGCCTGCTGTCACAAAATGAGAGAGTTGCATCAGGTTTGCAGTTCTAAGACAGGAAGAAACATAGTTTTGGATCTGGAAAAGTATGTCTTGGTTAAGAAACAACATAAGAGAAACAGTTGCAAATGAGGCTGCAAAGATGGACAAGTTTAGATTATCCACTCTTTTTCCATGGTTTGGCAAAGAATTCAGACTTAAACATAACAGAAAGGCAAATCATTATAAGAATTTTAAGAAAATATAGAGCTGGTTTCTGTGCTAATTATGTGTCTGCCTAAAGTACACTCAAGGCAAAAACTCCTTAACATTGATCTGGGGAATAATTTTGGGCTATAACCCCACAGGCAGCAAACAAAAATTGACAAATGGGTTTATATCAAACTAAAGTCTTTTGCACAGGAAAGGAATCAATCAGCCGAGTCCAGAGAAAAACTATAGATTGAGAGAGTATATTTAAAAAGTACATCTGATAAGGATTGAATAACAAATATGTAAGGAAGTCAACTCAACAGCAAGAGAATAAATAGTATGATTAAAAATGAGGAAAACACCTGAATAGATGGTTCTGAAAGACATGCAACTATGAAAAAAATTATGCCCAATATCATTAAACTTAGGGAGATGCAAATTATAACTATAATGAGATATCACCCTACTCTTATTAGGATAACTATAATCCAAGAGAAAAAAGGTAAAAAGTCTTGGCAAGAATGTGGAGAAAAGAGAACTCTTGTAATTTTGTCTTAGCAATGTAAACTGATTCATCCACTATAGAAAACTATGAGGTTTCCTAAAAAAATTAAAATAGAACATCTTTATTATCCAGCCATCCAATTAATCACTTTATATTTAAAGTATATGAGATCAGTGTGTGTGGAAGATATATACCCTCATGTTCATTACAGTGTTAGTCACCGTAGCCACCAAAGAGAATCAACTTCTATAACCATCAATGGTTTGAGAAAGAAAATGTAATGTTCTATGAAATATTATTCAGCCTTTAAGAATAAAGCAATTTTGTTCTTTGTAACAGTATGTATATGGGTGGAGGACATTTTGTTAAGTGCAATATGCTAGGGATAGAAAGACAAATAATGCCAAGTTGCACTTATAAGTGGAAACTGAAACGCTGAACTCAGAAAAGCACAGCAAAATTGTGTTTAACAGAGTTGAGGATTTGAAAGTTAAGATATGTTGGTCAAGGAATATAACATTTTAGTCACACAGGAGAGAAAAGTTCAGGAGGTCTATTGTACATAGTGGTGATTACAGGTACTAATATATTGTATATTTGAATTTAAAAAAATAATATTGTTGGGGCATTGAAAAATTTCAAAACAGCATTGATGGTCACACAATTTATGAGAGTAATTAATGCTATTAAACTTTACATTTTAAAATTATTAAAGTTGTTTTGTTTTGATTTGGTACTGGGCATCAAACTCAGGACCTTGCACTTACCAGGCAGACACGATGGCACTGAGGTAAATTCCTGGCCCAAAGATGTATATTTTGACACAAAAATATTTTTTAAAAAAGACTGTTCTGGGGAAAATGTAGTATAGTTAAATAGATTCAGCAACCAATTTGAACAATACTTCCAACATCCAAAATGTCAGCAATTAAATAAAAGTCATATTGTTATAATCAATGTGAAAACAATATTACATGACTCCATAATGATATAAATAAATAATAGAATAAAAAATAAATGAGGAAGGGATCAATTTTATTACAGAATACTTTTGAAACTATATCTCTGTCAATGTACTCTCCAACAAGTAGAATGTATCTTTTTATGGCAACAGATAAAATCCCTGAGCACACATTAGTCTAAATGCCTAACTTATAAAATAAAGAATGAGACACGGGAAGTCTACTGAATTTACTGTGGAAATATATGGCAAATACTACCATAAAGAAGGTAATTTCATTGAACATTATCAGTGATATCATTTTGACCTCGTATATCTTCTGATTGGAAGTGACAGAAAGAACAAATCAAAAATGTTACTCTAAAAAGAAAAAAAATGCATAAATCCAGCATGAGAATTATTCTACAAGTTACTTTTTAGTACTATAAAATATTCTTCAAGCCTCTCAGAGCCATTAAAAACAAAAACATGAAAATTTTTCATGGAGAGTTGGAGTGTGGGGATACATGATCACAAATAAGATCATAACAAGGAATACTATAAAGATCATATTTTTTAAAAATGGTGAAATTCAAATAATGTCTGGAGTATAGTCGATGGTAATATACCTGTGTTAGTTTCTAAGTTTTGATACATAAAATGTTAATAATGAGGGAATCATGAGAGTTATTCAGAGATACTGAATTAACTTTGAAACTTTGCTGTAAATCTAAAGTTATTTTTTTAAAAGCTTTAAATAATAAATATAATACATCTTCACACCTGTCAAGGCCTATAGGATAGTATACCTCAGCCACGGTCATGTCTTTGCTTAGCTACTAAGTGTTCATGAAGAGATCTTCACACTCTGCAAATTAATTACATTTTAACAGATACAAGTTTTGAAAATGTTAGTTGTATTTTTTTCCTCCAGTAGGCCAGGAAACACTTCAAAAATAATCTTTGACGTGGTTTAGGTTTTTGCATCTGTGTAGAATAACTGCCACAAAAATAATACTTTTGAAAAAGTAAATGAAAGTAAGCACACTGTCAGAGAACCACTAAAGGACAGAGACAACATTACAGCTGAGAAATAAGTACTAAATAAACATATTAATTTTTGTAAATCTCCAGATATCAGAAATAAATATTAAAGATTACAAAAAATTACTTTTATATGTGAAAAATATTCACAATAATTTATTTCTTGGTGACTTTTAAGATGTAGTTACTTGGGGAAAGTTTATAACAATAGGACCGGAACTACACAGCATGACTATGTGCAACTATCTTCTGACTTGTTTCTAATACATTTCTTTTCACTGAGACCTACATGACATCGCTTGCATGGCTCAGTAATAAGCTGAAAGCTTGTGGTATTCCATAGCATAGCTGTTTCCAGAAAGCACTCCTGATTGGTCAAAAGTAGTAGGAAAATACAACATACTGCCAAAGTTTTGCATCCTTTCATGAAACTCTTCCTGAGCAGAAGGTATTCAAAGTCTCTTCTACTTGGGAATTCTGCATTATTTTATGCTCATTATAATCAAACTTAATTTGATGTATTCAGAGACCACTACAGGGACAGAAGGTGGGCAAGTCCTTTGCCTAATACTCATCAGAGCCAGGATTTGTGAATTCTTTTGAGAGAATCAGGGTTTTAAAAGTCAGTTTTGCTGAAAAACAGCAATTGTTCACTCGGCCCTACACAAGCCCAATATGTAACTGAAAACAGAACAAAGCTTAACCTTCATTTTGTAATCTTTGTTATCTTAAAACTTTAGGTCAAATTCCTTCTCAGCTTTATATACAGGTACATTAATAATTTTGGGAGAATTTGTTCAAAAGTTGATAAAATGAGTTTTATAAACCTTAAATTTACATAATCTCATCTCCCTGGAATATTAGGGACAGCAAGATAATGGAATTATAGGAGAATTGAAATGCTCCTGGAAGTGTCCAACCATTGTCCAAATCCTGTGTTTACCTCAATTCCAAAGAAAACAGAATCTGGTATGACTGAAACCAAAACAGACAGAGCTAATTATTTCATGGCAACAGAAGCACCTTTCCAGCCATGAATATTCCCGCTATGGGCATCAAATTTCCCTTTTAGTCACAAGGATTCAACTTGCTATAGAAAACCAGGACTGAGATGATAATAATAGACCAGATCTTGGCCCACCTCAGCCAGTGCTTCAGAACTAGCATGCCCATACTTATGGTTGAGCCAGTGTGATCCCCTTCACCAGAGTGTGAAGCTCATCCAGCTACTCAAGCTGGAGTCTTTTTTCTGTCCTCTCTTACTTTACAGTTAAAGCTTTCTTTTCTGTAATTTCATGCTTTAATTTTAATTTTCCACAGCATGCAGCAACAACTTCATTGAATTTATATTATTTGTAATTTCCCTATATATTTCCAGAGCAACAAAGTTTCTGAATTTTAAGAAGTGTAGTCTCTGGCTTTTGCCCTTATTTTAGTCTATCTATTTAATTTATATGTAATGCTTAATGACTCTGGTGTGAAATTATTATTTCATCTTCACTCAATTCTTTATGAACGTGTTGAATAGCACAACTGTCTTTCAGGAGAGCTCAGTCTGGAAAACGAATTTTACAAACCATAAAAGGTATCTCAAATTCTGTTTTCCATCTAACATGAACTGAATAAGCTCTAATTCTTTCTTACATTTTTCTCCAGGGTGCAGTGGAAACTTTCCTCTGCACGGAAGATTGCTGGCTAAACTGCTTTCTCTACCAATCATCTCGCCACCACTCATAACTGCAAATGTAAGTGATGCTACATTGCAACTGATTCGAAGATTCAGTTTATTTTATATTTTGTGCCCAGTACAATGTTTATAATTAAGTAAAATCACAATTGTTTTCTTTGACTTTTTTGCTAGGGTAATATATAAACAGAAACCCACTTAAACAAAAAAGTTCAAATTATAAGAAAAGTGTTTTTCTAATGCTATTATTTTCCACTGTATGTGATCTTGTCATTATTTTCTGTTATAAATTCTAAGACACCTTTATTAGACTTTTTTCAAAATGGATTTAGTAGCTCTTAATATTTCATTTTCAGATCTATGATTTATATGAATTTTCAAGTCTGTATTAATTGGGGTTCTTCAGAGAAACAGAAGCAATGGGAAATAACATTCTAACTTGTCAAATATACATATTGGAGATTTATTATATGAAAAGACTTGTGCAAGTAGAGGGCCCAGGGAGTTACACAACCAGCCATCAATAGTGTGGAAAGCCAGCATTGTAATTCAGTTCAAGTTCAAAGGCTTACAACAAGGAGAGCATAGGATGAATTTCATAAGTCAAGTAGGCAAGTGAATTTGTCCTTTTCTCACCTTTTCCTATGTAGAGGCCCTCAAAGGATTTGATGATGTCCACACTCACCTATAAGAGTATTATTCTTTACTTAACCTGCTATTGTAAATGGTAATCTTTTCCAGAGACACACACAGGAAATAATGTCTTCCTGGCTATTTGGATATCTTTTAGCCCATCATTTTGGCCAAAATAACATTAGCCCAGGCTTAGTTCGTTATTATTTAATTTTGACATTGTTTAGTATGTCTCTTGAACAAAAGTAAAAATCTTGCATATTCATGATGTCCCATTATGTTTTGAGGATACTCAGTGAGTACAGTAAAAAGCTGAGAAATAAAACTTTAGTTGCTTGAAATTAAGCAAGCTAACTATTGCCCTTAACTTTTAGATGGATGACGATTTCACGTCAGAAATTTCCATTGTGGCTATGCCATTTAACTCTACATCTTTATGTATCTATTCATTATATAATGTGTACAAATGTAGTTTATACTAGTTAGACACTCTTAAATTTCAGTTCTTCACAATCTTATTACTCAGGAGACTAAGATATATATCTAATCAAGTGAGCAATTCATAATAGATGAATTGTTCTCCAACATTATTATTTACCATAATATGATTACCATAATTCCCTATGAAATTAAATATTCCATTAAAAGTTTTGCTGAAGTTTGTGTACAACACCACTGCTGTTTGGAATTTATGTATTTACATGAATATTTATGCTTACCTCTCATTATCCCTTTGGAAAAAATATTTTGAAATACAATTTGTAAGGCTCAGTGAACATTTAGAAGTTATATTATGTTGCATTCTCATTAATGATTTAAGATGATATAACTGCCTTTATATATTTTTTGATGTATAGTTTCTCTTTGTCCTGAGGTAGAAAATTTCTTCTTGTAATAATTCATGATTTATTTTTATATATCCCTTTTGTACATTTTCAGTTTGAAATATTCAGGGTTTTTTTTTAATTCAGAAAAGATCAAGGAGATGCCGTACTCATCATTGGATCAACTCATAGATTTGTTCACATCTCCTTAAGAGTGGGAACTGGTAAGATTTGTAGGTCACTGGGAATATGGCCTGGAAATATATATTCTCCTTCCTAGACTTTCTGTTCTCTCTGTGCTTTCTGGCTTGCATAAGGTGAAAAGCTTTCCACCTTCATGGCTTTCCACATGCCATTTCAGCCTTAGAGTCAACAAAATGGAATGATTCCATAATTCATTAAAAAATTAAGCTTCTCCTCCACTAATTGTGGGTGATGGTTATTTGGCTTGCTTATAATATAACAGCTAAAGAGGGCATTAAATACTGCAAGCAGAGTTTGATGCATAATTCTGGTAAAAGCTCAGAAAATCAGAAGGTTGGTAGGAAAGTGAACAGTAAAGGAAACTTTCAGGAGGTGTTAGTTAAGAACAAGGACTCCACTTGCAGTTTGACTAAAGGCTATATGTGTTACACTCTAGAAGAAAATTTGTCTACATTTTTCTATGTCCTAAGACTTTGCAGTAGACAGATTAATGACATGAACTAATTAACCTGACAGTGGAAATTTCAAGACAGCCCAACATGCAGGTCATGGAATGGGTACTACTTGCTGCTTTTTGCCAGATTTATAGTGATAATCAAGAGAAAAAGTCAAAAGAAAATTTTGAAAATTTTAAATTTTGGGTTAGGAGCCATGTGTGTGGTTGGGGCCCAAAGATGTAGGAGTACTAAGGATACTAATACCGTTAAAAAGGAGCCAAAGAATTTGTGCAGGGACAAAAAGAAAAATGACCCAAAGGCATCTCAAAAATCAGAAAGACTCCATTCACAACTGGCTCAAATTTGCAAAAGTGTAAACCTTTCATTTGAGAAGAGAGCCCCTGAGCAACCTACTTGAGAAAGACTGCCTGGGAAATTATTTGCTTTGCATTCATTTCACTGGGGTCATCTATCTAGGTCCTCAGAAGTTGTTCTAGCTTTTGTCCAAGTGGGCCAGGATATCACTTAATTTAGTGGTAGACCTTGGCATTATCCATATAGTGTTGATTTTATAGGCATCCAGACTTCAAAAGTCTGAGGAGTCCAGCGAAATGTGCTGCCAAGAAAACAATGAGTGAAGCTGTGAGAGTGAAGCCAAAGTGCAGAGGAGACCCCAAGAAGGGTGGTGAGTCCAAGAAGGTAGAATATTTTCTGAGAAAAGACAGAAATAGTGAACAGACATAGCCCAAGAGAGCAGCCAAATAGGCTGCAACCATCAAGGTCATTAGGGCAAGTCTGACCAAATCCTTTGCAACTCATAATTCATCAAAATCTGCCCCTGGTGTTGACATAACCATACAGGATTAAGGATTTGCCTGCTGGTTTTCAGTTATGCATTTGTCTCATTGTTTTCTATTCTACTATTCTATCCTTTGGGAATGGGAAAATTTACCCTTTGCCATTGAATATTGGAATCATCTTACTTGTTTTGTTTTTTAAATTTTTATATAAACTCATAGCTAAGAGTTTGCCTTGAGTCTCTCAGGAAACTTGGGTCTTGGACTTTTCAGCAATGATGGAACTCTTATATATGAAGCAAATATATTTTTCTTAATGAAATGGACAAGAACCATTTGGAGGCCAGGGACAGGATATTTTGATTTAGATCTAGAATATCCACAGAATCTTATGTCTTCAGAGGTGGGGCTTTTAGAAGTTGGGAGTTGGGTAGTTGAGATGCTATATTCATTTGTGGATTAGTCACTCATTAGTGTATTATGTGTTTTTAGGAGGCGAGGCCTGGTTGGAGGCACTGTTAACCAGTGGCATAGTCTAGAAATGTACATTTTTATTCCTGCCTCTGCTTTTCTCCCTATGCTTCCTGGCTGCAATAAGTTGAGAAGTTTTCCAATACACTGACCTTGCACTATAAAGTATCTGTTTTGGAGCCATTCAGCCAAGAACTGCAAGCCCTAAACCATGAGCCAAATTAAACCTTTCTTCCATCAAATTGTGCATTATGAGTATTTTTCCAGTTACAAGAAACCTGATTAATACATTTGGATAAAAATATTTGTTTTATTATTCATATTTTGTCTCAGCTAATGTATAAACTGAGTTTTAGTACATGCCTCTTTATGAATTTTTCCATTTGTCTTCCTAAAATTTTCCTACAGAAATAATTGCTATCTGTTCTTGAAGCAGCTCAAGAACATAGACTATGAATTTTTTCTCTCAAAGACATACTAAATACTGTATTCAATTTGCTACAAGATATATTAGCATTACTGGCCTCTATAAATCTTACCATGAGTTTAGAGTTTTTGTAGATAATATTTTTACATGTTGGTTAAAACAATAATAATAAGCATGACAACTACAAAAATAAAACCATAATTTTGCAAAATATATAAGAACCTAGGAATGACAACAAATTAAATCAATATATTTTCATCTATAATTAAATTTTATAGAAAGATTTTTCCACATTCAGTAACTATAGGAAGGAGAAGAAATGATGGATTTGAGATGACTAGAAAAGAAATAAACACAAGAACCTTCACCATAATCTAATAAAACCATCTGTAGAAGTGCTGGTTTAATGCTGCCCAATGGATGCATATTGCTAAAAAAAGTAACCTCTACATAATCAGAATCTTTACATAATTTTTAATCTTTATAAATGTATACACTGTTATCAAATTGCAGGCTTTACACCCTCCATCGTTCTTAAAATATTAAGGTCTTATATTTCAACATTAGACAATTTATATATTTCATTATCATCAAAATTCTAAATTAGTTTATGGCCCAGCAAAGCCTGTGTTTAAGTCTGGTGAAAAATTAGTTCAACAGATATCATTAAGAGATGTGTTCTCCTGTTAGGAATTTGAATTCTCTATTTCATTTCATTACAAATTTTAATAAACCAAGCCATTTCACTGTTATTTTTCTATCCAGATATGTGAAATTATCTTATCGTTTTACCTAGATAAAATTCCCATTATTATTTGAAATTAGTAGAATACTAAAGCAATTTCTCCTTTGCTATATTTTTAATCATCTATTATGTATATTACACCAGACACTAAATATTACAATATTTCAACTTGGAATATCTTTAATTTTCCAATATTTATTTTTGGATTCTGAAAGCTGTTAAAGCTCTATCACTATTTTTTCTCTCCATGAAAGCAACTATGTCTTACTCTTAGCAAAAACATGTAAACAAAATAAATGTATAGATAATCAAGATCACATCAACATATTTTATAATGACAGAATTTTAATAATCAAATATTACTTCTATAAAACAAATTTTCATTCAGAAAATTTAAATCATTACCTACATATATTTCTCCCCATCAATTTTTCTATAGTCTCTTTCCTTTCACAGGAATATTTTATTTTCAATATGTTGTTATTATTCTAATTTATGGCCTAAAATTTTTCAAATTAAAGAATTTTTAATCAATACATTCCAGGGTAGTGATAGCTTCTTTGCCTATTTTGACATGACATTTTATATACTTCAAATGAAAGTAAGCCTGACATTCAAGATCTAGTTTCAAAAAATATGGCTTTCCAATCAGAATATCTTACAACATTAGAAACTGGAGAAAAAAATTTATGTCATTGGTCTGGAATTTAGCAATTCAATATGGAAGCCTTTTTGTGTAAATTGTATTTTCTAATGCTTACAATGGTTTGTTTTTGTAGCTAAGAACATCTTCATGTAAAACTCTGGCAAATTTCTATATGATTCTAAGATTTATATTTATTATGAATATAACTTATAGACTTAAGTAAGAAATTTTATTTTTTGTTCAGGATATTTTGTTTCCTTGTAATTGGACAGAATTAATTTTTTCTTGTTATGAAGGACTTCTGCTATATATTGTTATATTAAACGGCTTTCTTGGTTAGTTGTATCAGGCCTCTCTGAGGTAACTTCTTCATGTCTACGTTTCTCTCTCTTAGTCACCAACCTGAGATACAATTCAAAGTTATTTCCAAGGACTCATTCATTGAAGCTCCCCAAGCTTCCTACATGCGTACTTTGTTTTCTGTGTCCTTCACAAACTGCAAGCTTTTTTTTTTTTTTTTTTTTAAGGATGACTACCTTAACCTCTGGAGTGGTTAACTTGGTCTGAGTGGCAAAGGCCCAGGATTTAATCTGGATTCTCTCCATCTTTCTTACAATGAGAAATTTGCAAACAAAACAAGAATTGCTTTCCAAGATATTTGGATTGATGTTTGTATCTCCCTGGATAATTTCTCTTTTGTTTTGATTCACTTCTGAACCCTTTTTATTGATGTACCAGATCTGTATATCCATATAAAGAAGTTTGTTGACTTCTTTATGTTATTTTGTCAGGTATGTTTACTAAAATTTAATATAATATGGCATAATTATTCTTTGTTTTTAAGCATATTCTCTTTATTTGTATTCCACAACAAAAATACCATATTGATTATTTTTTTCTTAGTTGTTGTGTTCCTTTACAATTCCCTTTGTTGCTTATTTCACTTTTCTCTCTCTCAATATTTTAGAGTATCCAACTCATTTAATTACATTGATTTTTATACTCACTATATGCAGCCATTTATTGAAATATTGTAGTTTGGTGACTTCTAAAAATATCCATATATTAAGTAATTCCTAAATTTATTTTTATTTATTTTCCTAGATCTCTGTCTGAATCTGCAGACTCTGGTGTCTAATTTTCTTTTGCAAATCTCCATTTTCATGTCTACAATGCATCTCAAAATTGCCATCTCCAAATCTAATTTAATATTTCCTGTCAAAATTATTGCATTCATAGTATCTACATTTTAATAGATGGCAAATCTATCCTTTCAGTTAACCTGGCCAAAACCTTTTCTTTTATCTTTTATTGCCTACTTTTTTATATGGTCATCACACATATATAACTTGAGGGAGTTTATTTCTCTCTATGTACCTCTAGAATCAAATCATTTCCTTTTTACTCAAATGCTACAGTCCTACCTAGTTTGAATAACATCATCTCTCTACTTGTGTGATCATCCTGATCATCTTGATTGGTCATTATTTTTTATTTGAATCCCTGCTGTGGACTTCTCCCCTTCCCCTCCCCCCCCCCTCTCCCATTCCTCCCCCTCCCCCTTCCCCCTTCCCGCTTCCCCCTTCTCCTTCTCCTTCTCTTTCTCCTTCTCCTTCTCCTTCTCCTTCTTCTTCCGTAGTGGAGATTGAACTCAGGACCTTGCACTTCAGAGGCAGGTGAGATGCCACTTAGGTAAATCCCCAGCCCTTGCTGTAATTTATTTGCCTTCCTGCTCACAACATTGGATAATTATGAAATTATTTGGTTGATTAATATTTTACTATTTCAGACACAGTGTGATTTTCTTAGAATAATAGATTCAATGTGACAAGTGACCTTTAGACAAGAAAAAATTAAAGTGTTAAGGTCACAGTTTTGGACTTTACATTAAAGACTACAGTTCATATTTTGCAATGCAGAGTAAATAATATACCAATTAAACTGTTTTTATGTATGGTATCTAGTATCATTTGTAGACAGCTACTAACTACTACCATAATGTTTCTGGTTTTAGTGATTGATACTTGATATATTAGCTATTTTTAATGGATAAGATAATTATGCTTTGGGCCTGGAATTTAGCTCAGTGGTGCTGCTGCCTGCCTTGTAAGTGCAAGATCCTAAGTTCGATTCCCGGTACCCCCCAAAAAAATAAATAAAAGAATATTATACCTTGTGGTTTTTGCTTTTTAAAAAACAGATCAAATTAATTATATTCTGCATATATATATAGTATTAAAAGAGGGAAAACAAGCAAATAACAGTAAGTAGTCTAGATGGCTAGCTTAATGGTTTCTAGTAAAGTAAAACCATAGGCTTTATTAGTCTAAGTTAATCTGAATATTTTGAGATGTGTCATTGGAATCCAAATGTTTAACAAGCTATATATGTGATTCTTACTCAATGATTCAAGCCCTTTCCTATTATAGCTATTTAGAAATATTAACCTATCAGATTCCCTATGCTAATTAAAAAATAAATGCAAAATTAGGCAATCTTCAGTTTTAATGTAATTTATACCATGTATACTTTAAACATTGTTAGTTACTTCTGTACTAAACAATAAATAAGTAAGCTATAAAATATGATTGATAATTAAAATGTGTTTGGTAATTTAAAATATTTATAAGGTTGGGCATTAGTATAGTTGCTGTGAGCATGTCAGAAGACAATTATGGCTATATAAAAATATCTCTGAGTGATTATAGATTTTTAAACACTAACTTCGGATACAATAATTAAGGTACTTAGATGAAATGAGGAATCAGTAAATATTATTTTAGTGATCTCTGCAGTATTGCAGTGATTTAGTTAACAGTAGAAAAAGTGTTGTTAATAAAAGATTAAGTTAAAGTCCTTAGATAATTACATATGTATTCCTTACAAATATATTCCTTTTTCTAATTTTTACTCTGACAAATCCCTGCACCCTACTTTTTAAACACATTTACTGGAACATCCTTACTTTGAGATAAGCCACCTGTAAAAATTTCAGGTTACATAGAACAGAGGAATTAAATTTGTAGATGTAATTAAGACTTTAAATAATCAAATCTTAAAGTAAAACAATCATTCTGGGCTATTTGAATGCATTCAAAGAAATTAATAACATTTTTATAAAGTGGATGCTGGGAAGGCAGGAGAAAAGACAAAATGGAAATGTGGCTAAGGAAGAAAAATACAGAGTCAGTGCTGCTCATTGAGAGAAACAGGAAGGGAGAGTAGAAGGGGCCACTAGCCAAGGGAAGAGTGTGACTTCTGAAAGCTGGAGGAAATGAGACAATGGATCCCTGTCTAGATCATTCAAAGAACATACTCAGATAACACTTCTATGCAGTTTAAAATGATACTTTGATGGAGTGCAGAGTTCTCTACAAAATGGTAAGGTTTTACACTGTTTAAGTTCCCAAGATTGTGGTAATTTATCATAGCAGCAGTGGAAAACCAATACAGCCATGCAATTTCCTTTTGATAAAAATGTTTGTCCTAGTTATTTTGTCAAAATTCTTACATATCCATTAAGACCTATTTAAAATATGACTTTCTTCACAACATTTTCCCTATTTTTTCAAGAATAATTGAGTAAGTGCATCCAGCCTAGCAGTGTCAAATTCTGCAAAGGAGAATCTGGATCTCCTTCTTCATAATTTCAAACTGTGAGAAATGTCTTAATTTTTTAAAATTTCTGCTCTCCATCTTCTTCATCTGCTTCTCAGTAACAAGACTTGTTTTACTTTCCTTGAGAATTAAATAACCTAATGTTTTAAATGACGATCTGGTGATGACTCAACATGAAACATTAATACATCATAGTAGAAGAATACCCCAAATCAACCCACTAAAAATAATGAAAATATTTTTAATGATGGGTTGAATAATTAGGTTTTTTTCCCCTCTGAATGGCATTGGGAAAACTAAGAAAATATTAAGAAAACTAAAATAAGAACAAAACACGCAATATTCTAAAACTGAAATTTTGAAATCAAATGAAAATTATTTATAAGACATATATATAAGAAGAGAAGATTTAGCCAGAAAATCTAAAGACTTAAAAAAAAAAAAAATCTCAAAACTATATAGGAAAGATAAAAGGCAACTGAAACAATTGCTTTTCCCCTCTAAAATCCCCAGCTGGCCCCAGGTTGGACATATATAATTCCACACAGGTGATCACTCATGGTGAAAATTCATATGTATCCCGGTCAGAAAATCCACTGCTGGTAGCAGTAAATTTTAGTTCCTCCTTTTCAACTGAATGCCACTGAGAAAAATATTCTGTAGCTAAAGTGTGCTACGAGGCCTGGAAAGGGACATCCAAAGTAGATCCTGTGAGAATTGTGACCAATGGATACTGACAAACTCCCCACAAAGCACATGTGGCTACATAGATAGCCTGAGCTGCCTGTGATCAGAAATTCTTTCTGTTGCCAGAAGAATAAGGATTCCCTTTGCGTAACACAATCTGCTCCATTTCTCACTATTATTTTTAAATGACATATACTTCATCACATTATTTCAAAAAGTAACAAATTTCAAATGGTTGAGAAAACTAATACTACATTGTAATACAAGTACACAAAACAATCAAAATCTCTAAACTTGAGGAGAAATCAAAACTATAGTAATATGTGATATAGATAAATTTAATGACCAAGGAAACCTTAGTATTACATTACTTTAAAAATTGAGGAGAGATGTTTTGCAGCCCCATCCCCACCAGACGCTCCCAAAGTGGTGGCAACCAGGGACCTGCGACTGGCCCCAGTGAGACAAGGCAAGCAGCTTGGGGTTTCTGCGGCCGTCCTGGGCCATGCCCATGGCACGGTGAGGTCCGCTGAGCTGCGCGGGTGCCTCCAATGCTCAGTGCCCCACCCCCACCCCGGCACCGCCTACCTTCTGACTTTTTTCCTACCTCTTCCCACACTACAGAGGCACAGGAGACTATAAAGACCCTTGTGCTGAGTGCCACAAGATAGAGCAGAATTTAGTAACAGAAAGAGGGCTTCTCGGGCTTCTGGAAGAAAACTGAAGCTCAGCAGAAAAGTAAAGAGAACCTCTACAATAAATGCACATCAGACCACTGTACTGGGTCTGCTGCTGGCTTGCTGAGACTCATTCATTTGTGTAGGCACAGAGATTCCTACATTGCCTACTGTGACAACAGAGACATACCCTGAAGGAGGCCCATAATTTCTATTGCTATCTACAAAAAAGAAAAAAAAAATTTTTTTCTTTTTGTTAATTCTTAAGTTTTACTTTTTTTTCTACTCTTCAAAGTTTTACTTTTCTTTCTTTTCTTTTTTATCTTTTCTTTCTCTCTCTCTCATTATCTCACTGTCCCACATTGTTCCTCATCTCCCCATTTGTTACTTTCTGCACCGAAATTGGATTTCTCCCTTACTGTACTTTTCTTCTCTTTTTCCTTCTCTTGATTATCATTAGGTTTAAAGGAAAGTAAATTCGGTATCTAGACTCCCTGTTGCTCTTAGGTGGTTCTATTCACATCTTTGTTCTTTCATTCTGCCATTTTCTCTTGCCTTTAACAACTTCTTAGAATTTGTGTGACCTTTCTTTGTCTTCTGGCCTCACCGCTAATCTTACCTGTTCTTTCTACCTGTCCCTCCCTCCCCAACTCCATTTAGCTCCCCACCCCAAAGGGGAAAGATGCTATATTGAAGAGTTTATTCATTATAAACTTACCTTGGGCTGGTCCTTGGTTTTAATTTAACTCATATAGTTAAAAGTGATAGATGAATAACTACCACAAAGTGTCATTTTCTAAGCTCTGCTTGATGCTATGGTATTGCTGACTATATCATTTGGGCTAACATGTTGTGAGCGATCTAATTAGTTTTCCTTCCTGGTATAAGAAAAATATAATAGCTTCAGAGTCATTAGAGTCTCAAAACCCAAACACAAGCCATATCTAGAAGACACCTCTAAAAAGCATTCATTCCATAAGGGGTTTTTAAACACAAGCAACAAAGATACCTACATTAAGCAGTCTTGAAATATCAACCCAGGAATTAAATCAAGGACAGTACCAAAAAGAAAAATGAGAAGACACTTAAGCAAGGCACAAGCGCAGGCTTCCATGCCACATAAAGGAAATTCTGGGGGACATGAGGTGGAAAACTCTGATAAGCAACCACTTGGACACCCTGAACTGATAGCACAGGAAGTAACAAAGCAGATGTATGAGGCTCTAGAAAATTTCAAAACAGAAATAATTTCCCAGATAAATACGGACATGGTGAGCAGAGTGAAAGACATGATTAGAAGCTCTAGAGCAGAAACAGATGAGAAAATAGATGAGATCAGAAACATGCTGGAAGCCATGAATGCTCAGCATAAGAAAGAAATGGAAAACATGATCACTCAACATAAGAAAGAAATTGAATCCATGAAATAGATTCAACCAGATATTTAGGAGATTAAAAACTCCATTGAAAGCATGCAGAGCAGACTAAGAGAATCTGAAGACAGAATATCAGATATAGAAGACAGGTTTGCAGTTAAGGACCATGAAAACAGAGACGTCTTAAAGATAATAAAGGACCATGAGAAATCAATCCAACAGTTGCTAGATGATGCAAAGAAGAATAACATAAGACTCATAGGAGTCCATGAAAAAACAGGAGAAAGCACAACAGACATAAAAAAACTGTTCACAGAAATAATAGTAAATAACTTCCTAGACAGAGGTAGAGAATTGGATGTACAGATAAGTGAGGCATATAGAACTCCATCCAGGCATGACCAAAAAAAAAATCTACACCTAGACATATAATAGTCAAGATCCCAGAAACCCAACAGAAGAACAAAATTCTACAGGCAGTTAGAGAAAAGAAACAAATCACCTGCAAAGGAAAGCCCATCAGAATCATGGCAGATTTCTCAGAACAAACCCTCAAATCAAGGAGAGCCTGGAGTGAAGTATTTCAAGCCCTAGACTGTTGTATCCAGCAAAATTATCTTTCAAAATCGATGGGGAACTTAGACACTTCTATGACAAAGAACACCTGAGAAATTTCATGGACACCAAACCAGCACTCTAAACAATTTTAAGCAGTATCCTAGAAAAAGACAATGAAGGTCATAACTCCATGAGGCCCAGCAGAGACAAGGCACCATGCAAGGTAAGACACTAAAGCAAAAGGGGGGAAAAATAAGAAAAGATCCAACAACAGTAAAACATCATGACAAGGATGAGTCATTATCTGTCAATTATAACTGTCAATGTTTATGGCCTCAATTCACCAATCAAAAGAAATAGACTGGCAGAATGGATTAAGAAGTAAAACCCAGCAATATGCTGTATACAAGGAACAAACCTAACTCAAAAGCAAATCCATAGAATGAAAGTAAAAGGATGGAAAACAGTTCTCCATGCAACAAGAACCCAGAAAAAGGAGGCGTAGCAAACTTATTTGCAAACAAAATAGATTTCAAACCAAAACTAATTAAGAGAGACAAAGATGGTCACTACATCCTTGTGAAAGGAACAATCCAAGATGAAGAGATGACAATCCTAAATAATTATGCACCAAATACAAATGCCCCCAACTATACAAAACAAATATTAATGGACATGAAAAACCAAATAAGCACTAACACAATTGTAGCGGGGGACCTCAACACCCCTCTATCACAAATAGAGAGATCAACTAGGAAAAAAATTAACAATGAAATTCTAGAACTGAACCAAGCTATTGAACAAATGTACTTAATAGATGTTTACAAAGTGTTCCACCCCATAAAATCAGAATACACATTCTTTTCAGTTTCACATGAGTCATTCTCCAAAATAGATCACATGCTAGCTCATAGGACATATCAAAGTAAATGTAAAAGAGTCGAAGTTATTCCCTGTATATTATCCGACCATAGTGCAATGTAATTGGAGATCAATAACATAAGAAACTGCAAAACTTCCACAAACACATGGAAATTGAACAATACCCTCCTGAACAACCAATGGGTCACAGAGGAAATTAAAGAAGAAATTAGACAGTTTCTACAAGTAAATGAAAATGCCAGTACAACAAAACAGGAATCTGTGGGACAAAATGCAAGCAGTTCTATGTGGGAAATTCATAGCAGTGAATGCCCATATTAGGACAACAGAGAGAACTAAGTTAAATAACTTAATGCAGAACCTCAAGCTCCTAGAAAAAGAAGAGCATAACAAACCCAAAGCTCGTACAAGAAAGGAAATGATAAAGATCCAAGCAGAAATCAGTGCAATGGAGACTAAAAGAACGATACAAAAAATCAATGAATCAAAGAGTTGGTTTTTTGAAAGAATAAATAAAATTGATAAACCTTTAGCCAACCTTATCAAAAAAGGGAAAGAAAAGGCTCAAATACATGCAATTTAGAATGAAAAAGGCAAAGCCATAACAAATTCAGCAGAAATCCAGAGAATCATCAAAGCCTACTCTGAGAACCTGTACTCTAATAAAATGGAAAAGACAGAAGAAATGGACAGATTCCTAGATACATACAAATTGCCAAAGTTAAATGAAGAAGATACAGAAATTCTAAACACCCCCATTACAATGAGTGAAATTGAAAATGTAATTAAAAACTTACCAACAAAGAAAAGCCCAGGTCCTGATGGCTTCACTGCTGAATTCTACAAGACATTTAAAGAACTATCACCACTACTATTTAAACTCATCAAGGAAATTAAAGGGAAGCAAGGCTTCCAAATTCATTCCTGGAAGCAAGTGTTACTTTGATTCCAAAACCAGGGAAATACCCAACCCAAAAAGAGAACTACAAACCAATCTCCCTAATGAACATAGATGCAAAAATCCTCAACAAGATACTGGCAAACATAACACAGATTTTCATCAAGATCATACAACCTGACCAAGTCAGATTTATCCCAGGGATGCAAGGATGGTTCAACATTCGTAAATCAATAAATGTAATACACTATATTAACAGAGTCAAGGACAAAAACCACATGATCATCTCAATAGATGCAGAAAAAGCATTTGGCAAAAACCAACACCCATTCATGATAAAAATGCTACATAAAATTGGAGTAGGAGGTCTTTATCTTAACCTGATTAAGGCTATTTATGAAAAACCAACAGCCAACATCATACTAAATGGTCAAAAACTGAAAACTTTCATGCTAAAATCAGGAACAAGACAAGGATGCCCACTATCACCACTCCTGTTCAATATTGTTCTGGAAACATTAGCCATACCAATTAGACAAGAGAAAGAAATAAAAGGAATAAACAAAGGAAAGGGAGAAGTGATACTGTCATTATTTGCTGATGATATGATACTTTACATAGAAGACAAAAAAAAACTCATTCAAAAGTCTTCTAGACCTAATTGGCAGATTCAGTAGAGTAGCTGGATACAAGGGTAACACTCAAAAAACAATAGCTTTTTTATATGCAAATAGCAGACCCATTGAGAGAGAAATTCGGGAAATAATTCCTTTTACAATAGCTTCTAAAAAAATGAAATATCTAGGAATCAACCTAACAAAGGAAGCAAAAGACCTCTACACTGAAAACTACAGCACTCTGAAGAAGGAGATTGAAGAGGATATAAGAAAATGGAAAGATATCCCTTGTTCCTGGGTAGGAAGAACCAATATAGTGAAAATGGACATAATTCCAAAACTACTATATAGATTCAATGCAATGTCAATTGAAATTTCAACAATATACTTCAGAGAACTAGAGAAAACAATACAAAAAATTCATTTGGAACCAGAAGAGACCTAGAATAGCAAAAGCAATTCTAGGCAACAGAGACATGGCTGGGGGCATCACAATCCCCAACTTGAAACTATACTACAAAGCTACTGTGATAAAAACAGCATGGTACTGGCAATGAAACAGACCCGAGGATCAGTGGAATAGATTAGAAGATGCAAAAACAGCTTCAGACATACTCAGCCACCTCATCTTTGACAAAGGAGCCAACCACCCTCACTGGAGGAAAGATAGCCTATTTAATAAATGGTGTTGGAAAAACTGGATTTCAATCTGTCAGAGATTAAAATTAGACCCATATCTATCACCATGCACTAAACTGAGATCTAAGTGGATTAAAGCTCTAAATATTAACACAGAACCACTAAACTTGCAGGAAGATAAGTTAGCTAGAACTCTTGATGACATTGGCATAGGAAAAGACTTTATGAACAAATCTTCAGTAGCACAGGATCTAGCACAAAGAATCAACAACTGGGATCTCATCATATTAAAAAGCTTCTGCACTGCAAGAGAAACTACCAACAGAGCTAAGAGACAACCTACAATGTGGGAAGAAATATTTAGCAGCTGTAACTCAGACAAAGGTCTACTATCCAGAATATATAAAGAACTGAAAATAATCAGACCTCCCAAATTCAAAGACCCAATTCAAAAATGGACAACTGAAATGAACAGACATTTCTCAGACAAAGAAGTAAAAACAGCAAGTAAATATATGAAAAAATGTTCAACACCACTGGTCATTCAAGAGATGAAGATGAAAACAACACTGAGATTCCACCTCACCCCACAAAGAATGGCTGCTTTCAAGAAATCAACCAATAACAAATGCTGGCGGGGGTGTGGAGAGAAAGGAACCCTTCTCCATTGTTGTTGGGAATGTAGATTGGTGCAACCACTGTGGAAATCAGTATGGTGATACCTCAAAGAACTAGGACTACAGGTCCCATTTGACCCAGCTATTCCCCTACTGGGAATCTTCCCCAAAGAATTAAAAGAATCATACCACACCTATATATGTGCACCTATGTGTATAGTGGCACAATTTGTAATAGCTAAAGCTTGGAAACAGCCCAAATGCCCATAGACTGGAAACTGGATAAAGAAGATGTGGTTTTTTTTATAAAATGGAGTACTACTCAGCCATAAAGAATGAGAAACTAGAGACATTTATAGCTAAATGGATGCATATTGAGGCCATCCTCTTAAGTGAAATAAATAGGACACACATGTGTAAATACCGAATTGTTTCTCTAGTGTGAGAAATTGAAAGTGTAAATAAGGATGAAAATGATTAAAATGAATAATTGATAATTTGAAATAAGAAAAGGTTCAAGGGTTTGGGGATGGTAGAAGGGAAAGGGGAAGGGGAAGAAGGGAAAGAAAAAATTATGAGGAAAAAAAAAATGGAATTAAATTCTGTGTAGATGGGGAAGGGTGGAGAGGGTGAAGGTTGCACAGGTAATGGGAGAAAAAATAAAAACAAAGATGTAGCATGTCCTGGTACAAACACCTAATGATAAATGTAAATGTATTTTATACCTAAAATGTACCAATAAATATATATATTTAAAAAGTAAAAAAAAAAAATTGCGTATAAAATTTGAAAATTAATCACTGCAAAAATAAATTTAAACATCAATACATTCTGACAACTGAAATGCACAGATCACTTTTAATACAGTGCAAAAAACTCAGAAATGTGTAATAAAAGAGAAAATTATAATTTTATAGGGCATATTGGGGTACATTTACATATTTCAATATCTGTTATTGAAAATTTTAATAGAGAATATAAAGTAGAAGTATTCTGAAATACCAGAAAATAACTTGGAAGTAAATTTCCCACTCAGACACATTGTTAAAAAAGTGGTCAAAATTATACAAGATAAAAATAAACTCAAAACTTTAAACTTGTACAGAAAAGCATCAGTAAAATTTAAAATGTTTTAAACAATGTAATTGTTCACTAATCTGTTGTTAGGAAGCATGAAGGACTTGATAATTCATATGTACTTTTATTTATTTTTAAAACTAATTTTATCAGTACATTTAAGGTATACAATATAATGACATTCGTCATAAGAAATTTACACCTTTACATAATCCATCTTGGTTCTTATACTTTTCCCATTCCCCTGCCCTCCTTTCAACCCCTCCACCCCTCCCTATCTACAAAGACTTTGTTCCCATTTTTTCATTTTCTCATATTATTTCCATTCCTTTCCCTCATGTTATTTCCTCATATTATTTTCTCATATTATTTCCTCATATTATTTTTTTCTTTTCCTCTATCCCTCTCATTTCCCCTCCCCCTTTGCCTCTTTTCTTCCTATTTCACATTATTTATTATACCTTCCTTATTTACACTTTCAGTTTCTCACACTAGGAAAAAAAAAAAAAAAACAACATGGTACTGGCAAAGAAACAGACAGAGGAACAGATTAGAAGATGCAGAAACAACTCCAGACACACTCAACCACCTTATCTTCGACAAAGGAACCAAAAACACCCTTACTGGAGGAAAGATAGCCTCTTTAATAAATGGTACTGGAAAAATTGGGTTTCAACTTGCCAAAGATTCAAACTAGACCTGTATCTCTCACCATGCACTAAACTAAAATCGAAATGGATCAAAGATTAAATATTAAAACAAAAATAGTAAACCGTCCAGAAGAGAGGTTAGGAAGAACTCTTAAAGACATTGGTATAGGAAAAGATTTTATGAACAAAACCTCAGTTGCCCGTGAACTAGCACGAACAATCAACAAGTGGGATCTCTTCTTACTAAAAAGCTTCTGAACAGCAAGAGAAACCACCAACAGTGTGAAGAGACAACCCGCAACGTGGGAAAAATTTTTCATATGTACTTTTAAAAGGGTATATTATGAAATATCTATAATAATAATAACAACATTGCCCTAATATTGAATTTGTAAAACAAAATTCTGATGTGAGCACAGATTCAAATAAATCAGCTAAAGTACGTTGAAGAAAGGACCAAAATGCTACACACTTTGAGTAATTATGAACACTTGCAAAAACCATAAGGGAACTTTTTGGGGTATATCTTTATTTTGCTGGGAGTAATGACCGTATACATTTGTCAGAGCTCCTCTAATTTATATTTCAAATGAGTGAGTTACCTAAAAGGGTAAATTATACCTTCAATAATCCTTACATGTAAAATATATAGGCCAGGATTTAGCTCTGTGGTTCTGCCACCTGCCTCAAAAATGCAATGTCCCAAGTTCGATCCCTGGTACAAAAATATTTATATATAATTACTATAGAGAACAATGGGACAGAAAAAGACTAAAAGACATAGGTTGTGCTTAACAGACTATTCAAAAGGAAAAAAAAAGATATAGAAACAAAAACAATGAATTCTAATTGGGTTTTGAATGCTGAGTAAAATTTTAAAAAATAAAGAAAAATATGGTCTTGGATTTTTCAGCACATCTCTTATGAAAACCTTGTTTTGTTCATGTGTTTTTTTTTCTTTTAACTACTGGTGGTAAGAACAACCCTAAAAATTGAAATAACTCAAATCAAGTAACATTTGTACCAATCCAACTTCGAAGGTTAAAAAAATGAACACTTGCAAAAAATGTTAACATATATTGAAAAAAATTAGAAGTAAACTCTAGACTCTAGGACTTGAGATATGATGGGACTTTGGACTAGGGAAGTGCACTGATCAGATGTGCTTACAATGAAGCCTTTGAAAAGGCAGGAAAAAATATCCTAAATAATTCAAAAGACAAGATTCAGAAGAAAAATATTCCTCAATATTTTCCACTTTGTATCCTAGTATAAGATTTTATAATCATGTAAAATAAAATGTCAATTTACATAATTTGTGTTATCTAAAGTTTTCATTTTAGCATGGAATTGTCTCTACTATACTATTACACTAATATATTTTAAAATTATTTTTTTTCTTTTGGTGGTAGGATATATTTTTTCTCATTTTGTATATATTGTTGTATAGATCATTTCCAGATGAAAAGACTACCAACTTATTTTTAAAGAGTCAATGTACAGCTTGATTCATACAATTGATTTAATTTAATTACTGCATTTTTTTCCTCTCAATTCCCCTCATCTGTTGTTGTCAGGTATTATTGATGTCTTTCATTTCAGTGGCTCTATTGAATATTCAGCTTAGTTTTATACTTTCTAATTCTTAATTGAGTAATGATAAACTATATATTTTTTCTTTTTTCTAACTTATTAATATCTTATCATTTGTGATATTTTCTGCATCCTTCACATACTTTCATGGGAAAAGATGAAGTATAAATAAATAAGTGCGGACAGAACACTCAAAAATATTTGCATTTACTTTATGGAATCAGGCTTAATTTACATGTAGTATAAAATATATGTTGTTAATATCACAGTTCATGCTACAAATTGTATTTTATATTGATAAACCTTCGATGAGAAGCCTATACATAGTATGTGATTATATTTGATAGAACTCACTAAAATCTTTTGTCAAGATTTCCAAAGAAGTTTAAGTGAGAAAGGAAAATGATGTTCAAATAATGTATTTTAACATTTGGAGTTACTATGAGCAGAGAGAAATTTCCAAGCAATACTACATAAAGGAGGCCTGATTAATATGCCTTTTTTTTTACAGTGTTCATCTGGCCTCTATTCCGGTTTCACTAGTTATGGCTTTTAGACATAGTTTCTTTTGGCTTTAACCATAAAGCCTTTACGTTCTTGTTGTATGGTTTTAATAGTTATATTCCACAAAGAAAGTCTTACTTAGTCATTATTTTGTCAAGAGGAACTGTTTTCTCTTTATAACAGATTGAATCTGCCAGACTTGACCAAAACTTAGAGGCCTGCATAATCTTGTGTTATAACTTTTAGACCATCCTCTGTCAACGTGAAATTTTAAAGAATGGTATTAGTTTGATCTGATGCAATATTAGAGCCTTGATGCATTTGGGGACTTTTTCATAAACGAGAATTCTTTTCGGTCATAGATCTGATGAGATTCAATGAAGTTTGAGCCTATGTTCTTCAATGAAAGCGTAGAATGATTGACTGTTACTACCCTGAATAATAACATACCCAATTGTATGATACTCTTTTACATAACGTATAGACAGTAAGTGATGCTTTTCTTGATAAAAAGAAAACCTATAACTCAAAGCAAATTTTTACAAATTTTCAAACTGACAATTTTCTGAAATATGATTTATGCTATTTATCTATCTTATTATTTCTGGAAACAGGCCATGATGAAGGCATTGTTATAACAGCAATATATAAATAAATGTAATTGACATATATAAATAATGTAAAATATCGGACCAGTTGGTCAATAGAAAATTCACATGAAATAATCCAGTTTCTCTTGGGAAATTTCTGTGGGAACTTGTTTAAATATATTGTTAGAATGATTACCTATCAATTAGATTTTCTATTCTTCATCATATTTCCCCTCCTTAGTTGAAATGACTACCAAACATCTTAATTTGTACAAATTCTGAACTACTTATGTAAATAGAGATCCATATGCCTCATTAAGCTTCCAACAACAAATTTCAGGACAGGATTTGTCTTTTAATTCTCCTGTATTACATGGTATACACTATCATTATACAGTGCTAGGTAAATACAAAGGGAACAACTATCCATCTGTACAATTTCCTTCTTTTCAGATAAGATTGTATCAATTTTCCCACAGACATTTAGGATATATGCACCTTATTCGAGTGTGCATTGATTAGAGAATAAATCCTTAGAGTGTGTTTCCTTTCCATGATATTCTTATATTTCTGTATTTTACAGCAACCATTACTGTCATACTTTCAGAGCTTTTACCAAACAAGCTATAGATAAGCCAATAAAGTTGACCAAAATATTTCATTTCTCATTCTGCTAAAAGTACATATACTTGAAAACTGTTTTTGAATACTTAACAATAGTTAACATATGCTTTCAATATTTGAAGACATTTTTGCTGAAATTTATAGAGAACAAAAGAAACATAAAAATAGAGAGAGACAAGACTCTTCTTGTTACTCATTTTATTTAAAACTCACAATCTGACACAACACAGAAAAATTCCTTTAGTAAAACAAATGAGTTGTTCAAACATTTTATAGAGATTTTCATTGTATGGTTAAATACGCAATGCTTTATAAGATAAGAATTCTGTAAACTTCCTGTATTTGGCATTATCTTTACACTTTCAATCCTAACACAGAGCCCAATATAAAGTGAAGTTAAAATGTTGTGTTAAGTTAATCCAATTAACTAAGTCTCTAATTACTGTTTATATATTTGCTCCTACATTACAATCTATATTCATGTGACATGATTTTCATTTTTTACATTTTATAGGACAGTATTCACTCAGCTAAATTATTCTGAAAAAAACCAACAAATAATAGAACTAAAGCAACCATATCATTTTATTTCAGTAGTATCTGGATCAACAGGTAAACATTAATGTAACAATGTTGCATTGACATTGGTTTCTGACCATTGCCTAGAGGAGAGACACAGGAAGATGGTTTAGGAATCTACAAATGCTCCAGCCACATTACAAACCACCTCAGAGTAGACTGTCTCACACACAGTAGTTCTGAAATTAATTCATCTTGGATCATTTGTTAAACAAAATGGTTGCAAGTATGACCATTGATTCTGATGGTCAACAAGTTACTTTTTCAAAGAATTCATTTTCAGGTAGGTAGCCATCCTGATTACCTTATGTTTGCTTATGAAATGTTTACTCAGAATAAATACGTAGAAGATTAAAAAGTAATTTTAAAGTAATGTATTGAGAGTATTAATTGATCATTTTAGATAATTATACATATATATATTTTGGGGTGTGGCAATGAGGATTGAACCTAGGGCCTTTGTACTGAGCTCCATCCCCAGCGATTCCTATTTTTAAATTTTAGACATAGTCTCACTAATTCACAAAGTTGACCAGACTGGACTCAAATTTGTGATCCTCGTGTCTTAAATTCCCAGAGTTCAGGGATTTCAAGCTATTGCCATTACATCTGACTGATCATTAACTTAGCTGACTAAAATTGTCACTGATATTTATTCAAAATTTGTGAATATATTATAGATTTAATGAAATAAAATTCAAGACACTGAATTACTGTAGCTAATGTTATTATTCTGTCATCAAATAGCCACTTAAGAAATTTCATGATAAAAATGAGCATTCTGTTGGAATATTGGAGATAAGGTTAGAATTCTACAATAAATGACAGTGACTCAAGACTTACATCAATTATTTTAATCACCTAACAGCTTACCTTGAGTGTCCTTTGGGTTGCACATTTGTTTACTTACTATCTGGAGCCTCGTTCGGGCCAGAATCATTTCATCCAGTCCATTCTTGAATAGAATAAATTTGATAAAACTGTAATTTTTATATTTCCTATTATAATATCTTTTAAAAACACTTTGTTGTCATTTTGCATATAAAAAATTGGACTGGTAAGTGTTTAAAACTACCTCAGTTCATGGAAGTCAAGAAATGTATATCTAGGCCTGTGAGAAGTAAATGACAAGCATCAGTTTTCCTAATTCAACAGACACTCATCAGTGCTTTGCTCTTTATTTAATAATATATGGTTAGAAATTTGAATTCATAGTGATTAGCCTGATACTCCTGGCTCAGTCAGTTTACTAAGATCTTAGATAAAAAACTAATAATGTCTTTAGTTATATATTATGAGAAAATCATCAAGGGAAAAATATTCAAACACTACCAAAGCTAGATGAAAGGCCATAGAATGAGATATTAATATTTTCCTTCAAGTACTAAACAGTTATTTAGTTTATATGGACATCAAATGAATAAATGATAAACACTTGAAAATTTTTCATATTTATCAGATACTTGAGGCTATATGTTTTAAATTAGCACTTTTTAACATTATGAATCATATTAATTTTAATATACATACCATAACTACAATATGATTATTAAATAATTTAAAATTCATATTTAAATAGTTGCTGCATAATTTATCAATAAAGGACTACTCAACCATTTATTTCAATTTATCTGGCCCCTGAGGAAGACAATATCATACACATATTTTTGTTTTTGTTTCTATTTTTTGTTGTTTGTTTTTTGAGACTGGATCTTGCTATGTAGTTCAGGCTGGCCTCTCACTTGTGGTACTCCTTCTGCCTCAGTCTCTCAAGTGCTGGGATTACACGCTTGCACCACCATACCTGGCTAGTGTGTATATTTTTATGAAGATTAATTTTACCCCTCTTTTCCAATTTTGTTTTCCAATTATATTTTCAGTGAATGCATCCTATACTTTCTGATTTACAGGTAAAGATCTGATTAACTATTTAATTGTTGAACTCTAATATATCTGTAATACCTGAAAAATAAGATTAGAAAATGAAAAATTAAACATATCACATATTGCAGGAACAAATATTATATATATATATTATATATATATATATATATATATATATATATATAATAGGTTATAATATCCTAAGTAGTAAAGTGAAGTCTTTGTTTAAAAGAATATTGCACTAATGTAATCATACATTTGAATATGCATGCTTCCTCAGTATATTGTTCTTAAATACACATATAAATACATGCATATGAATACATGTGTGAATTCACATTTTTTGTCTTTGCATGTGTGAAATGATGCATAATAAATTTTAATATGTTCATGTACATTTATTTTAATTGGCAATTTAAATGCTATAAGTGTAAGTATATTTTTAACTTTTTCTATGATGGTATAAAAATTAAAAAGCATATCAGAAATAATGGTTCATTTCAAGTGTTTAGATCAGACTCTTCATAATTGATTTTTGTTTAAATTTAAAGAAACATTTTGTCTACATAGACCATTCATTGTAATTTTTTTTCAGTTTAAATTCACATATTATTTTAAAATCAATTAATAAAGAATTTAAGACAAAAAATTATCATTTATTCAAAATGACATAATGATAGATAAGTTTTAGTATCTATTTTCTTTTTCTATATTATAATCATACCTAGAAACAACAAATAAGTATGTTGGGAAGTGGCTTCAAAATCTACAGGATTCAATCAAAATACAAAGAAAGAATATTCACTTGTATCATTTTGGAAAAAGATGGCATTTAAGTTAGGCTGAAAAGTAAGTAAACTTCACCACAATGAGAAGGACTGAGAGATGATATTGAAATAGGGAGGAGGAAAAGCACATGGTGTGTTCTAGGAATGCTGAACAAGTCAGATTGGCTGCATATTTAACATATATTGAAAAACAGTGTGAAAAAGCCTAGAATATGCAGCTCATAGGGGAAGTTGAATAATCAGAACACATTTTAAAACAGTATTGGCTATAATAGTTAAGAATATCTGAGTTTTAGAATTTGATGAGCACTTACTTGAGTTAGGATAACTGATCTCAAAGCTATTAGAAAGAACTGGAGAACAAATTTGCTAGAAGTAAGCAAGTCAACAAAATGTCTAAGAGATGAATGTGAGGAGCAGGGGTTGCCTGATGTAATGGCTTCGGACAGAGAAGCTCAGAAGACTAAACTGAACTGACACTTGGAAATGAAGACCTGCTGTCCACAAAAAACACCAAAAAACTTTCCATGAGAAATAACATGATGGGGTGTACATGGTTTAACCTGAACTACAATAAACTATTGCTTAATGGTTGAAAATAGCCAAAGGCAAGGAAGCAGACATGACATGTACAACTGTAGGACAAGGGATTAAGAAATAAATTCTTTTTTCCACATTTTGTTTTCTGTCTAATAACTGAAAGAAAAGGAACTCAAAATCTCAGGGATGGTGTTGATTAGAAATGGAAAGGGTGTTGTTTCATAATTCACCAGATGAATGAGTATCTTCTAAATACTTCAATTACTATGTCTTCGAACCTAGAAGTCTTATGTGTTTTACAATTAGCCTTAGTCTATCTATTAGATTTGGTACCTCTCACAGAGCTCTAAATATAGTTTTTAATTTTAGACTTGAGCAAGAAGCAAGAAATATTCCTTTTCATTTTCAAACAAAAGGAATCAAATCTCCTGGGAAATATGTTGACTCAGGCCCTGGGACAGAATCTGTCCAAAATGAGCCTAGAATAACTTACAGTATCAGAAAGTAAGGGAATTCTCAACACAGTTTCTCTCCCCTCTTCTTTCTCGCTCTCTCTCTCTCTCTCCCCTCCCTCTCTCTGAATACAGTGAAGGAACAATGAAGCAAAACAAAAGAGTTCCAGCAGCTCAAACTGCAATAATTTAATCAGTAAAGAAAGGACTCAAAATTAAAAAAATATTTATGAGTAAATAAATGAATACAAAGACACATCTCTCATGTAGAAAAATTCTATAACAATATAGGTAGATATTCCAACCTCAAAGAGATGGAGTATAATTTTGTACTTAAATGTGTGCTTCATATAGTAACTTACTTCCAAAGAGTGCATAATGGTCAGACAGAAAAAAAAACTAAGTGATGGTGGAAAAAAAGAACAAACACTCTAACATCCAGGTGATAATATAAATTTCAATTATTAAGTAAGACTGATAAGATGTATCCCTGATGAGATGGAATGAAATTATATTTTTAAAAATCCATGCTCCCAGTCTACTAAAAAATAAAACACAAATTAAATACCAAATGCAAGTCTATAAAATATTAAACAAGTATCCCTAAACTGTCAAGATCATAAAAAATTAGAAAAGGATGATAGCATAACTAAGAGATATGGTATGGCACAATATTTTATGAAAACTAGCTGTTGTGTAGTAACTGGAAAGGAATCATGGAACAGAAAAGGGACATTAGGAAAAACAACTAATGAAACCTGAATGAATAATGAAGCAAATTTAACAATGATATATAAATATTTCATAATTTAACAATTTTATTTAAGATATTTATATGTAATTGGATAAATTGGTGTAGGATGTATAAGAACTGCACAAATTTTCTGTAAACGAAACAATTTTAAAAATTTTATTAATAGTAATAATAATTATGGAATAATCAGCTATAGAGCAGTCACTGTTGCAAAGAGTTTACAAGAGGCTTTATCTAAAAAAATTATAAACATCTGATTGCTCTATTTACCTCATCACCATGACAAATATATTTTTGAAGACAGGTCTCTAGCAATCCCTCATTTTTCTACAGATTTTTTTACATGAGATAATAACTTTTCTCTCATTCTGGGCTACCGTTTCAAACCTGTTTGATTAGAAACTTTGAATGCATCACATATTTAAAGAGTAAACAGACTTTCAAGGTAAAATTAAAGGCAAGTTTGTTTCCTTCCAATTAAAAAGCATACAAATTCCCTCAGCTCATATGTTTTCTTATATAGCACAATTTATTTGATGTGCAGATACATGACATGTGACACTACTGTTTCCTTTTATAAAGCCTCATATAATTACATTCACTCCACTAGAATAATCCAGGATATTCTTCCCACTTTAAGATTCTTTCATTAACAAATCTCCTTTTGTCAAGCGAAGGACATATTGTATTAACAGTTTTTTTAAAAATGTTGTAAATATTTTGGAGAGCTGTTCTATATTATCTATCAAATAAATTAGCAGTAATGATAAACTCGGAAAAAGAAGGAAAGATAAAAAAGGAGGAAAGATTGGTTTCACATTTTGCTATTTTGGTAGTCTCTGGTGTCATAATAATTTTCATTTCTAATAGAAAATGACAGAACCAAGTTTTTCATAATTTTGCAAAATGGTTAAAATAAAATAATTTAATACTTGTTTAGATAAAAACTCTAAAACAAGAAGTGTGTATAATATTGCTAAATTTGACTCACTTTAGGTTAAGATTTATTGAGAAAAGAAACTAGTTTTATATTACGGATTAGAAGATCAAATTACAAAAATTCTTTAAATTATCTAAGAACATATATTAACTGGAATAATAAAGAATCCACAGATATAAAAGACATCACTTTAAGATTCAGAAAGATGTATGTATTCTATTTATTTGCATTGCTTAAGGAGACAATTTTTTTTTTAGAATGCAATTATATCTTTGGGAAATTCTCTAAAACATGTGTTCTTTCTTCTTTATTATTTCTTTTGGATTTTTAAACCACTCCTGTTTCACAATGTCCCATCTGATGATGGCAAAATTAAATGCTATGGCAGGCTGCTTCTTAGTAATGAAAAATACTATACTATTCTACTGAACATAAATGAAATGATACAAAAGAAGAATGAAATGGAGTAAATCAACAGAATTTTGAAAAAATATTGGGCATGCATAACCATTACATGAACTGAAAAATGAAAGAAATGAAATAAAATTAAATCAGTATTGATAAAGTCAGCAGTATGTAAATAGAATGAATGCTGACAAAATATTTTGTGAAGATGAAGAAAAATTTTTTATATGTAAACCTGAGAAATATTATAAATATTGATGATACATTGTGAAAAGAAAGCAAAATTTTTATTCTAACATTAAAATTTTACAAGTTTTTCAGGCTATTGAAAATCCTTTTGCATATCAGCAAATGTATCTTTCTCTTTTGCTTTCCACACTAAGACTTCTCTGTTTCTATGCCTAAGTTCATCTAGTCACAGAAAATAAAATTGCCATATTTTTATTCTTTGTTGTATTATTTTATCCATTCACCTACATTCTTAGTTGTAGCCTTTTTGTCATTACACTCTATATGTTTCATAACCTTTGTAACATTCTAGCAATGATGTATGTAAAGATCAATGAATAATATGTTAACTCCTTATGGTGACAGTGGTTTCCTAGTTATCTTCAGTATATAACTACTCATCATAGTATCCAGCACAGAATAGGAACTCAAAACAATATTACTAAATCATAAATATATACAATGTCCTTAGCTGGTTATATTTAGTGAATATTTTAATATAACCTACATATAAGAACCTGAGACATGTCTGTTATTAGTTATAACAAAGGCATGTGGATGTATTAATTAATGTTCTGCATAGGAATAGAATCAATAAGAAGATGAATGTATGATTTTATAAAGGGATTTGTTAGATAGACTTACAGGATCAGAAGCAAAGAGTCATGATCGATATCTGCAGAATCAGGGGAAGAAAAATGCAGAATGATCATCTGTGCTCTTGTGAACCGGAGGATCCAGTATCAATGGAAGATGAAGATCTGGAAGCTCACTGTACAGTCCAGGGTGAAATATTGTGTCAGAAGGGTGAAAAGTCTACAGATGAAGGCTGAGGAGTCTGCGCTGGCATGCTTGAAAAGCTGGAGACCAGTGTCCAAAGGCAATGGTGGCGATGAGAGCTCATCGGAATATGGAACACCGTCTTCTTTCCCTTTAAATGACATCCAGGCTACAGGTCTGTTGATCGGTGCCACCCAGAACTGGTGTGGCTCTTCACTCTTTCAGTTCACCAGAATATATGTCACTCACCCAGACACACCTGCAACTTTATTCATCTGCTAGCTGGTTCTTGGTCAAGTTGCCATATCACAATTAACAATCACAGTGGACTATATTACTAACATGTTTTGGTCCTAATTTAGTTACTAATACTCAAAAGAATAGCAAATTTTCAACATATCTAGATTTCAATTATCTTGATTATTCACTTGAGTTTTTCATCACATGAAATGTACTGAGTAATGCAAAAATTTTCTGAAACAAAATTCAAAATATCAATTCATGATACAGATAACAAAGCATCTATTTAATAATATGTTATTTTGCTTGGGGATAGTTAATTACTCATTGTGTTAATAGTTTAAACAAAATTTTATCTAATTTAATTGTCAAAACAATTTGGAATACTCTTTACTATTTCCATTTTGCAGATGAAAACATACACACACAGATCCTTACATGTAGAAGTGGCAGAATTAGAATTCAATCCTATCTTCAAAATTGAAAGTTATGCCTTCCCATTCTACCAAGATCATTGTATCTTTCTTCATCAAACCTTTGATGGAGAGCTGGGATTCAATTGGATTCTTAAACTTCCGTACTGATATATTTGATTGAAATTTTATAATATTACCAAATATTATGTGTTATCAGTCCCCTTTGTCTGTTTCATTTTTCATGGTTTCAGTTCCTGGCAGTCATCTTTAGTCTGAACTTATTAAAAGGAAAAATTCCAGAAATAAACAACTAATAAATATAACTTGTTAACTATTATGAGAAGCATAATGAAAATTCAGGACAGTATATTCAATCTATCTTTGTTCAAACCCACCCTATCATCCTGTCTGGGACATGGGTTATCTCTTTGTCCTGTGAATCCATCCTGTATGTGCTACCTGACCAATAATCTCGTCACTTACTGGCTGCCCCAGTTATCAGAACTTCTGTAATAGTATCACAGTGCTTGTATTGAAGAAGAAAGAGATTTAGCATCAATTCTGTTGATTATAGTAACATGTAGTAAAACAGTCAGCAAGTAGTGTTGGATACTTACTATAATTATTATAAATTAATGTTTCATTATAATTTATGTATTTTTAAAATAACAGCTGTTCAACAAATGTTCACAACTAACAACTCATTAATTTCTTAAAAACTTAAAACAAGCACTTGTGAGCTAATATAAGTTAGCTCTAATATACTACTGCCAAATTTTTACACAGCAGAAAATCAAGCTTTGCCCGTACCTTTGAAAGACATGGGTGTTCTGCTTATGAATTATTAAGGCTTGGATTGGAGTATTTCATGATTTATTTTAGAAATCATCAGTAGATGGAGCTGGTACGTGTAGTAGGTCCATAACCATACTCTTTCTAACCAAGATGAAGTACCAAGGACTGCAATGACTCTCTTGACTTGAACAATTTAAAATCTACATATAATATGATGATAATATCTCAAAGCATTAGACATCAGGTATTGAAGAGAGTGATATGTAAGAGAAAGAAAACTAGCAACACAAGGGAATCATGAAATTTTTATGCCATGGAAACATCAATGAATTTTTCAGGTCATGAAATGGAACTCAAAAAGAGTTTTGTCTTTCTTTTAACAAAAGATACAGGTATAAGTTAAAAAAAAAAGTAAATCTTAAATTGACAGATCAGAGGCAAGTGGGCTGCACACCAGAGAGAACTTTGGAGATGTGCACAGTGCTTTTCTAAAGTATTCATTGATAATCATCAATAATCAACTGTGGGGCTGGGAATTTAGCTCAGTGGTGCCACTGCCTGCCTTGCAAGCAAAACGACCCAAGTTCGATCCTCAGTACCAAAAAACCAAACAAAGCAAAAAACTGTGCATTTATGGCAACATTATCCACAGTCAGAAAAGAATCAGTTGAGAAGACTAAAGGTAGTAGTGCCCACAACTCTCACTAGTCCAGAGAAAGAAACATTTCTTATTAGCCAGAGAAAGAAACCTCATAATTCATGGAAAAATCATTATACTGTGAATTCTTGCCTCTGGAGTGAGAAAAAATTAGACTACATGCTGCTTAAAATAAAACACCCAAAAGAATAAAATTGATTATAAGTAACTTAATGTGTCCCATGACAAAGCTTCGGAATGTTTACAGGTTTATAAAAGTGTCCAGCACCTAACAAGGTGAAATCCAATAAAAAATTATAAGGCATAAAGAGACAGGAAATTACAACCCAGATGAAGATGAGAAGTAAAAATCAATCTAAATGTTCCACAACTATTACAGATGATAGAAGTAGTAGACAGTCATGTTATTTTGACTGTGTTCTATCTATAGGTGGGAGAAGCTACAGATTATAATATGCTTAGAGATTTAAAATATAAGTAAGCGACCCAAATAAAATAAGTAGAAATAAAAACTAAAATGTCAGTGATATAAAATACTCAATATGAGGCTGGGGATTTAGCTCAGTGGTTTCGCCACCTGCTGTGCAACCTCAAGGACCCGAGTTTGATCGCCGCTACCAAAAAAAAAAAAAATACACAATATGCAATCAACATAATGTTAGATATTTCTGGAAAAATAATAGATTTAAAATAACCAAAGCTCTCTGAAATGAAACCAGGAGAAAACACTTTTAAAAAATAGAGGTGTTGGTGAACTGTGGCACAAAGTAAAGAAATCTACATCCATATATTTATCTATATCTGTATTTATATCTCTATATACATATAAATATCATCCATGCACACATACAAACACACACACACACACACACATATGGAGGGAGGGAGGGAGGGAGGGAGGGAGGGAGAGAGAGAGAGAGAAAGAAAGTTCTCAGAAAAGGTAAAGAAAATTTGAAGAAATTATGGTTGAAATTGTATCCAAATTTGATGTTAATTATAAACAAAGATATAAAAATTCCATGAATTCCAAGCACAAGAAATAAGAAGACTGTACAAAGTCACAAATTCACCAAATTCTTGAAAAAGGCAATAGGGAGAAAAATATCTTAAAAGTACATAGAGGAATGGTCATGTAGTTTGCTGAGAAAGAAAAGGACAGAACAATTCTCTTAAAAATAACTCAACCAAAGGACATTAGAGGAACACCACTAAAGCATGAAAGGAAAAAGAAAACTTAAACTTAGATCATTTACTAATGAACATAATTTTAAAAAGCGAAATAAAATTATTATACACACAAAACTTGAAATACGTATAATACTTTATTACATGACTTACAAGAAGAGTCACAGGCCATCCTTTAAGTTTAAGGAAATCTGTATCATATGGAAATATGATTTTCCACAAAGGAGTGTCTTCATGGATAATGGAATGCACCACAGCATTGCTTTGAAGGCATACTTTTAATTTTTTTTTCAATAATGAAGAATTCCCTGCACTTTAATTTCATGTAGCATGTCCTACACTGAGTACATTCTCAGACAATAGATGAGTGAGAAATTAGAATCAACAACCTGCCATTGCTTGGTTGTTAAACCTTTATTTCTAGACTTAGATAACTTAGTGAACTATTAACACCATGATGGCTTCTAATTCTTAATATTGTTCTGGCATCTATGGCAGTTTAAGTAAAAATGGCAAAACTTCCACATCTGAAACACAGGAAATTTCTCCGCACAGAATTTCTGTTAAAGTCAATACTTTAGTTGAATTAAAAAGGTATAGGACCACATTATGTTAGAAATAAACATAAAAATATATTAATAAAGTTACAGTTTTTCTTAAAAAAACAGAAAATGTGAGGACAAAATATTATCCATATTTAGAAACGTGTCTTTTATCAAAAAAGTTTGAAATTTTTATTACTTTATATCAAAAGGGTAATTTAAATAGAAACATGATAGACATAAATTAAAAGATAAATGAAAGAATATTACTTAGAAACCATTAATAAAATAGTTGAGATATTTGCTCTTTGAGAAAAATTTTGCTATTAAAAAACTAAAGTAACTAAAATTATATAATGACATTATTGAAAACTTGACCAAAACACTGAAATAGTTTATAAACCTTAGAAGTGACTTCTAAATTCTATGTAAATTTATTATGAAATGAATGTGAAAGTTTGTACTAGTAATATAACAGATAGCTTTTCATAAGTGTGTAGAATTGGACATATCCTTAGTAAAAGAAGATATAGCTTCATTTAACCTCATGCACTAAATAAATACTAGGCTAATTGATAAATAGGTTAGATAAATGGGCTTTACCTCTAAAGATCAGTAAATGAAAAGCATAATTCCAAATTATGCTTTAAATTATTTAAAATGAATGTTATTCTTTCATTTTTACTTTTCTATTTTACCACTAAATATTCCATTATGGAATTTGCACTTAACATTTTGCTAATAATCTAGTTTAAGCTCATTCTTAAGTAGGCGTAATAATAATGAAAATTTAAATTCTTTGAAGTATGTGTTCTAGAATTTCAGAATCTGAAAAATTACCACAAGAAAGGTACCCTATTTCACATTGATTTCTAACATAAGACATCTGGCTTTGATCAAGTGGCTGAATGTTGATTTATGAGTTTTGCCAGTTCCACTCATCAAGAATCATGAACTTTTTTTTTTTGGTTTGAAGCTGTCCAGACTCTTGGAAGTTTGGCAGAAAGCTTGGTGAAAAACTCTATTTTGTGGATTGCTGTTTCTGAAGCATGACTGTAAAATTTTTGGCAGGAAAACGTGGATCAGGAAGCCATATTACAGTCATGGCTTTTATAGATACCAGAAAGACACCTGAGGAACCCACTGAAGTGATTCAGCAAACAGAACTACCAGTGAGAGGAGAAAAAGAAAACACTCTTAAAGGAAAAGGACCAGTTCAGGTCCCCACTAAGACTTAAAGAATCATTACAAGAAACAAACCTTGTAGTGAAGGTTCTAAGAAATTGGATCCTGTCCAGACAAGAATGCAGAAGTCACTCATTGAGTTACACAACCTTCCCAGTTCTAAACAAATACCATAAAGTGGAAAAGATTCACTTGTTATTCCATAATGCCAAATATCAAGCAAGATATTCAAATGCAAAGAAAAAGATGCACCTGGTTGTTTGCTATAAGATATGCTAATTTGAATAATTGTTAAAAGTACTTTCAAGAAGTGTATCATAACCCCATAGAACCTTATGGAGAACTTGTATTATTAGATAACAGCTATTTTTAAACAATGAAAAGAGAAAGATATTGTTAATTTTTCCTATATTTCTCTAAAAAATCTTAAGAAACTAATTTATGTCTTTTTTGCTTCCCTAAGCCAAGCTTTATTTTTCATAATTATGTCGTCCTAGACATGAAATACAATGACAGTAGATCTCACATCAAAACATTTTACTTTTAATCTAGAATGCCACAAAAAGAACTGTAAGGAAGGAAATAAGCTTTGACACTCTTGTCAAGTCAAAATTGTAGGTAATTATTTTAAAGTAGGTCTTCTCTTTATTTTAAAACTGAAGGAAGAATAGTAGCCATAATTATTCTGTATGATAAATGCAAAAATAGTACAGTCAATAATTTCTGGAGTTACAAGTTATTTTCTCTGTATGATGCAACAAGAAACAAACAAGTGAAATATTTTTGTGAAAAATATAATAGTACACTAAACTAAGTATAATTCAAGCTATTATAGAATATTGAAATAATGACACTAATTTGAATTTTATGCCATGATGCTGCACAAATATTAATAATTAATAAAATGTGTGCATAAAATTAAATATACAATATGTTTGGTGATTTTCATAGTTCTTAGCATATTAAAAAGTATATTTGTGAGGTTTTGTTAATACTATCAATGTGATCACAACACAATTCACAACAAAATGGTTTCTACCATACTTCTAATTACTGACTTGTCCATATGAGAGTAAATTTTTCTTTTAAAAAACAAATTATTTTACCCTCCTATGTTAAATAGCAACAATAAAAAATGTTTCATGTATTTTACAAGATATTAGAAAAAAATCTCAGGATGTTTGAAGCAATTTAAAGGAAGACAGATAAAAACAGGCTGTTAATAAATTTTAAGAGAAAATAAAAATCTGGAAATAAAGATACATCAAAAATAATACCAATAACCATAAATTTTTATTTTTCTGAAAGCAGGATAGAATTTCTCTTAATCTCTAAAGAATGGACATATTGTTTTGTGCATCTTTATAAGTTCTTGAATAACACAATTAGCTTGAAATTATATGATTTTTCATTACATTTATTAATAGTAAAAACTAACCTACATACTATCTTTTCCAATACCAAAGTCTCTGTAGACATCTGCACATCTCTAGTAGAGACATCAGCTTTAATTTTTAGGGATTAGCAATGAGATAATTTTTGCATATATTAAAATGTACAAAATGAATACATATATATGTATATGGGTATGTAATATATATAGCTTTGAGATGATGTAAACTTAGTTTATGAATTTAGCAATAACATGTCTTTATTGCAAACATATATTAATAAAAAAAATTTTTAAATCCCTAACATGTCTTTGGGATTTACTTTAGAGGAGATTCTATTGTTAGTGCTTTATGCATAATAACTCATTTAATACTCAAAATAACTGAATGAATTGTGGTACTTTTAATAATCCAAATTTACTAATGAAGAAGCTACAATTACTCATTGTTACATAGGTTATCAGAGGATAGCTGAGATTCACAAACAGCAGTTTTGCTCTGCAGCCTGCAGACTTTTCCATAACACTCAAGGAGGTCTCTAAAATATCCACACTGGGAGTCTTCCTGGCTTATGCAAAAAATGCAAAACTCAAACTCGTCTTTTCTAGTAACTGATGAGACTCAGACTAATGTATGCCTCATAGTATATGCCAGTGCCAAATAAATAACTAATCTTTATCTGTTGCTTGCTGCTACTTTTAAATTAGGATATATTGTGTATATATGTATATATGTGTGTATATATGTTAAAGCTATATATATATGGAATAAAGCTATATATTATTTCTTACCAAAATCAAAATGTTTGAATAAAGTGTTCTTTCACTTGGTGAAAAATTTTGGGTTTACATAATATATCAAAAAATTATTGCATAAATATACTATACTAGTGAATGTTCTACACTAGTGAATATTGTTCAGTTGGCTTGGAATGCAACCCCTATATTTTATCTCCCAATTCCACCTAATCACATTCTAAATTTTATCCATTTTTTTTCAATTTTTATTATTTTATTAGTATACCATTGTAGTATTTAGTGGTTACATTCCTTGTGGGGAGTTGAGATTATATATATATATATATATATATATATATATATATATATATATATATATGAATGACTTCATAATCCCTTCATTATCTTCTTTACTCCTCCCTTGATCCTCTTTTTCTTAGTCCACTTCCTTTTTGAAAAAGACCTATTTCCCTGAGTCCTGTTACCTGTCTTTTTCTTGATCTTTATGAGAAACCCCAAATTTTTCCCAGCTTTATTTTCACATTTCTAGATTTTTCCAAGCACCATGAATTTATTTATTTAAATATTATTTTACATATTCATTTTACATGTCTCTAAAATAATAATTCTTTAATAATAATTTAAATAATATAGAATTATCTAAAATATTTGTATAAAAAATTCTCAGCATTATTCAGAAACTAGAAAGTAGTCTCACAAAAAAAGAAAGAAAAGAAAAAAAAGAAAGCCTAGTCAAACCTTCAAAGAATACCCAAACCTATCCAGCTTAGCTCTGTTCACAGGGTGTGTATTTACTTACTAGTAAAAAGTATGATCTAGAAAGTAATATCCCTAAAAATGGTAATTATATTCAAGCTTCTAGGAGAGGGCAGTTAGTATGGTGTTCTTTTTGGGTTGGATCAATATACTGATTCATGATTTCATTGAACACACATACACACACATACAGGCACACACATTTTTACATGTTACAAAAAAAAACTAGTTGTAATGTCAAAATTTCTGTCTTTCTTTACCAGCAACAGAGTGATCGAGAAATCTGTTAAACATCTGCATTTTGACTTTGTTATTGGGAAAATGATAGTGAAGTGTTATTATGTGATTGTCAACTATATGTGACAACTTGTAAGGGTGTGAGATATTTAGTTATCTTATTAAATATTATTTATGGGATGTGACTGTATAGATGTGTCTGAATAACTAGGGTTTTCATTCATGGTTTATATATCCTCCTCACCCTTCCCACTCTAACGCTACTCTCTTGCTTTGCTTCATGGTCCCCAAGAACTAAGCAGCTTTGTTCCAGCATGCACTTCCACCGTAATGCTTCTGTCTTGAAGCCAGTGGATCAAAGACTGAAATCTCTGAGACTGTGATACTATTAAAACATTTTCTCCTTTAACTTGAAGGTGTTAGTCCGAGGAACAGGAAATATGTCTAACCTACCAGCTTTCCAGACCTCCAGCCTTGGAACTACACTGACTTCCTTAAGTTCTCAACTTGCAGAGAGAAAATTGGAACACATTCAAGGCTTTATAATCATATGAGTCAATATTTTGTAATACATTCTCCTCTCTCTCTCTCTCTCTCAGTTCACAAACTTAATTCTTTCCATAATTCTGGTCACAAATCAAATTGGATGAGACAGAATCACATTTCCCCAGAAGGTCAACATTGAACCTAACCACTTAATTTCTTCACTTCTTGTCCAATTCATTTGTGACCAGAAACATTGAAATAATTAAGTTCATGAATTGAGATATCACTGTATTATGATATATATCTATATATATAAATTAAGGGTCATCTAAAATATCTTCTGATATGCTACCATGTAATAAAATAGAACTGTGCAATTACTTATAAATATAAATAGTTATGGTAACAGTAGAAATACATAGAATATATATATGTCTATAGATGACTCAAGTATAATGTGTGAAATTACACAATGCTCTTAGTTTTCAGAAGAGGGTACAAAATGATTAGCCCGTATTTTTGAGTAAAATTCAATCTGTTCTCTTATTGTGTCATTCCTCATAAAAGAGTAGGAGATTTTAGCCCCGTGTTCCTGAAACACACCTTTGATATTACCAAGGGTCTTGCCAAGTCAGGAGGGCACGGTAAACATGTCCCAATCATATTGTCCACATAAGAATTATCTAAAGGATAATGGGAAACAAGGACACTGGTCAGCTGTTGCTTGAAATGCTGATTGTTCAAAGGAACAAAGCAAGTTCATAATGTCACTGCTTGTGTAAAGTATAAACCCTTTCTCCTTGCTGTAAACAGATGCAGAAGAGAGCAATGTGGAATGCCATGCTCCACCTGGCTGCTATTGGACATTGTGAGCAGAAGAGATCACTGTAGAGAAGATAAGTGCAAAGAGTCCAAAGGCCACCACTCAACACTTTGAGTACTTTCTGACATTTGTTCACCCATCACTACCAGCTCTGCAAAGCAACGCTGCTGTTGGCTATGCAGCCTCCATGGACTTCTGTACACGGTTCTAGATGACCTTTCCCTCTTAGTAAATACCAATTTACTTCACCCCCCCTGATAGTAAGTCTTAACAAACCTTGTCTCTCATAAACCATCTCCAAGTGTTTTCTTGGGGTTCTTGGCAACTTACTCCAGTGCTTGAGCACAACCAGGCTATGGAACTTATAGAAATAGTTTGATAAGAAATTCATCAATGAAATAACCATGCCATTCTTATTCTTTATCCAGTAATCAATTTAAAGACATTTTCTCTCATAGTTTGAACAGGTGAAGTTCTTCAGGGATTGTATTCTTGACTTCACTTAGACCATTCTGTGATCACTAATTTCGCCAACCACTCGGTAAGCAATGGCATATAATGTGAATGAAAACACTTTATCGATTATTTCACTTCTATTTAACATATTTCATTTGTTTATTTCATAGTGAAGAGAATACATAGGCAATATTTAAGAGGAATTGAATTTAGCTTTCAGAATATTGGCAGCTAACTCACAATTGCGATTATGTATCAATGTCTTTTCTATTTTTTGTTCTGTTATATTTAGCTCCTATAAAAGTCTTCTCTAGAAGTTATTTGTGAGGAAAATCCAACAGAACTGACATATCAAAATTTTATTTTTTTCCTCTAAGGTTAATGAATATTTACAAAGTTAATCAAGAATTGATATAATAATTCAGGAAAAATCTGGCATACATTTATTTTTTGCTTTGAATAATCAAGTTTTTTGCTAACATTCATCAAATTTAAAAGGTAATCACTGCACTATTTATTCCTCACAGTAGAACATGAGAGATTTAAAAATTAGTGGAGGATTTTGAGAAAATTCCACAATTGTATGACCATCACCACTCAATATTAAAGAAAAGAAAGAATTTTCTACCCTAGAGATGGTGTGGCCTTCTTCACAAATCATCAATAAGAATATACATAGTTACCTCAGTGTGGTAATATGAGGAACAGAAACACAGAAATCACTCAACCCTCAAGGTGCCCTCAAGGTGTCCTCAATGAGCAGCATGTGCAGTCTACCAACCAAAGTAGTACAAATCAGTTATTTAAACTATGAGATTAACTTCATTGTTCCAAGAGAAGAAATAATGAATTACCTTGGTTCAAGAGAAAGTTTCAACTTATTTCTAATTTAAGAGTCAAGAATGTTTTAAAAGTCTTCCATATTTTAAGAGTTTTTCAAATTTCATCCAAGTCAAAAGTTTTAAGCACTTAATATTTATACTTTGGTTTTTGAACCTAATGTCATTATTAGTAGAAAATCATCAAAAATATTCTTATAGTTTAGCCTAAAAAATCCCCCAAAGACTTAAGGGCTCATAGGTGAGGCTTTCAGAAGGTGATTGGATTGTGGGGGCTTTTGGATGACTTGTTATTAGAAGATGGGCTCCTGTGAAGAGGCAATCATTGGAGCAGTGGCCCAGAACCATATAACTTCCTCCCCAGGTCCCCTCTCTGAGCTCTTTCATTCCTGGATACCAAGAGCATCCACTCCTCTGCATCCCAGCATCCCTTGGAGCCAGTTGCCTGGAATATGAGCCAAAATCAACCTCCCCTCCTTTCATTTGAGGGTCTTGGGTCAATGAGAAAAGTAACTAAGACAAACACTAATGGCTTAGAGCTATTACCTAGTTGATTCTTGCCAGCCATACATTTTAAATAAGCGATTTATATTGTATTTCATAATGTATTCTGTTACTAAGAACATATAACCTTATGCTTGTTTTGATAGGCAGAATTTAGCTAGAGAGATAAAGAAGTGTCTGCCATAGCTTGACCCTGAAAACCAGTTTCTGTGAAGAATGGAAAGTTGAAACCTTGTCTTAATTGAATGAAGAAATACCTAGAAAAGTACTTTTGTAAAAATTGCCAAACATGCCTACTGTTTTGTGCCCCAGAAAACTGCCAGTTAATGAAGTTTTATTTACTAATTACTAATTTTATATTATAATAATCCTCTATATTTTAAAAAATTAAAGAAAAGTTGAGGAAAGGAAAATTCTACAGACCTGTCTTCTTAAAATTTTCCAATATTTTATTTTCCTATACACATAATGTATAGAAGGAAGTAAAATAAAATTTTAATTACAAGTTAACTTTTCATTTTCTTTTTTTCTCTCTCTATCCCTACTTGAATGTTTTTTTTCTTTTCCTCCAACAGTGCTATAAAGATTAGGTTGTCTTGTTCCTTTCAGAATGAAGAAACTTTGCCTGAAAATTTGAGTTGCCACAGGATGTAATCATAAATGGAATGCCAATGTTTCTTTGTGTTGGCGAAGAGGAGAAAACATCGAAATATTCTGAAATTTAGAAAGAGGGGCCCTGTAGATTTTAGCGGAGGATGTGAGAAAACTCAAGTTTTCTGCATAAAGGAATATGAGAGAACTCTTACGGATTGTCCTCCAAGGAGAAGAGAAGCACAGTGGTTGGACATCATTTCTCCAAAGGACTAAAAGGGAGACACATTCACTGTCAGGAGGAGGATGAGGAGAATAACACTGTCTTAAGCTGTAACCTCTACTCTAAGTCACATTTCTCTGTTGTGTCAAGTTTCCTGTAGTGTTTAGTTCACAAAATCTTATTTAATTGGCTCTTTGAGAGTGATAGAGGAGAAGAAGCTATGTTTAGAAATAAGAGAAGAAGAAACTATTTCCACAGTTGGCTTTACATACAGAGAGAAATGGAGAAAAACAGAGAAGCTAGCAGGAAGCACCAATTTAGGAAGAATGTTTAGTTCTTACTAAAGCTCATGAGATGATAAGGTGGGAGATAAACCAATTTTTACTAAATCATAAAGGGCAATGTGTCCCTTGGAAGACACACAGTTCCAGAGGAACATTTGACATCTTCAAATGTGAGATCTTCAAATTTGAGATCTTCTCAAATGTCCTGCTCATAAAAATCCACCCTCAACAAATACTTTCTCGATATTCATGACCAGACTGGGTCTTTCTTATATTGTTTTCTCATCTGCTTCTCTGTTTACATGAATGCTTTCCAAATTTATTAAAAACAACCCATGATTTCTAAAGGCATTACAGTACACTATTCTGTGGATATATGTGGTTCAACTACTATTTGCGCACAGCATAAATCATTTATTTTGAATGTATTCTGAGAATAAAGTGTTTTTATTTAAACATTTCCTTATGAATTTGCACATTTCTCTAAAACATTTTATGCCTGCCATAAAAACTCCAATAATTAAAAGGCATTTTAACTCTTACATTGTAATATATGTTATAATTATAAATATCCACTTGTAATATTTTAATTTATTCATCTTTAGATTATCCATAGCATGTAGCATAGTGACTAAAGAAGGTAGATATTCAGTAAATAACTCTTAGTGAAGTAGTAAAAAATTTATGACTACTAGCTTTTAAGTGATACCAGTCTTTTTTTACATAAGATTGTAGAAAATGTTTATGGCATTTTGTAAGTTGTTTTAAACTGGAGTTATCCTTAATCTTTTGAATTTGAACTTATCAATTGAGTGACTTAATGGCTTTAAAGTTTTTACTTTCTACAAAAGTTAAAAATGCATTGTGTATTAAGCAAATTAAATGTTAAGACTACTTGTGTACATCTTTCAACTAGTTAAAAAATTGTTTCAGAAAACTCCTACTTGACCAGTTTTTTTAGTGAATACTTCCAGTGTGTCCAGAAATTTACTATTATCTTATGATTGTTTTGAAAAAAAGTAATTCTTTTGAGAGATAAAACCAACTGCATGAAACTCATTGAATCAATACCAGAGAATGCAAATATCAGATAATGTAGTAAAAAGACATAATTGATCACTTATTTAAAATACAGAAATAAATTGTAATTTTCTTAAAAACTCACATTTTAGTTCAATTTTAGATCATGGAAATGAAAAGACATTTGAGGCTGTTTTATAATATTTCAGAAAATTTCTGTGAAAATATAATGAATAATAGTTATTAGAAACTTTATACAATTCAAAAAATTGAAATCTGAACATCCCCAAAAAAGATTGTGTCAACCACGATTCAATCTTTAATAGCAGAGAAATTAAGACCAATGAAGCAGAGAATGGAAGCATAAAATGTAGTGACTTCTCTGATGTCATGTGAAGTTTACTATGTTAGATTTAAAGTACTCTCAGTGAAAGAAGTTTAAGCTTCTTGGGCCTATGGACCTTGAGTCTGTGGTACAGATAATAAGAAATACCTGCCTCATTAGATTGCAGCCGACTTTGATAGCTTACATGTGACATGGATCCATGAGAAGGAGAAGTTCAGTTCTTTATGAAACAAATAATGGGGTTTTGTGTGTGTGGGGTTGTTTGTTTCTATCTCTGTCACAGATAAACAAGGAGATCATCTGAGTGATTACCAAAGCCATATGAAGAAGGAGGGCTGCTTACAGTAAGCCTTTCCCAGATGCAGAAGGGTGGGGGATTTCTGAACTGCTGCTGTTTTCTAGGAGCAGAGGCTTCAGGTAAAGTTCACTGTTATCAATTATGGTTGCTTTTATTTTTGTCTCTCAAATGTCACAGGCTTGACTCAAAAGGCATTGGTAAAATGTGAATTGTAAAGTGCTGGAGACCAGCAAGACAAAAGTAATTCACCCTGAGAGGGGCAGAGCTTTTCCACTGCTGTGAAGTGAGCATAATTGCAGGGCTCCCTCTAGGGATAGCGAGGGAGAACAGGTTTCATTCCAAACCAAGATAGAAATCTTAACCACTACAGAGGCCTGGCTGGCACATTAACTATTCAAATGAAAAAAAGTGTGTGTGTGTGCGTGTGTGTGTGTGTGTGTGTCACAATTTACTTTATTTGTGTTTGCCTAAGTTTCATCTAGTAATAGAGGGAGATCCTGCCATTTGGAGCAATACAAAGTGTCTGACAGATGAAATAAAGTTGCTCCATGATTGTCCATAAATCATGCTTCCTTTATGTAACAGTTATAGGCTTAGGTTTGTGTATAGATCAGGTATTGTCAACATTTTCAACATTGGAAATTAGAGAGATAGGAAGAAGTGCATGTGAGTAATTGAATATAGAAATACTATAGAGATATATTAAGTAATGATAATGAATCAGCCAGTGTTCAAGGAGAAAAGAGGGCATTGTTAGGTAAGAAGAGGAATATACAAAGCTTTGGTCATAGTGACCAGTACTCCTCAACCTGCCAGGGTTAGGAGAAGGTTTCTTATTAGATCTTGAAGATAGAGTCTCCGAAGGGAGAGGCCTGGTGGCCATAACTGTGACAGATTCAACCAAAGAGGAACATGAATGAAGTAGACAATTAGAGCAATTAACTATGTAACCTCCTTATCCTGCTCTATTTCAGTCAATTGTCATACTTTCCATCATGTAACCTAACCAGGAGCCAGATATCGGCGTGGATGTTGGTGAAGCCATTTCGTGGTACACAGCAACATGAATAATGGTAAGAATCAATCTGAATATTCAAATAGATCTCTTGTTTTGGAAGGACAAAGTGTAGGGTCAGAAATAGCTAGCTGATTCTTCCTTGTTAAACGAGTCACATGACTTTTGGTCAAGCATGCAGTCGGATTGCCTTTAACACACCACCTCCACATCTTTTCAGGAGGACTCACATGAAGACACAGAACTTACACACTAATGCCAAAATCTGCAAGAACCACCCCGCACCCGCCAAATCTCATGGCAATGGAGTGAAATTGGAAAATCTGTCTTGGATTTGTTTTGTTGTATATGAAGTATTCTGAAAATAGAAAAGTGAAAAAGAAGAAAGCTTGTCTGCTCTTATTTAAAGCCTGTATTAATTATGGTCCTCTCTCTAATGGATATTATTTTTAATAGAATATTATTTTGTACCTTAATCTAACATTTCCTTGTCACATCCTTAAAGCAATTCCCAGAAAGATGGGTAACGTGAAGGTTGTAGTTAGGTGAGGGATTGGTAAGGAGAGAGTACCAAATTGGGCAAGCAGAGGGAATAATGATTGTGACCATACCATCTTAGGAAGTATTGATATATTTTTCCACACAATGAGGATTTGACAATTACATAGAACACTAACATGCAGGCATAGAGAAATCTGACTGTGCTGTTTGATTTACCTGTATTTGATTTCAGTGAAAGAATAGTTATAAAGAAAAATAACAAGAAATCAACGCTTCTGAAATGATTTTTGTATGACTGTATTACTTTTAATAATTTTAATAGATGTCAGCTGTTTTGCTAGTCATTTTCTTTTTTCAATGTATTTTTAATTGAGAGAAATTATGTTCTCATGTACCTCATGATGTTTGAAGTATATTCAGTAATTGTTTATATTAACTTATTTACTAGCTTTGAAAGAAAAATATAATTTGTAAACAAATGATATTGAATAAATTAATAGTTTAATAATATGAATACTCTAATGGAATTAAGTCAAATTAACACCAAAAGGTAGAAAGTAAAACTAATATAATGCCTTGAATATATTCAAAATATGTACTTTATGTTATATACAATAACAATATTTAAAGTGAATAAAATATTTATATTAATTTATCATTATTAAAGAATATAAGCAGATAATATTAGAAACCTAACTAAACCTGAAAGTAGAAAATCTTTAGCAAGGAGAAAAAAACCATTATTTTAAACTTTTAGTGAAGGGACAAAGCAATCCATAAATAATTTGTTATAAATTAAAAAATGAAAAAATAAATGAAATAATGACTTCTGAATTATAATAATAATAAAAATGTTCAAGGAAAACAAGATATATAGATATTATAAAAACAAATTGGTGTATGTAAATATGTAAATATTAAAATCTCAGAATGAAACTAATATTTTGGTTGTTGGTAAAAAATAATAAAGCCAAACTTAAAAAAGTAAAATTGTTAAATTAAATGAAAGAATATTTATCTTTATTTGAAAATCTTATGAATGAAAAAATTTATTCTTGTAATAATGTAGTCTTGTAAATTGCAACAGTATATTGAATTTTATGTCTTATGTATTATATTTTGTTGTTTTTTCTGTATATTTATACGGTGTTATATTGAAACTATCATATGTAAAGTACAATTTTCCTTATTTCTTTAAAATTTAGAAGAAAATATTTAAAATTTTGTAAAACAAATATTCTTCAGGAAATATACAAAGCTGCACATTTTCATATGTAATTTCTTTAAAAATTTTTAGAAAGAGATTTATAAACTGTTCTAAACTCAGGTTGAATCACCCTCCTCATTCCCTTCTATTTATTTCAGTAATCTTATAGTTATTTTGTTAGCTTTAATTTATTTTCTGCTTTTTAGTGAAATTCTTCCTGCAGCCATATTTTTTTCCCCATAAAAGTAAATAAAAAATGCACTCAAAGGCCACCAAAGTAAGGTGCTGTGGTTGGTTGCATAGAGAGACACATCAATTTCTCCTCCACCACTCACCTGAAATGAACTTGTGTTTTGAGTCTAGCCATCCATTTGCTTCTCTGGCTGACTTTATTGCCATTGAAATTGCTACAGATTGCCTCTTAGTACTTTTGTTTTGTCGTGATGTGTACATTTTTAATTTGTGCACTGACTAACACGTGGCAATTGTTGGGTATTTGATTATTAGCTCCATGGGAGTTCAATTTTTCTTCTCTTTATTGTTACCAAATTAATTTTCTGAACCATTATTTTAATATTCTTTATGAGTAATATTTCTCACTTCCTTTAGAGGGAAATACAAAGTAGTATAAGTTCTTTTTTCAATCTGTCTTTGAAATTTTATCTTCAGCAATCATCTTTAAAACACCAACCTTCAAGTAAATGTCAGTAACTCACTGTATTTATTTTATATCCATTCCTTTCGTTATACTTGGTTTTATTCTTTCTCAGTGCTTTCTTTGCTACCATTTTCCTCAGCTTACTTCTGAAATCCTTGGTTTACCTAACTTTATGTCTAAGGTCTTTCCAGATAGATGCTCTATTTTGGAAAGCAAACATATTAACACAAATTAGCACATATTATCCACAAATGTGTTAATTCAATTAACATTTCATCTTTTTGTTGTTGTTGTTGCATTTTTGCCACTCTATGAAGGACAAAGAGCCTGGTCAATGTTTATATTCTTTTAGTTACTAGTTACACACATGATCCTAGAAAAATCATACAAACACAAAGAATAAACAGAAAATATTTTTTAAAGAAATGAATAAAATAATTAATTGCATGCTGAGCTCAGAGGGGACTTGAGACTATTCCAAAAGTGATATGTCAAGTCACTGGGGACAAACTACATTTTAATGTTGCCAATATTTTCTTTCTGTGCAGCCAACAGATGGAATTGGGCTCTGTTTCAGCAGGCCACTTGCTTGTGCAGATGTAAGGCTCAAATATTGTTGAAAAGTAAAGAGCTCCAGTGCTGTGCATGGTCATGTAAAATATTGTTTCTGGGGGAGCTGAGATTCTAGGGGGAAACCTGGGAGGTTATAGGGTAGAATAAAAAATGGAGGCATTTTTTTTTTCTTTTTTTCCTTTTACTGTTCTGTGGAAGGGGTAGGAATTGGTGATCTACACTCAAGGAGAATTGAACACAAAAATGCTCCCACCCATGAGAAATAAACTGTGCCTTGAAATATAGTAGAACCAAAACTAGTGGTATGTGGTTAGGAACTGTAGAATACAAATCCGGGCTAAAGGAACACAGGAACAGTGATATCTGTGACATTGTTTTATTTTCTCTCTTTTCTATACCTTGATTAGACCAAAAATATAAAAGGCAAAAGAACATGATGTTATTTATGTTTTTTAAATTTTCTCATCACAGATAATTGAGAGGTATGATAATGCCTCTCAACTCAGAGCCAGAAAACAGTAGGGTCTCTGCTGATGTCCTTGTATGCTTTCTACTACCACAAAAATAACAATTTGTTAATCCATTACATACCTCTTTTTGGCTTAGCTACAGGTGTCTCAGAAATAACTTTTTTTCTTGCCTTATTATCTCAGAATCTCTCATTGAAGTAATTGTTTTCCTGCTGAATTTATTTCCTGATTCAGAATTCCTTAAGTATTAAGTCAGTTAGATCTAGTATTAAATCCTTTGCTAACAGGAAGGCAAGAAGTAGGTTGTAAATAAAATTATATTTCTGCATAAAACATTACTATTTCTTTACATGTATCATTTCTTTTAGATTTTAAGGTCATTAAATGCAATCATAACATACAATAATTCCTAGAAATTATCTTTAAATATTTAATTACTAGAAAATTGTCCAACTTTCTCTCTTTCCTTCAGTCATTATACCAAATTCATTGCTATGAAATGAAAATTTATCCTAAGTATGTCTAGTATTTCTCCTCCTCAGTATTTCTTCCCCAATTTAAGGCACTGTCAACTCATATATTGATTATTTCAAGATTTCCCCAAGATATCTTCTCTTTAGTGATCCATTATTCTCATGGTAACCAGAGGAACCATTTTAAAATTATATCATACAATATTATACTTCAAGTACATAATAAAATATAAAAAGTTTTTAAAATCTTATCATCCAACACTCTTTCGCCAGACCATGTATATTTCTCATTGCATTTGAAATCAAATTTTAACTCTTAGATCTTAGTGTTTTGTTTTCTATTCTATTGCTTGACTGAATAATATGAACAGGGTCATTTATAAAATGTTATCAGTGGAAGGTGCTGGAACTAGAAGGCTCAAGGTGAAAGGCACATCTGGTGAGGGTTTCCTTGTTTGAGAAAAATCTGTGCAGCTTCCTGAAGCACCATATGACATCATGCAGGGCAAAGGGCATGTAAAGGACTCTAATGACATTGGCCTTTACGACAGAATCACCTCCCAGATCACTTACTAACCTACTAAGCCATGTACAGATTAATCAATGTATGAGGTCAGATCTCACAAGACCTAATCACCTTCTAGAATCCCCTCGGTCCTACCCTTAAGAAACCATGGAGATTATGTTTCAAAGTTATTTTCAGAGAGGACATTCAAAACACAGCACTTAGAAATCACTTGGGGCACGTGTATATTTCTCTGGTGTGTCTGCCACTTCTTGGCTACTTACCCTATAATATACTAATGACCCACATAGTTTACTTTTGGAACATGCTCGTTCATTTTTCTATGAAGGTGACTTTTACTTTAAATTTGTCTCCCTTGTCTTCCCCCTAGATTATCCCATTTCTTCATATATATATTAACACATTGCCTTCTAAAAAGTCGCTTTGATCATCACACATAAAGTTGACCACCTAACCACTCTCTGTACTACCACTCAATATTGAAATCATTCTTACTATTTTTATTTATGGATCTGTCTCCATCCTTCTATGTCTGTTCTTTCATTCATTTATTCATGTCTTTCATTATTAAACCCATCCAGAATGCAAAGTCAATGAAAAAATAAACCTTATTTTTCTTTGCATTGTTACTTTCTTGGCATATACTGATGCCTGGTGCTTGTATTAGTCAGGGTTCTCCAGCAAAATAGAACAAATTAAATTTGACTTATTGTAAGGATTTGGTTCATACGATTATAACATCTCCTAAGTTGTAAGATCTAGTGTTAATCAGAAAGCTGGAGACCCAGGAGAGATAACTGTGTAGTTCCAGTCTAGTGTGAAGGCCTCAAAACCAGAAAAGTGAGTTGCACAGTCTCAGTCTGAAGATTAGTAGACACAGAACTAAGGAAAAGCCAGCATACCAGTTTATACCCAGAAGCAGGAAAAAGCTGACCTCACAATTCAAAGGTGCTTAGGCAGGAAGAATTTTCATGTCAGGGAGGGGCAGCCTTTCTTCTCAGGCAGCCATCTGGTCAGATAAGGACCATCCACATAATCTAAAACAATCTGCTTTACTCAGTTCTTCAAACATGGTCATATATCTGAGTTCCCTGTGATGCAATCAAGTTACCACATAAAAGTAATGATTACTAAATTCAGTAAATAAATATGAAATATGCAACAATTCAACATGGCAATCACTACGTTTACTAGTTCACATAAATCATCTCAACTAATTTTTATCACAGATCATTTAATGATTCTTGTAGGAAGAAACTGAGCTTTAATGAGATGCAGTGATTTTATGCATAACCAAATCTGTAGTAATACACACATATATGGTTATTGGTTTTCTTTTTGAAAAGGTATGAGAACAGAAAAACCTGAATGTTTAAAATTTAAAAAAATAAAACACATTGCTGGCATTCCCCCTCAAAATATACCTTGTTGCTTCAAAAACATTTAATCCATCATTCTTGCCACTTTCTGGAGCAGTTCTGGCAGTCCTCTTTCATGAGTGTCTTTACTTGCATTGTCATGGCTGCCATGATGGCCTGATGTGATTCAAAACATTTACCTTTCGAGGTCATTTGGAATTTGGGGATTATCATAATTCACACAGTACCAGATCTGATGAATAAGGTTGAATGTTTTATTTTAAAGAAATTCTAATATATATTTTGAATTGATTTAGGATATCAAATCACCAATAAAAATATTCATGTAAAAAATATGCAGAACAGCTCCAGAAAGTGGCAAGAATGATAGGATCAGTGTATTTGAAGTTAGAGGGAGTATTTTTAGGGGGGATTCATGTCAAAGTGTCTTTGACAGTGATATTTTTAAAAAATTTTTATTTAGGCATTCACTGGAATTTTTCAATCACACCTTCTACATCACTTCCACAAATATAGACCTATTTAATGATTTATGGTTTTTATTCCAATTATTTTATGATGCATTAATTAGTAGTGATTTGTTGTTGTTGTTGTTGTTACTGGGGGCCAAAATCCGGTCCTTGCACTTGCTCAGCAGGCGGTGAAACAACTGAGCTAAATCCCCGGCTCAGTAGTGAATTTTAATCATCTACTCTGACATGTATCTTCCTTTGCTCTACTTCTGCCCTATTTCAAATAAACACAGCATCCTACTACTACACTGTGTCTCATATATTTAATGAGTTCTGTAATTTAAAGACTTGTGTTTACATTTTACAAATTTCTTAATTTACAAATTGATAGTATTTATGGTATAATTCCAAATTTGATTTTTCTCTAATCAATATGCCATTGAGAAAGGTACATATGAAAATCTATGGATCTAATAATGCATTATTTGAATGTCTATTATATTTTCTCATATGAAGATTGTATTTTTCTTTTCTTTTTTTTTCTTTTTTTGGTACTAGGGATCGAACTCAGGACCTTGCGCTTGCAAGGTAGGCAGTGGAACCTCTGAGCTAAATCCCCGGCCCTCTATTTTTATTTTCTAGGGCCTACTATTTAGGACTTATCTTTTAAAATGAGGCTGAGGAATATCACCTGTCAAATATTCATAAATAATTAAGCATAATTGTCACACACACACACGCACACCAAATACATGAAAAAACACAAGGCCCTAACATCAGAAACAAACCATGTGATGAAATACAAGCTAATTCGTTAAGTATACTCATGCTATGTATGAGAACAATCTTGATTTCTTTTTTATGTGCATTTCAGTGAAATGACATTAAATAATGCATAATTCTAAAAAGTAAAATAAATTTTGAAAGAAACTTAGCTTTTAGTAAATCTCCATAATTTCTTCTGCAGAAGCAGTTGCTTCTTTCTTTTGCTTCAATTATAATATTGTTCATTTATTATCCCATATGCTTTGAGTATTTTGGCATAATTGTTACAATAATGTAATAGCTATTGACTATATTTTATTGATACAGTTGTTAATGTAGCCAATTCTTATTTGTGCAAAATAAGAAAATATTGATTGTATAATATTTAAACATGTGAGAGCTTCACTTCCTGGTATTGAATATTCCTAAAATAATTAAACATATGCCTTTATCTTTTACATAAATTGAAAAAGGAATCATATGATATATTCATATTTTAATAACTTTCATTTTCTTGAAAATTTAGTTGGACACGTAACAGAATACATATCACTTTGATATTAATTTTAAAATTCAAAGGTAAATTAAGAAAGAAAATATAATTAATGAGATTTTTGGAAGTATAATTATTATTTAGGTTTTTTTATTCATAGTAATATTGAGAACTTCATTTTGATCTATATACACTGATTCAAGAGTGTTAAGACTTGTAAGTAAGTGTATAACCTTAAGATACTGGTTTGGATACTACTGGTTTAGTGGGAAGTATATGGAAGGAAAAGAACATTTTCCTATCTGCAAAATTCTTATAATCTTCAGAGAAATGAAAGCTAATAAATATTGCGAATAAATAGCGAATATTGAAAGTTTCTGTTGATGAACATTGTTAGGTAAAACAGCACCACTGTATTGACTAGAAAGATGTTTTTAAACAATAATGTTTTTATATATCATTCTATAGAAGAAATAGATATTTTAACAGATATCATAGTATGAAAAATTAAGAGGTATTATTTACTTATTATTCGTATTGCTCATGTCATAATTTGAATGAAACAACATAAACCTGTCAAACTATGTAAGTAGCTAATAGTGGTCACTATTTTTTGTATGTATATTTTGTATAATTATTCATATGGTTTGTCTTAACTGACCATTCAATTGTATCATTCAGTACTTCCATTTGTTTTTAGTGACTAATACTGGAATTTTCATTTAAAAATTTAATTACTATTATTTCCTGGATTGCTGTAAATTACATTTTCTAGATCTTAGACATAACAATAAAATACAGAAATCATTTTAAAGTTAGCTGAAAACTGGTAGCAAGGGTCAATACCAGGCTACTCAGGTACACCACTTAGATCGAGGCTTGATCCGCAAGGAAAGTCCTACCACTCCTCAAGAAAGTGAAAAAGTATGACAGATAGAAGTAATACATTACCAGCCGGGGGGCTCCTCAACACCCGAGGACAACTGGGGGAGTCTTGAGAGGGCAGTTGGTCAAAGTCCGCTAGGCAGAAGTCCTGCATGCGGTCCTAATACACCACCAGTGGGGGTAGCACCTCTCCTAGACACCGGAAAACAACTGGGGAAATCCCAAGACAGCGGTTGTTTGGGGTCTCACTGGGCAGAATTCCTGCCTGCAGTTCTAATAGCCTCCCTAAGTCCGCTTTTTCCCTGCTAGTTTATATCATGTTATACAAAGGTGGCTTCGTGCCAATAAGGCGTGTGTGTCTTAGAAGGAGTCTGCTCTGGGATCTGACCAGGAGACGGGGCAGAGTCTTTGTAGCAAATATTTCAGATTAAGAGGTATATTCCTTCAAGAGCATACTTTCGGAGGGTAGCCAGTCCTCCTACAGCCCGGCTCATACTGAGGTCACATTTTAGCCACATGAATCTGAATAATTCTTTCTATGCTCCCTTCAAAAATAAGTGTTTTGGTTTAGATCCAATTTCCCTAAATTCTCATGTTTTCAGAGGTAGAGCTTTTGGAAAGTGTTTGGGTCATAAGGGCCTGATACTCATCTGTGCGTTAATCTATTGATGAGTTCATAATGGAATGTGCTTTTAGGAAGTGCAGCCCTGTTGCTGTAGACTTATGACTGAGACCCATGACCTAGAAGGGTGTGTTCTTATTTTCAACACCTTCCTCTGGTCTTTCTGCTTTCTGCCTGTGATGGGTAGAGCAGCTTCCTCCACGTGCCCTTTCACAGTGCTACTTCTGCCTTGGAGCCAGTCAACCATGGACTATACTTCTGAATCTGTAAGCCAAAATAATCTTTACTTCCTTTAATTTATGGAACTGAAGTTACTATTTATGAAAAATTTTCATGTTTCTGAGATAACATCCTTTTTATATTTTTAAAGCTATATCGACTAGTGTGGTACCCATTAAAACTAGACAGATTCAGCATATTAGAAATGTGTCACATCTTAACTAATGCATATTTTAAATGTAAATTACAAATAGAAATTCCCATGATTGCATGTAAAATGTTAAAAATATGAATAGCTCTATTGATTACATATTAAAATAATATTTTTCTTAATATTTAAATAAAACTTAATATTAGATTAATTTAATTTTATTTTGCATTGCTTTTATTAATGCTACTACTAGGAATTCTGAACTGCAGACATGAGTCATATTCTACTGCATAGTGCAGTAGAATAGTAGTAACAGTTATTTATGAATCAGTTTGTGTGAGTTCTTATCTTGCATTTTGCTCTCAATATATGTAAATATTCAGGACTCTGAGTTGTCTTTTGAAATGTGTAGCAAAGCCTGCAATAGGGTAAAAACAGATGTTCTTTGCTTTCATGAAAGCAAAAAACAAAACAAAACAAAAAACCTCAGTGTCAAACACTATAATAGTTTAAGTTCTTAACATACACAAAGGCAGGCCCTTATGTAGATTTATAAAATCAGGGAAGTAAGAATGGTCAATAAGGGTCTTGTGAAATTATTCATAATAAAAGGAAGATCAAAGTCTGCGAAATCACCTCCAAACCACCAAATAGTAATATAATTCCTAAAGAGAGACTAGACAAATAAGGTTTTTTGAGTAGAAATGAAATCGTAAGAAGCTCAGATGTAAAAGAAGTATTGAAAATAGTATTGAAAATACTTGCTTATACACTGTGTAGTAAAAGCCCACTGTCGCAAACATTATGCCATTGGAAATGAGAATTGTATCTACTTTTACAGATATTACAAATAACCAAAGCTTCATGGTATTAGGCATCACTAAGCATTGTAATTACACAAAAACTCTTCATTTACAACTATTCACCAAGAAATTTTAGCTTATTTTCTAGTGTCTATGGATAAGAATGTATAGCTGTAATTCCTCAGTCACTAAATAATGCTTGAATCATGTCTTTCCTATTTAATGGATTTTAATTATTAGTTGATCTATTTGCCTCATATGTACTTTATAAGAGAAAACTAGTTTACTTGAGGGCATTTAATTCTGAGGCCCTTATAAATAGAAATATAGCAATTGAAGTTTAGTCATACAGACCAAAACGTGTGAAAATAGGCCTAGGATGCTGAGGAATGCCCATGAGTGGTATCCTCCAAGGATAAGCTGAATGTTTTTTCTTATTTTTTATTTTATAGATTTTTTTATAGATTCTCTTATTTTATATTTTATAGATTTTTACTTGTTATTAGAGCAATATCTCTATTAAAATATTCTTGTGATAGTCGATGCAATGGATGCAATTGTGTATATGTGTATTTGTGAATCTATTTTAAGAAGAGGGAGAAATATTTTATATCATTTACTTTTCTATAGTATTGTTTTTAAAAGTCATAGAAGAACCATGTATGGCATCCTACGTTTAGATAGGACAAAATCGTGTCTTGGGTATCACTCATTCTCATTGGAGATAAGGATATATTTTTGAGACACTGGTATGTTGAAAAGAAAACACATTATTAATATTTATCTAATTTGCATAACTTACCTAGCAATAAAAATTCCCAATCTTCCTATCTTATTGCTAGGGCCAAAGAATAAAGAGATGATAAATGAAAGGAGATAAATTCTTGTCATTGATAAAATTCTAGCAGCAAAGAATTTGTTATTTTCAGAACTACGACAGAGTAAATACAGAGTAAACTGCGTTTCTTTCACAGTGACTCCACATCTGTGTGATGATGGTATTTCCAAAGAGCTTCCAAGACCTCATACATCAGCTTGCATAAACATGAGCAGCTACTGACACCCTGTAGATGGAAATGTTGTCTCAGGTTTCTACAGGAGGAACAGAGTGTCTGAAGTGCAGTAACATTTTAGGATACTTGTGGAGAACATCTTCGAAGAGAAAAGTCAAACAATGAAAACTCAGAAGTGAAGGATCTTGGAGGGAGGAACAATGCAACCCCAAAGGAATATACACTAAGTTACATTTAAATTCCTTATTTATGTGAAGAAATTCAGGAAAAAAAGACCTTTTACTATCCACATCTTCAATTATCACATCATATTGAACTCCAGAATCTACCAGTATTTGAACGTAACTTAGAAATATTTTCTCAAGATGATAACTATAGTTGATAAATTTGGAGTAATGGTTGTAACATTTTTGTTGATTTAAGAGAGTTTTATATGCGTTTAACCTATACTATTAAATTTCACATTATCATTCTCCCCTTTCTCTGCCCTCCCATTTATCCACTTCCCTGTTTCCAGAAATCTACCTCCAGGTTTCCTGTCCTCTCTCTGTTTTATTTTCTAATTTATGTATTAAGATCTCTCATGTAGGAGAAAATATATAAAATTAAACTTTCTGAGACTGGCTAATTTCACTTAACAGGATGGTTTTTAATTCCATTTACTTTCCCCAAAATAACATAATTTTGTCCTTTTTACGGCTGAGTAATACTTCAGTGTAATTTTCTTTATCTGTTTATCTGTTGAAAAGCATTTAGGCTGTTTACACAACTTAGCTATTGTGAATTGTGCTCCTGTAAACATGGTTATGCATGTATCAGTATAGTATCCAATCTCTAATTCTTTCAGGAAATGCCCAGGAGAGGCAGAGTTGGGTGAAATTGTATTTCTATGTCCAGACTTTCGATGAAATGCCATACTAATTTCCATAATGGTTGCACTAATTTATACTCACACCAACAAGGTAAGAGGTTCCTTTTACACCATATCCCCACTGTCATTTTTTATTTATTTTTAAATTCTTGAAAATAGGTATTATGTCTGGAGTGAAACGGAATCTCAGTGTAGTTTTAATTTGCATTTTTCTCATTTTTGGAGATGTTGAACATTCCTTATTTCCAGTTACAAGAAAATGTAAATGAAAGCTAATGAAGTGCCATTTCTAAAGGATGTATTGTCATATTGTAGCACCCTATGTTTCCCCTTTGTTATTACTGCCTATGTTGAATTACTTATTTAATACACATTAAAAACTCCTAGGGTCCATGAGGATAGAAATATACGTTTGGTCTTATTTCTGAATTATCAGTGTCTGGTTCAATTAAAAATTAATAATTCACATAGCACTTTACAGACTGTGAGGATGTCGTTTTTATTTTAATATGACTGCAAGGCAATTTGCTTTGTAAATGTGTCATATTCTTTGTGAAGCTATCCTTCAATTTCAATTAGAATTTATCTCCTTCCTCTCACCATATGAATTTGATAGATTTATCTTTGTGAATATTCTTCCTTGAATTATCAAAGACTTCAGGTATGTTTTATTGCAATGTCAAGATACACAGAGAATAGGAAAAGTAATATGAATAATAGGGTTGCATAGTGATGGTTGTGATGTCAAACCATATAAATATATATATATATATATATATATGTATATATATGTAGAATATATGTGTGTGTGTATATATATATATTGTATATCCCAGTGTCTACTTTGCTATAATTGCTATAATTAAGTGATCCTGTTGAAGAACTCACACTCAACCCAGTCAGGATAAGTCTATTTCATCTCACCTAACATTGTACAAGTTTCTTAAACTAACTATCAGTATTTTGCTTCATAGAAAATTGTATCAGCATGTATACTGTCAGAATACCTTATTTTGCATAGTATGTGTTATATTGATTTTATTAAAGCATGTAGCATAAATAATGTGATAATATTTAAGGGAAAGTGAATATTTATTTTTTGTTCAGCTTATCATTACTTATTTGTATAAGGTATTAGCCTAGAGATGTAATGTAAGAATCAGAATGTCTTACAACACTTAAACATTAGAGAAATGTATGTACTAATGTACATTCCAAATATGTATTCAGTGAAAATTACTTCAGCATTCACTTTTATTTTAAAATACTGTAACATAAAACAATTATAATGCAAGATAGTTTTATTTGTGTAAACTCAAGTAACCAGTTCAAATACCACAATTTAACATAACTTGAGAGATATTTTAATTCTAGAGCTGATTTTTAAATTTATTATTATTATTGTTATTATTATTATTATTATTTTGACAGGGCTGGGAATACCAGCTAGTGTCTTGCACATTCTGGGCAGGTCCTTTAACCCTGAGGGACAAGCACAGCCATCTATAACTCATGAATAAAATATAGGTGAACTGTTTAAAAGCATGTATAATTTCTTATTATTTCTTTCATTTTCTAATGCTAAGCACTGTGTTTGTAATTTATGAGTATGTCAAGGGATATATAATGTATTAGTCAATAAAAGTAATAACTGACAGTAACAGGTTTTCTAAATACAACTCATGTAGATTATTAAAAATATCTTTAAACATAAATTTTAGAGCACTATTAGCAATAAATCAGTACAGGTAAAGCTAACCAGTTTCTCCTACAAATGTGTGACTGAAGCCTTCCCATAAGAGTTTAGGAGTGTTTTCCATTTTTGAATCTGATGTATAACTTAATCCTTTTTTGCACTAATTCTATATTTGACCTCTTTTATATAAGCCTCAATATTTCCTTTGTCAGATTAAAAAAAAAAAAAACAATGGTAGATGAGAGTATTCCCAAATAATACATATTTTTTCTGAATTTCACAATGTAAAGCTCAAGTATCCAATTCTAATCATCAAATTACATAGATCACATATCACATATTTCTTTGTCTATTTTGTTAAATTATATGCTCACATATCTGTGCTGCACTAGGGGCTCTTCATTAGAAAATTCATTGCAATGGAAGCATGGTCTCTCCTATGATTCTGAAAATAAAACCACTTTCAGAACCACTAGACTTCCACCTCTGCAGCTGACACCCCTGCTGCCGCCTGGATCCTTACATGGCTCTGCAGGCTCTCTTGATGCCTGGTCATGGGTCTCAGGTGGTGCTGGTTAAGATCCTTGGTCCCTCTGACTCATAGAAAAAAATAAATCATTATCTATTTGCACTTCAAACCTCTCATTTAACAGAGCAACTGTCAAAAAATGTCCTTTAAAGTTATACAAAATACCATAATGTCACAATTCTTTGTACAAACAATATGAACAAAATAAAGACTGCATTATTGTTCAGTTGAGAAAAATGCCCCCATATGTATGTGCTTCTATAATAATTTATTGCTAACATTCTCTTTGTGCATGCCTGTGTTTATAAAAGAGATAGAAATAGAGAAGGAAAAAAGAAACAGAGACAGAAAAACAGAGAGAGAATGAAAAATGATGAGCTTAATTCCAAAACAAACAAAAAGTTAACAGACATGTTGAAAGTAAGATAAAATATCTTAAATGGCATTATTTCTGGAACATTTTGTGATTTATGGAGACACTGGGACAGAACATTTAAAATCATAACTGCAATGGCAGACCAGATTGTAAATTGTTCATGTAAATCACTTGGAAAGATTGGCCTTTTAAAGGCCTGCCATTCCATCAGTAAGTATGTGCAGAGCCCAGAGAGCACCTGTGTGTACCAGACCAGCACTGCTGCAGGCCTATCCCAGCCAGGGCTCCACCCCAACACCAAAGGCTCCTGCACACCCTCCCAAGCCAAAAGCCCACCCAGAAAAGAGCTGCAAAGTCACACAAGCTTCAGCAAGAGGCCCACCATATCTTACCATGGGCCACAGACAAAGACATCCCTGGAAAAGAGCTACACAGGCACACAAGCAATATACAGAGCCTTGCCCTGATATCATTGATAAGTGCTTGGAGACCCTAGCCAAAAACTGCCCAGATAGCAGGAACTGGTGTGCACAGCCCCCAACCAAAGGCCTCCTAGAAAACAGCAACATAGCACCTGAGAAACTTCATGAATACCAAACCAGCTCTCCAAAACAATTTAAACAATATCCTAGGAAAAGGCAATGAGGATCACAAACCCAGGAAGCCCAGCAGAATGAATCCATCCAGCACAACAAGAAATTAAACACAAAGGGGGAGAATCCAACTCAAAGAAAATGTGATGACAGGGATAAGTCAATACGTATCAGTTATAACTATCAATATTAATTGTTTCAATTCACCAATCAAAAAAAAAAAAAAAAAAAGACTGGCAGAATGAGCCAAGAAGCAAGATCCAATAATATACTGTCCACAAGAAACAGACTTAATTCAAAAAGAAACTCATAGATTGAAAGTTAAAGGGTGGAAAACAATACTCCATGCAACAGGAACCTGCCCCCAAAAAGCAGGAGTAGCTATCCTCTTTGCAGATCAAATGACACTCAAAGCAACACTGATTAAGAGAGACAAAGAAGGACACTACATCCTTGTAAAGGGAACAATCTAAGAGCAAGAGATGACAATCATTAATATGTATGCACCAGAGTTGCACGGAAGACGGCGAATCAGCCCACTGCAGACAGGCAGGTCTTTGCACGCCCTACCGAAGTCCCGAATCACGTGGAAGATGCCGAATCACCCCACTGCAGACAGGCAGCCACCTGGTCCCACACTACAAAGACACAGAGGACACCAGACCACCAGACCAAGGTACTGAGTCCCGCTGCTCCTGGCCCAGAGGTAGGGGCTTCCCGATCACCATCACTCCCACTGCTCCCAGCCCAGAGGAAAGGGCTTTTGGGCCACCATCCCTCCCACTGCTCCCAGCCCAGAGGTAGGGGCTTCTAAGCTGCCATCCCACTGCTTCTGGTCCAGAGGAAGGGGCTTCCTGGTCACCATCCCTCCCCTGCTCCCAGCCCACAGGAAAAGGCTTTTGGGTCACCATCCCTACCGCTGCTCATGGCCCCTGTCCCACCTCTCCCAGCTGAGAGGAGGTAATCCTTGCAGGCGTTAAGAGGCCCCCGCCCCAGTCAAAATGAGAAAACACATAAATAAGTCTCAAAACCAGACTTCCAGATCACCAACAGCAACCCCAAAGGGAAATGAGATGGAACACTCTGGTACCCAACAACCTGGACCCACTGAACTGGCAACAAAAGGGGATCTGGAAAAAATGAAAACAGAAATAATTTCTCAGATAACAGGAGAAACTGTGCCCCTAGTGCAAGACATGATTAATAAATCTAGAGAGGAGCTCAGGAACATGATGGAATCCCAACATAAGAAACAAATGGAATCCATAAAACAGATGCAAATAGATTTCCAAGACATGAAAAACTCCATTGAAAGTCTACAGAACAGAATGAGCCAATGTGAGGATAGGATTTCAGATATAGAAGATAAGATTGCAATTAGTGATCAGGAAAAGAAATGTTGCTTCAAAATTATAAGGGAACATGAGAAATCAATCCAGCAGCTGCTAGATGATGGAAAGAAGAATAACAAAAGACTGATTTGGCTCAATGAAGAAACAGGAGAGAGTGGAGATGACATAAAAAAATCTCTTCACAGAAATAATGGCAGAAAACTTCCCAAGCAGTGGAAAAGAGCCTGACATACAGATAAGTGAGGCATATAGGACTCCAAATAGCCTTGATCAAAAAAAATCTACACATAGGCAAATAATTGTTAAGATTCCAGAAACACAACAGAAGAATAAAGTTCTCCAAGCAGTCAGAGAAAAGAAACAAATCACATACAAAGGAAAGCCCATCAGAATCACAGCAGACTTCTCAACACATACCATCAAAGGAAGAATAGCTTGGAGTGACATATTCCAAGCCCTAAAAGAAAATAGCCTCCAACCCAGATTGATGTACCCTGCAAAACTGTCTTTCAAAATGGATGAGGAAATAAAATACTTTCATGACAAAGAGCACCTTAGGAACATCGTGAATACCAAACCAGCACTCCAAAGAATTTTACACAATATTCTAGGAACAGATATTGAGGATCACAACCCCAGGAAGCAAAGCAGAATGAACCCATCTGGCATGACAAGAAATTAAATGTAAAGGAGGAGAACCCAACAAAAAGAAAAAGTCATGGTAATGACAAGTCAAAATGTTTCAGTTATAACCATCAATGTTAATGGTCTCAATTCACCAGTCAAAAGAAATAGACTGGCAGAATGGGTCAAGAAGCAAAATCCAACAACATGGTGCATACAAAAAACACTCTTAATTCAAAAGGAAACTCATAGACGGAAAGTTAAAGGGTGGTAAACAATACTCCATGGGACAGGAACCCGAAAAAAAGCAGGAGTAGCTATCCTCTTTGCAGATCAAGTAGATTTCAAACCAACACTGATTAAGAGAGATGAAGAAGGGCACTACATCCTTGTAAAGAGAAGAATCCAAGAGGAAGAGATGACAATCAAAAATATCTATGCACCAAACACTAGCGTACCCAACTATATAAAACAAATACTAAAAGACATGAAAAGTCATATATGCACTAATACAATTGTAGTGGGGGACCTCAACACCCCACTGTCACAGATAGATCAACTAGACTAAAAATAAGTAATGAAATACTAGAACTCAATCGAACTCTTGAACAAATGAACTTAACAGATGTTTACAGAGTCTTCCACCCCACAAAATCAGAATATACATTCTTCTCAGCTGCACATGGGTCATTCTCCAAAATAGACCACATACTCACACATAGAACATGTTTAAGTAAGTGCAAAGGAATTGAAGTTATCCCCTGTATATTATCAGATCATAGTGCAATCAAATTGGAGATCCACAGCAAAAGAAACTCAAAAAATTTCATAAACACATGGAAATTGAACAACACACTTCTGGATAACCAATGGGTCACAGAGGAAATTAAAGAAGAAATCAGACAGTTCCTTCAGTTAAAAGACAATGACAATAAAACATATCAGAATCTATGAGACACAATGAAATCATTCTTACAAGGGAAATTCATAGCAGTGAATATGCATATTAGGAAAACAGAATGAGCCCAATTAAACAACCTGATGCTGAACCTCACACTTCTAGAAAAAGAAGAGCAGGACAACCCCAAAGCTCATACAAGGGAGGAAATTATAAAGATCAGAGGAGAAATCAATGCAACGGAGACTAAGAGAACAATACAATAAACCAATGAAGTCAAGAGTTGTTTCTTCCAAAGAATCAACAAAATTTACAAACCTTTAGCTAACCTTGTCAGAAAAAGGAAAGAAAAGGCCCAAATCCATGCAATTAGGAATGAAAAGTGTGAAATGACAACAGACCCAGCAGAAATCCAGAGGATCATCAATACCTACATCCAGAACCTATATGCCAATAAGATGGACAACACAGAAGAAATGGACAGATTCCTAGATACATATGAATTATCAAAGTTCAATGAAGAAGACCTAAAAATTCTGAACAACCCAATATCAACCAATGAAATTGAAAATGTAATTAAAAACTTAACTAAGAAAATCCCAGGCCCTGATGGCTTCACTGCTGAATTCTACAAGACATTTAGAGAGGAACTGCTGCCACTACTGTTAAAACTCTTCAATGAAATTGAAAGGGAAGCAATACTCCCAAATTCATTCCTGGAAGCAAGCATCACCTTGATCCCCAAAGCAGAGAAAGACCCAGCTGAAAAAGAGAACTATAGGCCAATCTCACTAATGAACATAGATGCAAAAATCCTTAATAAGATACTGACAAATAGAATGCAGAAGATCATCAAGAAGATCATGCACCCTGATCAAATGGGATTCATCTCAGGGATGCAGGGATGGTTCAATATACAAAAATCAATCAATGGAATGCACTATATCAATAGAGACAAGACAAAAACCATATGATCATCTCAATAGATGCAGAAAAAGCATTTGACAAAATCCAACATGCATTTATGATAAAAACCCTACAAAAAATTGGAATAGATGGTCTCTACCTCAAACTGATAGAAGCCATCTGTGAAAAACCAACAGCCAATATCATACTAAATGGTCAAAACCTGAAATCCTTCACACTCAAATCAGGAACAAGACAAGGATGTCCACTATCACCACTCTTGTTCAATATAGTTCTGGAAACATTAGCCACGGCAATTAGACAAGAGAAAGAAATAAAAGGAATAAAGATAGGTAATGAAGAAGTCAAATTGCCATTATTTGCAGATGACATGGTACTCTATATAGAAGACCCCAAGAACTCCACCGAACGTCTTCTACACTTAATAACCAAATTCAGTCAAGTAGCTGGGTACAAGGTCAACACACAAAAATCAATAGCTTTCCTCTACACAAATGACAGACTCACTGAGAGAGAAATAGGGCAAACAATTCCTTTCACAATAGCATCCAAAAAACTGAAATATCTAGGAATCATCCTAACAAAAGAAATCAAAGACCTCTTCTCTGAAAACAATGGCACTCTGAAAAGAGAGATTGAAGATGATATCAGAAAATGGACAGACATCCCCTGCTCCTGGGTAGGAAGGATTAATAAAGTGAAAATGGCCATACTTTCAAAAGTGCCATATAGATTTAATGCAATTCCAATTGAGATCCCAGCAGCATACTTCATAGACCTTGAAAAAACAATCCAAAAATTCATTTGGAACAAGAAGAGACCCAGAATAGCAAAAGCAATTCTAGGTAACAGAGACATGGCTGCGGGTATCACAATCCCCATCCTGCAACTCTACTACAAAGCTACTGTGATAAAAACAGCATGGTATAGGCAAAGAAACAGACTTGAGGACCAGTGGAACAGATTAGAAGATGCAAAAACAACACCAGACACACTCAGCCATCTCATCTTTGATAAAGGAGCCAAACACCCTCACTGGAGGAAAGATAGCTTCTTTAATAAATGGTGCTAGAAAAATTGGGCTTCAACTTGCCAAAGATTAAAACTAGACCTGTATGTCTCACCATGCACTAAACTAAAATCAAAATGGATTAAAGATCTAAATATTAAAATAGAAACTCTGAACCAGTTGGAACATAGATTAGGTAGAACCCTTGAAGACTGCAGTGTAGGAAAAGATTTTATGAACAAAACCTCAGTTGCCTATGAACTAGCAGAAACAATCAACAAGTGGGATCTCTTCTCATTAAAAGGCTACTGCACAGCAAGAGAAACCACCAGCAGTGTGAAGAGACAACCCACAACGTGGGAAAAAATCTTCACCTGCTCTTCCTCAGACAAAGGTCTACTATCTTGAATCTATAAAGAACTTCAAAAGATCAGACCTCTAAAATTTAAAGACCCAATCCAAAAATGGGCATTGGACATGAACACACATTTCTCAGACAAAGAAGTAGAAATAGCAAATAAATACATGAAAAAATGTTCAACATCACTGGTCATTTGAGAGATGCAAATGAAAACAACGCTGAAATTCCTCTTCACTCCAGAAAGAATGGCTGCTATCATGAAATCAACCAATACCAAATGCTGGTGGTGCTGTGGGAAAAGAGGAACCCTGCTCCACTGCTGGTGGGAGTGTAGACTGGTGCACTCACTGTGGAAATCTGTATGGAGATACTTCAAGGAACTAGGACTGGAAGTCCCATTTGACCCCACTATTCCACTGGTGAGGATCTTCCCCAAAGAATTAAAGAATCATACCCCAGTGATATATGTACACCCATGTTCATAGCAGCACAGTTTGTAATAGCTAAAACTTGGAAACAGCCTAAATGCCCATCAACTGGAGACTGGATAAAGAAAATGTGGGGTTTTTTAAAAAAATGGAGTACTACTCAGCCATAAAAAATGAGATATTAGAGACATTTATAGTTAAGTGGATGCACATCGAGGTGATACTCTTAAGTGAAATAAATAGGACACACATGAATAAATACTAAATAGTTTCTCTGGTGTGAGAAACTGAAAGTGTAAATAAGGACCAAATGTATAATAAGTAATGTGAAGTAGGAAGAAAAAGGGCAAAGGGGAAGGAAGAGGGAGGGCTAGGGTAAAGGATAAAAGGGAATGGGATTAATATGAGAAAATGGAAAAATAGGAACAAAATCTTTGTAAATAGGGAGGACTGGAGGGGTTGAAGGGAGGGCTGGGCAAGGGTGAAAAATAAGAACTAAGAGAGACTATGTTAAGGTGCAAATTTCCAATGATGAATGTCATTATATTGTATCCCTAAAATGTACCAATGATTAGAATGAATAATCAATAATGTAAAGTAGGAAGAAAAGGTCCAAAGGTGTAGGGTAGTGGGAGGGGCAGGGGAAAGAAAAGAAGGGAAAGGAAAAATGATGAGAAATGGAAAAAATAGAATAAAGTCTTTGTAAATAGGGAAGGGTGGAGGGTGTGAAGGGAAGGCTAGGAATGGGGAAAAAATAAGAACCAAGATGCATTATGTAAAGGTACAATTCCCAATGAGAAATGTAATTGTGTTGTATACCTACAATGTACCAATAGAAGAATTTAATTTAAAAAGTATGTATGCACCAAACACTACTGCGCCCAACTATATAAAACAAATACTAATGGACGTGAAAATTCATATAAGCACTAATACAATACTAGTGGGGGACCTCAATACCCCACTGTAAAATTTAGATAGATCAATTAGACCAAAAAAAAGAAAAAAGTAATACTGGAACTCAAACACTTGAACAAATGAACTTAACAGATGTTTACAGAGTCTTCCACCCCACAAAATCAGAATACACATTCTTTTCAGCTACACATGATTCATTCTCTAAAATAGGACACCTACTTGCTCATAGAACATGCTTAAGTAAGTGTAAAGGAATTGAAATCATCCCTTATATATTATCAGATGATAGTGTGATGAAATTGGAGATCCATAGCAAAAGAAAACTCAAACATTTCATAAACACATGGAAATTGACCAAGACTTCTGAATAACCAGTGGGTCACAGAGGAAATTAAAGAAGAAATCAGACCATTCCTACAATTAAATGACAATGTCAATACAACATATCGGGAATCTATGGGACACAATGAAAGCAGTCTGACGAGGGAAATTCATACCAATGAATGCTCATATTATGAAAAGAGAGCAAGCCCAATTAAACAACCTGATGGTGAACCTCAAGCTTCTAGAAAAAGAAGAGTAAAACAAGCCCCCAAAAAGACAAACCCAAAGCTCATAGAAGGGAGGAAATTATAAAGATCAGAGCAGAAATCAATGCAATGTATACTAGGAGAATAATACAAAAAAATCAATGAAGACAAGAGTTGGTTCTTTGAAAAAATAAATAAAATTGACAAAACCTTAGATAACTTTATCAGAAAAAGGAAAGAAAAGGCCCAAATCCATGCAATTAGGAATGAAAAGGGTGAAATGATAGGGACCCAGCAGAAATCCAGAGACTCATCAATACCTACTTTGAGAAACTATAAGCCAATAAGACTGAAAACACAGAAGAAATGGACAGATTCCGAGATACCTGTGAATTGCCAAGGCTGAATGAAGATGACCTAAAAATTCTAAACTACCTAATATGAATCATTGAAATTGAAAATGTAATTAAAAATTACCAACTAAGAAAAGCCCTGGTCCTGATGGCTTCACTCCTGAATTCTACAAGACATTTAGAGAGGAACTGTTGTTTAAACACTTCAGTGAAACTGAAAGGGAAGCAATACTCCTGAGTTGATTCCTGGAAGCAAGCATCACCCTGTACTTCAAAGCAGAGAACGACCCAACCAAAGAAGAGAACTATACATGAAAATAACTTGAAGGGATCTATGAACCTAAATATGAAAGCCTACAAGTATAAAACTTTAAGAAGAAATTATAAGGGAAAATGTTTATGAATTCAGGGTAGGCAAGAACTACCTAGTATACAAAAGACATGATGTATAATAGAAAAAAATTGATAAATGAGACTCTATCAAAATTTAGAACTTTAAATGACATCATTAAAATGAAAAGTAGTACTTAAACAGATCATATTTACAATGCATATAACCTATGACCAGAATATATAAAGAATTCTTAGAGCTCATTAAAAGACAATCCAATTAAAAAGTAGACATAAGAAGATGATAAATAGCCAGTACAGCACAAGGAAAGGTGTGCAACTCTAGAATCAGAAAAATACTAATCAGTACAATAACAAGATTGAATTATACACATGTATTTAATTTGTTGAGAAGGTTCTGTTCTACTTCTAGTCTCCTCATAGCTTTTACCATGAACAGCTGTAGAATTTAGTCCAATACTTTTTCTCCAACTACTGACAGAATCACATGGCTTTTTCCTTTCCTCTGTTAAAATGATGACTTTTGGGGGTGGATCTTCCTTACAATGCTGAACCAACACTGCTATCCCTATAACAAAACCACTTTCTACATACTGTCAGATCTGACTTCTAATAGTTTGTTTTGTTAAACAAATTTCTATCTATGTTCATACTTTTTTCTTCTGTTATCTTTATCCAGTTTTAGGATTAGCACAATGTTGAGTTCCTAAAATGAGGGGAGAAGTGTTCCTTCTTTTTTCTGCTTTAATTGTTTGATATAATGTATCAGTTGAAATGTATATGAGCCTGCTGTTGCCATATAGGTAGGTTTTCAAGCTAGGAATATACTTTCTTTAATAGGTGCTATTCAAATTTTATATTTCCTCCAGAGTTAGTTTCATTAATTTGCCTTCCAGGGTACTTCTTAGCAGTTGTCAAATTTATTTCAAAACAGATTTTTTGAAATATACTTTCTATATCCTTTTAAATTCTGTAAAATCTGTGGTAATGTCTCCTATATCTTGATATTGTAATTTTAAAAACATATAATTGATATTGTGTAACAGGAAGAAAAGGTCTAAAGGTGCGGGAGAAGGGGGGGGGATATGAGAAAAGGAAAAAAATGGAAACAAAGTCTTTGCAAATAGGGAAGGTTGGAGGGGGTGAAGGGAGGGCAAGGGAAGAGGAAAACGATAAGAATCAAGATACTCATGTAAAGGTACAAGATCCCAATGATGAATGTAACTGTATTTTACACCTAAAATGTACCAATAAACTCAATGGGAAAAAAAAGAGAGAACTATAGGCCAATCTCACTAATGAACATAGGTGCAAATATCCTTAATAAGATACTGGCAAATAGAATGCAGAAGATCATCAAGAAAATCATGCACCCTGACTAAGGGGGATTCATCGCAGGGATCCAGGGTTGATTCAACATATGCAAATCAATAAATGTAATACACTATATCAATAGAGCCAAGGACAAAAAACATTTGATCATCTCAAAAGATGGAGAAAAAGTTTTTGACAAAATCCAACATGCTTTTATTGTAAAAACTTTCTCAAAAATAGGAGTATACAGTTCCTCCCTCAATCTGATAAAAGCCATCTATGAAAAACCAACAGCCAATACCATACTAAATGGTCAAAAACTGAAATCCTTCATTCTAAAATTAGGAAGAAGACAAGGACGTCCACTATCACCCCTCCTGTTCATTATAGTTTGGGAAACATTAGCCACAGCAATTAGATAAGAGAAAGAAATACAAATGGTCATTATTTAGAGATGACATGATACTCTCTATAGGAGACCCCAAGAACTCCCCCAAAAGTCTTCTAGACTTAATAACCAAATTCAGAAAAGTAGCTGGATACAAGGTCAACACTCAAAAATCAATAGTTTTCCTCTACAAAAACAAAAACTCACTGAGAGAAAAATGGGACAAACAATTTGTTTCACAATAGCATCCAAAAAATTAACCTAACAAAAGAAATCAAAGACCTCTACTGTGAAACCTATAACATTCTGAAAAAAAGAGATTGAAGATGATATCAGAAAATGGAAAGATATCCCTTGCTCCTGGGGAGGAAGAATCAAAATAGTGAATATGGCCATACTTACCAAACTGCTGTATAGATTCAATACAATGCCAATTGAAATCCCAGCAGCATATTTCACAGACCTGGCAAAAACAATCCAAAACTTCATTTGGAACAAGAAGAGACCTAGAATAGTAAAAGGAATTCTAGGCAACAAAGATAAGGTAGGGGGTATCACAATCCCCAACTTGAAACTATACTAGAAAGTTACTCTGATAAAAACAGCATGGTACTGGCAAAGAAATAGACCTGAGGACCAGTGGAACAGATTAGAAGATACAGAGACATCTCCAGACACACTCAGGCACCTCATCTTCCACAAAAGAGCCAAACACTCACTGGAGAATAGATAACCTGCTTCATAAATGGTGCTGGAATAACTGGGTTTCGCCTTTCAAAGATTAAAACTAGACCTATATCTCTCACCATGCACTAAACTAGAAATCAAAATGGAAGAAAAATCTATATATTAAAAGAGACACAGTAAACTGGCTGGAACAGAGGTTAGGTAGAACTCTTAAAGACATTGGTGTAGGAAAATATTTTATCAGCAAAACCACAGTTGTCTGCAAACTAGCACAAACAATCAACAAGTGGGATCTCTTCTTATTAAAAAGCTTCTGCACAGCAAGAGAAACCACCAATAGTGTCAAGAGACAACCCACAATGTGGGAAAAAATTTTCACCTGCTGTCCCTCAGACAAAGGTCTACTAATATGGAGTCTATAAAGAACTTAAAAAAATCAGACCTCCCAAATTTAAAGACCCAATCCATAAATGGGCTTCGGAAATGAAAAGACATTTCTCAGACCAAGAAGTAGAAAAGCAAATAAACATATAAAAAATGTTCACCATCACTGTTCGTTCAAGAGATGCAAATGTAAACAACACTGAGATTCCACCTCACCCCTAAAAGAATGTCTGCTATCATGAAATCAACCAATAACAAATGCTGGTGGGCTGTGGGGAAAGAGGAACCTTGTTAAGCTGCTGGTGGGAGTGTAGACTGGTGCAACAGCTGTAAAAATCAGTATAGAGTTACCTCAAAGAACTAGGTTTGGAAGTCCCACTTGACCAAGCTATTCCCCTGCTGGGTATCTTTCCCAAAGAATTAAAAGTATCATACCACAGTGATATATGTGCACCCATGTTCATAGCAGCACAATTCATGATAGCTAAAACTTGGAAGCAACCCAATTGCCCATCAACTGGAGACTGGATGAAGAAAATGTGTTTTTTAATAAAACGGAGTATTACTCAGCCATAAAGAAGGAGAAACTAGAGACATTTATAGCTAAATAGATGCACATTGAGGTGATATTCTTCAGTGAAATAAATAGGACACACATGTAAATACTGAATAGTTTCTCTAATTTGAGAAACTGGAAGTGTAAATAAGTTCTAAAAGGTATTACAGATGATGTGAAATAGGAGAAAGTGTTGCAAAGGGGAAGGGGAAGGGAAAGGGGTAGGGGAAATGAAAGAAGGGAATGGAATTAATATGAGAAAAAAATGGAAACAAAGTCTTTGTAGATAGGGAGGGATGGAGGGGTTGAAGGGAAGGCCGGGGAATGGGGAAAAAATAAGAACCAAGATGAATTATGTAAGATAGAAATTTCCAATTATGAATATCATTATATTGTATACCTTAAATGTACCAATAAAATTAATTTTAAAAAAACATTTGCCTTTGTGTTTACATAATTTTAATATAATTTATAATACTTGAAAATAAGTATATTCTTTCCCAAACATGTTAATATCCACAATCCTTGTGTCTTTTATTTTGACATTTACTGTGGCTTGAAAACATAAAACTAAATACTTTCTTGAAGAGTCAACAAACATTGATATTTATTTAACTAATTCATTTTATATTTTAGAATAGGCAAGATATCTGAAGCTCATTGTGACTAATTTAATTACTACAGCACTGTAGTGCTGTGTACAGTTCACAATGTGTTTTCTCAATTTACCTGTCCATTTTGGTTTTCATGACAAATGCAGAGGAAAAATAAAGTTTTATCTACTGTGATTTCAGGTTGTAACTATTTCTCTTTTTTACTCATCTTATTTTGATATGATGTACCTAAAATAGTTTACAATTCTACTATCAGACATTATAATATTTTCTCAAAGAAGGATAATTATTTTCATCATATTTACTATAAGTGAAACTATTATAAAACAGGAATTGTCAAACTATCATGCGTGCTAAATTCATTTTCAGAAGAGCCTGTCTTTCATAGTTGATCTTATGACACAAGTTCATTCCATTCTTTGTAAGAAGAACAATATTTGGTTACAATTTTATATAATCTTTATTAAATTTTAGTGAACTTCCCAAACATGTATTAAGGTGTATGTAAACACATGCAGAAATGTTTCTTTTCTAATTCTTTGCATTAAACAGAGATAATATATTATACACATTTTTTCTAAGGCTTGGTTTTTGCATTTAGCCTTCATCTTGTGAAATCTTCCCCATTAGCCCATAAGAGTTGCTGTCGCTTCCCTTTCACCTCCATGTTATCCCCTTTTAAGGATGTACCATAATTCATTTATCCATTTCCCTTTTGATGGATGTCTGCATTATTTCTCATTATATTAAAAAATTCCAAACAGTGATGCATTAAGAAAACTTCATGTACACCATTTGAAATATCTTCAATTATATATGTTGTGACATTTCCCAAATTTGAAGTATGATATGCAAGAATGTATTTTTATTTTAATGCTAATGGAAGAAATGTCCTCTATCTATATTCTCAGAATGCACAAACTCATTAATAATGGATGTATACACCTGTTAAAATAGACTTTGATCAAATGATTATCTGTTAATTTCCTTTCTTTTCCTTATCAAGAGAGGATGAAAATTTTTTCATATATTTGAGAGTTTCTATTAACTGCCTTTGACAACTTCTCCACTGAGTTATTTCTCAAACCAATTTATGGAAGCTGTTTTTATATTCAGAGGGTTACTGTTTTGCCTATGATATGGCTGTGAAATGTCTCTGTTTCTCAGCAGACCTCTAAATTTGTTTGTAGCATTTGTGTTATGCTATACCCAATTTTCCTTCAATTATAATTAGTTGAATATGTAAATGATTGCTTTTACATTTAGCTATGTTTAACAATTGTAGAAGAAATAGAATATTCTGAAATTTTAAGTAATAATTAATATTATTTATTATGATTTGTTTCCATGATTATAGAATTTAATTTTTGCAATGTTTGGAGCTTACATTAATGTGAGGTTAGGGTTAGCAATATAATGAACATTATTTTCAGAAAGTCAGCCAAGTTTTAAGAATCTCCAAAAGTGAACAATAATCTTTTTCTCACTAAAATAAGATGCTATTATTAGCATATTCTTAACATTTGTTTGTAATTGTATGTGTACTTTAGTCTTAATTTTTTATTTGTTGGTGCAGAGCAGTGTAAGATTTTTAATTATAAAACTTTTAAAATGCACTTTTCATGTGATACAGCAAATCACAATTCATTGCTTTTCTTTTTCAGAATTCTCTAGCTATCTTTGTAGTATATATTTTAAACCACTGACACTCTATTCACATTGTCATAATTATAAGTCTAGTTCTTATGATTGTGATGTGTTGAGCAAGTTCTTTCATTTCACAGTCTGAAAATACAACAGCATTATCCTACCTGGAAGAATTGTTATGTGAACATTTGGGAAGGAGAGAGTATAAAAAAATGAAAAGGGAATTAAGATGTGTTATATCATGTTCCAATTCCAAGGAATGTAAACGTTATGTACTGCACACATGTAATAATTGAAAAATTAAATTAAAAAAGAGAAGTAAAGATACCAAAAGACACAACTACAAATAGTGTCTTAGCAATTAGAGGAATCACTTTCTTTTTCCTCCATTTTTGCTGCCATTTATAAAGACTTCTTGCCAAATGCATGGTGCTATTCTGAGAGCAAAAATGACAAGTACATGCTTTTCATACACTTCCTGTGAAATATTTTAACTTTTAGCATTGTTTTTCTGTACACTTTATGAAGAGAGTAAAACTTTGCTAGGTTAAACAATTAGGTTACACTATGTTTGCAAGACACTTTAGATATTATTATATTTAGAGTTCAGTACTGTTGAAAAACTTGAGTTCTGAGTTTTTCTTCTTTTTTTAATCCTCATATGTTTTTATGATATATTTTTAATATTCCCCAATGGATTCTTCATTTTTTAATTTGTTAAACATATTTGGTACCTGCCATTACAGATAAGTTCTCCCTGAATGTAATAAGTCTTTAGTACACTCAAGTGGTAACATACCTGTAACACTTATTTTGTGCAAGTATTCCTTAAGAACTTCACATACATTAAATAATTCACTTACTCTGTGAAAAATAAACGTCACTATTTGTTTCAAAAGACTAAGCTGACTTAAAAATAAGTTAAATACATAAATACTAAGTGAAAACATGATTTTAACATAAAACATCTATAATTTGTATTTTTACTTAAAACATTGTACTTATAGAAGCAATATTTTTATATAGAAAACTGCTGTCATTTGAATCTTAAATAATCTTTTCACTAATTTTGTTTTTTATGTGGAATCATTTTAGACTTACTGTATTTTTGTTGGTCACTCTTCTACAACTATCTTACAACTTTTTCTACAAATATCATTTTTCTTATTATATACAAAACATTTGTAAATTCCCATTATTTTATCATTACTCATCATTTTTGTTTATGCTCTCCTGTACTTATTCTTGGTTCTGTTTGTTTCAACTTTTATTTTTACTGACACGTTTCTTCTTACTTTTCTGATATTTTCTTTTCCATCTTTCTTATCTCATATTTATCCCTATTTTAACTTGAATTTAATGACCCTCCTCCCAAATTTAAAATTATTTGTTACTTACACTTAGAAGAATTATAAGGAAAAATTTATTCCAATTTTGCTTGTTCCACAAAATATTTTTCTGATTATAGTTAATCTTAAAAGTTATTAATATGTATGTATAGTATATATTAATATATGTTGCTGTGAAAGAAGAATGTGAAGAACTGATGAATGTGAGTAAGTGAGGTGGCTTTACTAAAAATTTATTTGACAAGTGAAAAGTGATAAGATTCAGGTTTGCTAATGCAGAGTACTCTAGGAAAAACATGAGGATCTAGTGGAGGAGTTAGTCCTAGAATACTAAGCAGGCAGGCACCCGATGGTAGGAAGGAAATGAGACCAGGAGCTTGAGGGACAAGCAAGGTTTTGGGCATTAGTATTGTTGCATAATAAATTTTATATTTTTTCTACATGAGGGTAAAAGGAAGTTTTATAGAGCATTTTCAACAAGTGGGTGCATCCTGGGTGAAGGTTAATTTAGAGGACCAGAAGAGTAGGAGTAGTTCCCACACTTACTGCTCCCACGGAACACCACTTTGCAGGGCACTTTGCTGATGGTTGTCTCCTGAAATAGATGATCATGCTGGTTTTATGACTGAGCACTTTCAGCCTAACATGATGCCAATCATTAGTGCTCAATGAATCTTGCTCAATGGATGCATTTGAATTCAGTCCTATTGACATTTCTAATTCTTATCTCTACCCAGTCACCAAGATTTAAATTTTGCTTAAGCTAAGACCTTCAATACTATGGAACTTAGCTTCTTACCTTGTTCATCCTATGGCCCTGGTTTCAGGGATGGGAAAAGATGGTTCAGTGACACATTATCGCTATATATTAGTTATAAAATATTAGGCAAACAACAGAAACCCTCAAACTTTTCTCTAATTATTACCATAGATGAATGAATAATAATGAGAAACACACGTGAAATTCTCAGCATCGTGTTTGAAAAATTGGAAGTATATAATAGATGATATATGTCAGTAGTTTGTAAATGGTGTGCTAGATATTGTGATTGCAAAGATGGAAAAATATAACCTTCAGTTTCTTCAATTTTAAATTGTAATTCAAACATTTACATGATAATATACATCAAGCATAAAGAAATATTCAATGTAATGTGTTATTATAAATTATTATCATTTTTCTCAGGAAGTGATTCCCCTATACTAAGTAATCATTATTCCTATAGCAGAATCCAACCCCTATTAATAATTCTCATTCATGTATTCATTCACTGCCTTATAGAAATTTATCAAGTACCCACCTATGCCAGGCTTTGTATGCAAACAGCAGAGAGAAAAACAAAATTGTGGACACTTGTGGATATTATGTTCTACTTTCCTGTGAGCTACAATATAAAATAAATAAGGAAATATATGATGTAAGGCCAGATAATGACAAATTTTGTAAGCCTGGTAATGAGAATGATCATAGCAATATGTAAGAAGAAAGCAAAAATGATAATTTTTCAGATACCTTCTCCTGCTCTGAATTAGATTTCTATTGTTTCTCTACAAATTACCTTAAACCTACTGGCTTATCCAACATGAGTTTTTCCTCTTTTTGTTAGATTTAGTGATCAGAAATCTGAATCAAGTCTTACCAATCTGATTAATTCTTTCAGTAATGTATCTTGCTAATAAAATGTTAACATAAATTTTATTTGTGTTGAAAAAAAATGTGTAAAGATAGGACATAAAATACCAAATGTATATTAGTTTACTGACACTAATGTAGAAGGTTCACTAGATTCTGTGATTGAAACAGAACCTGATTTTCAATGTAGCAAAAAAGCAATATTCATTACTAACCTGATCAACTTAGAATTATGATCACTGATTAAAGATTTTTCTATCTTGCTTGAGAAAATCTTTTTAACAGTATAAAACATATTTACCCCTTAACCCTCGTACTGAAAACTCCTCTAAATTTGTAAACCAAACCCTCCAGGTTTAATTTTGCACACAAATAAATTTCATCTCAGCAGAATCAGGGTCCAATGCTTAGTTTGAATATCATGCTCTTTTAGCATTTAACTGTGTCTATGTAGATCTTGCTGGAAACATCCATGCCTTTATAGTAATTTTGCTAAAATGTCAGTATGTAAATGCAATCTGTCAGTTTGGTGCCTAATATGTATTCAATCTATTGTTGAATTTAGAGTTCTCACTCCAGTCAAGAGATTTTGGAAAAAAATTCTAAATTCAATTTAATATGTATTTATTATCACCTATTTTTTATCTAGCACTACATTTTTCTTCTGTTGTTCAGTCCTGATATAACCTGAGCACATAAAAACAAATTGAATTCTAGAATAGTAAAATTTAGCCCTTGCATAGATTAATTTGGCATAGTTTAAAAATGTCCATTACTGCTCATGAGTTAGCATTCTGTTAGTGTAACATATCTGAGATAATTAACTAATGAAAAAAATTCATTTTAACCCCTAACGTTAGAGATTCTAGCCCATGATCCAGTGAGCCCACTGCATTTAAGCTTCTAGTGTGAGTGTCAGATGGCAATGGCAGACAGCACGTGCTAGAAAAAAAAATTCTCACATACCAGAGCAGGAATAAAAAAAGAACAAAAGAAGAGATCTAGATCCTGCAATCTCCTTCTAGGGTATTCCTCCCATGACCTATAGCTATCACACTGGGCCCCATATTTAAATATTCTACCACCTTGCAATAGTGCCATGATGAGGACATTTAGTTCTAAACTGTAGCACTTACCCATTTATTTTTGACAAGTAGAGGAGGGCAGATATTCATGGATGTACTACATGCACACCCACAAAATGTATGAAGCATGGTGACTGGTTTTCTTTAGCAATTATTTTTATTACATGTTTTGTCACTTTAAAACACATTAATGAATCTAATTTATTGATGCTCATTATCTCATGTTTCTTGTTTTAATAACTTTAAATTGAAGGTTCTCAGAAACTTGGCCAATGCCCTTGTCAACCTGCTCATTAAAGAACATATGTAGTAGCAAATTTTACCATCATTGTCCACAAAACCATAAGGCACTTTGCAATGACATTTTATTTTACTGATTTTTTACTGTCATTTCACAGAACAAGTTTATTTTAAATTTAGCCCAAAGATCCTTTCATGTAATATGACTGAAATATAACTTGTAAAAAATCTCTAAATGAATGACAGAATAAGTAGAAATTAAATGAAGAGAGACTATGTGGAAATATAGAATTATATCTGAGAGAATTTTATTAAATATAAAAAATTCTGAGAAACAAAACTTCATGTCCAATCTTTCTAAATATCTAGAAATAAAAAATATTTAACATAAAATATATTATTTCCCATTCTGTATCAAGACAAAAAGAACATTTCATGTGATATATTAGCTTGCTATAATTATGTAGGAATTGTTCCTGGTGATAATCGTATGTATGCTTTTAAATGAAATCAATTAATGAGCACATATTGAAGACTGAACACATCTTAATAAAAGATTTTAAGAGAGACATTTTATCCATGTACATTTCCACTGCTGATCTACAATTCATTCTTCATACTAGTGAAATTCATGATCTCAGGTATAGTGTTTTATTCACTTTTAATTCAAATAAGTCACAATATTTATAAGAATTGAATGATAAGTTTAATATTAGACTTTGCATCTTAACCTAGGAAGCAACAATGGTTTACAATCATGGACACAAGAGATTGAAAGACCACCTTGTGTAAGAGTAACAACCAAGGAAGCCTTACAATTTTGCATCAGTTCACCTCCTGGAGGCAACTTCTGAGCTACAGCACAAATAGGAGAAGTGAGAAGAACTGTAGAGTTCATTGAATTACAGTCTGGTGAGCAGAAATGATCACATTTTGTGTTGAAAGGTGAGAAAGTGCCAGGGATCAGAAGAGTGTTCAAGTCTTAAACACTGACTTATCCGATATGAATGGAAAGTATTTTAACATGAGAAAAAATTCATCAACAAACTAAAGGTAAAACAACTCACTAACTTCACAAAAATTAGAATAAATTGTTCTTTTTATCAATCAGTTATGAAACACCGTGATAATACATGGAGCACTGTAGTATTCACAGAGGAATGTTGCCTTAACAGCAAGAACTAACCTCATGACTACAATCTGCCCTGAAGCTACCTTATATCGCATCTAAAATTAAGCCATGAAAAGATGCCATTGTTTTTGCTCATTTAACTGCACAAAATAAAGTCCATTATTACATAAAGGAACACAACAAAATCCCAGCTGGTAACTTCTACTTGATAGTACTAGGGATTCAGTGAAACATGCCAACCGTGCAAGGAAAATATAACAAAAAACTTGGAGAAAAATTCAATCAATAGTAACAAACCAGAAATAATAAGAATGAAGAAATTGAAAGAATGTGAAATATTTGTACTAGGTATAGTGTTTTTGTTAATGAAGGTAGAAAGAGTAAGAGGAGAGTTTTGGAAGAGAAAATTAATCTTATTTGAAAATTCTGGAAAACAATACATTATTTTGAAGAAAATAGACTCAATAAAATTCACATCAAATTAGACACTGCAGAATAAAATTGCATTGAATTTAAAAGTAGAGAAAAATAAAATAAATACAGTATCAGTTTATTTTATATAATACAGAAGTTGGTTCTGTGCACAATTGTAGTTCCAAACAGAGTAAAATATAGCAAAAAATTTTGAAGGAAAAAAATTTAAAACCAATTCAAATAAAACTTTAACTCAAAACCCATAGCTTCAAAATCAATAAATCCTCAGGAAAATAAACTGAAAAAATCCATCAGCAAAATGACTATTTTAGTTGAGACTGTATAATAAATAAAGAGATAAATTTTTAAAATATTCCAAAAAAATTATATCTAAAAATTTCAGAGTGGAACAATATGAACAGGATAGGGGATTTCTCACCAGAAGCAATGAAATCTAAAATAATGGAATGACAATTCAAAATATAGAAAGAAAAACGATCAGTGTTAAATCTTTTAGTACAGGTTAGTATCTTTCAGTAGGTAAGCCAAAATAATGCATTTTCCATATAAGTGAAAGCTTAGAAAATTCATTGCCAACACAACTGCAGTATGGTAAATATTAAGCAAGGCTCTTTAGGCAGAGGAGAATGATACTAGATAGAAATTTGGAACTTCACCAAAGAATTAGGAGCTCTGGAAAAGGTAAACAGGTGTGTAAATGTGAGACTTAAAAGTTAGTTCTTAAAATTTTTCCTTTTGTTGGTGCTGGTGAAACAACCCAGGGCCTTGAGCACGCTAGGTAATCACTCAACCACTGAGTTACCCTCTAGATTTAAAATAAAGTTCTGGTACCTTTTAGAATTTGATTGATTGTACAGAGCAATGATAGCAATTATGTAGTGGATTTTAATAGAGTACTTAGGCATAGAATGTGTGACAGCAAAAACACAAGGAGTTCCAAAGGAGAACTTGAAGGGTATGGAAAGAAAATGCATCTGATATGTTAAATTTTTTTTTGTTGTTGTTGTTGTTTTAGTGGTACTGGAGACTGGACACAGGGTCTTCATACTGAACACCTCAGTTTCCCTGAGTGCTAGATTTACAGGTATGTACCACCACACCTGCTTTGTTATAATTATCTTTGATTGAAATTAAAATAACATATGTGTTGTAAATACATGTTACCCACAAAACAAAACAAAAGAATCAGACTAGAAAGCTGAATGGTTCAAGAGCAAAATTAGAATCTAGGTGATATTGGTGATATTGTGGAGGATTTTATTTTAATCTTGAAAACTATCCATGGCCATATTCATTTTTTGGTACCTTCAATAGAACTCGGGTCCTTGAGCTTTCACAGCAGGCGGTGAAACCACTGAGCTCAATCCCCGAACCTGGCATATTTTTAAATGGTTAAGAATAACAGTTTTTCAGATTTTAATCCAAGGTCTCAAGTATTTACCTCTGACACACTTGCTTGTCTCCCTATTGCATTACTCCAAAACAAATTACCAAAATCTTAGCAATTTAAAACAACACCCATGAGTCATCTTACACTTTGTATAGGTCATACATCCAGGTTGGGTCCTCTATTTAGCATCTCAGAAGGATACATTCAAGGTATCCCATCCAGAGACTCTGAAGTACAATCTGATTTTCCAAGCTCATTCTGCTTATTGAGAGAATTAATTTCCTTGTGGCTTGTTTTAGTAATTCTTCTAGAATTCTATTGGAATACATGAGACTGGGTGATTTATGAACAAGACAGATTCATTTCTTAGTGTTGTGGAGGCTGGAGGTCATGGGGGGAGCATCCTGCAGAGGCCTTCTTGATGTATCATTCACTGGTAAAATGGGACAAAAAGGGCTAGAATGAAAAAGAGACACAATCTTGATTTCACAACAAACCCACTCTGGAAACAACACCAATCTATTCATAACGGCACTGCCAATCTCTTGTGCATCCTACCTCTCAGTACTGTTGACCTGGAGATTAAGTTTGTAACAGATGAACTTTGGGGGACAGATTCAAACAGTGGCACTGCTTTACCACTGAGGTTGCATTTTCTTGCTAGTAAACCTTGCTCATCTTTTATTTCCTAGATACCCCTGTAGTTCCTTTCCACATGGATTACTGATAGGTAAATAGATCATCAGGGCTAGCAAGAAAATCAATTTTTCTCTCTCTCTTTTTCTCCTTTCATCTCTCTCAAAACAATCTCTCTCTTCCTTCTTGCTCACCTTTTTCTTTATAATTAATTTGGTTTATTCAATATTTGTATTAGTTATTACTATTTTAATTGTTCATTTCTATGGGATAAGGAGCACTCCTAACTAGTCAAGCTTACCAGGATGACCACCCTTATAATTAACTCAATATTGACATAGTTAGAACCTTAATTATATCTGAAAATTTCTCTTATCCTCAGCCATATACTTAATTCTACCTTAGAATGGGGCTGATGTCCAATCATATTAACAGGTCCCACCCACACTAAGTGAGAGGGAATTGTATAGGAAGCATATGAAGAATGAATTATAATGTGTAGTGATTATACACTGGGGAATGCAAGGCTTTACATCCTTTTAGGATTTTACCTACAACCCAAAGTTGATGTTGGAAGTAAAAGTGTGAAGAGAGGTTAAGGAAGCTTAAAGGCATATTTTTCTTCAGGAAAAATAAATTGTTCTAGAATGAATGAAAAATGAACAAAATATGTATCTCTTTCAAAACATGTCAAAGTGTTTAAATTTTGTCCATGGTAAGAACTGTTGGATTTCATTGACGTTTCTAGATATTTTAACATAGTCAAATTTATTGTGAGGAAAAATAAAAATATAAATTACACAATGAATCAGGAAAAAAATATATACTAAATATCTAGAATTTGGAGCTAAACTTTAATTTGGTAAGCTTTTGGTTAGGGGTTAGGAAAAGGAGTTAATTAAGTATAATACTTTAAAGCAATAGAATTAATCACTAAACAATAAATCTCATGATTATATATTGAAAATAATTTTTGCTAAATTCTTATCTCTGAGAAAAATGCAGTACTGATTTTGTAATAACATCTGAAATAGACAGATAAGATAGATACTTCATTCTCTCCTTCAAGGGTTTGTTTAGAAGAAGTAGGATTTATATTTTACTCAAAAAAACATTAAATTTTTAAGTTACAAATTGCTTCCTACATAATAGGAAAGGGAAATTCAGAGATGAATTGTCACAAATACAGGTGAGAAGACCAAGTTATTTATCTAAACTCATCTTTGTGTCAGACAGAACAATGTGCTCTAAGAATTCCCAGAGAAATGTTAATTACAATATTATGTTAATTACAACAAATAAAAGAAGACTTATTCAGGGTGAAACAATTCATTCGGACTAAAAGTACAAGCTTAGAAAGTTCTATGTAACATTAAAAATAGGAAATTTCTACACTTGATCTTAGCCAAATGGCCGAGAAGCGATAAAAAACAGGAAATTTCTGTGTAAACTACTAATGTTTTTTGTAGCTGGAACATGCGTGAGGATCTACAGAAAAACCAACTGGACTTCATCACAGGGGGTTTTTAAAATCAATTTTAAAGTCTAGTACATTATTTTGTGGGAAAAAAAGACAGCTTGAAGGGGAAAAGTACATCATCGAACATCATGTTACAATCGATCTTTCTAAGAAAGGTATTAGAATCTTCCTCCTCATCCAATAAATATAGCTTCAATAATTTATAATATGGGACCATCAAAAACATTTGGATAAAAATAATAAGGTGAAAATATGGCTATTGCCAATTTATAAATATTTTACCATTTATTTTCAGTCATGGTCTGAAAAACTGATATTACACTATTATTTAAATTCCCCTATTCTTTTCATTTATTACTGTGTGAATATTTTTATGTTTTGAAGACCTGTTCTCACTAATTACCTGTGGTGTAACCAAATAATCATTCAATCAAATTTAGTTTTTTTTTGCAGAATTTTTTCTCTTGGCAACCCTAGTAAATTGCCAAATCTGTTATTTTTTTATAATTTCCATAAAATATGTTTCATTTGAATAAATTTATGTGATCAAGGACAATTTCATAATTGCCAAACTTGCTTACTTTTAAAAAATATTTGCTTGTCTGTGTCTCTCCAGAAACTACAAATGGAAAAGCAAATATCATGATTTGAAAACATTTATCTTACTCTATAACTTTTGTATATTCATTCAATATCCAACATTTCTGATTTATTTTTGCTTCCTGGATATGATTTTACAATATTTTCTCTGTCTACTCATAGACCTTCCTCATGTTGTTGTTGTTGTTGTTGTTATTTGTTTCTTTGGTTTGGGTGCAGATTGTAATTATTCACTTTTGTTTCCATAAATACTGTTCTCAATGCTGCACATATTTATAACATGGATCATGTTCCATTGTATATCAGTAAACAGTCATTATACATTCTAATTGTTTTTGAGTTGATTCCAATGTCAATATTTTATAACCATATATAAATTCTTCATTTTATTACATTTAGAACTTACACACTGGTGTAGAGAGAAACCTTTTAATAAATACTCAAAGTAGCAAGTTAACAAAAATTTAGCTTATTTTAAACACATTCATCATGTGTTTGTAACTGTGGTGGTCTTTTAAAGTGTTACTTCTCGCAACTCTCCTTCTTTATACCATATTTTCATCTTCAAAAAATGTAGTCTCATATATTGTATTATATCCAGTTTTATGAAGAGATCATTGTTAATTGCAGCTGATTTGGCTGTGGAATATAATGGTGACTAATGCCAGTGTTAGGGAAATGTTTTTCTTCATGCAAATTTCATGCTAAAGTTTTCATTCAGCGCCAAAATAAAAAGAACCACAATTACTCTCAACTCTTGCAGTTTCTGTAGTTTAATGCATGTAAAATATTTCAGGAAGAAATGTTATGTAAAACTATTTATACATGAAAAATAAGAATATGAATAAGAAATTGAAGTACTCAGTTTGGTATTTTGGCTCTGGAAAATCATGAGAAAAACATGAATATACTGAGAAATTTAAATGCTACACTTTCCATTAAAAGTTGATACATCAAAGTAAGAGCAACATAAAAAATTTTCTAAAAAAAGTTATAGTTACATCCATGTACAGCGAGATAATTGTTGATTACTGGGAATTTTATGTTAATCATAATCTAATAATTTCTATTTAAATTTATACAATTTAACTTACACGATAAAATTTTGTTCAATGACAGCTGACTATTAAAGAGATTTTGGTTTCTCTGAGAGTAGCAAATGTTATATTTGCACACTTGCAAACAAGATTTTATTGATCTTTCATGAGTCAACTCCTAATGATGTTAATATAATTTTTCGTGCTTTATTTTCACTAAATATCATATCCAAGAATTCACACAATTTCAGTATATATTCAAAACTTCTTTATTTTAGCCAGAGATGACATTTTCAAATACTATCCTTATCCTTTACTAATATGACTAGTATTGATTTTGGTGATATTGTATTTTGTTTTATGATAGTTTATTCCAGACAAAATAGAGTTCTTTAAGTAATTATATATGATTACTTAGAGAATGAAAAACTAACACATGGCAAAGCTAGTCTTAAAAGCCTATAGTTACAATGTAATCCTTGCCATGCAGGGTCTGGGTCTTCAACAAATTGATTAGTTGTAGGTGTGCTGTACAAATAATGATGAGCCCACAAATTTCCACAATAAAATAATTTACACCCAACAATACTAATTAGGCATATATAGAAATTTAAAGAATGATATCCTTAGAAGAATTTACTTAGGTTTGTAATTGTATAACTTACTTAACATAATTTGCTTCTTGAAAATAGCAGCTACAGACATAATTAGATAGCAGTATTATGTTTTGGGGAAAATATGGTACCCGCCATAATTCTATATTACGTTCATTAAGAAAAAATAAGGGTCAATTAGCAATTGCAAAAATTTTTTGTAGACAAACTATATTTTTTGATTTTGTCCCGGCCCGCGGGTAAGTCAACGGAGACCCTAGAGGGGGAGCGAGGATGAGAGGGGACAGGGGACACGAGAGATGGAGACAAGACAGGTTTCTGATCAAGTCTCGTTTATTGCAGAAGCTGTTACAACATATATACCGTAGGGCTAGAGGGGAGGAGCAAGAGGAGGGTACTGGGGCTACTTCCTTGTTGCCGGGTAGATTTGTAGCAGGCCCGGATATGTCCATAAAAGGCACTCAAGATTTCCAGCGGGGGGGGGGCAGGGCCCCCTACAGGTCCTCCCTTTTAAAATTATTTTTTAGAAAAGCGTCAGGAGAATCAAGCCTGCGGGGGCTGAGCCTGTCTTGGGTCAGAGCAACATACGTGTCTGCACCGTGCACCTTACCCGTCATCGGTTAACCAGAGAATCAAGGCTCTGGCACCTGTCTTAGGCGGCACACGAGGGCTCTCTCATTGCATGGCACGCTTGCTCAGTTGCCCGTCATTGGCTTGCCAGCCCGCTCACCAGGTGGGGCGAGAATTTTACGCCGTGGCAGAGATGGAATCGGCCCATGTAGCGTATGTCCAGCCAACATCCTGACAGTAATTTACCGCTGATTTTGACGTACATCTTTGTCTCCACTATAGCTCCAGGGGAAATCACAACCTTACAAAATCAGAACTATCCGAGGACATTTTAGTTACTAAGATTAACATAGGTTAAAATACAAAGGGGAATACAAGGCTTTTAAATCATATCAGCCTGAACCTTTTATCTAAAAATCAAAGCGATTTCTACGTATAAGCATTGGTATCCATTGTATGCAGCAGCATGACAATAACAGACAAACACATACAATTGCAATGGCAAGAAACAATTGTTTTACCCATTGTAGGTTGGGTAGCCATGAGGTCAACCATTTAAATAGGTCTCCGCCATCCTCATTGTGCACCTTATTAGCCAGGTCTTTCAATTGTTTTATTGTATCATCGATTTTTTCTCCATTGTCAGTCAAATTAAAACAACACATATTTTTTATTTTTTCACAGCCCTGGTGATGAAAAAGCAACAAATAATCTATTGCTGCTCGATTATCCAAAATAGCTTGTCTTTGTTCCTGTAATTCTTGATTAATCAACGCCAGGGCAGTGGAGGTGGCATTCAATCCTTTTACCACTTTACAGGCTAATCTTCGTACTGCCGCTTCCGCGTGCACCCCGATGGACGGCAGAGCAACAAAAGACCCTATCATGACTAACACTTCTGCATCAGTCAAGACCCACATCATCATTACATCCCGGGGCGGTATACGGCGACCACCGTCTAATTCGATTAGGTACAATCAAATCAGTTCTGTCTGGTAATATCACAGCCAACCGACTCAAGCAACAACGAGTGTCACTCAAGTTGGCCGGAATGTAATTAAAAGTTTCCCTTTCACAAGTGTAAAACCAACCCATTGGCAAAGAGACATGGCAATTACTATACATAATTTCTTGTTCAACACGGCAGGACATGTTTTCCAAACGTTTAACTTGCAGACATTTAGTTGTACAATTTCTGTATACAGCACATTCGGTCTTATTAGACATAATTACCTTAGGTGAATATAATTTGACAGCATTCTTGGGCCTGCGACAAGTAGCAGATCCCCAATTGTAACTATCTGCATATGTGAGATTTTTTCCTGGGATATCTTTAAACAGAGTATAAGGCCGCAATGATTCCAATGGGGTACATACAGGAACGAGGCAACTTCCCAACATATAATGAAAGTTTACATCAGCACTTAGACAAAACTCAGACAAGTTGAGCGAGCCTGCCAACTGAATCCATATATTTTTCATGTGGTCTAACCCTTCTGAAGGCGACACCACCCATACCCTGGTCAGCAACATCAGGGGAACTAGGCATTTCCAGCTCATCCTATTCTTGTTTTCGGATCGTTCATTCAGCCAGATGTCCTTCATGAGTTCCCTCTTCATTGTGCGCCGGAGGTCCAAACTTTAAATGATGACGATGTTCCCTAAGATCACATGATATAAATTTCACTAAGGAGTCCCTTTGAGGAATTAAGACCAGAACAATATTTTCTGGGTGGCCACTTCTATATTCATCAAAGGGAGTTCCCATCTAAAAATCACTTTAATCTAATAAATTCCAGTGATACCTTGATCCAAGAGAAAAGCATATCTTTAACAAAATAACATCATCAATGTAACAATGGGTGAATATCCCTTAAAGAGAAAAGAACATTTTGAGCTCAATTACATGACCACAAACAACAAACACTAGACAAACATGTAAGACGGTGTAGAACATCAGGGTGCACCCAAACATTACTAGATAAGCTGAATTATATCCTTGCTCATTTTAAATTGAAATTGTGGGCCCCATTGTTAACTGATCAGGATTGGACAACGTCAGGTCATCGGCATCATTAGCACGCCCATCAATTTGTTTTACTAGGCGTTCTGGGAGCCATCTGGCTGACTTCATTTCCTTGGAATAAATACACACCGATCCTCGGCCCCAGATAAGTACAGGATCGGGCCCGTGCCATGAGTGGTCCAGGGGGTCTTTCCACATCACCAAGGCAAATTGTCGTTGCGTCTCTGGTTGCCAGAAACGATTGGCTGCAGATGAACCTTTGGCATCCAAATTTAAGAAGTTAAGAATAAATAGTGCATGTGATATCAGGTTTCTAGGAGAGCCCTTGGTAGGGTACCATTCCCCCTTTTTTATTTTGTCTAAAGTAATTTTGAGTGTGAGATTAGCCCTTTCTATAATGCCTTGTCCTTGAGGATTATATGGGATTCCCGTTATATGTGTTATTTCAAATTGTTTGCAAAAGTTGGAGAAGCCAGAGCTGGTATAGCCGGGACCATTGTCTGTTTTAATTTGTTGTGGACATCCAAGTACTGAGAAGGCAATGAGGAGATGAGCGATGACATGTTTAGTAGCTTCCCCGGACTGCAGGGTGGCAAATATGAATCCACTATAGGTATCAATGTTGACATGTATATATTTAAGATTTCCAAATTCAGGGTAATGCGTGATGTCCATTTGCCAGAGGGCATTTGGAATCAAGCCACGAGGATTAACTCCCAGATGAGGTGTAGGAAGGTGTAGAGTGCACGTAGGGCAGGCCTTAACAATTTGTCTAGCTTGTTCTCTAGTAAGCTTATACATAAGGCGAAGCGTGTGAGCATTAAGATGATGCAGTTGGTGTGCCTTTTGTGCCTGGTCAATTGGAATGGGGGCATCAGTATTTATTGAACAGGCCAAAACTTGAGGTCTTGTAGCTAGGTCTGCTAAGCGGTTGCCCTGTGTGAGTGGGCCAGGTAAGTTAGAGTGGGCACGAAGGTGTCCAATGAAAAAGGATTCGGATCTCTTTCTGATTAAATCTTGTAATTGGAGGAAGAGACCACCAGTCTGAGAAGCAAGTTTGATCAATCCACATGTTTCCAATAAGGGGACAGATTGAGCAATATAAGCACTGTCAGTAAAAAGATTAAAAGCTCGGGCAGGGAATGTAGAAAAGACCGCTATAACTGCCTGCAGCTCGGTTAATTGGGCCGAAGAGTGGGCGGTTTGGAACTGGGCAATGTTATCGTCCCACACATAGGCAGCCATCCCAGTGGAAGAACCATCTGTAAAAACGGATAGGGCTTCTGGCAGAGGAGAACAAGAAGTGACCTTTGGGAAAATGAAGTCATGTCTGTTAGCAAAGTCAATGAGTTTGTTGGGAGGATAGTGATTGTCCAATAATCCTGAATAAGAAGCGAGAGCAATTGGCCAGGAATCGGTAGTCTGCATAAGCCAATCGATTTGATCTTTAAGGTAGGGTTGGATAATGACATCAGGTTCCTTTCCAAAGTACATCTTTCCATGGTCTCTACCTAGAACAATCAGGTCTGCAACTGCAACATAATAAGGGTAAAAGGCCCGCTTAGGGGAAACTGGGAGATGAACCCATAAAAGGGGAGCGGTTTGCCAAAAGACAGCGGTGGGGGAGAGAGAGGTTCTGCAAACGATATATTGTAAAGGAGAGTTATAATCTACAAAGGTAATTGTCTGATTTTGAATGGCTTGTTCTACCGTGCTAATGGCTTTGCGCCCCTCAGCAGTGAGCTCCCGAGGCGAAGTGGGGTGGCTATTACCTTGCAGGGTATCATAGAGAGGCTTCAGGTCATGTTTAGTGAGCTTTAAATAGGGCATAAGCCAATTAATATCTCCGAGCAGTTTTTGGAAGTCATTCAGAGTTTTAAGACCGTCCAGCCGCAAGGTGAGCTTCTGGGAGGAAATATGACGTCCCTTCATCTGAAATCCGAGGTAACTGTAAGGGTCTTTTAGTTGAACCTTATCAGGGGCAATCTGGAGGCCACAAGATTCAAGGGCCCGCCGAAGGTCAGCATAACAAGCCAAAACCTCACTTCCCAATTGTCCCGCCACGAGAATATCATCCATGTAATGGATAATATACATTTGAGGCCAATTGTCTCGGGTGGATTGAAGTGCTGTGGCTACAAATGACTGGCACAGGGTGGGACTATTGGCCATGCCTTGGGGTAGCACTAGCCATTGAAAGCGCTGCATTGGGGCGCAGAAATTGGTCGCCGGGAGGCTAAAAGCGAAGCGTTTTTGATCTGCAGGATGTAAGGGAATGGTGAAAAAGCAATCCTTTAAATCAATAATAACCTTATAATATCCAAGGGGGATGGCTACCGGTGAGGGAAGACCGGGTTGTAAAGCTCCCATGAGTACCATAGTTTTATTAACTGCTCTGAGATCTTGCAAGAGCCTCCATTTTCCCGACCGTTTTTTAATGACAAAAATGGGAGTATTCCAAGGGGAATGGCTAGGAATGATATGGCCAGCATGAAGCTGCTCCTGCACCAGCTGTTGAGCTGCTAACAACTTCTCCTTGGAGAGGGGCCACTGATCGACCCACACTGGATCATCCGAGAGCCAGGTGATCTTTTCAGCATGGACCGCAGGAGTATCAGCGACCCCTATGGAAAATGGCCCAACCCTGCTCGAGGGGGCCGAGGGACAGGCTCAATGGGGTGAGTAAGGCTAGTAGGGTGTTTTCCCAGCCCTGTTCCTGGAATGTACCCATTTTTAAACATCTGCATAGTGACAATTTCATTGGGGCTGGAAATAATTATCCCCATTTGTGATAATAGGTCTCTCCCCCATAAATTAATGGGTAACCCTGAGATGATATAAGGTTGAATGGTGCCCTGATTACCATCTTGGTCCCTCCAGGTCAGATCTTTGGCACTTTGTTTAGGATTTTGACTCTGCCCTATACCCTTGAGATGGGTGAGGGTGTCCTTCAATGGCCACGCCTGAGGCCAATCCTCTCCCTTTATGATAGTTACATCGGCACCAGTGTCGACCAACCCAGAAAACTGTCTCCCATCTAACCACAAGGTCATGAGAGGCTTTTGTGCTGAAAGTACCTCCGACCAGTAGACATCAGATGAGCCGAAACCCTGGCTGCCTCGGGCATTTTTAAGAGCCTTATTAGAGGTGGAGAGAAGGGGAAGGAGTAACAATTGGGCAAACCTTTGGTCTGATTGAATGGTATTAATAACTTTGGGGGAAGAAACCATAACTTTAATTTCCCCAGAGTAGTCACTATCAATCACTCCTGGGTAAACCAGCAGTCCATTCATGGTACTGCTGCTTCGGCCTATTACGAGGCCAAAGGTCTCCTTAGGTAAGGGTCCAAAGACTCCCGTAGCAAGGGCCTGAACTCCCATTTCTGGGGTCAATACTGTGTGGGTGGTGGCACTGAGGTCCAATCCGGCACTTCCTTTTGTGGCTCTGACGAGGTCTGAAATGGATTGCTGTTTATTGGAGCAAAATTGAGCGCCCCGTAAATTTGTTTGGAATTGGGGGCCCGGGGCTGGCCCCCTTTCCCGTTTCCCGAATTCAAACCCTGGAGAGGGGGGAGGGGTCGACCCTGGGCATCAGTCTTGGATCGGCACTCACTCGCCCAATGCCTCCCCCGATTGCATCGGGGGCAGGGCCCTGGGGGCGGAGCATCGGGGCCCTGCATTTTAGTGGTCGGGCATTCTCTAGCAAAATGGCCGATGGCCCCACACCGGAAGCATTTATTGCCGACGTGGCGTTGTAAGAATTGTTTGACTGTGAAGCCTTGCATGGCGGCCGCCATGGCAAGGCCCTGTTGGTAGGCGGCCCCAATCTCAGAACAAAGGCGAATGTAGCCGGAAAGGTCAGTTTTCTTTTTATAGGGGCGGATAGCGGCCTGACAGGCGGCATTGGCGTTCTCAAAAGCAAGCTGTTTAACAAAATCTGTCCCTGTCTCCGCGCTCCCAAAAATCCGGCCTGCCGCCGTGAGAAGGCGGTGGACAAAGTCCGCAAACGGCTCGTCCGGCCCCTGCCGGATATTAGTGAGGGAGGCACTCACGTCTCCTTTGGAAGGGAGTTTCCTCCAGGCCCTAGTGGCTGCGGTCTGAATCTGGGCATACAACCCCGCGTCAAATTGCATTTGCTGGTTGTTAGCGGCGTAGGCCCCCTCCCCAAGAAGCATGTCAAGCACCCAACCATTCCCCGCCTGAGCATTGCGTCTAGCGGTCTCTCGACAATTCTCAACATACTCAGATTTCCATAATAAGTAGTCACCTCCTGCAAGGGTGGCACGGGCCAGAGTCTGCCAATCAATTGGGGTGAGCCAATTTTCTGCCACCGATTCTAGAATAGCCATGGTGTAAGGTGCAGTGGCCCCGTACTGAGCCGCAGCCGTTTTAAGCTCTTTAATAACCTTAAAATCAAAGCTGCCATGGTGTCTCCATGCCTGACCCTGTGCATCAACAGTCTCAGTGACAGGGAAGGCTTCCACGGGCTCAAGTTCTAGGGGTACCCTTGACCCGGACGGCACCCTGGGGGTCGCCCCTCTAATGGGGGGTCGTGGCTTATGGGTGTCCTCTCTAGGGACATTTCCATGAGCCTTGCCTGTTCTTAAGCCCTCAAGCTGGGTAATAAGTTCTTGATGTTCCTTTTCTAACCTTATCTGTTCTTTTAGGAAGTCTATTTTGTCCCGGAGTTCCTTTTGGGGATCAACAACAGGATAGGCCAAAGCGGGAGTGCTGGGGCCTGGACGGATATAAGGAGGGGGGCACCCAGAGCCGCCCCGCAATGCTTCCCCCGCAGACTCGTCAGTTCTGGAGTCCTTTTGGGGTGGATCTGGGGGCGGAGGCAAGCAGCGATAGGCTTGAAGGGAGGGATATAGGGGCGGAACCTCCCGCGAGGGTGGGGTTGCCTTAGAGGCAATGATGGAGGAAGAGGAAGCGGGGGTCCGGCAAGGCTTTGCCTTATAGGGCTTGGCAGGGATCGCGGCCGTTTGGGATTGGTCCGAGGGAACGTTATGTCCGTCGGGGGCGGGATCATCATCACTGTCAAAGGACATCAAGTCCTCTTCCTCGTCTGGCGAGGAAGGCGTGGCCTTAACTGGCCTGGGTCCCGGCGCCATATTGGCGTCCCGGGGAACTGCGTCAGTGTCACCAGCGGGTGTCAGCTCCTCACCACTACGGAGGGCTACCTCCCCAACCTGTATAGCCTGAGCTACCAGTGGATCCCTTGCTTTTTGGGAAATAATATCATTAATCAAATTCCAATATGAGAACGCCGCAATCGGGACCTTCCCGGGTCCGCAAGTGGCATAATAATCCTGGAGAGCCTCCCCCACCTTTTTCCATCTCTCTTCGTCAATGGTTCCCTCAGCAGGGAACCAGGGACAGAGATGTTTAATAAAATCAAAAAATTTCAGCAATTGTTTGACTGTAACCTTTACCCCTCGTGCCTGTAATGTCTTCTTGAGACCTTGCACAAACAGTTCGTGCTGACTAATGCCCTGTCCCATAATCGCTGCTCAACTTACCGAGGTGCAAAAAGACGGCAGGTCCACGTCAATCGCAAGCCTCTTCTATGTCGAGTATGCTCTTTGTTCCTCAATCTTAATCTTAGGGCCCCTGAGCAGCGTCCTTCACTGGATCCCCCGTTCTCTGGCCCCACGTTGGGCGCCACTTGTCCCGGCCCGCGGGTAAGTCAACGGGGACCCTAGAGGGGGAGCGAGGATGAGAGGGGACAGGGGACACGAGAGATGGAGACAAGACAGGTTTCTGATCAAGTCTCGTTTATTGCAGAAGCTGTTACAACATATATACCGTAGGGCTAGAGGGGAGGAGCAAGAGGAGGGTACTGGGGCTACTTCCTTGTTGCCGGGTAGATTTGTAGCAGGCCCGGATATGTCCGTAAAAGGCACTCAAGATTTCCAGCGGGGGGGGGCAGGGCCCCCTACAACCCGCCATAATTCTATATTACGTTCATTAAGAAAAAATAAGGGTCAATTAGCAATTGCAAAAATTTTTTGTAGACAAACTATATTTTTGATAAAGAAGCTTTGCATGTAGCTTATTTCTGATAAGAACAATAGAAATTCTTTTAATTCTCCCAACTTTGCTCTACCAACAAACTATTTGAAATTTTACTGTCAAAAATAATAAAGTTCTTTAATATGTTATACCTCATAAAATTTAAAAATATATGGACACCACCCAAGGAAGACTTAAATGTGCCTGTGTTATAACTCACTGTCAGTATACTAACAATCATAAACCTCAGCTCATACCATGATTTGATCATTAAATTTTGCATACATGTGTCAAAAAATTGCATTCTGCTCCATGTGTATTTACAATTGTTATTATATGTATATAAAATTATTATTATAACAAATCAAAAATAAAACAAAAACTAAAAATGGTGATCAGCAAATGGCAAAGATGGAAAGTCATAAGAGGTTTTCAGCAAATTTGAAGAATGAGAAGCAAAGAACAATATGATCTGCTTCACAAAGAAAACTTAAAGAAACTCCTTTGGGATAAGTTTTGTTTTCTCACACTATTTTTTTGTGAAAATTATCAATTTTAACACAGAAATCTTCATGATTAACACAGAAATCTTCATGATCTTCATGATTAAGGCTGATGAAACCACCAAAGTTTAAGTAGAAATGTACTTTCTAAAGTTTTAGCGGCCTGAAATATAAGACCAAGGTGTTCTCGCACTTGGTTTCTTCACATGGCCTCTCTTCTTGGTTTACTGATTGCATCATTTTGCTGTATCAACATAGTCTGCCCTGTGTTGTTTGCATTCTTATCTCTTCTGTAAGGACATCACTCATAATAGATTAGGGAAACCTAATAACCTCATTTAACATTATTTACTTCCTTAAAGTCTCTATTTACAAATGCAGTCATAAACCAAGGTAGTGGTAATTATGATTTAATGTATTAATATACAAATTTTGACATCACATAATTTTATCCTATAACATATGGGATAATAAACAAAGAGAGCCCATGCTCGATGTTCACCTGTCCTCCAAAGATAGTCTTCTATCTTTCGCTGTTAAAAAAAATAACCAACCTATTATAAACTGACATAAAAGTATATCATAGGAAAATATATTGACTATGAATTATTCTCTGGAATCCAGAAATTGGAGATTTCATCATTTTGTGAGTAACTGTGTATTGCTGCCACATGAGGAAAATGAATGGTGGATCATAAGCTTCATGGTTAGAATATATTCACATAGTCATTTAGAGACCCAGGCAAAAATTCCCAGTGCCTCTCTAGTGAATATAAGGGCATCATGATACATGATGCACTTACATGATAGTAAATAGCCTCCAAGGTCTGTACTGAACATAATATTGTCAGCTTCATAACTAGCCCACTTCACCTTATGTATGATTCTCAAGCCACGTTGGACACCACTCTGCCCAGATTCTTTCTCTCCAAAGTGACAGGAACATTTTCTTCTGCTTTTGCTTATGGAATCAATACAATTTATCTTTCCATTTCCAGCTCAATGGTTTTATTATACTTATTCTATTTAGAAATTGTTTACTATCCAGTGCTTACTAGTAGTATGATAGCATTATTTATATAATTTTTGTGTGTTTTCTCCACTTTTCAATTCCTTACATTTCAGTGTGTAATTCTATAGTGGAAAAATATAATTTATGCTCTGTATAGGTCAGTATTACTTTCTATACATTTGTTCGCTGTTATTTCACTTGAATATTGTGGGTACAGTAAATTCTGTGCTTCTGAATAAATGTATTACATACTCACGAGTAGTACATATTCATTACACACAATGCAATATATTCTTTCAAATAATAAACTTTTTAAACTGAAAATAAACATTACAGATTTTACATATTTAAAGTTTATTGCCCATTAGCAATCAGAGGGTTTTTGAGAGTTATATAAATATGACTTACTAAGTAGGTAACCTGGGTTTTATGTATTGTATAGATTTTAACATAGACCAAAAGTTGACTGTGATTTCATCTTCTTTTCACGTTTGTACAATTTTTGCTTTGAAGTGTTTTCTCATTGGTGAAAGGGCTACTCAGTTGTATTCATAGAAGCATAAGTGTCTGGCAGAGTTTCAGATTTGTTCCCCAAGGAATGTTTTCAGTATTTCTGCCCACAATGGACAATTTGGCACAATTACAGAAATTGTTTTCATGCAAGTCACATTCAGTAAATGCATAAGTGAGTTTTGTCCATTCACTTCCTTCACTGTATGTCTAAGAAAATATATGTTCATCCCTTTGCAAGACATAACATACAGCAATCTTTTAAAGATGAATGCTTGGAGAATTGCTGAGTTCATATTTATCCATGTACTTTATAAACAGTTTTTCGGTAACATTCACGAAATACTACTTTAGAATTATCTACTGTGTGTCAAGTACGTTTCTAATCATTTTAGTAGGAACAGTAAAAAGAGCTCTTAGGCTAGTGGAGACAATAGACTTGTCAATAATATCTTACTGGGCAATAAAAAAAGTTCTGATGAAGTTGGTTTACTTTTCTAGTGCATAAATTAACATGATAACTAATTCTAAGTTTCTAATATGATACCACTGAAGCTGGAGATGGAAAAGGGTGAACACAGTTGACTGCTGTGATTGATAACAAGATGGTAGAAACAGGCTAGAACAGCAGATAAGAAAAATGGCATGTTGTATTTAGAAGCCAATGTAAGTGTTAGCAAGAACAAATCAAACCAATTAAGTGAACAGAGAGAGGGTAGAGGAGACTGAAAATGATTCTATCAATTGAAAAGCTAATCCAGTAATTTTCAGTGAAGCAAAAGTGAGAGGGAAAAGTATTTTGAACGTTGTATCAGATCCCAACATTCTAGCAATAACCCAAAGGGAATCATATAGAATAAGAGAGGGTCAGAGCCCCTTAGATATAGGAAGCCAGTCAAGTAAATAAATATCCATATGTTCTTCAGTTATTGAGAAGATGGCTTCCTTTATACACCCTCCCCTCCTCTCTAAATTTCAATTTATTTCCAAGAGAAATCATTATTGTATATTAAGTAGAAATTTCAGTAATTGTCTTGTCTTGTATATAATTACCCACTCAGAAAGTGCTGCCTACTATGTTAGCATGAGTGAAAACCTAGAAATCATAAACTTCAGCCATTAAATTCCTAAATATTTAAAGAAATTGATGATAGTGTTAGAAATGAAAGAAAAATGTGTACTATACGTTGTAGTCACTTTCTCATCATTGAGAAAGCACCCACAGCTTTAAGAAGAGAGGATAATTTTGCTTGGTTTCAGAAGTTTCAGTCCATGGTTGGCTGGTTTAAATGCAGAGGCAGCCTGCTGGTAGGGCCTCCTGCAGAGGAAAGCCACTCAAGTCATGGCGTCCAGGAAACAGAGTGATGGGAAGAGCCAGGGATTGTGATATACCCTTCCTGCCAAGCCCTCAGTGGCCCACCTCTGACAAACAGCAAGTCAGCTATAGTGAGTGCCTCCACAAATCCAATTACCTTCCGATAGGACCACCTCTGAACACACGAGGCCTATGAGAGACATTTTCTGCCTAAACATGACATTATTACAATTCATTATAGTGAGTGTTCTTTGCAATCATAAATTGATTATAGCAAAAAAAAGTCTTTTCATAGAGTTTCTTTTTCACAGAAAGAAGGTGAGGAAAACATTTGTTTATTATTATGCTCCTGTTGGGAAATAAAACAACAACAAAACACTTATTTGTGTGGAGAATAATTGTCCTCTTTTCTGTTACCAATAATATGTATGAATATGTGTGTCCTTAATTATTGTTATATATAACAAATTATATAAAATCCTTTATAATCATTCAATATTTACAAATAATTTATCATATAGTCTATAAAAGTACACAGATATACTCGCCACTGTTCAGTCATTACTTCAGACACTATGACAAATTTTGTAATAATTTCTCCTTATAATCAGTTTGTGAGGCTGGGTCTGCTGTCATCTCACATTGCAAGTAAGCACACTGGTAATAAGAGACATTATTTGAACAAATTGGAGAGCTAGTCAAGAGTAAATCCAAGAGGTGAGCATAAACTTACTGGTTACCAATTGCTACAGTAAGATCATGCTGATACAGTCTGGTTGGAAACATGGTTAGCATTCATTCATTCATTCTGCAAAATTTTGTTGAAGTCCTAGTATATATTACCATAACATGCTGAAAATACAAATTTCAATAGGGTACACTCTTCTTCCTTCATCAATGTTGTAGTTTGACAAGAAAAATAAGCATGATTAACAAATGTTCCTACAACATAGTGTGAAACTTGTTGCATTAGAAACACTTTAAGGAGTGCTGAGTAAGTGCCAAAAACTTTTAGAAAGTGCCTCATCCAGGAAAGAGCATACATAATCCCTAAACATGAGCAGAAATGCACCAGATACTATTCAAAGAGGAAGTAGAATGATTCTATGGGATACTTCGGCATCTGCTGTGCTAGCTTGCTAAAAACTTGGAGAGGTATTTAGACACAGACAAAAGAAAAGGGCCTTTAGGTGGTGGTGATGAATTCTGGATGCTGATAGGGTCAGGCACAAAAAGTGGAAAAAGTGCAAGCCTCGAATATCAGTTTAATAAGCTTCTAGGAATCTCGACTAACTTTACTTTGAATTTAAAATCACTTTCCATTCCCACACCAAGGTCAGTGAACTAAAGCACCAGCAGGTTGGTGTTTTACCACATTCATCTCCTTCAAACTCAGAGGCTGACCTGCTTTATATCTCACTTAGAATGCCCAGTGATGTCTGAATTGCCTATTACACCATGAGAAGAAGATGTTCTTACTGGGAAATAATACAGAGCCATGCTTTGCAGGCTATTTTCAGGATTTGTTATCATAAGGAACATGACAACGGAACAAAATTTGTGACCAAATAAAGGAGGAAAAATTGCCCAAATCTTGCAGACTATAAGTATGGCAATAAGTGAGCTAATTCTCTATAATTTGTTTACTATTGATTAGTTTGGTTACAATAGCACCTGGAATACAATATTCAGGTGCTGAAATAGCCAAGAATTAAGAACTCTAATTAGAAGTACTGTTGAGTCAGCAGTGAACCCACAGGGCCAAGGTAAGCTAATAACAGGAACATTTTATTAAGGCATAAGTCACATGTTGACCTGCTTCCAGCTATACCCAAAGCTAAGTAATACAGCAGCTAAAATCCTGACAAAGCAAGTCTACGGGCCATTAGATGATCCTAAGCAGAACTGATCCTTAAAAAAAATACTTGTTTTTAAAGAGCAGTGCCTTGTGTTCTTTGTCGAAACTTCTTTAAGACATTATCTCATATTAACCAAGTCTCAATCCTCTTAATTGATGATTTTCAATACAAACAAAATTGCAGATAAGTAAGAAAATAATGGGCAATAATGTCTGAAGGCTATTATTTTTTGCAATACCATGTGAAAGAAGAGCCAAAAAAAGAAATATAAAGCAACGGGGAAGTAGGTGGTTGTGAGAAAATGACAGGGAAATGAATAAAGGAGCAGGAAGATTAGAAGAGGACAGATTTGAAATGTGAAAATCCTCAGTGGTACAAATGATGAGTTATTATAGCCCACGGTGCCCTTAAGCAAATGTGTTTGTTGTTTACAATATTGCATTTGTTGGCTCCAACAATGTTTAAAGTAAGCTAACTGTAAATGGGAAAATTCATTTAGGCAAGTATTTCTTTTCTAACTTTATTTATTTCTTTTGTTGGTTTCTCTGTTAAAATACTATTGTTGTAAAAAATAATATTGGTAGAAGAAAACTTGCTTATGCAGGAAAGCTTCATTTTATATTGGTTTATTTTAAGTGGAGTCTGAATCATGCTGCCAGGTTCTCAATATAGTATTAATTCACATAGAGATGAGAAAATTAATTTCAGTGTTAAAACAGGATTGTTGATATTTAAGTATCAGATTTTCTTAGTTTGAAGGTGTGCAGAATTCTTATATCTACAGTCCTTAATGTGCATATATCTATATGATATATTTTTATTAATAAATTTTATTTTATTCCATTCCTCCCTCAATTACTTTCCTCTCCCTAATTACACAAGCTTTATTATGATATATTTTATTAATGTTATGATATATTTTTATTAATGTTGTAACTACAAGTCTAACTATATATATTTAATTTTGTTACTTATATAAACAAGAAATGTGTGTTATTATCTAACATTAAACATGATCAAATTGTAGTATACTGGACAAATTCTGACACAGATTGTTTCACATATACTTTTAAAAATTTTTATGCCTGCTTATTTATTAAAATTTTTTAGGTTTAATTTTAGCCCCTGAAGAAAACCTCAATTAAAAAAGCAACAACAACAACAACAACAACAACAAAGCAGTGAATTCCTCGTGTTAATATGGTATGATACACTAACACTTTATGATCAAACTGTGTTTTCAAGAACATGATTATAAGAATATATGCCAATTTTTCCCATAATTTTTCCTTTCCCTTCTTTCCTTTCCCCTTTCCCTCCCTTCACCCCTACGTCTTTGGACCTTTTTTCCACACTTGATCTTAGCCAAAAGGCCAAGAAGCGATGGACCTTTTTTCCTATTTCAAATTATCAATTATTCATTTTAATCATTTTAACCCTTATTTACACTTTCAGTTTCTCACACTAGAGAAAGTATTCGGTATTTACACATATGTGTCCTATTTGTTTGACTTAAGAGTATGGCCTCAATATGCTATGTAAATAGGGAAGGGTGGAGGGGGTGAAGGGCATACAGGAAATAGGGAAAAAATAAGAATCAAGATACATCATGTATAGGTACAAACACCCAATGATAAATGTAAACATATTGTATACCTAAAATGTACCAATAAAATAACTTAAGAATAAAAAACATAATATATATCAATTTTTAGAAGATAAATGATATACAATGAATACCTTGAAAAGAAAAAAGGGAACATTAGTCCCTTTTAACAGAAAAAAAAATTGCCTGGAGAAAAATCACAAAACCATTTACAATCTTAGAGAATGAGCTGGTTGTAGGCAATTTTTGTGAATAAAATCTCACCTTATCATGACAACTATGCAATTTGATGGGTGTGGAATTTTATATATATATATCTCCATCTTCCTTATGTGTGACTCACAACTGCAAAGGAATGAGATCCCATGCAGCCTTTTGTTCCCAAACTGCACTACCCAAGGAAGTTGCATTTTTACCAAGCTGAAAATGGTATTCCAAGATGAAAAGGAAGAGAACAAATGATGCAATATTATTGCCTCTCATTAAAAAAGTGAGCTTTCCATTCACCTCCTATCACACTGTTCAGATTCTATTCCAGCATTTTCAAGTGTATTCTCCCTGGTGAGGCTGACTTGAAGAAATGAATCCCAGAACCTTATTCTGACATTGCCTTGGGAGCCTTAAAAATATTTAGATCAGACTAAAGCCATACTTACTACATAGAAGGAAAAAACCTTGTGTTCTCAGGATAACCTTGTAAGTTTCTGTGATTGTTAATTTTATGTTTCCAATTAACTCACCCCTATGGTGCACAGATAACTAGTCACACAGTATTTCTTAATATATCTGTAAAGTGTTTCTGGAAGAGATTAGCATTTCACTTAGTAGATGAGTAAAGAAGATCAACAGTTAGAAATGTACAGAGTTAAAATTTAATTCTTTAAAATTCTAAATGGTTCAAAAATGGAAAAGAAGGTTAAATTCTTTCTCTGGCTGAACTATAACCCTGGTTTTGGGGGGTCTGTAGTTAAAGATGGCAGATTATGGAAATTCTCAGCCTCCATATACCTGGTAATGTTATAATCTCCCTCTTTCTGTGTGTGTGTGTGTTTGCTTGTATGTATATGTGTCTGTCTGTCTGTCTCTCTACATGCTTATTGGTTCTATTCTCTGTCTGTCTACATTCCTACTGGTTCTAAAACCCTCATCAATGTATATTATTTTTAAATAAAAATGGAAAAATTACTTCAGAGTTTTCTTGTAAGAAATAGGAAATGATCTATATCTAGAATTGGCTCACATAAAATAACCATAAACATGATTTCTCAATGTATTATTTTGGTTTGTGATATGTTACAGTCATCTTCCTATAGTTTTCTACATATTATTGGAAGTGTTTGTGTTTCTCTTAATTTAGAATTGTGCCAGAATGTCATGTATCAATTAAAAATATTATCTCCTAATTTTCAACATTTATTTTAGTAATATTAAATTTTTTATAAATGTATATTTGAAATTCTGAAATGCATTCAGTATGGGGAAGTCAGTATATATCACATGTTAATATTGCCTACTTTTCAAAGTGTGCCACCATAACATTATTATTCCCCATTTTAAGCAATATTTCAAGTAGATATATGTTTTAAAACAGTAATAGCTAGTGAAACATGAAGACTAAATTTAAATTTTAAAATTAAAAATGCTTTATAACTGATATTATATAACTCACATTTCCTAAACGTATAACATTTTAAGTAGTCATTAGAGATGTTTTCTTAATATAATTGTTGGGAGAACTAATTTTTAAAGAAACATAGTTATCTGCTAAAGTTGTTTCCAGATACCAAAACAAATTTTCTTATAAAATCTATTGTTATAATTAAGTTCATGGATTACATACAGATTAACAAGTAATCTGTAAATGAAGAATGTTTCAGAATGAAGAACATTTTCTTTAAAACTTTAACCAGGAACTGAAAATTTTGAAAGTTATCTCAGAATTATTTTTGTATTATACATATATATATATATATATGTTACTTTTGTGTAAACATTTATAAAGCTTTAAAATGAGTAAAATAGTTTATAAAGATAGATAAAAGCATAAATTGAATCTTGAAAATGAAAGCTGACAAGAAACTAGCTTCCGACTAAAAAAGGACCATCTTTAGGTTTATGAAATATTTTAAAGCACATATAACATGTAGTACTTTTTCTATGTATTGTTTTGTTACCTCTTATTTTTCCCCAAAGGACATAATGCTACATTTACATTTTAGCCAGTTAAGTAACTTATAGATATGTGAAACAAGTATGGATAATTACATTTTCCTTGAAAGAAATATGACCCAAAACACACTAGACAATTCTCAGCATATCTTGGATGAAAACAATACATTAATTTGCCTCCAACAATTTTAGAAACTTTCAGTACCTACTTACTCCTGCTGAATCCTACAATTATACCACACACTGATAATATGCAATGCTGCTTTTAAACAAAGCAAATACCAACCTTGGATTACCAAAAAAAAAATACTTTTGTAAGAAGTCAAAATTTATGAAGCAAATCAAATATGTATCATTTTTAATATCTTAAAATGTCATGATGCATATCCTCTATAATAGTAAGAGTAAATTAGAAAATATTAATGATACATTTCTATGGATCCACATAAAATATATAAAAAATGGGAACAAAGAAATAAGCAATCATAAGGAAGTAAGATAAAGAAAATTATTCAGTTCCAGTGTATAACTTATCTGTAGTAAAGTCTACAGGACTGTGAGTTTAGGAATCTCTGATTTGATCTCAAAAGCTCTCGATTAAACTTGATTTTTCACTTTATCACTCATCGTGGAAAAAGGACCACGTCACCAGAGAAGCAATGGAGAAGCTAAGACAAACCATTCCATTCCATGGTATTTGCTTCATTCCACCTGTGTTTACACCAAAAGTCTCATGATCTTGTGAATTCCTTTTTTCAGATTGACCGATATCTTTAGGAATGAGGGATAAGAGATAAAAGAGAAAGCTATCACTACTTTGTTTTCCCATCTCTCCTTCTCTATGTCTTCTAAATTTCTCTTTCTCTAAATAACTACTCTATTTTTTTATGCCAAAGACCCAAGAATAATCTTCTTGTGCACTTACAGTTTTCTCAGAGAGGGATAGCCATGCAGAAATGTTGACTGACTCCTTCTGATAACTTAGTATCTCCAAAGGAATATAAGTAGGCATGAGAAGTTTATTGCAGTGCATAGGAAGAAATGTATACATCAAAGTGTATGTCAAAAGAAGTTTCTAGACTTTCCAAAATGCCAAATACACATGAGAGGAATTATAAATAGGGTATTTATTCTTTAATCAAATGTGATCTAATCTTACCTTTTTTTGTTCAGAAGCAAAGAGCAATCGTTTGTTTGTTTTTTTATTAAATTCTTTTATTGGTACATTGTAGGTATACAACACAATTACATTTCTCATTGGGAACTTGTACCTTTACATAATGCATCTTGGCTCTTATTTTTTCCCCATTCCTAGCCCTCCTTTCACATCCTCCACCCTTCCCTATTTACAAAGACTTTATTTCCATTTTTTCCATTGCTCATCATTTTTCCTTTCCCTTCTTTCCTTTCCCCTGCCCCTCCCACTACCCCTACCTTTGGGACCTTTTCTTCCTATTTTACATTATTGATTATTCATTCTAATCATTGGTACATTTTAGGGATACAATATAATGACATTCATCATTGGAAATTTGCACCTTTACATAGTCTTTCTTGGTTCTTATTTTTCCCCCTTGCCCAGCCCTCCCTTCAACCCCTCCATTCCTCCCTATTTACAAAGATTTTGTTCCTATTTTTCCATTTTCTCATATTAATCCCATTCCCTTTTATCCTTTCCCCTAGCCCTCCCTCTTCTTTCCCCTTTGCCCCTTTTCTTCCTATTTCACATTACCTATTATACATTTTAGTCCTTATTTACACTTTCAGTTTCTCACACCAGAGAAACTATTTAGTATTTATTCATGTGTGTCCTATTTATTTCACTTAAGAGTATCGCCTCAATGCACATCCACTTAGCTATAAATGTCTCTAATTTCTCATTTTTTATGGCTGAGTAGTACTCCATTTTATTAAAAAAAAAAACCCACATTTTCTTTATCCAGTCTCCAGTTGTTGGGCATTTAGGCTGTTTCCAAGTTTTAGCTATTACAAACTGTGCTTCTATGAACATGGGTGTACATATATCACTGTGGTATGATTCTTTTAATTCTTTGGGGAAGATCCCCAGCAGGGGAATAGAAGGGTCAAATGAGACTTCCAGTCTTAGTTCTTTGAGGTATCTCCATACTGATTTCCACAGTAGTTGCCCCAGCCTACACTCCCACCAGCAATGGAGCAGGGTTCCTCTTTCCCCACAGCACCACCTGCATTTATTATTGGTTGATTTCATGATAGCAGCCATTCGTTCTGGAGTGAAGTGGAATCTCAGCATTGTTTTCATTTGCATCTCTCGAATGACCAGTGATGTTGAACATTTTTTCATATATTTATTTGCTATTTCTAATTCTTTGACTGAGAAATGTCTGTTCATTTCCAATGCCCATGTTTGGATTGGGTCTTTAAATTTTAGAGGTCTGATCTTTTGAAGTTCTTTATAGATTCAAGATAGTAGACCTTTGTCTGAGGAAGAGCAGGTGAAGATTTTTTCCCACATTGTGGGTTGTCTCTTCACACTGCTGGTGGTTTCTCTTACTGTGCAGAAGCCTTTTAATATGAAGAGATCCCACTTGTTGATTGTTTCTGCTAGTTCATGGGCAACTGAGGTTTTGTTCATAAAATCTTTTCCTACACCGATGTCTTCAAGGATTCTACCTAATCTCTGTTCCAACTGGTTCAGAGTTTCTATTTTAATATTTAGATCTTTAATCCATTTTGATTTTAGTTTAGTGCATGGTGAAAGATATAGGTCTAGTTTTAATCTTTGGCAAGTTGAAACCCAATTTTTCCAGCACCATTTATTAAAGAGGCTATCTTTCCTCCAGTGAAGGTGTTTGGCTCCTTTATCAAAGATGAGATGGCTGAGTGTGTCTGGTGTTGTTTCTGCATCTTTGAATCTGTTCCACTGGTCCTCAGGTCTATTTCTTTGCCAGTACCATGCTTTTTTTATCACAGTAACTTTGTAGTATAGTTGCAGGTTGGGGATTGTGATACTCCTGCCATGTCTCTGTTACCTAGAGTTGCTTTTGCTATTCTGGGTCTCTTCTTGTTCCAAATGAATTTTTGGATTGTTTTCTTAATGTACATGAAGTATGCTGCTGGGATCTCAATTGGAATTGCATTAAATCTATATAGAAGTTTTGGAAGTATGGCCATGTTCACTATATTAATCCTTGCTACCCAGGAGCAGGGGATGCCTGTCCATTTTCTGATATCATCTTCAATCTCTCTTTTCAGAGTGCCATAGTATTCAGAGAAGAATTCTTTGATTTCTTTCATTGGGTTGATTCCTGGGTATTTCAGTTTAAGCAATCATTTGTTAATTGAAATTCCTCTTAATGTAATTTTTAATTGTATTGAAATTTTTGTTAAAGTAGTTATCATCTTTGTTATTATAGAATTAGACTTCCTAAGTTTTTCCATCTGTAATATTTCCTTCATTTGTAACTTTATCAAATGTTGTATGAGTTTTCCTTGTTTAACACCTCCAGAGATTACTTGAGAAATGTATACTATATACTCCTTTGCAATTATGTTAAATGATTTGCTACAAGTTGTAACTCATACACTGATTTGGCAATAATTTATGTGATTATATTTGGGTATCTTAATCTAATTATTTTGCTTGTAAATTAAATAGTATTAGCTTTACTCAATTATCATTTGGAAGTAATCCATTGACTTACATGAAAATATTGTAAGTTGTGCTTTTTACATATCTACTTTATTCATTTGGATTTTTCTATCTACAAATAAAATTCAAATTTTTCTACATATATAAACATTGATAAATTATGAGGAAATTTATTGTAATATTATCTTGTTTCCAAATTTCACATTATACCCATCAAGTTAACTTCTCATGTTTTCTAACAGGTACATGTACTTATAAAAACTTCCCAATATTCTTCCTTCTCTTTGTGATTAAATGGAACCTAGTCCTTTAATTTCATAGACAATTGTAAGGAAGGTAAAGTAGCTCTCCTTAAAGTTCAGAAAATCTTAATCCAATTGTTAGGCTGTTTAATGTTTTGTGGTGGAGGTTCAAGGAGAAGGATGGAAAATGTAGATGGAGATTAATACATAGGGTAGACAGAAACTAGAGGTGGGGAAATGGGGAGAAATCTCAGGGACTAGTAGATAGGGAGAATATCCCATAGCAGAGGAAAATGATACTGCTTCCTAACACAATAGTAACTATGAAAGGGGCTCACTAAAAGTGAATATATTGTAAATATCAAAGGTCTTTCAATTCAAGATATCTACAGGATATATCTACCACCATTTCTCCCCTAAATCATGGACATTAAAGAAAAGATAGGTAAAATGTAGTAATGTATCACAATTTAGAACAAGAATTCTTGATGGAGTAGAGGTGTATCTAATCTATTAAAAGACAATGATAAGAAAAATTTAGGCTAAAATGTGTTGCAAATGATGGCCAATAAAGTAACATTATCCCCACAGAAAATGAACAGTATGAGTAACATTAAACATAAAGATGTTTACTTAAGGAAATAGCAGCTAATGCAACCAGTTAGGTGAAGCCTTTTGCGTCTATCCTGACTCTTTGGACAAATGGTGGCAATAACTGTCAATTAAAGGTCTGGAATTTTGAAAATTGCCAAAACCTCAGATTCCTGGAAAAAACTGGGAACAGTAGAGAGATGCTGAGCCTGGAATACTGTCTGTGTACATATATCAATCCATATACAATGTTTGAACTTTCCATTCCCTCAGTAGTGAGATAAATAATGTTTGCATATAATAGTCATCTATTTTCTGCCCTTGAATTGTCAATGAAAATTTCCTCCATTTTCATATGTGATTGCTAATATTTGTATTCTTGTTTGTTATTATTAATTTATATTATTAATTATATAATCCATCTATTAATCATTTTATAGTCTTTCAAAATATTTATTTTAATCTTTCATCCATACATTGATATTTATCCCGAAATCTTTCAAAAATGTTTTGAGGGGCCAGGGATTTAGCTCAGTGCTTTCACTGCCTGCTGCGCAAGCACAAAGACCCGAGTTTGATCCCTGGTACCAAAAAAAAAAAATGTTTTGAAAATATTTTCAAGCATTGTCTGTTAAAATTTTGTTTTCTTCTGTATGGCTATGGATTGTAGTGATTTTCCTATTTATTCTTAAATCTAAAGTAAATGTTCATTTAAAACAATAATAACTTTGTAGGATATATGGCTGTAACTCTTAGGATAATGGGGAAGAATTAGAAAACAAAATGTACACACATGTTAATAGAGTAGTACCTGTATCACCTTGGACCTATACTAGTGCTTTTCTCAATCCATTCCCTGGATAGCCAAGGTTGTGCTCATATGAAACTTTCTGGACTTCAGATGAAAACCAATCTGGATCTCTTTTAGGAATTTGAATTTGGACTATAGAAAATTAAAAATGTACTTGAGCTAGAATGCTATATACATTTTATTGTCATTTAACAAACTATTGCAAAATATACTAGCTTAAAAAAACACCAGTATCTATTTGCTCACAATCCTGTAGTTTAGCTGATCAGGAATCAGGGGATCTGGCACATTTCTGATCCATTTAGTATTGACTAGGTTCATCTATGGGTCTAGGATTGATTTTGGAAATCGAAGATAGTGCTATGCACATAGTATCTCCCTTTTCATATTTAAAATGACTGGGGAATCAGAGCCTTTCGTTGAAATCATCTTCATTCTACAATGGCTTTAGGCTTTACAATTTTTTCACATCCAGAGGCTTTGTCTCCATCTGTCCACTACAGCATAATGGTTAGAAATTCTTTCCATGGTAACTGAGGGCCTAATAAAAAGTAGAAACTGTAAAGCCCTTCAGAGCCAAAAATAGCATGTGCAGATCATCACTCATAAGTGGAGCATCCCATGTACAAAATTCCAAATTCCAAAATCTGAAACATTTTATCACTCATATAATGCCAGAAGAGAAAAATATGTATCAGACTATCCCAGTCAAAACACAGGCACACTAAAATATTGTGTAAAATTTCCTTCATGCTACATATATAAGGCATACACAAAACAGAAATGAAATTCACTTTTAGATCTGAGTTCTGTCTAACACAATAAACTTCAGTGCAATTAGTTGAGTAGTATCCTGTTTAATATCTCTTATTTTGTACACACATTTTGATTTTTGGCCTTTCATCAATGATCTGTTGACAATATGTTCAATTTTGCTTTCAATCTCACTGATAATAATATGTTAGGGAGAAACAGTTGTAAAGAATAATGTTCTTCCATCTTCCACATGTAAATTTAAATAATCACTTCACACAGTAAAATAAGAGAATAAAACCAATTAATTTATGTGTCATTTGTCACAATCGGATTGAGTCTATTTTCACTCTCCATCTTACAGTTATTTTTATCTTTCTTGCTCAATGTACATTGGCATTGCCCATATATTTATTTTAATTTGTTTAGCTAAATGTTTTCATATACAATGTACTTGAATAATTTAATTTTAATATTATTTCACAATTAACATTATATTTCCTACATTTTCAACCTATTCTTATTCAATTGCTCATCATCATTTGCTATCATTATTAAAATTAACAATGAATTAAACTTTTAACTTTCTTGTGTAAAACAAACACTTTTGCTTCAGACTTTATTCATGCTTGTTATGAAGATTTTTTTTGTTTAAAGCTGATAACCAACTTTTCCTATCTTCATGTTTCAATTTTCACTTTTTGTAGAGAAATAGGAAAAAGTTATCTATATATTTGTAGATTGAAGTTAATCACTGATTTTTCTCAACTCTAGCATTCCAAAAAGATATCTACATTTAACAATAGATTGCATAGCTTCTCAAGACAATAAAACTTGAAAGAATATTTACAATCACAATAATAAAATTCATCATCAGTACATTAGAAAACTGGTAGAGAAATCCTTCTACCAGCAAACCTTTAGAGGAAAAACCTTTTTACACACAATCAAACATAAAATTGTGGAAGATAGTTAACAATAATATCACTTCAATAGTTTTTGGCCTTCTAAAAATGAACTAGTGAATGAAAAGATTTTGCTGTCCCTGTCATTTCATTATGTAGCCTATAATTTAAACAAGGTGCATAATGAGACAAAATATTCTGTTCTTTCTCTGCAAAAAAATTTGTGCAACAGATAACGCCCTATATTATTTGATTGCTGGCATTGAACAAATAAGCATGCCAGTCTTGTACATTATTAAAATCATATGGTTCATTAACTATACCCTGAATCATAATGAATTACTCCAAACAGTTGATTTAGGATCTCTATCTATCTATCTATCTATCTATCTATTGATCTATCAATCTATCATATAAATATGCAACTTAGTTACTGTCTTTAAGCATGCATATTAATTAATTAATCTGTTTACTTATCTATTCAAAATAACTGGTCTCTATGCATCTCCTATACCTCCACATTTCATCTAAATTTTGTAGCAGCCGCTTTAGAACCATTCTCAAATTTGTTCACCAATTACAGCAAAGAACTTAATTCCATTTTGACTAGTAGTTTCAAAGTCTTTCTAAGTGAAACATTAGTAGTTTACAATACCTCCTTTAATGCCTCACTTTCAGATTTGGAATTAGTTAATGAATTAAAGTGCTTTGTTTGGTGATGTACTGTATGAACCCTAATTTTAAGTCATGGGCAGAGATTTTCCTACAAAATCAAACTCTGTAGTCTTCTATATTTCCTTACAAGTGGGCTACAGCAAGACTAAAAATCTGTGTCATAGAACTTGGGTAAAAATTATAATAGGGTACTCAACACATTATATTTTTTTTCTACCATTTCTCTTTCAGTATAATTGGGATGAAATCTTCTCCAACTTTTTTTTTCTCTGCAGTATCATATCTACTAACTCATCTGAATTCAATACTAGAAAATCACTATTAATTTATGACAATAAATACTTAAAAACAAGTGTTTATGTCATTAAAAAAGAGTTAAAGGAAAACACGCAATGACTATTACAACATAATATTTTCATTTACATACAGCTTAGAAATTAAAATGTTAAAGTAATTAAATCCTCTATTTGCATGTTCTACCAACCATATATATATATATATATATATATATTTTTTTTTTTTTTTTTTAAATCGGGGATCAAACTCAGGTCCTTGAGCTTGCAAGCCAGGTGGCAGAATCACTGAGCTAAATCCCTGGGCCAACAAAACTATATTTACCTATAGAAGCACATAGACAACAATCATGTAGATATACATGATGAAGATAAATAGATTATATATATGGGCAAAGAACTGAACAGATACAGTTGCACCAAATTCAAAATTGGGCAAATACTCATCCCCTCCCATTTTTTCTCTTTCCTTCCCATCCTTCATATATAAACATCCTCTCAATTTAAAGATCAACATTGAGCTAACATGTAAAAAACACATTAGAAATAGTTTAGATTAGCAAGTGTCCTGAAAAAAGAGTTTATATTAGTTTATTCTTGTTCAAAAAGTTTCCTAAATTTCTCTATTTCTTCCAATATTCCTTCTGTAATTTTAGTGGAATGTCTTTGCTAATATGCCTGTCATTCAAAAAGAAACTCATCTTGGGCTTGTGATGGATGCTTGTGGACAGATGCCATAGAAGCTGAAGCAGGAACAAGGCAACTAATTAGAGAAATTAGATCCTGTGTGCTGCTTGAATTTCAAAAAAGAATTCTTTCCTGCATGTAATTTAATTTAAAGAGACATGAGAGTAATTTATGTAGTTCTGCTCTCTGAAATACAATGGATATGTTCAATCATCCTTAAGCTTCCACCCTTTATCCAAGTTCTGTAAAAACCATATGAACTTGTCCACAACGTGTATAATTTGGAAGATCTTCCCAATGTGTTCTAAAGAGGAAAATGCACATACAAATTATAAATAAGTGTTCCTTGAACATAGAACTTAACAAAGACCCATGAGGTTTTTATACAGAATTCACGGACAAAACAACCTATGTAAATAAAAATCTAATAAAGCAGAAAAAATAATGAATCTTATTTTATTAGATTTTAATCTAAAATCAATTATTTTGTTGTCTTGCTGGAGATAGAAGTCCAAATGGTTCATATATTTTGGTTAAAAACTTTTACAATAAAATTCAGCTTCAGTTTAAATATATGAATTCTATATATGAATATGTAGATGAATTTTATTCATAGTCAATGCAATTATATTACTAAACTGTGCTCAAAAATGGAAACTTCCTATCAAATATTTCTATATTTAACTGAATTTTAGATCACTAAGAAAGCAAAATATGTTTCTCAGTATCCCATGTTCTTCTGGTTATTTTGATCTCACTGAATTTTAAAGGTCTACAGTGATTGGTCAGACAAAGTTGAGAATTAGTGTTATATATTTAACGAAAAAGTTTGAACTAATACAAAGAGCAAACTAAAAAGTAACTATTTCTCCTCTTGTTAAGTTTCTAGCACCAAATTTAAGACACTCTATCTTCAGCAATCTGATGTAGTTTGTGTGACATCAGAATAAATTACCACTGAAAAATTAAGCTCTAATTCATATAATGCTTTATTATAGTTCTAATTTCATAGTAATATGTGATGGCATTCCTCAGTCTTTAGATAAAGAAAACATGTTTATAAATTTTAAATGAAATGGGCATTGTCCACATTATCTTTTCTGATTCTCTCTTGCTCTTTACCATTATTGCTTCCCCCACACAGAAAATAAGAAAATTTCACATGCCTATCACTTTTGTGACATTTAATTACAAATCATGATCTATCAGAGTAAAATTTGATTATAGAAATATTATATTTATAGACATTTCGATCTCCAGCTGCTTGAGGTTAACTCATCATCCCTCCTACAAATCATATTGAACAAACTTGATTTATTTAATGTAGCTTTAAATCAGTTATCATTCTAATTCAATATATTTGTAATGGAACAGTCTCTTCACTTAAGAGCTTAAGTTTTGTTAGTATTTTAATACAAAACACTGCTTATAAAAATAAAAATTTTAAATTACAATTCAAATATTTGTATAGATTCTAATTTGACATTCTACCAACAAAATACCCAAGGGCAGATCCTAGAGAAGCATGTCTGTAAGTATATGTGTGTGTGTGTGTGTGTGTGTGTGTATGGGTGTGTGTATGTGTGTGTATGCATTGTATATAGGAATATTTCTTGAAATTTGTTTCTCAGGAATCTTGTAAGTTTTTGATATATCAATTTATCTCAAAATTCCGTATCTCAGACTAATACCTGTATGCATTTCGTACATCCTAAATTCCACCTTTTCTCCTAGAGTCCAAGAGGCTTTCATTTTTCAAACTTTATTACTACATGTTTACATTATATATGATTACACTCACTGTAGGAAGCTGGTACATGTACATAAAACATTTCAATTCTTTTTTCCCCTTTTCTTGACCCCTCTTTTATTTTTTCCTCATCAGATGCATTTATCTTTTAGACCTTATAAAGTTAATTATCATATATACAGATTGAAAGTCCGACTAATAGGCCAAAGAACATATAAAATATCTAAAATTGTTGTACTAAATCCAGGCAAACTCTTACATACACTGTCCTCACCTCTCCTCTCCTCTCCTCTCCTCTCCTCTCCTCCCTTCCCGCCCCCCCCATTTTTCCTGTTATCTGTCTGTTGCTATTTTGTATGGTAGGCCCTGAACTTACAAAACGCAAATTTTCACAAATTGATCTCACATTATAAACATTAGTAGATGCAAACAAATTGTGAAAGTAGCTCACGTGTCTGGTGGATATTATCACAGTTGCTCTGCACTTACTGTGCAGTGCAATGAGGTACAGTAATACAGTGCTTAGAGTCCAGGATGTACAGATGTGTGTCAAAAATGTATAAGACTCACTTTGTTGGACTTACAAATGAATCCAGCTTACTTTCTCCCAGAACAGAACTTATTAGTAACTTTGGGAATTACTGACAGAAAAAAAATATATGTATAATATATATTATATGTAATTTATACTATATGTGTATATATATATATTTGTATTACATATACAGTTTTTCACATAAGAGAAACCATGCAATATGTAAGCTCTGTGTCTGAGTTATTTCACTTAATATTATGGTTTCCAATTTCTAGAGACTTTACCTGAAGCATATATCTTGGAAATTTCCTTTTCCTTATTTTTTTTATTCTATGATTTCTCTGTATTTAACTGAGAATTAATTTCCCTTCTATCCTGATTCTGCCACCTCATTTTATTTATTGTAGTTTTTCCACCCATGTAAGTCTTAACTGTGTCATCCCTTCATTACAATATTTTTGACACTAAATATGAAAGTATTTCTTGTATAACAATAACTACACTCATTTTAGTTCTCCAATCAACTATAAAGTTTATATCTATATCCCCATTAAAAGATGAATGTATATATATAATTGTATATACATATATAAAATTGTGTGTGTGTGTATATATATGTATGTATATATATATACATATATATATGTATATATATATATATATACAGTGAAGCTAGAAAGTATAAATTTGATTTATTTATGGAAAATGAATGCATTTTGAAACCATAATTCTCAGTGAAATAAATCAGGCAGATAATGTTAAACATAAGTTGGCCTCTCTTATATAGAGTACACAAAGAATATACCATTTAAAAAGTAAAATAATAGGTGATAGAAAACAAGAACATAGACTTTGTGGAGATGGGAAGGGGGTTGAGGATGAGGCTATGTGAGAGGGTCAGGATAGCAAGCAAAAGTGAAAAGGTGCAGGATTTAATAAGTACATGTCCCAATTTTCCAAGATGAATATATTTCATATGTATCATAAACATATACCAATAAAAAGAGAAAATTTGAAAATAAATATTCTAATAACAGAATTCTTACATAGTACTACTGTCATGGCTATTAGGACCAGGACTGCCATTGCTGAAATGCACACACACACACACACACACACACACACACACACACACAGAGGCACATGCTTCAAGCAAATAATGTTACTCAGGATTCCTGAGATCAGTTCACCAGTCTGTTATTTAAGCTCTTTTCCTCAGTTAAACATCTTCATAGTATTCAAAATCTTGTACCAAATTCTCATTTTACAAAGCTTTTAGGGTTATTTCCTCAATTTTGTTTTAATGCACATGATTCTAATACAACACAACTGTAACTTCAAGACAGTACAGCTCATTATTATTGTTATTTATATTTTTTGATATTCACTTACTAAGTTGAGCTGTTTTCAAGAATCTTTTGTAAAATAAATTTTATTACATAACAAATGTTCTTAGTTATTTTAGATTGGCTTAAATTCTTTCAGCTACATATACATAATGAAAATATATAAATCATTAAGTTAATTTATAGGACATAAAGACAAATCAAACAAAATGAGAAAAACCTCAAACAACACAAGAAAGGCCAATAAAATAGAGGGAGAGTATTCAAAAAATTAATAAGTGAAAGAAAATGAAACCCCACACCATTTAGAAAAAAACAAGAAAATTGCCAAAATGTATTAATAATTAAAATGAATGATAATATACATAAGTATAAAAGTCATACAACAAAATAACCATTAGTTAATAAATGATAACTAGGTATATACTGTTGGTAGAGAGTAGAAAAAACATGTGGATGCTAAGAAAATTCTACCAGAAAGGAGTTTTGCTTATACAATTGTCAAAAGCAGGATTGTTACGTTAAATATAACATTAATGTATGAAAAGGTTAACTTCATTATAATAAAAGCATCAAATCAAAAAGAAAATATGATACCTATAAACATGCATGTACCCAACATTATATATTCAAATACTCAAGAAAAAACATTTAAGAAATATAAGAAATCATAAATATTCTATCATATAAGAGGACACTGAAAATATTACATGTATCTGATGGGGAAAGCATTAATAAGCTGAAGAGCATATAAAATATTTTTAAAATACAGAGGATAAATGAGGTATCATTGTCTAAGACATTACACAAAATAATTTTAGTGTATATAATATTTTAAATGCAATTATAGGAATTATTTTTAAAATCATTGAGTTGAAACACAAAAATTAATATTTTATAAAGAATAAATTCTAATAATCTATATTAGCACTAAATTAAAAATGTAATGAAACATACTTGCATCAAAATTTACAGTCCATAAAGACATCACTGAAAAAAATTCTTGATGAGTTATATGCAATTATTAAAAAGCATTAAAATGTAAAAATAAAATATTAAACAGACAACAAAAATAGACAAAATTGCATAAAGTATGAAAAGCATCAACATATCTCCATTTCTAGTTTTAAGAAACAAAATAAAAGTAATATTCTGCCCAGAGTGAGATTAAAGTCAGGAAACAAGGCAATGATAAACAATATTAGGATTTAAAAATACACAAGGATGTAAAAGCAAAGTTCATTCTATTAAATTTAAAATCCATACAGAGAATGAAAAAGTTGCAGAGATAATTTGCTAAAACTTACTCATGAAAAAAAGTGTAAATAATATTAACATTTTTAAAGAATTTAGAGAGATTAATGAAAGTTACTTATTCTCCATTGTTGGTGGGAGTGCAGACTGGTGCAACCACTGTGGAAATCAGTGTGAAGATACCTCAAAGAACTAGGGCTGGAGGTCCCATTTGACCCAGCTATTCCCCTGCTGGGTATCTTCCCAAAAGAATTAAAAGCATCATACCACAGAGATACATGTGCACCCGTGTTTATAGTGGCACAATTTGTAATAGCTAAAGTTTGGAAACAGCCCAAGTGCCCATCAACTGGAAACTAACTAATGATGATTTTTAAAGAACTATAGGACAGGTTTTTCCAATTTCCCAAAAATGTTTTCAGAGAATTAAAAAAGTAACACTTTAAAATTATTTAATTGATCTTTTATAATTCAATATATAGACAATGATATATGTATGTATATATGTACATAGCCAGAATATATTACATAAATCTATTCATTTAGAAATATGTATATATATATGTGTGTGTGTTTATATAAACACATGTTTAAATACACAAATATATGCCTTCATCCTTTCACTAATAAGACAGAAGAAGCAACACACCAATTGAGGTCAGCATTTTTATTGCTTGATCTTAGTGTGGAATACCGTTTTCCAAAAACAAAACCAGTGCATAAGGCAGTAATTACTGATTCTAGGCCCGGTGCAGGACAGATGCAAGATGAATCAATGAAATTCTGTAGTGTTAAGTAGTAAGGAAGTGCTCAAAGGTAGCAGACAAAAACATCCTTAAGAAATGTCAGTGGGAATGGAAGCCAAAGGAAAGAGTATAATGAAGAAAGCTAGAATGAAGCAAGAAAAAAAAAAAACCAATATGGAATTGGATTATTTTACAAACTATAATGTTAATAATTGTAAATATGTACTGACCTAAAGTGGACTCAGTATATAAGTAAACCAAACAGATAAATCTTACATAAGGAAGAATTTAGAACCATAAATGTAGATTCTCTGCTTTCAAGAAGAGACAGCATAACTCTCATTTCTTTAAGTATGATCTTTTCCTAGTCATTTCCTTCCAAATGTATACAATGCAAAGGGGAAAAAAGAGTAACTGTGCAGTGGCGATCTCTGCTATTCTGTACCTCAACCAAGGAACTAATGTCAATATCAAGAGTAAGTCATGGCATTATATACACAGGATTTTACCTCCCTGGGCTTCCCCTCCAAATTCATAACCCTACATCTAAACATGAGGAAAACATCAGAAAAATTCCAGTAAATGAGTGTTTTATGAAAAGAACTGGTCAGTACTCCTAAAATTACCGAGGGCACTAAAAATAGTAAAAAACACCCTATGGCAAAAAATGACAGTGTGGTTTTGTGGAATGGATCCCAAAACAGAAGAAAAGGCTTTCCATATAAACTTTTAAAATATCAATGAATTGTGAGCTTCTCTTAATATGTAATTATAAATATATGTCCATTAATTGCAACCCATGATCAATAGTAATATGACACTGATATTGAAAATGTAGTAAATACAATATGAAAACCTCATTTCCCATGAATCTAAAATCATTGTAAAGAATAAATCTTCTCTGTTTACAGTTATCATAAGACATGCCTCATTTCTCTGAGCACCCACAAGCCGCTCTTGACTGCATCCTATATATACTCTAATAAATCCTTCTCATGTCTCTTTTATTGCAAATAAAAGATTTCTCTTTTCATTTTATTTTTAACATTTGCATAGTATTTCACAATTAAGAAGGAAACTGAAAAATCATGTAGCATTTTTCTTATATCTGAATTTAAGAGGATGCCTGAAGAGGGGTGACATAACTCAAAGTAACGAATGACAGATAGAAATGCAGTAAATTAATCTATCATAAGACTTCTAGATTAATCTTTTTTAAAAACACTGTGATTTAAAAATTCCCTCACCCCAGTAAACATATGGTTTCCAATTTCTTTTAAAATGGCATCTGCACTTCTATGTTTGGCTTTTTAAGTCTTGTCCTTTTTCAATTCCTATCTGAAACCTGTTTCTTTATGTCTTCATGACAGTCTCCTTCATGTCAAGCTGTCTCCTCATATTTCCACAAAATGAAAAACTAAGAGAGCAAAGTCTAAGAAGGAAAATTTGTTTGTTCTTTAAACTTTTAGCAGGAAAATTCATCCTTCTGGCATATTCTCCCCACTTTTTTACCTGTCGATATTGTGTCCTTTTTTAAAAGTCTAGCTCAAAATACAAATGCACAACTAATAATCAGCTTTTTCTGATCACAGTAGTTGGGAATAAAATTTCTTGCTATAGCAGACCCAACACTTCTATTCACTTTGTTATTGCCATCTCCTACTGCAGAAACCCATTAGTTTTATATTGTATCTCACATATATCACAGCTTTTTGTTATTGTCAGTCACCAAAAAAAAATAAAGAAAAGAATAAAGGATAGTACCTGTGAACTTCAGGTTATGAAGAATACAGGATAAGGTATTTGAGATGGAGTTAGCAGTAGACAAATATTCCAATTCGTGAAGAGTCATGTGGTCAGTGTTGGCAGAATTTTACTGGACAGAACTGATGAATTGGACAAATGTTAGAACTTTAAAGGCAAGAGCAAGGAGAGTGCTGGTTATCTTTGTACTGCATAGGTGAAACATAAGTCAAAAGATTCAGATTTTAGTGCCAATCTTTCATGCTCACAGGTATTAACTTGGAAATCTCACACTCACCACCACAATGGGAAAAAATGAATCCTAAAAGTACTATGAGATGTATATCACCTTCTGAAATATATAAATAAAATAAATAAAATTGAAAGTTCACACCCATTCAGGTTCTAAATTTTAACCTTTTTGTAACTCATTTTTCATTTTATATTATGTGGTTTTCACTCAAAGATAGACTTTACATGATGTCTGTGAGTTGTTTAAACAATCTACAACTAAAATGTGAATCTATTGGTGTTTTAATTTGAATTATGATATCTTCAAACATACGAAGAAAGGAAAGAGAATTATATAATTAATTTCCATTATTATATGATCTACATTCAAAACTTACAGTGTATTTGGCATTTGAAAGTTTTTTATTGTGGTAAAACACACATACTATAAAATTTAATATTTTAAACATTTCAAGAGTAAACTTACTTGGCAATAAATATATTCATATTGTTTTTCAGCCATTACCACTATCCATCTCCATATTTTTTTATCTTTTTAAACAAATTCTGCACCCATTAAAGAACACCTCCTTCTTTTCCCCGACCCTTGGCCTCAGGCAATCAACATTCTATTCCTGAAGTCTATGAATCTGATTCCAATTTGTGTAATCATGCAATATTTGCCTTCGTGTGTTTGGTTTGTTTCAAGAGGATTAATGCTTTCAAAGTTCATCCAAGTTGAAGGATGTACCGGAATATCATTCCTTTTCAGACAGACTATCTCAGTGTATGTAGATACCAAAATGTGTTTATCCATCCATCTGCCATTAGACATTTGACTTGTTTCCACATTTTGACTAAAAAGAATAATGCTGTTTTATGCACTATGCTATACAAATACCTATTTTATTCCTAATTTCCAATTTTCACACATATACAAAAGTGAAAGTGTTGGAAGATATGGTAATTCTATCTTTAATTCCGTGAGCAAGTGCCACATTGTTTTTTACAGCAGTGGTACATTTATATATTCCAACCAGTAATACATATGAATTTCAATATGTCCACATCTTTGCCAACATTTATCTTTTCTGTTTGTTTTTCTTTTTATCGTACCAAACCTAATGTTGTTGAAGTGAAAACTCCTAGTAATTTTAATTTGAATTTCTCTAATCATTCGTGATGCTGCTTATTTATATTTAGGTAAATGTCTATTTAAGTCTTTGTAACATTTTTAGGTTTTTGTTGTTGATGTTGCTGTTCTGTTGTTGATTTGTAAGAATTCATAACATATTCTGAATATCAATCTCTTATTACATAAATGACTTACAATTATTTTCTCCCATCACATGGTTGACAATTCAAATGGTGGCCTTTGAGGAAAAAAGAATTTCTAATTTTAGAGAAGTCCAAATTATCTTTTTTCTTGTTGCTGCCTGTGATGTCGGCATCATACCCAGAAAGCATTGCAAAATCATGATGTGCTTTCTTATGAGTTTTATTTATTAAATTATTTTGCTTTTCTTTAATCCATAGTATTTGTTTCATTATTATTACTATATAAAATTTGTGTTTTCTACTTCATTATACTCTCTATGAATATCCAAGTTTCCCAACACCATCAGTTAACAAGGCCTTTCTTCCTTGGATAGTTCTGAAAACCCACCCAAAAGTCATTGACCAAATATGTGGAGTGATTTCTAGGCTCATTGTTCTGCTCCATTGTTCTGTGACTGTCTTTATCCTACAACCACACTGTTAGAATTTTTGTAAAGTAGTTGTGTAGTAAATTTTGAAACAGGGAAGCATGAGACCTCCAGTGTATTTTTTCTTTTTAAAGATTATTTGGGTATTTAATATACTATCAGATTCCATAGGAAGTTTACATTAGATTTTTCTATTTCTGCAAAATATGTGTTATGGATTCTGATACCAAGGCATTGCACTGAATGTGATCATTTTAGGTCGTGTTATACTCCCAGTGTTTATGTCCATCCAAAATCCATATGTTAAAAAATCTTACTCCCATTTTGATGACAGTAAGAGGTAAAGCTTTGGGGTTGTGTAGGTAAACAGTGTAGAACACTCATGAGTATGATAAGTACCGTTAATACTGTGACTACAAATAAATCTCTATCATATTTTCGACCATGTCAGGGTATGACCAGAAGATGGCAGTTTGCAGCCTTAAGGATGGTCCTCACCACTGAGTACCCAACCATGCTGACACCCTCCTCTCAGATTTTCAGAAACATTAGAAATAAATTTCTATTGTTTATAAGTTAACTCCTCTGTGGTTCTTTGTTACAGTACTCAGAGCCAACAGAAGTATAATGACATGTTAACAATACTAAAGCTCCAGTCAATGAATAGTGCACTTATTTGTGTCTTTTAAAATTTCTTTCAGTAACATTTTATGGTTTTCAGTGTACAAGTAATTTATATTCCTTGTGAAATTTGCTAACTTTTTAAAAAACCTTTTTGATACTGTTTTGAATAAAATTGTTGAATTTTTTTTACTTGTTCATGTTTGCTGTACAGAAACAATACTACTTGTGTTGATTTGGTAAATTTACTACACTGACTAATTTCTGAATGTTGAACTATCTCTGAATTCCAAGAATAAATATCAGTTATTCATAATGTATAGCTTTTGAAATGATTTTTTACTCATTTTACTAATGCTTTGTATTTTGCTTGAATTAATAAGTGACATCGGTCTGTAGTTTTAGTCTTTTTTGTTTGCTTGTTTGTTTTGTTTTTGGCTTTGGTAACAGCTAGTGCTAATTCGTTGGATGAGTTAGGAAGTATTCTGCCCTTTTTAGTTTTATTGAAAAGTGTGAGATAGTTTTAGGCATGTATGCATGTTAAAATTTACCTATGAGGCCATTTGTTAGCATGTTTTATGTTGTTGGGATGTTTTGTTACTAAAGATGCTTATGGATTGGATTGTGATTTTCAAAATTTGCTCTACTACCTGATGTGACGTTATTTCTCAATAGTACCTTTTAGGAGGCAAAAATAACTAAGGTCATACGTTGAAACCCTAATGTGATCAGATTTGTGTGTTTGAAGGAAAATATTTCAGTCTCTCTACATAAAAAGAAAAAGCCAAGAAAGAAGGCAAAGATGAATCCCAGTCTCCAGAATTATTAGCAAATAAATATGTTTGTTTAATCCTCCATGTTTGTTATTATGTTCTATGTCATTATTAAATGACTAATTCAAAGATTTATTCTCTAAAAATAAAGTTCTCCTTTTATTTTATTTGCTCTATGATTCAGTCTTTTCAGGTTCAGTGTTTTTAGAAATTTATTACATCTAGGTTACCTAATTTATTGGCACACAGTTAGTCATAGTATAATCTTATAATCTGTTATTTTCCCAAACTGGTATTAATGTTTCCACTTTCATTTCAGAATTTATTTATTATTTTCTTCTTTTTTTAACAAGGCTAGGTAATGCTTTGTTGACTTGCTTAGTTTTTAGAATAGTTATTGGTTTCATCAATTTTGTGTATAGTTTTTCTATTTTATTTATTTTCTAATGATTGTAATTGCTTTACTTCTGCTGGCTTTGGGTCTAATTTGTTCTTATGTTTCTAGTTTGTTAAAATGTGAAATTTGATTTTTGACTGGAGAATTTATTCTTTTAATATAGCTACACAAAGTTATACATTTTTCTTGTAATGCAGCCTTTAAAGCATAAGAGAAATTTCCATATGCTGTGATTTCATTTTCATTTGTCTGAAGACATTTTTTAACTTTCCTTTGATTCACTGGTTATTTATAAGAAGTATAGTTGAAATTCCACATACTTATTTATTTTCCAATTACTTTTTGCTACCAGTTACTAATCCTACCTCACTGTAACCAGGAAAGTTATTTACATCATTTCAAATTTTGAAAGTTTATTAGGACACATTTTGTGCACTGTTATATACTACAATCTGGCCTGGTAAAAGCTTTATGTGCACTTGAAAAAAATGTATATTTTATGTTTATTTATTTATTTATTTATTTATTTATTTATTTTTGAGACAGGATCTTGAGTTGTAGTCCAGGTTCCCCTTGAATTCACTATGTAGCCCAACCTGGCCTGGATCTCCAGGCTATGCTCTTGCCTCAGGCTCCCTGGTACTGGCACTATGGGCATGAGCCTCCATGCTGGGTTTAAATTTTATTTTTGAATAGAGTGTTCTCTGTATGTTTCTTATGATCACCTGGGCTTTATTATTCTACCAATCCTCTATTTCCATATTAAATTTCTATCTGGTTATTCTACTATTGAAAGTGAAATACTAACATTTTCTCCTATTATTATGGAGCTGTCTATTTCTCCCTTAAATTCTGAAAATATCTGTTCAGTATAATTAGGCTACGAAATTTGGTGCATTCATGTTTATAATTCCTATGTATTCTTAAATTTCCCTTTTCAGCAATATACAACACATTTCTGTGTCTTGTGTCAGTTTTTTTGCATTAAAGTATATTTTCTTTGTATTAATATAACTACATTTCCTCTTTTTTGGTTATTTGCATAAACTATCTTTTTCATCTTTTCACTTGTGAACTATCTACATCCTTAGATTAAAAGTGAATCTCCTATAATTAACATATACTGTAGTTGGGTCATGTTTTTCAATGCCAATGTCTATGCCTATTAATTGGATATTTAAAGCAATTTATTGATAAGAGAGAAATTATTGTGAAATTTTGTTATATCTCATAAATTTTGTCTCTTATTTCCTCATTTACAGACTTTGCTTGTATGTGTGTGTTGAGATATTTTGATTCCCTTTTCATTTTGTATATACTTCATAGATATTTTCTTTGCTGTTTCCATTGAGTTTCATGTACCAGTAAGTTACAACAATATATTTTGATTTGTAATAATATAAATTCAGTTGTGCTTTGTTCAAAAGATCTTGTTTCTCCATCAATTTTAGGAGATAGTTTTTCAGGTTATTTCACCCTGATTTGGAAGTTATTTTTTTCATAGGGCTTTTAACACTTTTTCTAAGTTCTCCTATTCTTTACGATTTTTGTTGAGAAGTCTGCTATAATTTTAGTGGATTTGCCTTTATAAATGATTTATAAATTACTCACTACTTTTCTTTATCACCCTTTAGGAGTTTGTTCTTGGGTTGGACTACTGGGATATTGAGTATGATGTATCATAGAGAGAGATTCTTTTCTAATCCTGGCTGTGGATATTCTATATGGTTCACTTTTCTTTATGCTAAATTATTTCCCTATATTTGGAAAGTTTTCTGCAATTTCTATGAAAAGTGATTTTATTTCATTTTTGGTTTTTTCTGATTATTCACTAATTTTAATTAATCTTAGATTAGTCTTTTTAAGTCATCTATCAGCAACTTTTTATGTTTCATTTTTTATGTTCTCTTCTCTTGTTCTTTTCAAGGTCACTGATATGGGGCCCATTTTCTCCTTCTGACACTTTGTCATTCCATTGGTCAATTATGCTGACCATACTTTCAATAGAATTTTTTATCTCCTGGATTTCTGCTTGGAACAATCTCATGAACTCTAATTATTTGCTAAACTGGTCTTTCATGTTTTGTATCATTTTGTTTAGCTCATCAAGCTTTCTATTAGTGTGTTCTGTAAACCAACACTGTTTGTTTTGCTTATTACATGCATTATCTGCTTAGTTATATCTTCTTTGATCTCACCAAGTACCTTACTGATTTTTTTCTTATCCCATCTTTTATCATTTTCCATAATTCAGCTCTGTGGCTTTTGATTTTCTCCCCTGTGATATCACATGGGTCAGCTTTGAGAGAGTCTGGAGTTTTTTTGGAGGCATTTTTCTTCCCATGTTTCCAGTTTTAAATTTTTAAATTTTATATATTCATTTATTTATTTAGTGCTGATGTTTGCAGCTTAGTTATAGTGGAAACATTGTGTTGCTAGTATGAAGGCTATTTTGGCAGTGTCTACTGTTCAGTGATGCACTCTGGGCATGGCTAATTAACCCTTTGACTATGTCCTAGCACTGAACCACCTCTGTTAATTTAGGTGAGGAGGCTGGAGTATAACTAATCCAGTACTCATTTTCCTGAAAATGGGCAGTATTGTTAATGACACAAAGGCGATCCAAACACTGACATGCAGAGAAAACCAATTAATAACAACAACTATCCACCTTGTCAATAGCCATAAAATCAACAAAAATAATTTCATCAAAGATAGACTAGATATTGACATACTCAAAGAACCATTAATGTACCACTTTTAACCATAGAAAAGATATTTATAATTATAAACACTAAGAAAAACCAATATTGTAACCTACAGCAAATATCTACTAAATGCAACAACTATACCTCCACTAACAATAGAAAAAATATTCAACAGTGATAGTATTGAGTTAACTATTTGATTCTCCATTGATTTGAGACAACACCAATCAAAATATCACAATCATTACTCACAGACTAAAAACTCTTAAAATTCATATGGAAACAGAAGAGCTCTAGAACAGCAAAAGCTACCCTGGGGAACAATAGCAAAGCACCAGGCATTACAATCCCAGATTTAACATTATATTGCAAAGATATAGTGTTAAAAAAACAGCATGGTATTTGTAGAGAAACAAATATGTGGATCAATAGAACAGAACAGAGGATGCAGAAATAATCTTAGACATATTCAGTTATCCGATCTTTGACGAAGGGGCCAAAATATAAGCTGGAAGAAATACAGCCTCTTAAATAAACGGTGCTGTGTAGAGGGCCCCCAGGGAACAAGCAAAGCAACACAAGATTCATCTGGTTTCCAATGTCCATTAGTACATTCTCTGCTAAACAACTTAACCTTAGCTCTCTTAACTTTTCCGAAATATGCAATCACCCTTGAGTGTAGCCTTTCTCCTTTGTTCTCATAGAGGAAGCCAATTAGGCATTAATTCTCCTCTGGTCCTTGACATTGCTGGGTAGACTGGCTATCCACATGCAGATAAATGCATCTAGACCCATATATCTCATGATCTACTAAATTAAAATCAAATGGATCAAATATGTAAATACTGAAACTGAAAGTTATTCTATTGGAATATTAAATAGGTAAAACTCTTAATGAATTAATTGGTTATAGATAAGAACTTTCTGAAGAACTCTATTTGCATAAGAAAAAGCGTCAAGAAGCAATAAATAGGATCATATCAAATTTAAAATCTTCTGCACAACAAAAGAAACAACCAACAGAATAGAGACAGTGAAATGAAAGGGAGCAAGTTTTGCCAGCTATTTCTTCAACAGAGGACTAATATCTAGAATATAAAGAACTCAAAAGTTTATATCTCCACAGAATAAAAGAATCATTCAAAACTTGGCAACTGAAATGAAGAGATATATCCCAGAAGAAGAATTACAAAGGGATAATAAATGCATACCTCTAACTACTAGAGAAAGGTAATTTAAAACAACACTGAGTTTCCACCTTGCTCAAGAATGAAGTTATCATCAAAAATTAATAATGACAAAGACTGGAGAAGCTGTGTGAAAAAAAGAAACCCTTCTACATTACTGGTGGAAATATAAACTGGTTCAACCACTATGGAAATGAGAACAGAGATGACTCAAAAAAACTCAAAACAGAAATTCCATTTGATCCCACTATTATCCTTCCACATAGCAGCCAAATTCATAATAGCTTAAATTTGAAAATGGCTTATATGTCCATCAACAGATGAATCATAAAGAAAATGTGATATTTATACATAAGGAATACTCCTCTGCCATAAAGAAAGATAAGCTTGAGTCATTTGTACGAAACCCAAAATATAAAGAGGAGGATGAAAGTAGATAATAGGAAAAAGAGAGATAAGAGATAGAGGTAGAGATAATTAGAGAGAGAGAGAGAGAGAGAGAGAGAGAGAGGAGAGATTTTTTACCAAAAAAAAAGTGGGGATAAGAGGATGAGTTATGTACATGTACCAACTCATTATAAGGAATCTAAATTGTTATGAGCTAAAAAGATATACTAATAAACTAATGAAAACAAAAAAATAAAAATTAAAAATTAACCACTTGTTGATTCAGGCATGAAATTAGTTGTTAATTATAAACACACAATGAAACAAATATTATTTCATGAAAATGTTAGTATTTTAAAATATTTTCTATCCATTTAAATTACGAGATTTTAAAACATCACAATATGTATATGAAAGAAGCATAAGTAGAAAAACATATATGGAAAGTAAATTTTAATAAGTATATCTCATTATATCTCAATATATATGCCTTTCTAAAGCTATTTTTTATTCAAAGTCATGTAGCTGATTCCTAGAATTTAGGTGAAATAAGACTTTTTCAAAATCTATTCTTCAAATTGAAATAAACATCATGTAAAACTAAGATTGGAAAATGCTATAGTTAATAGTTATTTTTTATGATAAGTAAATTGTCCTGGAAGTTTCTTTTCTTTTTTCTTTTTATTCTTTTATTGGTACATTGTAGGTATACAACACAATTACATTTCTTGTTGGGAATTGTACCTTTACATAATGCATCTTCATTCTTATTTTTTCCCCATTCCTAGCCTTCCCTTCTCACCCTCCCCCCTTCCCTATTTACAAAGACTTTATTATATTTTTTCCATTTCTCATCATTTTTCCTTTCCCTTCTTTCCTTTCCCCTACCCCTCCCACTACCCCTACTCCTTTGGACCTTTTCTTCCTATTTTGCATTATTGATTATTCATTCTAATCATTGGTACATTTTAGGGATACAATATAATGACATTCATCATTGGAAATTTGCACCTTTACATAGTCTCTCTTGGTTCTTATTTTTCACCCTTGCCCAGCCCTCCCTTCAACCCCTCCAGTCCTCCCTATTTACAAAGATTTTGTTCCTATTTTTCTATTTTCTCACATTAATTCCATTCCCTTCTATCTTTTCCCCTAGCCCTCCCACTTCCTTCCACTTTGCCCCTTTTCTTCCTATTTCACATTACCCATTGTACATTTAGTCCTTATTTACACTTTCATTTTCTCACACTAGAGAAACTATTCAGTATTTATTCATGTGTGTCCTATTTATTTCATTTAAGAGTATCGCCTCAATGTGAATCCACTTAGCTATAAATGTCTCTAATTTCTCATTTTTTATGGCTGAGTAGTACTCCACTTTATTTAAAAAAAAAACCCCACATTTTCTTGATCCAGTCTTCAGTTGATGGGCATTTGGGATGTTTCCAAGTTTTAGCTATTACAAACTGTGCTTCTATGAACATGGGGGCACATATATCACTGTGGTATGATTCTTTTAATTCGTTGAGGATGTTTCCCCAGCAGAGGAATAGCTGGGTCAAATGGGACTTCCAGTCAAAGTTCTTTGAGGTATCTCCATACTGATTTCCACAGTGCCTGCACCAGTCTACACTGACACCAGCAGTGGAGCAGGGTTCCTCTTTCCCCAGAGCACCACTTGCATTTGTTATTGGTTGATTTCATGATAGCAGCCATTCTTTCTGGAGTGAAGAGGAATTTCAGCGTTGTTTTCATTTGCATCTCTCGAATGACCAGTGGTGTTGAACATTTTTTCATGTATTTATTTGCTATTTCTACTTCTTTGTCTGAGAAATGTCTGTTCATTTCAGATGCCCATTTTCAGATTGGGTCTTTAAATTTGGGAGGTCTGATCTTTTTAAGTTCTTTATAGATTTGAGATAGTAGACCTTTGTCTGAGGAAGAGCAGGTGAAGATTTTTTCCCACATTGTGGGTTGTCTCTTCACACTGCTGGTGGCTTCTCTTGCTGTGCAGAAGCCTTTTAATAAGAAGAGATCCCACTTGTTGATTGTTTGTGCTAGTTTATGGGCAACTGAGGTTTTCTTCATAAAATCGTTTCCTATACCGATGTCTTCAAGGGTTCTACCTAATCTCTGTTCCAACTGGTTCAGAGTTTCTATTTTAATATTTAGATCTTTAATCCATTTTGATTTTAGTTTAGTGCACAGTGAGAGATACAGGTCTAGTTTTAATCTTTGGCAAGTTGAAGCCCAATTTTTCCAGCACCATTTATTAAAGAGCCTATCTTTCCTCCAGTGAGGCTGTTTGGCTCCTTTATCGAAGATGAGATGGCTGAGTGTGTCTGGTGTTGTTTCTGCATCTTCTAATCTGTTCCACTGGTCTTCAGGTCTGTTTCTTTGCCAGTAGCATGCTGTTTTTTATCACAGTAGCTTTGTAGTATAATTGCAGGTTGGGGATTGTGATACTCCTTGCCATGTCTGTTACCTAGAATTGCTTTTGCTATTCTGGGTCTGTTTTGATCCAAATGAATTTTTGGATTGTTTTCTCAAGGTCTATGAAGTATGCTGCTGGGATCTCAATTGGAATTGCATTAAATCTATATAGCAGTTTTGGAAGTATGGCCATTTTCACTATATTAATCCTTGCTACCCAGACACAGGAGATGTCTGTCCATTTTCTGATATCTTCAATCTCTCTTTTCAGAGTGCCATAGTTTTCAGAGAAGAGGTCTTTGATTTCTTTTGTTCAGTTGATTCATAGGTATTTCAGTTTTTTGGATGCTATTGTGAAAGGAATTGTTTGCCCTATTTCTCTCTCAGTGAGTCTGTCATTGGCGTAGAGGAAAGCTATTGATTTTTGTGTTGACCTTGCAACCAGCTACTTGACTGAATTTGGTTATTAAGTCTAGAAGACTTTTGGTGGAGTTCTTGGGGTCTTCTATATAGAGTATCATGTCATCTGCAAATAATGACAATTTGACTTCTTCATTACCTATCTTTATTCCTTTTAATTCTTTCTCTTGTCTAATTGCCGTGGCTAATGTTTCCAGAACTATATTGAACAAGAGTGGTGATAGTGGACATCCTTGTCTTGTTCCTGATTTTAGTGTGAAGGACTTCAGTTTTTGACCATTTAGTATGATATTGGATGTTGGTTTTTCACAGATGGCTTCTATCAGTTTGAGGTAGAGACCATCTATTCCAATTTTTTGTAGGGTTTTTATCATAAATGCATGTTGGATTTTGTCAAATGGTTTTTCTGTGTCTTTGGAGATAATCATATGGTTTTTGTCCTTGGCTCTATTGATGTAGTGTATTCCATTGATTGATTTGCATATATTGAACCATCCCTGCATCCCTGGGATGAATCCCACTTGATGAGGGTGTATGATCTTCTTGATGATCTTCTGCATTCTGTTTGTCAGTATCTTATTAAAGATTTTTGCATCTTTGTTCATTAGTGAGATTGGCCTGCATTTCTCTTTCAGTTAGGTGTTTCTCTGCTTTGGGGATCAAGGTGATGCTTGCTTCCAGGAATGAATTTGGGAGTATTGCTTCCCTTTCAATTTCATTGAAGAGTTTAAACAGTAGTGACAGCAGTTCCTCTCTAAATGTCTTGTAGAATTCAGCAGTGAAGCCATCAGGGCCTGGGCTTTTCTTAGTTAAGTTTTTAATTACATTTTCAATTTCATTGGTTGATATTGGGTTGTTCAGAGTTTTTAGGTCTTCTTCGTTCAACTTTGGTAATTCATATGTATCTAGGAATCTGTCCATTTCTTCTGTGTTGTCCATCTTATTGGCTTATAGATTCTGGAAGTAGGTATTGATGATCCTCTGGATTTCTGCTGGGTCTGTTGTTATTTCACACTTTTCATTCCTAATTGCATGGATTTGGGCCTTTTCTTTCCTTTTTCTGACAAGGTTGGCTAAAGATTTGTCAATTTTGTTGATTCGAAGGACCAACTCTTGGCTTCATTGATTTTGTTTGTATTGTTCTCTTACTCTCCATTGCATTGATTTCTCCTCCGATCTTTATAATTTCCTCCCTTGTATGAGCTTTGAGTTTGTCCTGCTCTTCTTTTTCTAGAAGCTTGAGGTTCAGCATCAGGTTGTTTCATTGATCTTGTTCTGTTTTCCTAATATGCGTATTTACTGCTATGAATTTCCCTCGTAAGACTGCTTTCATTGTGTCCGATAGATTCCGATATGTTGTATTGTCATTGTCATTTAATTGCAGGAACTGTTTGATTTCTTCTTTAATTTCCTCTGTGACCCATTGGTTATTCAGAAGTGTGTTGTTCAATTTCCACATGTTCATGAAATTGTTTGAGTTTCTTTTGCTATGGATCTCCAATTTCATCGCACTATGGTCTGATAATATACAGGGGATAACTTCAATTCCTTTGCACTTACTTAAACATGTTCTATGTGTGAGTATGTGGTCTATTTTGGAGAATGACCCATGTACAGCTGAGAAGAATGTGTATTCTGATTTTTGGGGGTGGAAGACTCTGTAAACATCTGTTAAGTTCATTTGTTCAAGAGTTCGATTGAGTTCCAGTATTTCATTACTTATTTTTAGTCTAGTTGATCTATCTATTTGTGACAGTGGGGTATTGAGGCCCCCCATTACAAATGTATTAGTGCATATATGACTTTTCATGTCTGTTCATATTTATTTTATATAGTTGGTTGCACTAGTATTTGGTGCATAGATATTTATGATTGTCATCTCTTCCTCTTGGATTCTTCCCTTTACAAAGATGTAGTGTCCTTCTTCATCTCTCTTAATCAGTGTTGGTTTGAAGTCTCCTTGATCTGCAAAGAGGATAGCTACTCCTGCTTTCTTTCAGGTTCCTGTCCCATGGAGTATTGTTTACCACACTTTAACTTTCAGTCTATGAGTTTCCTTTTGAATTAAGAGTGTTTTTTGTATGCAGCATGTTGTTGGATTTTGCTTCTTGACCCATTCTGTCAGTCTATTTCTTTTGATTGGTGAATTTAGACCATTAACATTGATGGTTATAACTGAAATGTATTGATTTGTCTTTGCCATGACTTTTTCTTTTTGTTAGGTTCTCCCCCTTTACATTTAATTTCTTGTCATGCCAGATGGGTTCATTCTGCTTTGCTTCCTGGGGTTGTAATCCTCAATGTCTGTTCCTAGGCTATTGTGTAAAATTCTTTGGAGTGCTGGTTTGGTATTCACAAAGTTCCTAAGGTGCTCTTTGTCATGAAAGTATTTTATTTCTCCATCCATTTTGAAAGACAGTTTTGCAGGGTACATCAATCTGGGTTGGAGGTTGTTTTCTTGTAGGGCTTGGAATATGTCACTTCAAGCTCTTCTTTCCTTGATGGTTTGTGTTGAGAAGTCTGCTGTGATTCTGATGGGCTTTCCTTTGTATGTGATTTGTTTCTTTTCTCTGACTGCTTGTAGAATTTTGTTCTTCTGTTGTGTTTCTGGAATCTTAACAATTATATGCCTATGTGTAGATTTTTTTTGATCAAGGCTATTTAGAGTCCTATATGCCTCACTTATCTGTATGTCAAGTCTTTTCCCCTGCTTGGGAAGTTTTCTGCCATTATTTCTGTGAAGAGGTGTTTTATGTCATCTCCACTCTCTCCTGTTTCTTCATTGAGACCAATCAGTCTTATTCTTCTTTGCATCATCTAGCAGCTGCAGATCGATTTCTCATGTTTCCTTATAATTTTGAAGCAATGTTTCTTTTCCTGGTCACTAATTGCAATCTTATCTTCTATATCTGAAATTCTGTCCTCACATTGGCTCATTCTGCTGTGTAGACTTTCAATGGAGTTTTTCATCTCCTGGAAATCTATTTGCATCTGTTTTATGAATTCCATTTGTTTCTTATGTTGGGATTCCATCATGTTGCTGAGCTCCTCTCTAGATTTATTAATCATGTCTTGCACTAGGGGCACAATTTCTACTGTTATCTGAGAAATTATTTCTTATTTCATTTTTTCCAGATCCCCTTTTGTTGCTAGTTCAGTGAGTCTAGGTGTTTGGGTATCAGAGTGTTCCATCTCATTTCCCTTTGTGGTTGCTGTAGGTGATCTGTAAGTCTGGTGTTGAGACTTATTTATGTGTTTTTTCACTTCGACTGGGGTAGAGGGCTGTTAGCGCCTGTACTGATTACCTCCTCTGAGCTGGGAGAGGTGGGACAGGGGCCAGGAGCAGTGGTATGGATGGTGACCCAAAATCCCTTTCCTCTTGGCTGGGAGCAGCAGGAGGGATGGTGGCCAGGATGCCCCTTCCTCTGGACCAGGAGCAGTGGGATGGTGGCTCAGAAGCCCCTACCTCTGGGCTGGGAGTGGTGGGAGGGATGCTGGCTCAGAAACCCCTTCCTCTGGGCCAGGAGCAGCGGGACAGAAGGTGGCCCAAAAGCCCTTTCTTCTGGGCTGGGAGCAGAGGGAGGGATGGTGACCGGGAAGCCCCTCCTCTGGACCAGGAGCAATGGTATGGTTGCTCAGAAGCCCCTACCACTGGGGTGGGAGCAGTGGGACTTAGTACCTTGGTCTGGTGGTCTGGTGTCCTCTTTGTGTTTGTAGTGTGGAACCAGGTGGCTGCCTTCTCCAGCAGGGTGATTTGGCATCTTCCGCATGACTCGGGACCTCCGTAGGGCTTGCACAGACCTGCCTGTGTGCAGTGGCCTGATTCGATGTGTTCCATGTGACTAGGGACCTCGGTAGGGCATGGGCATACCTGCCTGTCTGCAGCAGGGTGATTCCGCATCTTCCGCGTGACCTGGAAGTTTCTTATTTTGATATTAAATCCATCTAGGGTATTTTAGGTTAAGATGTCACAATCTACATATATTCAAAATTGAATTTTATTTTTCATAAACAATGATTGGATATAGACCAAATATGAGTTTTATTTCTCAATTTTTTGAAATCATCAACATTAACACACAGACTTTCGCATATATATAAAGCATGCGCATGCACACACACACACACACACAAATTGCTGAGTTTTTATTTCAAGTTAAAAAGATAGCTGAATTATCATCTTATTCACTGAGAGTTTGTAAATATCCCATTGCTAATGATATCCAATGTTACCCTGTTGCCTTCCAAAACACTAAATTCAGAAGTAGCTATTATGCTCAACACTGACAAGGTAGAAAGTATGAACACTTGAACTTAGCATCAAGGAACAAGGAAGAAAATGTCTCACCACCACAGCAATCTAATGAGATTCAAAACTCCATGCTGACTCTAGATGCTACTAGAGTTAGAAACCAGGTATTGCTCACCTTTTTTAAAAAATGTTGAAGATTGACTGCAACTAAATGTGTTTGACTTTTTAGCCTTCTCTTTGTAAGTAGAAAATGAATCAATTACCTATAACTAGGTTATACAAAAATTATTTTGAGATGGGAGTTTACTTATGCTAGTATTTTTAAATGAATCATATTATTTGTATTTTTTTCTATTTTTACTGCAATACAAATGATCAGAGTAAACAAAATATGATGCCCAAGCTTTTAACAGTTATCAGAATTTAAAAGTACAAACTCACTGATCTTTCATTGCACCACTTTATTTGAAACTGAATAATGAAGAACATAGTCTACTTACATTGGAATATATATAGGGAATTATTATGGACCCCCTAAGATTATGTACTCCCAAGATTCATGCACCTTTGTGAGATAACTCAGTTGAAACAGTGGAATCTACATGATATGATTAGTGTTCTTTTTAGAAAAACCAGAAAAGTACTTGTTGCTAACCACTGACTTCTATCTTGAGAGTCTCGAATGAAAAGCCAGCCAATTGCACTCCCAAAACAAAGTCCTCAAAAGACACCAAATATGCTTGCATCTTAATCTTGGAGCTCTCAGGCTCCAAAAATATGAGAAATAAGTATTTCTAAATCCACATTATATGTCATTTTTGGCAAGTCAAAGTGAACTGACAACAAAAATTATTGAATGTCAGGTACATGTGCCTGCACACAGTGCATGTATGTACATAAAGCATGTGTGTATTGATACTACACATTCACTCACAGCATGATTTGGATAGGCAGCAACCACATAATTAACTTCTTCATTTCATCTATAACTTTGGTAGATGCCCTAATCTTCTAGATGAAGAAAAAAGAGTTTTCTGTTTTTTTGTTCTTCAGTAGTGGGGATCCAACTCAGGACCTTGCACTTGCAAGCCAGGCACTGTGCCACTGAGCTAAATCCCTGGCCCCAAGAAAGAAGAGTTTTATAATCCCAGCAAGTAACACTGGGCCAAAATAATAAAACAAACAGTTACATTAAGTAATGGTTTGTCTGTTTGGGTAAAAATGCTTGATCTTAAAAAAATACTTGCTCTTTTGTACTTCTTCTTTGCTCCAGGATATTTCTTTATGCAAGTGTTTGAATAGTTCTACACAAATTCTCAGTATTTTGGAGAGTGGTCCTCAAATCCACTGTAGCACTTTGTTGATCTACTTGTCTCTCATGTCACTTTCCTTATAAACCTGCTCACTATAAGATATTCTGTCATTTGGTGATGTTGGCAGGTGACGTGACCACCCTTTTTACTCAGGGTGGTCAGAGCCCAGTGTCTCTAATTTATCCACTCTCATTTCTTGATGGCTCTTATTGGTTTCAAGTGACTTAATAAATCTAAATAACTTTTTGGTCAGGCTGAACTGCCGAGCTTACTTGGAATGGTCTCCCCTTTCATCTAAAAAATATTCACCCCAAACACAGGATATTCCACAAATCCAATTTCCTAGTAATATAATTATCATGTAAGACTCCTCAATTATAAGATTTTATTATTTTGTTTAATGTAGTGTCTCGCTATATAGCCCAGGCTGGCCTTGAACTTGAGGTGATCCTCCTGCTTCAGCTGCCCACTTTCTGGCATTATAGTTGTTCACCATCAGGCCCAGCTCTATAAAATATTTTAAATGCTATTCATCTTCAAGCCTTGATGAATATATGTCTCTAATTTCCTCTACTTCTATTTACTTCTAATTCCTGTCATAATACACCTATTTATAATCTTTTAAATTTTGCCTATTCTATGATAATACTTTATATATAACACAAAAATAGTCACAATCTACTCTATGGAGAAAATTCTGTTACTGTAGCTGTATTAGTTTTCTAATGTTCTGTCACAAATTATTGTGATTTACAGGCCTGAAGCAGTACTCATCTGTTATCTTACAGTATGCAGGTTCAGCGGGCTAGAGTTGAGGAAAGAGAATCTTTTCTTCTCACTTGGGTTTCAGGATCCACTTAAAAACTCATGGCTATGGCTTGGACATGGTTTAATTATATATCCTTGTATTAGGTAACTTTCCAGTTGCTGGACAAAATGTCTAATACCAACAAATTAAAAGAAGAGCTTTTTTAGACTCACAATTTCAAAGTATTTAGTACATATTTGGCTGATTCCAAAGCAAGAACATCGTGGAGGAAGGGTGCAGGGGAGCAAAACTACTTAGTTCATGGTGGACAGGAAGCAGATTGGGGAACAGCATCAGAGAGGAAGGAGTAAGGGACTAGGAAAAGTAGCCAAGTCATGCCCTCCTGACTCACCCAGAAGTGTACTTTACTAACTCTCATAGCAGAACTCAAGCCAATTAATTTGGCAATACAGCTTAATTTTCACTCTCCGGGGCAGTCACTTTGTATCCAGGTTGGTGGTATTGGGAGGAGGTGGAACCTCTCAGAGATGTGGCATAGATGGAGATTCTTAGGTCACTGAGGGTATTGCGCTCAGAACAGGTAAAGGTAGTTTTTTGTAGGACTCTTTAGTAGCTCTTGGGAGAGAGGTTTTGTAAAATCTGAGATGTTGGCCCCACTCAAGCTTTGTGTTTTGAGATATAATACTTCCTATCCTATGTGCTTAACCATCCTGTTTGGATGTTCAACCTCTAGTTAAGTAAATTGCCTTAGACATTTCATTTAGTAGGATTCAGTACCTCATATTTGTAAAACTCAGGTGTTCATTTTCTTTTCAACTGTCAGGCAGCAGATGCTTTGAGCACTTGGAAGTGGTCTATTTCTTTGCTACTTGACTCTATTTTCAAATTCAGCACAGGCAAATCTTCATCTTGAGTCTCTCTCATGCTACAAAATCTTAGTAAGGAATAGTCCAGTACCTTTAGGGACACAGTCAATTGAATCAGGTCCACTCAAGAGAATCTCACTTTCTTAAACTCAACCGTAGCAGCCTAACCTAATCATAGGGCTGAGTAAACCCTCATAAACATAGTTAATAGCCACATTCAAGGAAGAGAGGACTACAGAGTGATTAGGGAGAGTTATTATAAAATTATCGTCACCATAATAGTCAGCAATCTTAACTTTTAATATGCTTAAATGAAAGTTAAGGAATTTAGGAAATGTATTTTCCTTTAAAATTTTTGGCTTCTAAACCTATCATCTCTGTATAATCATATTTTGAATGACAGAAGCTGGATATTCATAATTTTATCATATTTGTTTCATATTTTTCTGGATAGCCTTTGCATCTATTCTTTGCTTTAAATAGAAATCTCCCTCCCAAAATATCTGTATGGTTTTCTTCCTCACTTTATTCAGGTTTCTGATTAAATTTTATCGTCACAGAAATATTCTCATTTGCCTCTTACTAGCTTCATCAACTTCTTTTCTTATTCCCTACTTTTATAAAAATACTCCATTTATATATTACATAATTTAGTTTACATGTGTTTGTTTATTCCCTATGTCATTTCATTTAGAGTTATGACCCTGATTTAATTATTAGATACTTCAAGGATAGGAGAATATCTCATACATAATAAGACAAAATAAACATCAGGGTTTGTTTCTTTTTTTATGTCATGTATTAGAATTAAAACTCAATGCTTTATTTTTCTGACTGGTTTGGAGATTGTACTGAATATTCAAAAAGAAGTATTGACAACCTTTAAATATCAAAACCAATCTTTAAGAAACAAAAATATACGTGTTTTTGCAACTCTTATCAAAGAATTTTACAGTAGAAGATGAGAACAATAACATTTTTTTGGGGGGGTACTGGGGTTCGAACTTGGGTGCTTATGCTTGTGCAGCAGGTGGCGAAAACACTGAGCTAAATCCCCAGCCCAGAATTATTTAACAAAAAAATAACAGTTAACATCATAAAACAGCTTTGCTAGTTTACAAAATATAAAATATTATTTTGTTAATTGAATTCTCCATCTTTATGATGATCTAGTATTTCTGCTTAGGAATAATTCTTTAAATAAAATGCAATGAATTAAGGAATGAAAAATGTACTTTTTAATGAGGTTAACAGTTTAAAATCTACTGCCAATACACAAAATAAATTTAACTATTTTCATTTAGGGAACAAGGTGCAAATTTAACTATAACTTCTGTCTCAGAAAAACAGAAAATAACATGATTAGGTTGTAACTGATTAGTTGTCACAAAGAAATTTAGGTATTAACTAATTCCTTTAGGGAAAATGTTTTCTTATAAAACATTTAATTATAGATTTTATCCCAATCCCTGGCACAATCCTCAAAGTGGTCAATATAAATTTCCAGAAAATAGTCTTCTTGAAAATTTTATTATGCTTTTCCTACAGCCATTTTTTCCTAATTAAACATCTTAAATTTATAAACAATAATTGATTATCATTTTTGTGTAGAAATTTACAACAAAGTTATTCTTGAGGATTACTCATCATGTGTCCAAAGGTGAAGTGGATGGAAATTCCACTGTTAGTACCGAAGTCTACTGGTAATGAGAAATATACTGGAGAGGCTCCAGAGAGAGATAGAGAGGGAAAGAATGAAAAGAGAGAGAGAGAGAGAGAGAGAGAGAGAGAGAGAGAGAGAGAGAGAGAGAGAGAGAGGAATTGAGGAATTGAGATTTGGGAAATATCTCACAGCATTCTAAAGTCTAGGATAAAAAAAAGAACAAAAAACCTGCAGGATAGACAAGCAGGCTGAAGACCCAGGGAAGACTTACAGTCCATCTTTAGAATTTATTTCACTGAGAAGTCAGACTTATACTCTTAAATATTTAAACTGATTGGATGATCACCCATATTATGGAAGGTTATTTTCTTTACTCCTAGTCCACTGATTTAAATATTATCCTCATTCAAAAGCTCCTCCACAGAATAATCCAGATTAATGTTTGGCTAGACATCTGCCCACTGTGGCCCAGCTACATGACATACAAAATTAATCACAACTTGAATCATTAATTAGCAATGAATTTAATTTTAGATAACATAGTTAAGTACATGTAGGATATGTATAAGTAAAAAAAGAACCTAAGACAGGGCCAGGGATTCAGCTCAATGGTTCCACCGGCCTGCCTTTCAAACGCAAGGTCCTGAGTTCAATCCCTGGTACAGCAACAACAACAACAACAACAACAACAACACCCTAAGACAGCTGGCTTTCCTTCTGCAGGATAGTGAAATTTCACTACATCTTCCTCCTTTCAAACATGGTATAGATAGCTTAATTAAAAATAATGGGAAAGCAGAAGATTTCCTAACTTATTGAGTTGTACACTATGTATCTAAAATGACATGAAAAGCATAAGTAAATACCCAAGTAAATAGTGGCAAAGGACCATCCATTAAACTTATCATGTGGTAGGGAGAGTACATGGAAACTTCATGTAACTGAACTAGTGAATATGGAATTAGTACATGCAAGGTATCTTTTAGCCTAAATTAGAATAAAAACTTGATATTGAGGTAGAACTCCAGAACATCACCTGGCCAATTATTTCTCCCAATTATTTTAATTTCTAAAATCAGAAACTATAGTTATCATATAATCCAAGAGAATGAATGTGTGATTAATTTGCATCCAACGGTAACATGATCAGTTAGACACCTACACAAAACAGAGGAATATATAAATAATAAGCCAGAAATGTAGTCATTAGTATGTTGGTGTTATATAAAATGTTGAAATAATAATATTATTTTTGGATGGATTTGTTTAAAGACAAGAAAATTAGGCTAAGAAGCAACCTATGGAAAAAAAACAAATTTAAGTGGCTGAAGTAAGCCACTAAACAGGAAAGATATCTGATACAAGAAGAGGTTGTACTCTTCATTGTACAGTAATTTAACTCATTGAAAAGACATGAATATGAAGTGAGAGAAAGGTTATGATCAGAAAGAAAATCTGTGTAAAAAAGAAGCAAAGGGGATACAAGCACCAAAGTAGTCTATTTTGTGCTAGAATCATCTGAAGGTACTAACAGAGTTAATCCAGTAGAATAAAAGCAGAATGACGAAATTACAGTTTCTGATAACTAGAAGTAATTTAATTATTACATACAATAGTACAATATATGCAATTGTTTATACAATAATATAATTGTAGTAGAAAGAATAAACTGAAGCCAGATCCTTAGCTGGCTCATTTGGGTAAACCCTCTTTATTTGGTACATGTAATGAGAAAATGCTCCATGAAAATGAATCTAATATTATGTCTATCAAGAACAACCAGAACCTTAGAGAATTATCTGCTGTTCAGTCTGCAGAAATCGTGAAATAACACCATGAAGATCTGGACTTAGGTTATAACGTGAGGATCCTGTGAGCTTGAAAATCCTTAGGTTCTATTGGTTCGTATTATCTCAGACACGTTCATAGTTACAGCAGAGAAGTATTAATAGGCCTGAATCTCAACATCTATTTCTCCCATTCCATTGTTCCATGGAAGAAAATCTAAGTATAAGAAAGTTCTCTACCAAAAGCTTTTATGTATCCACTTTGGCTGAGATCAGCTTTAGTGTTTTATGGCTGGGATATATTTTCCTAGGCTGCCAAATTTTGATGACACCTATAAATGGCTTGGAGGTTCACTTACTGTGCATGAAAATAGTAAATATTATATATTATTACTATTATTAAAGTTTAAATTGAAGAAGTTTTACCATTTTAAAGCAGCACTTTTTTAAAAATTAGATCTTCATTATCACTATTCAAATGTTTAAGTGTATTTATTTGTTGTTTGATGTATTTATTTGTTACTTCTTTCTGGTTAACGTTTTGGTTTTGTAAAGTCAAAAGCTTCCCCCACTTCTCTACTAAATACTACTTTTTAATAATTGCTAGATTTCACTAACATATTAGTTTATATTTTTATTATATCTGTCAAATCTCTCTTTAACAGTAACCTGAATTTTTTTGTATCTTGTTATGCATAAACTTTTTTACTTCTCAGTTAGTAGGTTTTTCTCTGTTTTAGAATTTCCTTATCAATGTTATTTTTAGGAAATCTTTTGAATAGCTTTTAATTCATATAGAGTTTTACTCTAATATCCTAGGTTTTATCAATATCCTATTTTGTTATATGGTCTGATGAAAGGTTTTTGTTTTATTTTTGCCTCAATCATATTATGGATTTGTTGATTGAAAACAAATATCCACTGTTATTGTTAAAGTTAAATTAGTGCTACATAGAAGTTTCACCATATATTTCCTTAAAAGACAGTAATTTGTTACTCTCAGAGCTTTGATGTGACCACAAGTGCATTCATGTGCCTAAGAGTATTAGAGATAGCTTCACTTTGCTGCAGTAACCATTCATGCATGTATATATATATATATATATATATATATACACACACACACACACACACACACACACACGCACACATATATACATGCAAGAGAACACTAAATTTTGGTTGCAAATATTTATACAGGTTTCAAAATTTGCACTATCTAGTGTTTCAGAGACACACTCAACTGCTGTACCCTCTTTTCTTCTTCCTAATATTGATTGCAGAAAAAAAAGAAAAAGAAATATCAGAAAGGCAAAAAGACTTGTGTCTGAGAACCATTACAGAAAACATTTCCCTAATAACTATTAACACAGAAGGAAAACAACTTTACATAATTTACTTTTAATCAAATTTCAATCTAAAACCAGAGAATTTCAAAGAGTATTAAACTCAATAATATGAATAGTTCAAAGTAATATTAACTACATTTAGTAGTCATCTATTATTTATCAGGCACTTAATTCTCACTGCAATAATACAAAATTATTATCCTTTTGTGCCATGGGCGAATAACCCTCAGAGAGTTGAAATAACTTTTGAAGGGCACAGAGATGAAAGCAGAATAATTTCTGCTCAAATCCAAGCATTTCCAAGTCTTAACTGAAGACCTTAAACAACTCTTATACTGAGTCATTCATGCTAACACTCATTAGTGATAAGAATGATTTAATTAGAATGGGGTCTAAATTCACTTTAGTGCTCTTTCTAACAGTATTAACTATAACCAATTATATCAAATGTAATCACATTTTCTCAACTTTAAATAAAGATTATCGAAGCTCAGTTTTCCAGTAACAAAATGGCACTCAGAAAATTTGAAATATCTAAACACACATTATTGGTGTGATTATGTGGCTTAGAATACAAAGCAAATAATTTAGTAGAGTCCAAAGAGTGTTATTGATAACTATATGAGTACAGGAATTATGGACCAAAACTGTCCACAATCAAATGGAGAATAGAGTCCCTTCACCCCTACTGTTACATCTTGAAAGGTCACTCTACCAAGACTTATAACTGAAAGAGAATTCTAAAGTTTTCACTTTACACATGCATAATAAAATGAATATACTAGACTAGAAAGGCACTTTATCAAAAATACAATACAACAGAGACAAAAGGGTATTGACATAGGTCACATTACAGAAAGATGATGTTTTTATAAATTATGACAAAATATTGTGTGTAAAATATATGAGATAATATATTTTGGATAAAGTAAACTAGCAAATAGACCATTTATACACTTACTTGCTCAAATTCATTAAACGAAAGAGGAAGGAAAGAAAACTAATTATCCTGAAAAGGTTAGAAAAATAAATCTAGAAAAGAAAAGAAAAGAAAAGAAGAAAGACGAAGGAAAAAATAAGCAATACTTTAAAAAATCAAAAAAACCACTTCCTATAAGCAGCCTCTAAGCTGTCCTCTGATGATCCCCCTTTGTTGGTATCCATACCCTTGTGTAGGGGCTGCATTTAGTGATGCCTGTTTAATATTTTAGCAGAGATGACAAGGTATCACTTTGGAGTTTGAGCATTCCTGTGGCTTGAGTTTGGGATCACTCTCTCCTCCTGCCATGTCGTGAGTGGCCAATAGAGAGGCCCATGTGAAAGATCTCTAGCCTGCATCCAGGGAAGAACTGAGTCCTGCCACTAACCATAAGCTGAGTTTAGAAACAGCTTTCCTGTAGTCAAGTCTTTAAATGAGCCGAAAACCTTGGCATCCCCTGCACTGCTATTTCCTGAGACACTTGCTCTCAAAAACACCACACTTCAATGACTCTTTATCACAACATTTATGAAAAAATGTTTGTCAGTTCAAGTCACTAAATTTTGGCTTATGGTTAATGAGTGATAGGTGAATAATAAACAAGTAGCTATTCAAATTAAGAAAAAGGGGGAAGACAAAGCAAAAAGGCACAAGATATGAAATATTCAGGAGAGGAAGTATCAAGAAATGTAAATATTTTTAAAAGAAAATTATAAAATTTGAGGAAAGAGAAAATTATTTTACCAGTGCTAAGAACTGATGCATGATTGTAAAGCAAACTTACACTGAAACGTAGACATAAGGTATCATCATCATAATTAAATGAACATGAGCATTACAAATGATGAAGCAGAAGGACATGCCTTGTAGTGTACTGCAAGTAAAAGGATACAGCACACCTAAGTAGCATTTGTGCCACATGTGTTTTATCTGGGTTTATAAAGCTTTCAGTCTGAACTCCACACTGGAGGAGACATAGATGTAAAGAGGAGCTGAATAGCAGCAATTTCTTTCTCTCTGCCCAACCACACCTATTGCACAGGAAACACTGGGCAATTCTAATCCGTTTTGATACATTTCTTCTTGTTGAGACTAAATTCAAAAGATTGTTGTTTGCAATTTATTATTGTTATTGTCATCAAAAGGGCATTCTGGAGAAGATTAAATGAAGAATTTCTCTAACTACTTACATTGGTTTCTCAATTTCTAGTGAAATTTTTCTTTGGACACAACACCAACACACAGGTACAACATTTTGCCTATGTAACATCTTAAAATGCCTCTTCCTGACTTATTTTCAAAATTTTTATTTGGACCTAGTGTGGCAATTATACTATTTCTGTGTAGTTTTTTGATAGTCAGATGTTGGCACTACACAGAACAACCTCTGAAATAATGAAGAATGTCACCTTTCCAAAATAAATAAATAAATAAATAAATAAACAAACAATTAAAGCACAGATTATAACCCCTGAAGGATATTCTGTGCTGGTAAGACATTTGTAAATCACAATGGATTAATGAAATTGAGAGGCGGTGTTTTTCCCCAAGATTTTTAAGTAAATGTTTTGTTTTTTCTTGCATGAGATAATCAATTTTAGTTTATATTTTAGCATTTCTGCATGAAAATCTGATATAGTGAAGATGGAGGATTTTATACTAAAGTTTCAAATTACTAATACTATCAGTATATTAATGCTACTATTCAATTTAATCACATTATTGTGGGAGATGTATATTGGTGTAATATGACAAGATATTATTTAGAGTAGGAAATAAAAATGTAAGTGTATTTGCAGACCATTTTCAGATATTTGTGGAAGGAGCACATTTACACTGTCTAGCAATATTTCTATAGTAAACACGGGTATGTAGTGGCAGCTTTGGATAATGGTGTGCTATATCATGACCTTAGCTCCTTCTCTGAGGCAGCCTAGGCAATTTTACGTGAACCTGATACAGTGATGAGAGAGTACAATCTTATATAATCATATGGAAGGGAAATTTCCTTCAGGAGTTCCAATGTCATAAAATTATTAGAATACTTTTGCCTTCTCACTGACTTCTCTTTAGGGAAAAGTGGATGATCTACTTGATTGCTAAGTCATGAAGTAATTTCTTGATGTTGCTGGATCTTTCCTTTTTGTTTACCTTTTGTATTAGCTTAACTGCATAGCACAAGCATCTATTCTGTTCTATGCCATGCCCTAAGCTCTATTCACATTAACAAACAGGGCAATCTCTGGTCCAGCTCATCCTGTGACAGACTGGCTGAGTTTATCTATTTCTAGAGAGCAATATTAGCAGACCATATTCTGCTTTATCCAAGTCAGGCTTCTTTGTATATCTTTATAAGGGATAAACATGTCATAATCCAATTTTCATGTGCTGAGTCAAGTTTATGGTCAAATTTTTGTCACTTGAATGACAAAAAGGAATTAGGAGAGCCCCTATTAATATAATTATCAGTTTATAATATTTTAATATTACTATTTAATATTCTCTGAAATAAAGCAATCGCTTACCGCAAAAAGACAAGATAATATAATGTGGAACATACAGTATGAGAATTTTCATTATTTTCATCTAAATTGTAAGAAATTAATTTTGTTGTGTTAATAATTATTATAAGGAAGAGCAGTTTAGTATTTATCCATAGGAAAATATACAACATCCAGCTATTCCAGGCTAGGTACAACCTAGATTTTGGTGAGCCAGGGATGAAGGAAACACTGAATCATCATAGAAAAGAGCTGCTTTATGTTCATGGATCATTAAAAAAAAGCAAATGAAGCATGATGGAATTTAATATTAAAAATAAATAATCCTAATGAAAACCTATAAGACAGAGACAGAGAACAAGATTAGATAATACTGTATTTTATTTAAGTTGTACCAATTGTATATTTTAATCAAGACAGGAAGATGTAAAGGAGTGACCAGTCAAAAAGCTCTTTGACCTTGAAAGTCATGACATGTCTCAGAAAAAGAAAAGTTCCAGAACATTCTCGGAGTAGGTAAGGGGAGTGGATAAAGAAAAAAATATAGGAAGTAGAGGAACCAAGTCATGAATAACTTTTTTTTGACCTGTTCAAAAATTTGGATATTAGTGAAAGTGTAATAGGTTATTGGAGGCTTTTGAGCAGGTAAGGTAATGACACAATCTGATTTACCTTTCTCTGGCTCTTGCCTGGGATAAAGTAAAAAATGCTATGGAACATATCTTCCTTTTTTTTTTTTTCACACACAAATACACAAAGTGTTTGAAGCCTTTGACTCTAAAAAAAAGTTTGAATTTTCTATACCTACTCTTCAAAAAGAGCAAGCTAAGATTTTCAATTATATCATAGAATTAATATAAAAATCATAGTTTAATAAGTATCAGAGGTTTATAGTCAGACTAACCTTGAAATGAAATTTAAGTTGTTCTTTACCTAGTTCTGTGAACTTGATGTATTGTTTGTAGTTTGAAGTACCTTACTTGAAAAAATTTGAATAATAATTACCATTGTGCATGTTTCTATGTGGGTTAAAGTTTACATCTAGATTATTTCTGTATGAATTAAAGCAGAAAATCAATAAATGTTATTTTCCATTATTATGTATGGCCAGATATGTTGGACAACAAGAAGAGAAATAAGAAAAAACATGGATTTAATTTTGTAGATTATTGTTAAGAATACCTAGAACTCCACATTTCCCAACCAATTAATCTAGAAGAGGAGGGGGATAAAGAGTTAAAGAAGATAATGTGCACATGAACAGATATAAAGAATAGCCAAGCCAAGGGTAAAGTAACAAGACAACCATATGGTCAACAATATATAAGATTTCCCACAGATTCGTTCCCTTATTAACAAAGAAAAAAAAATACTCTGTCCTTTCTTTTTCCAGGGGAAGCCGTTTGAGATGATAAAATCACCTCTCTCACCCTTGCAACAGATTAATGAATCCTTTTATCAGGCAATTCAGGATAGTTAAAGTCCAAAATTACTTTCAGGTGAATTAACCATTTAATTGAGGTAAAATTATTTGGTTTTGCTCCAATTATCCAGTTAATCGCCTTCATTTTGCACTTTATTTTCATGTGTTGATGTCAACTTGGCCTTGTAATCCACTATTTTGTTTCCTTTTATTCTCCGTTGTGTATAAATTTGAGAATATGACTGTTATTTTTCTGTGACTTTGTTCTTTTCCATGTCATTGATTTTTCCCTGTGGATCTAATCAAGCTTAAACTTGCTTGTATTCATTTGTTTTTTGTTTGTTACTAGTAACCCTGATGATGTAGTCGTGTTTCTTAGAATAGTGTATTTACTGGGAACTTATTGATGCAGAAGTAAGTAAAAAATAGGAGAGAGAAAAGAGAAAGAGAGAGGGTTAGGGGAGAGCAAGGAAGCCTTCAGTAGAGAATATGCTTCAGTCAGTAGAACAGCAAGTAAACATTGGCAATAAACTGTTTTTTTCAACAATGGTATAGGACAAATAGGAGAAAATAAAACAAGCAAGAAGAGACAGCCAACAGACATATTTGAGGCTGAAATATATTTTGCAATATGACTCATATTAAGAATCTTTAAATAATGTTAATAATCAGTTAATTCCCCAATATATCTTCCAAATTTCTCTGTATAAATCAAACCTAATATTGCTAGTAAAGACACATTTTTTATTATCTGTATATGTGCATCTGTAACTCCTAATGAAGAAAAAATGTTTTTCATGGTGATTTGATATTTTACGTGCATATTTGATTGTCTGCATCATTATATGTGCAATAGAATTCAAATACACATGACAAGTGTCCAGATGAGCATTTTTGAGGTATATACTATAAGATTCATGTTTTAGAAAGTGTTTCATAAAAGTGTTTCACTTTTTCATAAAAAAGTGTTGTATTTTCACATGACTTTTACAGATATTGATTGAATTCTTTTGACATTATTCAGAGAGAATCATACAGGAAAGGCTGTTTTTGAGAAGTACATCAAGCAGAGCAGAATTTTAACATTTTGCCTCTTAATGAGCTCATTGGCTTTCATTAGCTATTTACTAATTGAGCAGCATTCCACCTATAAAATGGAAGGCCTTCCACCAGGCACATCAGGATGATCAGCTTTAATAAAACAACAGAAGTAGGATTCAGGAGCAGTATAGTGCAAAAAAGCTGATTTGCTAATGTTAGGTTACGTAAAGTCATTTTCCATATATGGGTCAGGGCAAAGAGACTTTCTTATCATGTCTGGGCCCCATTTGATTGGTTACATTTTCTTTCTTTCTTTTTTTGTTAGATAACTGACTGCTTTTAAAATTTAATTTGGTTATGTGACACCTAGCATGACAGAGTCCACTCTTGTTGGGTCCATTGAAACATAATGTAAAATCTCAATCCAAAACAATGATCATTCTATGTGTTATACTTAGCAGACACAATATACTTCATACTTAAGGTTTTGGGGAAAGGGGGACAGATTTATTGCATATGTATTTGATCCAGAGAATGCTTCCAATCTTATTGCTCATGCCAGTCTTGACAAGCTCAGTGCCCCAGGCCACAAAGAGAACACTATCTAGTTGAGGAAACTATTGCTTATTAATACTTTCCACTTAATGTAGTAGAAGTTGGTGCTAATAAAAGAATTATAAGAAAGAATATGTAGGTAATAAGAGTAATGAAATTCCACAGGTTAATTCACTTAGATGAAATAAACACTGTATAGTCATTGGTGTGAAAGATCAATATATTATTACAAAATGGATGTAGCTGATATTGATGTGTCCTATATTTTCTTTAGCAAAGACAAACTGGCAGATATTCTCCATTCTGAAAAATGAACTAAACCAAAGTAGAGTCATCTTGCTCCTTTAGATAATCAGAATAAGAGATGGAAATCTCTGCATGGGTCTGGGATTGTTAGGCAGTGAAAACTAGGATGACTGAAGGACCCAAATCAATCATGCTGTGACCCACTGGAATTGCACTTTCCAGACCACAGAAAGGGCACAGTTGATCTCATTACAGGGCTTTGCTGCAGAAGAAAGCTGAATTGTGAAATAAACTCTTGATGACTGTGGTCCTCTCCCCATGGAGAAATTTGCATCATAAAACATCCACATCCCTGATCTTGTCACTGTTCATTTTGGTGGTGTCAGCAGATAAAATAAGAGCCCAATATCTCTGAACAATAAACTTCTGATTTACTTTTATTTTTGATGGAATTTTTCAGGCCTCAAATTTTTAAAAATGAGCATACATTTAAATGAAATCATTTATATTAAAAAATATATTCAGCATTAAAATTTTTAACTGAGCTTATGAGTTTGAATATATATGTATTATATAATATATATAGCATCAAACATATCTTCTTTACTTATATGTCCAAAACCTACAAATGCAAGATTTAACAAGTCTCATTGCTTTCTTCTTATGTACTTTTCCTAATCTAAGATATTATACAAACGATGAATGAAGTGAAGTCTTTTATTTTAATTTACGTAAAGGTTAACCTTCTTATATTTCAAAAGCTTTAGACATGTCACCTGATTTAGCAGTGGTTTCTCAGTTGTAGCAAAATAAATAGATTTACAAACTATTGTTCCTAACTTGTGGAAAATGTATTATTTTGATATATTTTTGGCACTTCTGACCTATATTTGCATTAAGTAGGTTTTCCTCAGAATACATGTCTATTCCTTGACTATTTCTTTCTGATGTTATACATCTAGCAACAACATACTAAAGTGTCCTACTCCACACATACGAGAGAAAATGATCAATTATAGAAAAGAACAAACAATGGCTGAGATGTGTGGTCACTGTAATTTACTAGTGATTACCTTGAAAATGAATAGGTGACTACTTGACAAGTGATTTCTAAAAGTTGCATTTCTCTAAATGTCAAGGAATTTTTCCCCTTAAGAGTCATTTGGCAGTTGGTCTTTGCTATCATATTTCCACTAAATTACATGTTTCATTTGACAACATTTGTTTATCAGAGCAAGTTGAATGTTCCATTAAATCCCTTTCCTCTCTGATTACATTTTTATTTAAGTGAGCTTTCTATTATTTTCAGTGTATTTGCTTTTTTTTGCAGAAAGCATTAGAACAAGGACTTTTTCATTTTTGTGTGCTCATAAAATAAGGAAGGCTCCTTATGTAACATAATTAGCTATTTCAGCACTAGGCTAGAGGTAAAAACAAAACAATTGTTAAGTACACTGTGCTTCATTCCAGTAAAAGGATTACACAACTTTCAAAAACCTGATATGTTATGATACAGAACAGGCTGACTTATAACAGCAGAAAGGCCTTGGACTTGAACAAGAGAGAAGAGACAGCTACCTGAAAAAGAGCCTTGAAAACTAAGAAAAACAGTAAGTTATACAAAACATGTGCCCTTCTCCAGTATCGGTATTTGAAAGCCCATTTTCAATGTTCTTCCATCAGGCAAAAATTAGATCTTCTGTCATCAACATACAGGCACATTGGAAGCTCATACCTTAATCACATGGCAAGTAGCATTTATTGAATTTGTCCTAAGAGTTTTCCAGAATAAAAGAGTAGCAAAATCACTGAGGAAGAGAAGCAGTGATGAAGCTGTGCTGGGCCAGAGAAAGCTCAGGACACACGCAAGTGCTGAGGAAGAGACTCACTCGCATTAAGAAACCGGAATCAGGGGGGTTAGAAGAAGTTTTCCCTCTTTCATTTAATTCACATCAAACTCACTGAAATATTTGATTTAATAGTGAGTCATTTTTTTTCTTTCCACAAAGCTCTGGCACAAAACTTTAAAACTGTGTTCTAAGACTCTTAAGTGCTATTATGGCATGAACAGCAATATTGTTCATTCAGCTTGGTCATATAATTATTCTCTATTCTGAAGGGAACAAAACATGTCAATAAATAATTTAACATGAAGTAATTCTCATCAGGTAATGTTTGAATGTTACAGTGCAAACAAATCTTAATTTTTCTATCTCTATTCATCTTCCTCGCTCATTCCTTGAGGATCAGGGATAACATTCTGCCCTGGTATCACACAAGCAACTTGTCTGATAAAGGCTTCCAGGGTTTCATACTTTATCACCCTATGAATGTGAATCAATCTTTTCCTCCATTCATGGTAAATTTTTATCTAACTGTGATACTCCTTCAATAAGTGTGTATCTATTGTGTATACCTGAACATCTTTACAAGTATCAAACCTGAAATGAGCCTGGGATTAAAGAACACTATTTGGAAGATATTAAGAAGAAAGAAACTCAGTTTCTTTTTCATGAGGCCGAACATTATTTTATTTATCCAGGCATTAAAATTCTTCTCGTTTCTCATTTGCTAGCATAGCATTAGTTGTTTTATAAAGGTGATAAACATCTTCCCACAAATAGTAACAATCTACATGGAATATCAAAGCTTTTAACATCACAGAGGTGAATAGGATACTATATGGATTTCTAAAAGGAGACACCAACTATATCATTATATGAAAAGAAACTGTGATAACCATTTAGAACCAGATGCACATTATATTGGTTTATTTATGAATTACCTTGTCAGTCAAAGAAAGTCTTAGCAAAATTTTTAGTATTATTCTTTATAAAATGGTAATGATTACTTCATCTTGCTGTACTGTACAGATAATTACATGAAGTAATGTATAGGTAATAGCTTAATATATTATAGGTTTTCAAAAAACATCATTTTATTTTCTCCTTTCACAAGACCTGTTTCTAACCCTTAAAATGATCCAGAATCTCCCTACATAGATAGTTCTTCTATATTATTCTTAGCCTAGATGTTTTTTGTTGGCATCTCTTTCTGTACTCATTACAAATTTCAATCTTTTAACAACAGGTATACAGATATAATAATAAAGCAAACATTTATGTAGAATTATGTGCCAAGCACTGTTCTAAGAAAATTAATTCATTTCATATTCAAAAATTCTACTACATAGGAACTATTATTGACCCATTTCACAGATGAGGGAACAGGTACAAGGGTGTAGGAGTTATAGAAATAGCTCTGAATCATTTTCCAGGAATTCTACCCAAGTATAAAAGGTCTAGGGTCTATCATTTTGACCACAATTGTATATTGCTTCTTATCGCTTTGACTTTTATGATTTTTATTTCAAACATCTATATGGCATCATATTACTAAAACATAATATTTATCTCTTCATGTGAAATATTTTCCAGACTGAAATGAACCACGACCACTCTACAATAATACTATGACTGTGAATTAAACAAAACAGTTCAAAAGATATGGAATATTTTCCAAACAATATAATATTTCTATATAGGTGGTCTTTATCTTTCTTTTTAGCCTGTTTGGGGCTTTTATTTTCCTGAACTCACAGAGCATTTATGTAACAAAGTAGTTAGTGCAATTAAATAGCATTAATTTAATGTTTTCAAACCATTTTTTCCTCTAATAGTAACTTTATAGGTTCACTTGTACCATTTTAGTTTTCTTTAGCAATACAATTGAAAGATAAGGTAAGACACATAATTTTATTTGTATCAGAAACAATAAGTGTTAGATGTAAAATTTGTTCATATCAGAAGTGCTCAACATGAAGGAACAAATATAAACATGTAATGTGTCAGTATGGCTTTTTACTTTTCTAATAGTCTTATATAAAATAGGCACAAAATAAATTCGCATATTTCACTTAGAGTGATGCTTTCTTGTAATTCTTTCCAGATTTTCAGTATTGAGAAAGCCTTACACTGTCAAATTATACAATTTGTCCTTTGAAATCCATATGGAGGTATTGACTCATATAGCTATATAAGCAGTGATTCCAAATCCAGTAAGTATTAAATACCTTCAGTAGGGAAATGAAAAAAAAAACCCTATTTTTTCATAATGCTTTCTTTCTGCTTTATGCTACTATAAGAATGCATGGAGACCTATGAGAAATAAATATACTTCTCTATTAAAAGCTGTTTGTCTGTTTTAAGTGATTCCAGTGCCAGATATATTGGACTCACTGAATGTTATTGATAGTTGAGTTGAAATGCTAAAAGAATCCATAAACTTCGGGGGGATTATATACATCACCCTTTCTATAATTGTTCACAATTGGAAGTCAAATACATATATTTATCTCTGAAATGTGATCATGTGATACATCTTTACCAATAACATGATGTGTTCGGCCAATGCATATTAAAGACAGAACAAATGTGCACTATTTCCCTCCTACTGTCCTGCAATAGTCCCTTCTTGGCTTATTTGGTTTTGTTTGTTTTGTTTTTCTCAATGAATTTAGCTCCACTGAAATGTTTCTGAAATAGGAAAAGCAAAAACAAACATCAGCATAATGGTTATGAAAGTAATCAAGTTCTACCCTCAAGTTTAGGAATACAAGAACAAGCCTAATACAAGATCTTCCATTTGATCACAACCACAAGTTGTTTTTGTTTTGTTTTTTTTTAGCATGGCGCTTTCTCTTGGTGAGCCAATCTTTAATTCTTTCATGATTAAGTGTGAGTTTTCTAGACCACATAGAGTACATTCATGTTCAGGTTTTCTAATTACTAACTCTGAGCTTTTCAATAAGCTTTATAAGCTTTCCTTGTTCATTTTCCTCATCTATAGGATGGATATAACACCTCCCAGATTCATATTAATTCATGAACATCTCAGAGTATCCCTAGTAAGCTGCTTGTCCTGGACTATGCTCAGGAGACTCATCACTCCTTCTTTGATCCAAGTCATTATCGCCACTTGCCCAGAATATTGCAATATTTCTTTGCTTTCCACTGTGCCCACTGACATTGTATCATTGACAAGACAGCCAGAGTGATCATAAAACATGAAAAGGCTTCTAACAGCCTCTCATCTCAGAGCTTAGGGGAAACATGTGTCCTTATAACAACTAACTGGCTTTCACCTGCTCTGCCTACAGTGCCACACAACTTACACTTCAGGCCTCAGTTTGTATTATTCTCCCTGTTGGTTTCCTCCATTTCACAGATGATGGACTCCTCAGTGTACACTGTGTGGTCAGTTATACTCTTCCCATAGATAACTTCATGCCTCATTCTTTTGTCTCCTCAATACCTCTGTCATCTCACCAAAGTGTGTACCACCTATACACTTCCATACATATGCTCTCTTTTTTAATATTCTGATTGTTTTTTCCCACGCTTGTCATGGCATTTATAGAGGTCAAGTATTCATTCAGGCACTGTGGCATATACCTATAGTATCAGATATTCAAGAGGTTGAGATATAAAGATTACCTGACCCTAGGACTTCAAGACCAAAGTGGGATAGTGAAACTTTTTCAAAAATAAAATAAAATAATAAGATAATTCATTGTTTATGCTAATTATTTTACTTACTCTCCTAATGAAAGATTTGTGATGAGAGCTTTTAGTCTGTTCTATTTACTGATAGATTTCAAGCCCCAGAATTATGCCTGCAACAAGTACATACTGAAGAGATATTTATGAAATGAATGAATAAATGAATGTCATTTGCACTCTTCCAGATTTTCTTGCATGATACTCTTAAGGGTCGTTTCTTCCTACTGACCATTTGCCAGTCTTACCTCTGCATGATTTTGACTTTGGCACAGTGCCTATTGCTCCTTCTTCCATTTGATCTTTTGAGTCCACAGAAGTGACACTGGATGAGTTGCTACCTATTTCAACATATTAACCATTTCTCTCCCTCTAGAGACTCATATTCACTCTTTCCTTCGGCTTCAAAAATGCTCTACTCACATCCGAGTTAAAAACTATGACTTTTTCTGAGTCCTTTCAAAGAGGAAAAATATAGTTGACCAAAATAAAGTGCAGCCAGTTGAACCCTAAATATAGCAACTTTACAGTATTTTGCAGTTTTCCAAGTTCCTCCAACTCTTTAATTCATTCATTAATTGTTCTTCTATCTAGAGTGTATATCCACGACTAAGTATTAATGTATAAATTTTGATAGAGTGAAAAAATACAAATTTTTCAAGATGCATTTTTCATTCTCAATGTAATAGTTTAGATTAATGATGTTATTCTTTCCCAAGGATGATTTCCCTTTATTATCAATATATCTCCTTAAATTTTCACATTATTAGTGGTTCCTTTTTCTCTTTCTCACTTTGATGGATACATACTTCATCAATAGAAATATCAGTGTTATCCTGTTGAAATGTAAAGCAGCTCAGGCTGCTTACTTTGTACATCTTTATGCACCTTCATTATCTCAGTTTTATATCATAATAGACTATCAAACTCATTTGACTATGTCTCAATATTTATCAAATTCAAAGGCTCAATCCATCTTTTCAATTCTTTATACAGCATCACATTTGATTCTGGGTCTTGACCGTCACTCCAAAACACATAAAATCTTCCTTGATTGAATTTTTACATAAGTTGTTAACTTTAATTTCAATTTTGGGAATAAAAATGATGAATAAAAATGGGTTATACTTAATCTATACCACAAATTCATATTATATATTATATATAAGCTATAAAATATGGAAGTATTTTATACTGTGCACTAACAATAATTTTTAAATTTTTATCTCATTAAATACTTTTTGCTTTTTATGCTACCTAGCATTTCTACCTCTAATGAGAATTTTTCATAATAGAGATTGCCCATTTTGATTGGAGTATATTGCACTTTACATACCGGCATATTTCTTGATAAATATTCTATAATTATATTTACTTAAACTTATTCAGCATCTTATATTACCTTAATATAATGGGAAAACTTGAGAGTACAGGATAATCAGGGCTTACAAAACATTATATGTAAGAAGATGATGGTTATTATTCATGTAATACGAAGAGTTTTCACTGTCTTATTAAAATGCTATACATTTACAAATAACCAGTGTTTAATTCTTTTTTAAATTATTTCCAATTTTGAGGAATGTGTCTATAGAAATATATAGGGCTCATTTAAAATCTAAATGACCCCTTATTGATTTCAAAATCAATCTTATTTAAGAAAGCAAATTCATAAGTAGTACTAAGGTTCGCTGTCCCAGAAGCAAAAGAATATTGTAGAAAGTTTTTTTTTTCAAAATCTAGGGTGTAATAAATGAGCGATTTATAAAATCAGCCTATTAAGTCACACCAAATAGTTTCATAAATAATAGAACAGAGAAGTGTAATGTGAAATGTTGAAAACCCTCTGCAGTGGAAAAGTTTGTATCTGCTATGCATTAACTCACCATCATTCGACTTTGGAATAAGGGCCTCATTGAACAGGACTGATTGGATGAGGTAAAGAGTCACAGCTCCCTATGTTGATAGAGGCTGTTTCTCCCTTTCTGTATATGCCCACCACCAATAGTAGGCAGTGACTTTATGCATAGGTAAAATCTGCAGCAGGTGTGCATATAAAATATTTGAAACTAATAGAGGTGGGGGAAAGACAAAGCCAGAGTCAAAAAAGTATTCACAGCTTTGGAAACATGAATAGCTCAGTGGGACCGTCTGAGAAGGTAAAACAGTCATGCTAGGAGTGGGATGTTATCCAACTCATTTTTTATCTTAATGTTGGCTGCATTTCCTTCTAACATCACTTGAATTCTGTCTTCTTTTTTCAAGCCTGACTTTCCTGTCTTGCCATTGTTTTTACTAGCTAGTGATATGATTTCAATTATTGTCCTTTCTGATGACATTACACAGGACAGATGCTGTCACCTGCAACACAAAAAAGTTTTGAGCAAACATAATTTTCTTCCTATGTGCTTAAAATTTAAATATCCAAAACAACAGTGTACTTAGTTTCCTACATTCTTAAAACATTAAAAAATTAACTGTTGAATGTTCCTCTCCTATCTTTTTAAAATGTTATGGCTTGTGTATAGATGTCCCCCAATGCCTCATGTGGTCATGTGTGGGGCTTTTTTGGAGGTGGCTGGATCTAGAGGGTGTGATGCTGGAATCAATTCATGGTGCAACACTAGAATAAAGGCCCTAGGATGAAGAGTATGACTGCTATCCCTCCTAAATAGTCTGGATAAGACAAAAAGGGCAAAAAGTCACTGTTAAGATCTCTTGTTGTTTGCTACCTTGGGTCCACCATGAACCATTTCTCCTCTGTGACTCCCCTCTGCCAAGTCTCCCTGCCTTGGAGCCAGCCAATTATGGCCTGAAACCACTACAAACTGTGAGCTACATAAACCTCTCCTCCTTTAACATTGGATGTTGGGTATTGTGTATCAGCAATGAGAAAAGTAAGGCACAAAATTAGAAAAAATATATCAAAAAAGTAATAATTTTAATCATGAAGTAATTATTTGTAGAATTAAGGAAAAAATGAGATACTCTGTAACCATTCTGAGTATTCTATATTGACTAAAGAACTCTGTTGTTCATTACTTAATGGTTTTCTGGATTAACCATACCCATACAGAGTTTGACTTAGTCAACTGTTGTATATCATGTTAATGTTAGCTATGTCAGCATTTCTGAGTTGCTACATTTAGTATAGAGAAGAAAACACTTCTTATGGAAAGTTAGAAATCTAAAAAAGGAACATAAAAGTTTTCTAATCATAAATCAGTCTTTAAAGTCCAACTTGTGATGTGTAAAATATGTAACTGCCTATATAATCTTAAATTTCATTCATATGTATCTGAATTATCACATTTGAATTTACAAATGCTTATGAGAAAATGTTCACATTACATATTTAAATTACAGAATTAATTAATTGGATTAATTATTCCTTTTTTCATCCATTTTCTGAAGTCTCATTGTGTTCGTTTCCTCAACAAACAATCACCATTTAATTGTAAGGTATATTGTTTTGTATGTCCTTATTTTCAATTCCAAGTAAACTAGTCTTGAGTTTGAGGAGGCAAAAGATCTGTCTTGCAGGTACCTTTTTTCTATTTAAAGCAATTGAGTGTGCAAGTGCTTAGTAAGCACTTGTGGGTTTAATGATTAGTCTCCCATCTAGAAAATCAAAGAGTGATTTGACTCTTAGCATGAATGTATGAAAGAATATTTGATTATGTAAATGACTAAATCAGGTTACAAGAATCATATTTCTTTTTGTGTGTATTTTATCCCTTCAACTATACTTACCAAGGGACCATTATGAGTTAGCCACTTTGAAACACTATCAGAAAATGAGGTGATTAAAACATCTTTAGGAAATCATTGAAAAACATATTTAAGGAACTCATAACCAAGAGTAAGTTTTCTCCTTCTCTTCTGATCACTTATAAGTGTCATCAGTAATTTCTGGAGTATGGATTACTTCCTTAAGTAGTAACTTTTGTAATTTTGTCTACTCAGTGGAAGAATATGACAAGCAAAGGAAATAGCTAGAGCAAATACATGAAACTGAAAGAAGCCATTCTTTTGCATTTTTCTGTTGTTAAAATTAGTTATTATCTCAAAAACCTTTAGTATTTTGGTTATGTCTTCACTGGTTGAGACTTACAGAAGTCAGACAGTTCCTTTCCCAAAGTAGAAAGGGCCATTTTCCCATCTTTGACCAGGTACACAACTGATGGTAAAATTGTTGTGCATACCGGGGCTCTGCCAACTCTGTACTCCTAAATACTCCAATGGCTACTGTGGATTAATTCTGGTTTATAAAGAGGTAAGTTCATCTGGGAAGTTTGGGAAGTGAGCATTTGTTAGTAACTAAAAAACACTAGATTTCATCTGATTTCCAAAGGACCAAATATTACATTACATTATTCAATATTGACAATGCCATTTAATTGAGGATATTTAAGTTGGAAATAATAACATATGTATGTAAAATATTTTCAACAATCAGCAAGGTAGCTATATCTGTTTATGAATTCTAGTATGGTATGTGAGTTTTACTTCTACATAGTAATCATAGAAGGTTTTATGTTTATTTTAATTCCAGAGTCAGTAAAGATACCTTTAAAGTATATTCTCTAACTTAGACTCCCATTTTTGCGTATTGGTATTTAGACTTCTCTCCCATTTAGCAATATGTCACTTGACAAAGTATTCATTTCTGTAAGATTTATGTTCTCCCTTTCCACATAGAGAGATAATAGTAAAACCTATACTTTACTAGGTTGCTATAAAATTAAGTTATTCAGTGTAAAGTGCTTAGAATAGTGCCTGGAACACCATTTCCAAATATCATTTTCATGGCATTAACATAATCTGAATGAGATTCATTCTTCTATCATTTGATAGAATTAGATCTTAAACAAATTTTTCTGCTTTCTATATGAATATATTTAATTCACGTCAAAATATATTTATTAAAAGCTCTCCAACATTCAGTGGATGAATCAAGTAAAGATAAATTAATAAGAAAATTATGTTTAAAATGATTTCTTATGAAAGCTGTATCAAACATGAGCTAATTTGTATTAGTCTGAGTTTGGATTGCTCTTATGTACTAATTTCAAGTGCACTCTCTCGCCTCATTAATCCTTTTTCAATAATTCAGTTGAATCAATTACTCCTCCCACATCTGTCCCACTGCATTAATCTATAAGTCCCAGTAAGTTAAGCAGTTCTAGTTAAAAGAGACCAGAGGACTGTTTTGCCCATTTTAATGCAATTTTTCATGGTAAATTCCTCTCTAAAATGTAATATGAATCCAAAACCAATAATTATTCAGTTAATAAAATAATGTACCTTGTGCTGGTAATTACATAGATAAAATACCTATTGGACTTCATTTGTAGGAATTTACAGTCCCTTGTAAAAAATAAGCAATCTATTTATTTTATGTGTTTAGAAATGAGGAAACTACAATAATGTGAATATGTTATGGTTTGTATCCAGATGTCCCTCCAAAGCCTCCTGTAGTTGTAGGTGGGGCTTTTTCAAAAGTGGCTGAATCTAGAATGTGTGATGCTGGAATTGTTTCATGGTGCAATTCTAGGCTGAAAGACACTAGGATAGTGAGGGGTACACACCCTAAGTGGTCTGGATGAGATTTAAGCAAGAGCAGTGGTTGTCAGTGGCTTGCTTGCTTTTGCTGTCTTCTGCTTAATATGAACTGGTTCTCCTCCGGCAAGCTACCCTGCCTTGGAGTCTTCTGATAATGGACTGAAACCTCTACAAATTGTGAGCTAAATAAACCTTTCCCCTTTAACTTTTTGTGTCAGAAACGAAAGAAAAGTGACTAAGATAGACACGTAAAAATCTGAATAAGTATTGTATTTGCATGTATACTTGCTTCAATATGAATTATTTTGAATCAATGCCAAAACTATATAAAGCTGAAAGAAAAGAAATCATGAGAATAATTTAAATAATAAAAAAATCACTTTAAATCTCAGTGAAACTGATAGTCAAAATACATATGACTGTGATGTATATTTTGTACAAGGCTCCAATATAATTAAAGCAATGGGGAAAGTAGAATCTGTGCTAGGAAATTTAAAAGCAATGTCCCAGGAAACACATCAGTTTTCTTAGTTAATAAAATAAATAAAATGTTATTTACATGGGGAATGGCCACATCTCTAACAATAGCTGTGCAACAATGTACATAACCAATGGATAATTACCTTAATAATGCAGTCAGACCATAGTAGGCAATTTATTTAAAAATCTATATTAGAAAGTCTCTTCAAAGCCGAAGCTATAACGAAGTTGAACAAAAAGAAATAATGTAATGATACAAAACTTAAAGAAATTCTATGCTGAAGTTTTTCTTTTTTTTTTTGAACAACTCTATCAAAATTCAGCATGAACATGTAATTATCTGACTTCACTATTTGTTCATAAACCCACTACAGTTTTTCTTATTGCAAAATGTAAAAATTTAATAACTTCTAACATTCAATACCAAAGTAAAATGCCTATGGTTGAAATAATTAATTGAATATTCCCAAAGAGCCAAGAGGATTTTGAAAGTTCAAAAATAAAGAAATATCTTAGATATGTCAGTTATTCTGATCTTCCAATTACATATTGTATACATGTTTTGAAATATTTTATTATATACCAAAAATATATACAATTTCTGAGTCAAACGAAAAATCACTTATTTTGAAAAGATGTGTTTATTTTAAAATCTTTAACATTTAACATGGTTTTCTCTATCCTTCTTAAAAATTATTCTAAATAGCTTTTCATAAATGCAAAATCATGTCAATTTTTGGATTATTTGCCAAAACTAAAAGTTTAATGCAGTCATGTAATAGATTTTCAAAAATACATGGGGCCATATAATTGTTCTTGCTGTTACTGCAATATTAATGCTTCTTTCACCTTCACAAAAACAATTTGGTGTACTCAAATAAACATTAGATTTTTAGACAAAAAAACCTGTTCTACATTATAGTTCAGCAAATAACTGTCTTAGGTGGCCTAGTAATTTTCTTTGGATCCTAGTATCTCACTATAAAATTAAGAATTGGGAGAGAAGCTCAGCTGGTCCCAGCACCCAGAAGGAAGCTTCCCCACTGCCGACCCAGGCTGCTAGGGCAGAGAAGGTGAGCCGGTCCCAGAACCCAGAAGGAAGCACCCCTGCAGCCATCCCAAGCTCACAGGGCAGAGAAGGTGAACCACTTGGGTGCCAGAAGCAACCCCCCCCCGCCCCACTGTGGAAATGAGAAGACACATAAACAAGTCTCAAAAACAGACTTCCAGGTCACCTACAGCAACCCCAAAGGAAAACAAGATGCAACAATCTGATTCTCAACCACCTGGACTCTCTGAACTGGCAACAAAGGAGGATCTGGGAAAAATGAAATCCGAAATAATTACTCAGATAACAGCAAAGGCTTTGATCATGGTGCAAGACATGATTAATAAATCTAGACAGGACAGAGATTAAAAAAATAGAGGATCTGAGGAACATGATGGAATCTCAACATAGAAAACAAATGGAATCCATAAAACAGATACAAATAGATTTCCAAGAGATTAAAAACTCCATCAAAAGTCTGCACAGCAGAATGAACCAATGT